>NC_047518.2:6789686-7442186 GCF_902827115.2 Pseudochaenichthys georgianus
TGAAAGGTACCGCGATACCCTGCCGTTAAAAAACGTTACGATTCCTCCGATTCATTAGTATCGGTACTTTAAGAATGACGGGGGAAAGTACTCCGGTGAGAAAGCGCCGTTTTAATAAGAGCCGTGTGTGTTCAGCGCTCTGCTTCCACTCCCTGCACTGTAGCCGTGCCTGCAGTCCCTCCCTCTCAAGCACGCTCTAACGGAGCCTACACACGGCGGCGTGCGTTGCCGCTTGGTGGTGGGCGTGTCTTGAGCTTGGGGAGTCAACGCGAGGAGCCCGACCAACAACCAACCACATGAATGTCCCGCCCCGGACATACAAAGCAAAGCATTCATGCTACATCCATGCTGGCTAAATATACTGTCTATGCTTGCTAGCTGTCCATTCAAACGAAATACACTGGATATAAACTCCCCAAACAAGCGAAAACCTACCAGTTTCCCCCACTGTCTTTGCCACCTCCCCCCATGCCTGGCTCCTCCGGTTTGTATCCCTGTATTTAAAGAGGGACTGGTCATAGAGTACCGGGTGATTCCCTACCGCCACGATCATTTTCTCCTCCTTTTGTTGACATATGGGAAATAACTGCGGTCTGGCTCTCCCAACATACACCCGGTTTGATTGGCTAGTGCTTGTACTGTCAGATTTACATACAAGGGATTTGATTGGCTGACGCCTCCGTCGAGGCGGCAAAAGTAGAACATTGCTCTACTTTTGCAGCGAGCACCTCGAGAGAAGCTACGCTTTGCTCCCACAATGCAGTTCGGCGAATCGTGACGTCACCCCATTCAAAGTGAATGGGCAGAAGCGTTGAAGCGGCAACGCACGCCGCCGTGTGTAGGGGCCGTAAGTCCCTCCCCTCTCTCGTGCACGCGCTCGCTGCCAGAGCATGTGAGAAAACGAGAAGCATGGCTGCAAGTGGGAGTGCAACAGCCGCTGCGTCTCGGCTTGTTGACAAAAAAGACGTCAGAAGAGAAATGTTGATGTATTTTAGCTATATCTCTGACAGTGAGGGCAAGCCTACGGACACCATGAGACCTGTCTGTAAGAAATGTATTAATTTGATTTAATACGAATTATTGTCATTTATTTTATTTATTGTTCTCATTGTTTAAAAGTTTGTGATATGGTTCTGGTTCTGGTGTGAAATAAAGCACACTAATTACATTTAAGACTGTTTCCCTTTTTTTAAGAAAAATAATCGGAATCGCAATTCTTGACTTGGTATCGAAACCAAAATGTTGGTATCGTGACAACACTACTCCTGACAGTTAAACCTGTTAGTAGGTCTGTTAAGTATTGAATGCTGATAATTCAAATCAAATCAATGACTGGATGTGTCAGAACTTTCTCCAATTAAACAAAGATAAAACTGAGGTAATGGTTTTTGGAGCCAAGGCAGAACGTATAAAAGTTAGCGCTGAGCTTCAGTCTGCAATGTTCAAAACAACAGATAAAGCCAGAAATCTAGGTGTAGTCATGGACTCTGACCTGAGTTTCAACAGTCACATTAAAACAGTTACTAAATCAGCCTACTATCACCTAAAGAACATATCTAGGATTAAAAGACTAATGTCACAGCAGGATTTGGAAAAACCTGTCCATGCTTTTATCTTCTCTCTCTGGAGGAGCTATAACCGAGGATACACTGATGGATCCTCCACGGCTCCTTCGTGGATGCATTTCCGGGAACAGAGATGTTTCAAAGAGTCGTGACGCACGGCCGGACGTATCTCAGCCAATGAAAGCTCTGCATGCATCCCCTGGATATTAATTTATTAACTGCTGTCATCGCAACGCGATGTTTACAGAGAGAACAGCTGTGAGGTCCGTGCAGAAAGCAGAGCAGTGTGTAAAATATATATCACTCAGTATAACAGGCCTACTCTCTTTATTTGCTTTAGTTTAGTAGATATCTACAAACAAAGAGTCAATATTTTTCTAAAACCATCTAGTGCTTCAGATAATAAAATACACAACGGCTGTAGCCTGATTATATGCTTTAGGAGCTGTAGGTGTGTGTGGTACAGTGTGTAGGTGTGTGTGTGTGGTACAGTGTGTAGATGCAGCGGACAGACAGGTCTCAGTTGGTTTTGTGTCCTCTGCTTACTTTTAATACTTGTAAATAAAACTTTTGGCCCATAATTTATTTTCCTCATTTCAGCGACCAGAGAGAGGGGGGGGGGATATATCCAGTCTCTGATGTTGCGTTATTATGAGAGTGCTCTGTTTAATTCTGAAATGGTATATATTTATATAAATAGATATATGTGTGTGTGTGTGTGTGTGTGTGTGTGTGTGTGTGTGTGTGTGTGTGTGTGTGTGTGTGTGTGTGTGTGTGTGTGTGTGTGTGTGTGTGTGTGTGTGTGTGTGTGTGTGTGTGTGTGTGTCCGCATCTGTAGCCTGTTATTGTCTCATTATACCGCACTGTGAATGAATTAAAAGTAAATATATAAGTCATCATGAACACATCTGTCCATCAGACTGAGGCTGCTGTGCCTCCTGTCATCATTAATGGACGTCTCTTTAAAATGACCGCTCAGAGGAGAGGAGTTCTCATTTCTCTAACCGCCTGCTGCTTCCCCTCCTCTCTCCTCTGCTCCCCTCCTCGACTCCTCCGTTCGCATCTCCTGTGGGCGGCACTAAGTCTCAAGGATAGGAGTTGAGGAGGGGAGTCGAGGAGGGGAGTTAGAGAAATGAGAAAGGGCCCATGTGCTTTGCTTGACAAACCCTGTGATCAGTCCTCAAGCTCTGTAATTGGATGTTGGAGTGGCAGTAAGCGAAGTTTGCGCCGAGCGTCAAAAATCACTTTGTAATGGAATGAAACCCATCGACGGCACACTATCCAAAACAGGACTCGAACATGTCCTACTCCCCCCCCCTTGAGTCACAGGCTCCTCCAACAGTGCAACACACTAAAACAGATATACAGAAAAAATAGTGCCAGTAAATACAAAAAGAATCATAGTAAAATAGTAAATAGTGCAATAAGAGTCTATATACAAGTGATTGGAATATGATATATTAGATAAATCATTTCTATGTAGCAGCCAGATGAATGTTATGGATGTTGTTTCAAAGTTCAGGTGTTTAATAGTCTTATTGCCTGTGGGATTAAACTGTCCCTGAGTCTGGTGGTTTTAGTCCGGATCCTGTGGTACCGCCTGCCAGACGGCAGCAGACAGAACAGTTGGGGTGATGGGGGTCTTTTATAATCCTGAGGGATTTCTTTCAGGTTAACCTGGTATTTTTATATATATTGTATTTTTTACTTTACAGATTTGGATTAATGATGTGAAATATAAACAACCCTTAAATCAGACTTTAGTTACACCTGAGTAAAATTCAGTGAAGGTGATTGTCAAGTGCCAACAATCAGGAGAGATATTTGATAGTGTGTGCTTGAGAAGACTAAACATTTATCTGCAGATCCCTATAAAGTATATTTATTACTCGTTATTCTCTACTAATAGTTAATTAAAGACTGTATAATGGCTATTTTGCACATCCCTTTCAAGATTTCAAGATTTTCAAAGGTTTATTGACATATCATATACACAACTATGGTGTAGTTATGCAATGAATGAAACACTTGGGTCGCAGGTTCCTCAACAGTGCATTACAAGACATCTATCGATATGTGTGTATACCTCCACCATTAAACTGTCATATTCTGCACATTTCTTATTCTATCTACATACATCTTATAAGAGTATAATTCATATGTATAATATCGGTTAAAATAAGTGCTTCAACATAGTTAACATTGCAGGGAAGTTGATTGTCAAGTCCCAAAACAAACCATGCAATATATTAGACTTTAAGTACTTTGTCAGGCTTAATATTTATCTGTAGATACCCCCAAAGCTTTATGCGTACATGTATTTAAAAGACCTTAACCTAAAGTATTATTTAATGCTTTAATAAAGCCTAATTAGTTTGTCTGTTTTGCACATCCTCCTATTCATATCTTTGGACGTTCTGCACTAAATTGTTTTATTGTAGAGATCACTACAGTATCTTCTAGATATTTTCTATTCTATATTTCTATCATTGACCTTCTACTTTCCCCTTATATAACAGACCTTAGGCAAGGCAAGGCAAGTTTATTTATACAGCACCTTTCAACACAAGGCAATTCAAAGTGCTTTACAAAAATGAAAGACATTAAGAAAAAAGCAACACAATCCACCTGCATTGCAATTACTCTAAACGTGTAATAACGTGCTTTAACCAGTAGGTGGTTCGGGTTAAAAAGCTGTCAAGTTTACAGTGTTAACAAAATAAAATATACTGCTGTTTCCGGTTTAATTTACGACGGATATATTCTGTTATTGTTTTGATATTTGTAACACAAAAGCGATGGAAAAAACCCACAGCAACACAGAACAGATGTTCTTAACATGACCCAGCGGTCTAGTAGTTAATAAAAAACAATAATATCAAAACTAAATATTACTACTAACTTTATTGTGAAATTAAAACAGAACGGTAAAAGAATAGTTTCCGGTCTATTCTGAGGCCCGATCTCCGTAGATAAATAAAGAACTACGACAGATGTGTAATATTTAATGCAGCCAAACCATTTATTATGCATTCATGTGATGACTTTTAAAGAGTAAAGCAAGCACTGCTGAATAAAGTATGATTTTATATTTTCCGAAACGTTTTTTTTCATATGGAATGCAGTTGGAGGTCAACCAATCACAGAGCTTGAGGACTAATCACGGGGTTTGTCGAGCAAAGAGGAACAATAGCTGAGGATTCTGGGTAATGTAGTGTCTTCGACTATCCTAAACTCCAGAAAAATACTTGTTTCTCCGAATCGAAGGGGAAAAATACAAAAGCATTGTATACAATTTAAACCAATCAATGTTGCGTAATTAACAAGGATAATCTGGTGTGTTTGAGTTGATGAGTAATGCAGATATCACTGTAAAATCAATCGACAGTAAAGAGAATACTTACTTCCGGGTGTAAAATCCTCCAATGGGAATGGATGCTCACATTGCCTTTAACTGCCGCAGACATGGACGGATGCGGTGCTTCCGTGAGCGTCAAATACCGCCGCCGATGGGAATACATTGCAATCAGTTGAAAGCTCTTTGCGTCCATTCATGAATCCCAGCTGATCCGCTTCCACAGGATCTGTACCTTCGCGGAGGATGTGGAGGAGGCTACCGGACCCTCTTCAGTGCGCTGAGGCCGCGGGGCTATTCAAGCCGCTTCCTGAGATCCGTCAAGGCGGAGGTCGGCCGGACTTTTACTGAGAGATATCAAGACACCTCCACTCGGCCGTCCGGTCCTGCCCTCATCCGGAAGCCTCCTCAGTGGCCTTAAGGCCAACTTCGAGGGGGCGAGGGCAGACTGTGACGCGCTGAGGGGGTGTCGGCTGATCTCCACCTACCGCAGGAACAAGAACCTTAAAGACCTGTTAGTCCACACTAAACTCAAGGATAACAGTGCTAGGGAGGCGCCTCGAATGTCTGAGGTTGGTTTCATCTGCCTCCCTCACAGACCCCTTCTCAAAGCTCGGAGCTAACCTTGGGCGGGCCCTGCAACCTACAACCAAGAACGCGGTGTATGCCGTCAGGCCTGCCACAAGCTCTATGTGGGGGAGACGCGGCATGAGATCAGCCTCAGGATAAAACAACACTTATACAGAATAAATAACGGTTACAGTACGAGTGTTCTCTATCTTCATTTTAATGCTGGTGATGGCAAACCAGAAGTTCCACCCTATTTTATATTTTATATATAAGGGGATTGTTTTTTAAATTAACCATCTCATTATTTATTGATCAATGTATTATTTATTTACTTTATACATATTTCCTATCCTTATTTTATAAATCCTCCTCATCTGGACTCCTTTATGATTTTTAAATGCATGGGTTTCTTTGTTTATTATTATTACTACCATTTTATATATTTTTCTTATATTTTATATATTATTTAGGGCTGTCAGTCGATTAAAATATTGAATTCGCGATTAATCGCATGATTGTCCATAGTTAATCGCGATTAATCGCAAATTAATCGCACATTTTTTATCCGTTCTAAATGTACCTTAGAGGAATATTTTTCAAGTTTTTAATACTCTTATCAACATATGAGTGGACAAATATGCTTTATGCTAATGTTTATTATCATTTGAACAATGACAAATATTCTCATGAATATTAAACAAAACAACCTCTGAACATTACAAATATTCGACTAAATTCAACCTGGAACCTCTCTCATGCAATAATACAATACAAATGGTGTGTGTGTGTGTGTGTGTGTGTGTGTGTGTGTGTGTGTGTGTGTGTGTGTGTGTGTGTGTGTGTGTGTGTGTGTGTGTGTGTGTGTGTGTGTGTGTGTGTGTGTGTGTGTGTGTGTGTGTGTGTGTGTGTGTGTGTGTGTGTGTGTGTGTGTGTGTGTGTGTGTGTGTGATGGATCGTTGGAGCCATATGCAGCTCAAGGCATATGCTCGAACGGGAGCTGCCTGGACGCTGCGTTAAAATAATAAGTGCCGTTAATTTTATTTTGCGTTAACGCTTTTAGGGACACTTGGTTGACTTCATTTAAAAGATATTTCCCCTCCCTGTGTACTAACCCGTGTGTATTTTACATTTTACATATTTGTTTTATATTATAACATTTGGGTTGATGTGATTTTTATTACTAGCACTTGTTTTGAAAAAAAAGAACTTTTATGTATTTATTAAAATGTTACCTGCATGCCGATTTTAAACAAAGTCAACCTCTATCCTTTTAGCCAGATGTTTTTTAACCCACTTACCAGGTATTTTACCAGATGCTGTGGGACGCAGCCTCGGACACTCCACCGGGGGAGACCCCCTCGGGGGGGCAGGAGTACAGGTTTTAACCCGGCCGCATACGCTCTGTGCTGCAGCCGCTGCTCTCTTTTATCCCTTTTATTGTAAAAAGTAAAAAACTGTAAAGTTATAGTGTCCGTCGAAAAATTATTTTTTACTTGTAGTAAAAACTACCCTTGGATGATGGGTTAGTAGACTAAAAGCTTTAGGAATCCAAAGTACAACATATAATAAGTACCCTGTATCAAGATTGATGCAAAACAAGTGAAATGTTACCTTTTTAGACAGATTTAGCACAAAAAAACACATCTGGGGTCATTTGGGTGGATTTGACCTATCTCTGGCCCCCCTTGGTCGATTTTGAAGATTGACATCTCTTGTTAACCGTCAGAGCCAATGGAATCGAGGGAAAGTTCCACATACACACACAGGTTACCAAATAAGGAGTGAGAGTGACGCGTAGAAAAACCGGAAACTGCGCTAACCTCTGGTGGCTACCATTAGCAGCACATTTTTATCCTCCAATTTTTGCATACAAATTGAATTATGGATTATCAATCATTTTTTCAAAGTGACAGACACATTGGATTAACCTATGGATTAACCTTCAGCCGCGTTGTGTCTTGTTTTAATGCCATTGAATACGACTTTTGATCAGAATAACAGCTAAGGTGAGCATATCTCCGTGTTTTGCTACCTAAAGCTACGTTGTGAGTTGTCTGTATTTGCTTCCCCTGTCACTAGTTCTGATCGCTCAGTGATGATACTTATATTTCTATAATCTGTGGAATCTCAGGATGTTAGCTAAACTTGTTTGTGCAGATCCAATAAGTATATCGATCGGTATAGCTAGAGTTCTGTAATAACGGCATTAAGATTTTTTCGCTCAGGGCAGATTCAGAGGCTCAGCGTTAGTCTTGTTTTTTTTTGCTAAAATTGGTTCACATCATCAGTTTCTAACAACTATTGTCGTTGTTAATGTGCTTCCCCCCCTTTCAGCCACTAGATGGCAGCTGCAGAGCACAAATGAGCTTCACTCTTCTGAGTGCATTGTCTGAGTTCCACAGACAATCGCTCACACAGGTATTTTAGGTAAAAATCACACAGATTTATTCCCCGTACAGTTTGTCCAGCTTGATAATGTGATGTGTATTTCAACAGACAAGCAAGACCGCGAATGATGAACCCAGGTCTTAGCGAGCCCTTTATCACACGTTAGCTTTTCAAATTAAGTTTACAGACAAAGGGAAACCAGAGCCGGTCCCGTCACAATTTCGGTGAGGTTTGCGTTCTCTTTCCCCTCGATTCAACATATACCAGACCGCTGGCACTTAGCTTTTAGCCTTGGTCTGCTATTTAACCCCAGTTTTAAACGGCGACCCGATCTAAAATATCGAGTTTCCAGGTTTTGTCGTGCAGGAATATAACCTCGCAACCCACAAACTGCACCGTTTCCACGCCACTCAGGAATAAGTATACCTGAGGTCCACGCCAAACTGCTCTACTTTTCGTTACGCCGGACTTTCTGTCTACCTTGCGATCAACGTTCACGTGTTTTATATAACTTTCCTAACATAGTAAAATATGCATTGTATATTCCATTTAAACTTCAAAAACACTGTGAAACGCCTACAGACAATCCTAAAGTTTTACCTTATTTGTAGTTGCAGGGCCCTGCTGATTGTCTGAGATGTCTAAAAGTGTTTGTTCCCGACCCATTCCGGTCGTCCGGATTCTTCCACAGCTCTGTTTATCAGGCACGTCGGGTCACCATTTGTTGAAGATTTGTAAGGACAACTGGTCCGCTTTTTCAAATCTCCGCACGTCCCTAACAAGCTGGTTATCATACAGGAAGGAATCAAGAGCATACAATTAACCGTTATACAATAATCCACTTTAATGGTAATATGACAATGCAATACAATCAATACAGTACAAATTCAATACAGTTATCTGTGGGATCCCACATTTACCTGATACTCACGTGAGCCAGCCAGAGGAAAGAGACTGAACACAGCCTGGTTCCTGTGTTTTATACATTGCTAACAATGGGAGGAGTTATCTGAGCCTCCCTTCCAGACCTCCGTGATTGGCTGCCCAAATATCACCAACACCTCACTTCTTAAGTTTCCCCAATCACAGTAGCTTAGCTTCATTATCTCGTAGATCTGAGTTCACTGTAAGTCAAACCCTCACCTTTGCTGCTCTCTTGTGGTGTAATCTGCCGTTGCTTACCCTAGCAACTCTTAGGTTAGCCTTTGGCGCGCTTTTGTTTACTTCCTTATTTGCTTTCACTCACTTCCTTATCTGGTTTCACTCACAAGACTGCCCTTGTGAACTGTTGCGCCTGCTTGGCGGGTGATTTAGTGTGAGAACAATGAGTTCTGCAACCTTGTGGCTTATCAGTTTGGACATAACAGGATGCCTCTGTTCTTAATCTGGTTGACCCCGCGTATATTTCCACTGAGGCTCCTCAGCAGTTGGACTTTAACACCGTACTGTACTTTTCCACTCAGACAGCTCAATGTCTTAGCTTTTCCATGATAGTCCCACTATATCTTATATTCACTGCCACATTTGCCTTATCTTTATCCTTCACAGGTTAAGAGGTTTATTTCTCCTTCAGAACAATGGAAAGGCTCTCCTTTCACAGCACATCTCCATGGAAACCTTTGATCTCTGGAATCACGTAAACAGGTGTTTGCTAACGTTGTCACAATGGTAACCTTTGATCTCTGGGCTTACACAGAGGTGTTTCATAACATCGTCACCTCAAACACATACAAACAGACTGGAGTTTAAAGACTGTCTCAGCCTATTATTTTCTGTCTGATGGAGACTTCATACTGACTTCAACACATTCCACATATTTTATACATTATTGGTAACGTTTGGTTTTAGTTCAAAAGTTTGCAATTAAAATATTGTGATGCTTTTCAAAAAAATTATGGAAGCAAACAAGAGACAGAAGTATTTGAATTGACACCGCATTTATAGCATTGAAAATAATTACTTTGAAAATCATGTATCTGAATTGTTTACCCAATTTACCCATGTGAAATAAAAATGTAACAATTCAAGTTAAAAAAATTTGGATGGTCTAATTCAGATCCCAAACATTCAAGTTATAAACATTTGAATGCACAATTTCGGTGTTTAAAATTCAACGTCAAAAATGTCGATGCAGCATCCTCCGGGCTACCCAGACAGGATAAGCAATCAAGCCTGAATGCAATCGAACCAACTTCTGGCCTATCAGAGCACGGCTTTGTCAGTCATGTGATCAAAACAATCCGGGAGAAAGATGACGGAGAACAGCGGGGCGTAAGTAGTCAGTTTGTGCTGTTTATTTTACAAGCAGTGAGGGCTCGATACCATTTGTATTTGTATCTTAGCTAAATGAGTGAAGTAGCCTTGTGCCTTGCTGTTAGCAAGCTCCGTAGTTATCATTCATTGAAGTGCATCACAACGTTACCGTGTCCTTTTGTGTGTGTGGGGGGGGCGACGGTGCTACACTATACAAATACTCTCTTACAAAAGCCCTGCATTTAAACATGTTAATGTTACTTTAGTAAAAGTATGCTAGTATAATCAGGAAAGTGTTGTTAAAGTATTTAAAGTAGACACAAGTTATACTATATGTTACGTGCCAGGCAGGCTGTACTTGTGTGGTTTTCCTTCCCTCCTGTGTTTCTCTCTTCTCCCTGGCTGCTTCTCAGGTCGACTATTTTCATTTCCTCGCTCCTCGGTCCTCGGTCTCACTGGAAGTTGATTTGCCTGCGCCATCTTGAGTACTGTCCCATGGCTCTTATTTCTGCCGGAGGACCGAGGAGCGATCATGGGGGAGCGATAACCGAGGAACCACCAGACCATCCTCCGATGAAATCCTCAGATACTCACCCCGCCCCCTTACTGTGTATCACTCACTGATTGGACGAGGCAGTGCATGCACTAATCTGATGCTTCTTGACATGAGAGCAATACCCCAGCAGAGTGAAGAAAATACATGAACCTCACGGGACTCACTCCTCAGTATACTGTGTTTTGTTTCAATTAATGTAGTTACAAATATGTGATATATCTGAACAACAAAGTGGTCAAAAATCATTTTATTAATTTATTGGAAACATTTTCATGATCGCTTTTTTTGTTTATAGATTTTAAGAATGGCGTTTATCTTTTTTGAGAATGAGTTCTTATTTGATTTGATTTATTTGGGTCTACAACAGATGATACAAATGTTTGTGTCAGTAAATGTGTACTAACAGAGGCGGGGGTGTGTGTGGAAATAGCTGTGCAGCGTCATCACAAACGGACGTCACTTCACGTGACGCTCTGGAGGAAAGGACGTCCCATTGCTCTTAAAACTCATTTCCCTGCTTCTCGTGGTTTCCTTGCGTCCCTCCATGCTTCCCTGGTGGGAGGGACTAAATGCAGGGAAACGACGCAAGTGAGGGAAGCAAGGATTTCATGTAATCGACCTGAGAAGCAGCCCCTAGAGGCTTCTCAATACTCAAATTTCCCCTCCTCGACTCCTCGACTCCTCGGTCCTCCGGTAGTGACCCGGAAATGAATTTCAGCACGCCATTTTGAAGGACGTCTCATTTCTCTAAATGCACACCGAGGACCGAGGATCGAGCGTCGAGGAGGCTCTCTGGAGGAGCTATAACCGAGGATACACTGATGGTTCCTCCACGGCTCCTCCGCGGATGCATTTCCGGGAACGGTGGAGGCGTGACGTACGGCCGGACTTATCTCTGCATGCAACCCCTGGATATTATTTTAGAACCTGCTCTCATCGCAACGTGATGTTTACAGTGATAACAGCTGTGAGGCCCAAAAATATATATCACTCAGTAAAACATGCCTACTCTCTTTATTTGCTTTAGTTTAGTAGATATCTACAAACAAAGAGTCGATATTTTTCTAAAACCATTTAGTGCTTCACATAATAAAATACACAACGGCTGTAGCCTGATTATGCTTTAGGAGCTGTAGGTGTGTGTGTGGTACAGTGTGTAGGTGTGTGTGGTACAGTGTGTAGGTGTGTGTTGTATGCTACAGTGCGTAGATGCGGCGGACAGACGGGTCTCAGTTGGTTTGGTGTCCTTACTTTTAATACTTGTAAATACAATTTTGGCCCATAATTTCAATTCCCCATTTCAGCGACTAGGGAGAAGGGGGGGGGATATATCCAGTCTCTGATTGTGTTACGTTATTATGAGAGTGCTCTCATACTTTAAATTGCATATATTTATATAAATATATTTGTGTGTGTGTGTCCGCATCTGTAGCCTGTTATTGTCTCATTATACCGCACTCTCAATGAATTCAAAGTAAATATGTGGGGGAACAATGTTCAGCTGATCTAACAGAGATTATAAAATATGACAAAACACTCGACAGCTGATGCAGCTGTTGCCACGTAATAATGAACGGACGTCGCTTTAATATGACCGCTCAGAGGAGAGGAGTTCTCATTTCTTTAAACGTCTGCTGCTTCCCCTCCTCTCTCCTCGGTTCCCCTCCTCGGTCCTCCGCTCGCATCTCCTGTGGGCGGGTCTAAGTATCGAGGAGGGGAGTCGAGGAGGGGAATCGAGGAGGGGAAATTTGAGTATTGAGAAGCCTCTCCTGTCTTCTGCACAGCTAATCAGCAGCTGATCGGTATCTGCCTGTGCACCTGAGTCTGATGGCTGATTGGATCCTCTCACCCTCAGCTGGCCTATCAGCAGCCAGGGCCGACCATAAAGGAGGCACCCAGGAAGTCTTCTCGCTCTCTCACTCTGGGCCTGTTGCTGATGAAGGAGCCTGCAGTGTTTAGCAACTAATTTTCCTTGTATTGTCTGACCTCTTTGAAAGTGTGTGTGTTGAGAGGTGGAGGAGTTAGGTAAGTCTGGGGTACCCTGTACATTTCTCACCACATAGCTAACTAATGTTTAGACACACTAGGTTAGCGGATTGTTGCCACCCCTGTATATTGTTTTGTCAAAGTCTTTAGTGAGGGTTTTTGTTGGAGTTTTGGTTTCGAAGGGTAGATGTAGAGATAGGCCTGGTTTTTTTATGCTTGTTTCTTTTGTTTGGCACAATCCTTTGACTCCTCCTCCTCCTCACCATACAGAGTGTTTCAGTTATATGTCTGTTCAGTTCTGGGTTTACATAAAATAAACCTTTTGTCAACTGTTACGCTGACTCCCTCATTTGTATTGGTTGTAGGTTATTGTCTCCAGGTCCCCTAGACCAGGGGGGCCCGACCTTTTTTGAACCGAGAGCTACTTTTAAAGTTGCCAGTCTGCCGAGATCTACCAGTCCAAATAGAGAGGAGTAGCCATTACTGACAGCCTACTACCAGGTAAATACACACTTCTACTTGTATAAAACTGACCTTTGTACGATGAATAATTCATAAAATACTGCAGATCCTTTATCTTACCTCTTTCTAATCTACACACATACAAGTATTTAACTGAAGTTACACAACAGTGTTGTTGATACAGAGTTGGAGTTTATTCACACGTCACATACTACAGTGGGTAATGTTTTCAAGAAAAATTGAACAGTGCTGCCACATATGACACAGGAAAAAAAGAAAAGACACGGAACCCTTTCTTTGCCATTATATACAAATAGTGTTGCTACAAAAGTATAAATTAGGCTTACTAATAAGACAACTGAGATCTGAAGCTACTCAGGAATCTGCTGCCAAAGTCCAATAAAAAAGATAAAATTAATAGAATAAGTTTTGTGTAACTAATATGGTTTCCAAATCTGTTAGTAAACAGTTAGAATTTTTAGCCGTGAATATTGAGGTAACAAAGGGTCAACAGCTCATGGTGGTGGGCTGCTACAGGGCCCCTTCGGCTGTCAAGGACTCTTTATCGTCTTTGGCAAAACTGTTATCACAACTTTCCTACAAGGAAATAGTGCTGCTTGGTGATTTTAATTGGGACTGGTTAACTTCTGTGTCAGAGGATTTTAAAAACCTGTGTACCCCTTTGAATTTTACCCAGATTATAGACAGTCCTACTCGCCCAAATATTAAGTACCCAAATAAATCCTCCTTAATTGATCTAATTTTAACAAATGTTCCACATAAATACTCATCTGTGGGAGTATTTGCTAATGATGTGAGTGACCACTGTGTTGTAGCCACAATTAGGGACACTAAGGTCCAAAAGGTTAAACCACGTATCATCACAAAGAGAGACAAAAAACACTTTGTGGAGCAGGGTTTTTTTACATGATCTGTTTTGATTTTGATTGGGGTAGAATCAATTTGTGTGCTGATGTAGAATCTGCATGGTCTTATTTTTATCTTGGTTTTATGAAAATTATAGATAGACATGCACCTCTGCGTAAATTTAGAGTGAAGGGACGAAACAATCCCTGGTTTTCTGCTGAGCTGTCCAGTCTCCTTCATGAGAGAAATAATGCTTGGGCTAAGGCTAGGAAATCAGGCTCAGAGGTAGAATGGCTACGTTTTAGGCAGCTAAGAAATAGCTTCACATCTCAAATAAAAAGTGCTAAATCAAAGTACTATTTTTCGGTTACCACAGAAAACCTGAATAATCCTAGGAAATTTTGGAAAGCCATAAAATCGATTTCCACTGGTGATATCCCAAATGAGCTACCTCCGTGCCTTACCGTGCTAAATTGCTTTAATGAGCATGTTGTGTCTTGTGGCTCTCTGTTTGGCTGTGTGGCTCCTGTGAACGCTCCAATCCTTGACTCTGAACAATGTGGTCTGGAAAACCCTTTCAGTTTTACTCCTTTAACTATTGGTATTGTTCATGAAGCATTATCCAAGTTAGATCCTAGGAAACCGGCTGGCCCGGACAACGTAGAACCTTTCTTTTTAAAGATAGCTGCAGATTTTATTGCTCCACCTCTTACTTCTCTTTTTAACCTCTCCCTCAGCACGAACACAATTCCAAAAGTATGGAAGTCTGCTTATGTCTTGCCTTTACTGAAAGGAGGGGAGGCAACTATTTTAAATAACTATAGGCCAATCTCTAAATTGTCAGTTCTGGCTAAGGTGCTCGAACGCTTAGTGAGTGAACAAGTAAAGGAGTTTTTATGTATAAATGATATCCTGTCTAAACATCAGTCAGGCTTCAGAAAGAAACAGAGCACCATCACTGCGACAATGAAAGTGGTAAATGACATTACTACTATTTTAGATAATAAGCAGAGTTGTGCAGCTCTGTTTATTGACCTTTCCAAAGCATTTGACACCGTTGATCATCGCATTTTAAAGCAGAGGCTACTCAGTATTGGCATATCCAGCAATGCAGTGGGGTGGTTTGTAAACTACCTCTCTGAAAGATCCCAATGTGTTCATTTTGATGGACTGTCTTCTGAATGGTTAAACATTTCTAATGGTGTACCACAAGGTTCTGTTTTAGGACCACTTTTATTCTCCATATATATTAACAGTTTAGGTGAAAATGTGGATGAAGCTACTTTACATTTTTATGCGGATGATACTGTGATGTATTGTGCAGGTCCCTCCATTCAGGAGGCTGTTGTTAAATTACAAGCTGTTTTTAACACTATTCAGACTCAGCTCTCTGAATTAAAGCTTCTTTTAAATGTGGATAAAACCAAGGTAATGCTCTTTTCAAAAGCTAAAAAGACACCAGAGCCTGTTTTAGATATTGTAACTACGCAAGGAACAAAACTTGAAGTTGTTGCCTGTTACAAATACCTTGGTATCTGGCTTGATGATTGTCTCTCTTTTAAACTTCATGTCAATAACCTGCTTAAAAAACTGAGGGTTAAGCTAGGTTTCTTTTTCAGAAACAAGTCCTGTTTCTCGCTTGAGGCCAGGAAAAGGCTAGTCACTGTGACCTTTTTACCTGTGCTGGACTATGGGGATCTGGTCTTTATGAATGCACCTGCCAATTACCTGAGCAAATTGGATGCTGCGTATCACAGTGCTCTGAGATTTGTCACAAATTGTAAAGCGCTTGCACATCACTGTACCCTGTATACCAAGGCAGGTTTACCATCACTCTCTGTACGGAGGCTCAGTCATTGGTACACGTTTATCTATAAAGCTTTGTTGGGTAAACTCCCGTCTTATATCTGCTCTCTGATAACACAGAGAGTTGCAAGCAGCTATTGTCTGAGGTCACATGATGTAGTCTTGTTAGATGTGCCAAGAGCAAGGACGGTCTTAGGTAAGACAGCTTTTATGTGCGCAGCTCCACTTGCTTGGAACAATCTTCAGCAAGAATTGAAACTGAGCAATCTCATTCCTCTGCATGTTTTTAAAGCTAGGGTAAATGAAATGCTTGCTGATACAATGGGCACTTGTAAATGTCTATAACTATGTATCCTGTAAATATAATGTATAATGTCCTTTATTGTTTCATGTGGAACCTATATGCTGCAGGTCTCCCTTGAAAAAGAGATCTATGATCTCAATGGGACCAATCTGGTTAAATAAAGGTATGAAATGAAAGAATCAAACCCTTTTTTTGTTGCATTTTAGTAGAGTATAAAAATAAATTCCTTTAAAATAGGATGCAAGCAACACTAGTTTCTTAACCTGAATTGATAATAGACTATAATCAATTTAAGTTTGCATTCTTATACCATTTTGTACAATAAATATAATGAATAAATTCAAACAAACTAAAACTTACAGCTGATTAATAACGGTATCTAACTTGAGTTTTTATTATATCAAAAACCTGTTGAAATGCTACTGTTATTTTTACTGTCCCCAAAAAGTGCGTCGCAGCCTCCAGGAATGCTTCTTTCACAACGATGGCGACATCTTTGAAAGACTTCATGTGTTTCGCAAGAACGTGATTGACACGATAAGATGCTATGGTAGCAGCCTTGCTCTTGTTGTTGGGCCTGGTGAAAATGGACTGCTGTGCATTTAGCTGTCCTTTCAGGCCCCTCCCCTTTTGGGAGCGTAGGGCAGAATTAGGAGGGAATTCCGTCTCGTGCACTGTTTTGAAATGCCGCTCCTAAATTACCCTTCTTCGATAAAGCCACGCTTGCATTGCAGATGAGACAGATGGACTTTGAATTGGAATAGATACAAAAATAATCATCCTCTCACTCGGAGTGAAAATTATATATTTTGGGCTTTTTTGCTTCTGTCATAAAGCCACACCCCGACACATGGGGTCACGCCGGCCAATCACAAAGCTTTGATGCGTTCAAGTGCATTATTCTGGCACAGGAAGATTATGTTATAGGACATTAATGATAAAACAGAATATTGTTGTTCTATTTTTAGACACATCTCGCGATCGACTGGTTGGGCACCCCTGCCCGTCCTTAGTGGGAACGTAACACTATATCATTTGTTTTATTGTTATTACCGATGCAAGAGTTGTTGAACTGTTGTTGGAGCTCATTTTGAACAATGAGCTAACTAATGATTACTTTCATAATGGTTTAATGTGCTGATTATTTTCTACATTAATAGATGAAGGTCTGGTTTGTTCAAACTCTCAAAACAGTAGGTCATGCTGTCATAATTACCGTCCGAAGTGACACCTTTACAATGTTAAAGCTGTTAGATAAATGTAGTGATGTAAAACAAAAATATTCAAGATAGTGTAGTGGAAAAGAGATGATGTTTTAAAAACATGTTACTAAAACAAAATATCTCTGTTTTGGACTGACAGTAATGATCCAAGAAATAGTAGATGAATAAATACACACATCAATCTGTGTGAATTTGTTGTGGATGGAACACAACAAATGGTGCAGTTTTGTTACTGTCAAGTTTCAGGAGGTTCCTGCTCATCCAGCTCCTGATGTCCTCAAGGCAGGTGGTGAGGGAGGTTGGGGGCAGGGCAGTGGTGGGTTTGGAGGAAATGTAGACCTGTGTGTCGTCGGCGTAGCAGTGAAAATGTACCTCATGGTGATGGAGGATTTTGCCAAGGGGGAAGAGATATATGATGAATAGGAGTGGACCCAATACTGACCCCTGGGGGAAACCCAGTGAAATAGCACTTTCTTGTGACTTGTGATTACCAAGTTGTACAAACTGTTGTCTGTCAGTGAGGTATGATGGTGAGGTCGTTAGTGATTTTAACCAGGGCTGTTTCAGTACTGGCGGAAACCAGATTGGAAGGGATCATGGAGGTTGTTTGTGTCAAGATGGGACTGAAGCTGTGCGGCAACCACCCTCTCAAGGGTCTTGGAAATGAAGGGTAGGTTGGAGATGGGCCTGTAGTGGTTTAGATCGGCCGGGTCAGTACTGGGTTTTTTGAGGATGGGAGTGAATGCAGCCAGTTTGAGGGAGGTGGGTACAATTCCAGAGGTGAGGGAGGAGTTAATTATGTCAGTGATCATGGGTGATATGGCTGGTAGGCAAGCCTTGACCAGGGTGGTGGGTAGAGGATCAAGCTGACAGGTCAATCAATCAATGTTTATTTATATAGGCCAATATCACAAATGTTACATTTGTCTCAGTGGACTTCACAGTTTGTACAGAATATCAGTATGACAATACGACACCCTCTGTCCTTAGACCCTCACATCGTACAAGGAAAAACTTCCGGAGAAAACCCACAGTTTAAAGGTAAAAATGGGAGAAACCTCAGGGAGAGCAACAGAGGAGGGATCCCTCTCCCAGGACGGACAGACGTGCAATAGATGCCGTGTGTAAATTGAAAAGATAATACATTTACAACATAGGTAGTCCAAATCTTTGGAAATGCATGTGTGTATAATACCGGGTGGTGGTTTTAGCTTTAAGGATGAGCTGAGATGGTGTATTCCAATGCTGGGGTGAAGATGGAGAGGGAGCTGATGAGTGATGGACCAGTGGTACACAGCAAAAATGCCAGTGTTAAATTCAACACTGAGTGTTGACTTTAACACCAGAAAAGTGTGTATATGCGTCCACTCTTGTCAGTGTAAAAATAACACTTTCGAAAGTGTTAATATTTTAACACTCCCCTGTAGTTAATGGAACACTGAAACGAGTTGAAAATCAACACTGGCCAACACATAGTAGTGTTAATATTACTCTACACTAGTGTCAGTGTTAAAGAATCAACACTACCAGACTACACTGGATCTCAATTTAGTAACACTATTGGGTGTTACAAAAATTAACACTTGAGAGTGTAGAATGTTGTGAAGATCCAATCCCTCCCAGCCAAAACCCACTTTACAAAAAATACAAGACAACAAATTTAACAAAATAGTTTGCATTACATGGCAAGTACACCACAATTACATTCATAAACGTACAACAGTTCAGCATGGAGTGACACAAAATTACAGTATGGGACAATAAACATTTGGTCATCAGTGTCATTTGAAAATTGCCTATCATATGGTCTGTAGTATGGCAGGTCATCTACACAGATCAGTGTGAATACATCGCTTTTCTCCTCGATACTAAAATAAAATAAAAGTTCTCAAAATGAAAAGCCAACTGATTCTGATGTCTCTTTGCCAGTGTTTTTGTGATATTTTTAAAGTTCTTTACAGACGTTTTGAAAAATGTGTGCTTGCCTTCAAACCTCATGCACCACATGTGTATTAGTGGCCCAATCTTCCTAATACAGCTTGGGTAATGTATCATATGGTGGTGCTTGGGAATCAAATTTCGTTCTGGAAACAGAGATTTAAAAAGTGTATGATGATCAAAAATAAGATGTTTCAGATAGCAGGTCATACCATGGGTTACAATGGGTGAAAAGACAATGTTCACAATCTGTACTAAGAGGAGCAGCAAGTTCCAGCAGCTATCATTCCTGCTAACTAAATCTCCAAACATCAATGGGGTATTGCGCAAAAGACACCAGGACTGAACAGCATTAAGGCCAAGATTGTTGCCATCATCATCCAGTTTAGCCCACTTGGCCTGTTTTTCCTCTGTGTAAATCCATAATTGAAGCTCGTGATTCTCTCTGACAATGAACTTCTGGATATAAAGTTCCTTATCAGGTACTGAAACACAAGCTTCAACTCATACTGCACCACTCCTTCCAGTAAATCATGCATTATATCTACTGCGTAGTTGTCTGTAGTATGGAACAGCCGTAGGGAATTGAGTGGACAGGTTTTTTTAACACCAAATGTTGAGGCCAAAGCAGGATTTTGTTGAATGGCAGCACAGTGTTCTGAATGAAGGGCTTTAGAACGTAAAGTTAAACCTGGATGATCTTCACTGAAAACTGATTGCATCTCTCCCTTTTCAGTTAAACAAAAACGACAACAGTACTTTGCACTAAATGATTCAACAAAACCAAAAAGGCCATGTATAGCCAAGTTGTCACCTGTAACCTGAAACACTGAACCTTTCACAGGTGTGGTTGAAAAAGGCACCTGCATTCCTTCAACTTCTAAAATCTTTAAATCGTCGAGAAGTGGCTTTAGAATAGCGTCAAACCCATATTTCTTTAAGTCTTCTGAGTGAAAGAGAGATACAAGATGAATGTTCATCAACACAGAATTAAGCTTTGGAGGGAATTTCTCAAAATAAAATAAACACAGCCAAGTTTGTGCACACCCTTTTTTGAGCCTAATGGATTAGCGGTCTCAAAATCATCATAGTAGAGCTGTATCTGCATAGCATGCTCTTGTTGTGAGAATAAACAGTGGTTCCTGAAGTACGCGCCATCGTTTACATCTCTGTAAAAGCCCTCCTGGTGTTGTTTAGCTCTTTGAAAACTGTTACAAAGTTCCGTGTTCTGAAACATAGATGAAAGAGACCCCATGAACTTATCATTGACAGGAACTTGCCTGTATAGTCCTGTTGTTTTATCTCTGCGTGTATCAAAACGCACACCAAGAATATACTCGACAGGTTGAACTATTTTCCATTTCTCCTCAAAATGCCTCATCCGTTTAGATTCTGTGTTAAGACATGAAAAAGGATTCCCAAGCTGATCAAAACAATTCTCAACTTTTTCTAGGGTTTCTTTAGATGCTTCAGATGACAAACATTCAACAACAGCTTCTTTTGCATGGGCATGGATGTCCTTAACCAGTTCCTCCATCGAACCAACTAAACATTGCACAGTACTTTCAGGAACTCCTGATGCTTGTACTTGAGCAATAACTGAGCTGCACATGTCTAGTAATTTCTTTTTCTCCATCGGGATGTGTGTAGTGACCATCACAGGAGAATCCACATTAACTGGCTGTGAAACAGAAGCTCCAACAGAAGCTCCAGGTTCAAACTCAACATGGCTGGCGACATCTGGATCAACACTGTGTTCATGTGCTCGAGATAGGTGCCGCTTGTAACCAGAGTATGTGCAAAACACAAATAAACATCCAAGCTCTCCACAGTGCAAACGCAAAGACCTTCCTGGGTACAAACCATGCTGAAACTTCAAATGTCTAAATAACACTGAACAGTTTATGTGGTGTACCTTGCAAATGTAACATGTGAACATTAGTTCAAGTCAGAAAGGACTGCCTTTCAAACTGAACTGTGAAGAAGTCTTGCTCTAATTTCCTTGACTCGAGGACTTTCCTTCACACTTCCAACATCAATGCCATACACGGTTGTCTGGATGAATGTGTAGAAGTTGCATAGTGCTTCATCATAAGACACAGCAAAAGCAAAATGTGCCTTGAAGAGCTCGTCAAAGGCAGCAACTCCAGTCTGCGTCTTACAAGGAATGGCCTTTTGGTCCATGACGATGTAGAAATGTTGGATGCTGTCGTTTCTTTCTCCAACACACAGGAGAAACGGCTGAGCAGGGCCAGTGTCCTTGAGGAAGGTCTCAATGCTTTTCCTCACAAGGAATAGAACTTGGAATTTGGAGAAGAATTAGGATTAAAATCTTCAAATGACTGGAAGAGCACAATTATTTTTTCCTCCTTTCACGATTACTTTCAAATTAGGACAAAAGCTGCTCCCGTGTTGTAACACCAACCCGGTCTGAACATTTAAAAAAAAATCTGCAACATGTCAAGCCACTTCCAAATTACTATCAGATCTTTACAATCAAACATCTGTTTTCTAAATGGAAATATACATTAAAAACGTTTCGAAGAACATACCCTTAAGAACTTCACCAGGCGGCCAGCAGCATCATTTGCACTAATCTTGACTCGTGACTTCTTGCCCTTGGATGTTGGCGGCAACAGGTGAAGAAGCAGAAGGATGGCAGCCACCTCACAGTCCCATACTACAGACAAATAATTTACACCATTTCAATTACTTGAATGACTTTACCAATAGTATCTCATGTTTGAGCCTATTTTTCACAGATCATTGATGCTTTATATGTTGTGTTTTTAGAATAATGCTTGATAATAGATGGACCTGAATCTCCCCAGAAGTTGATTTCCATATCGCATTAATTTCCATCCATCCATCTTCTCCCGCTTATCCGTGGTCGGGTCGCGGGGGTAGCAGTTCCAGCAGAGAGCCCCAAACTTCCTTTCCCCTGGTGACATCAACCAGCTCTGACTGGGGAATCCCAAGGCGCTCCCAGGCCAGCGAAGAGATATAATCCCTCCACCTGGTCCTAGGTCTACCCCTTGGTCTCTTCCCAGCTGGACGTGCCTGGAACACCTCCCTAGGGAGGCGCCCAGGTGGCATCCTAACTAGGTGCCCGAACCACCTCAACTGACTCCTTTCGAAGGGAAGGAGGAGCAGCTCAACTCCGAGTCCCTCCCGGATGACCGAACTTCTCACCTTATCCCTAAGGGAGACACCAGCCACCCTGCGGAGAAAACCCATCTTGGCCGCTTGTATCCGCGATCTCGTTCTTTCGGTCATGACCCATCCTTCATGACCGTAGGTGAGGGTAGGAACGAAAATGGCCCGGTAAACCGAGAGCTTTGCCTTCTGGCTCGGCTCCCTTTTCGTCACAACGGTGCGGTAAAGCGACTGCAGTACCGCTCCCGCTGCTCCGATTCTCCGGCCCATCTCACGCTCCATTGTTCCCTCATTCGAGAACAAGACCCAGAGATACTTGAACTCCTTCATTTGGGGTAAGAACTCATTCCCTACTTGGAGATCCTCATCCCAGCTGCTTCACACTCGGTTGCGAACCGATCTAGTGAGTGCTGAAGGTCGCAGACCGATGAAGCCATCAGAACCACATCATCTGCAAAAAGCAGTGGTGCAATCCTTAGTCCACCGAACTGCAGACCCCCTCCCCCATGACTACGCCTCGAAATCCGACCCATGTATATTACAAACAGGATTGGTGACAAAGCGCAGCCCTGGCGGAGGCCAACCCTCACCGGAAATGGGTCCGACTTACTGCAGAGGACCCGGATACAGCTCTCGCTTTGGGAGTACAGAGATTGGATGGCCCTGCGTAGAGACCCCCTCACCCCATATTCCCGCAGCACCTCCCACAGTAACTCCCTGGGAACTCGGTCATATGGGACGGGTGGCGCAGTGGTCTGTGCATCTGATCATCAGATCAAGGGGGGTGCTGGGGAACTCCAGTTCGAAACCCGCTCCTGCCGCCACTGCGTCAGGCCGTTGTGTCCTTGGGCAAGACAGTTCACCCGCATTTGCTCCTGTGGGTATTGTCCACAGTACATGTATGATACTAATGTGTACTTGTAAAAGCGCCTCGATGACTTCGAGGCGTGAAGATGGACGGTGTGGCGCAGTGCGCTGTGCAATGATCATCAGATCAAGGGGTGAAACCCGCTGCTGCTGCGTCTGTAAAGCCGTTGTGTCCTTGGGCAAGACACTTCATCTGAACTTGCCCCTGTGGGTATTGTCCACAGTACATGACCATTGCATGTATGATGCATGTATAATAAATGTAAGGAATTATTATACGCGTTCTCCAAGTCTACAAAACATATGTAGACCGGATAAGCGTACTCCCAGGCCCCCTCCAGGATCCTTGCGAGAGTAAATAGCTGATCCGTCGTTCCACGACCAGGACGGAATCCGCATTGTTCCTCCTCAATCTGAGGTTCAACAATCGGCCTGACCCTCCCCTCGAGTACCTTGGAGTAAACTTTCCCGGGGAGGCTGAGTAGTGTGATGCCTCTGTAATTGGCACATACCCAGAGCCTTCAGCATTTCTGGGCGGATCTCATCCACCCCCGGGGCTTTGCCACTGTGGAGTTGTTTAACGACGTCAGTGACCTCGCCCCGGGAGATTGGTGTTGATCCCCCGTCATCCTCCAGCTCTGCCTCTAACATAGAGGGCGTAGTTGTCGGGTTCAGGAGTTCCTCAAAGTGTTCTTTCCAACGCCCTAACACTCCATCAGTTGAGGTCAACAACGTCCCATCCTTACTGTACACAGCTTGGATGGTTCCCTGCTTCCCCCTCCTGAGGTGTGGGACAGTTTTCCAGAACAACTTTGGTGCCGCCCGAAAGTCCTTCTCCATGTCTTCTCCGAACTTCTCCCACACCCGCTGCTTTGCCTCGGCCACGGATGAGGCTGCTGCCGCCCTTCGGGCCTGTCGGTACCTTGCAACTACCTCGGGAGTCCCCCGGGATAACAGATCCCTGAAGGCCTCCTTCTTCAGTCGGACGGCTTCCCTGACCACCGGTGTCCACCAGGAGGTTCGAGGGTTACCGCCCCTTGAGGCACCTAGGACCTTGAGACCACAGCTCCCCGCTGCGGTTTCGGCAATAGAGGCTTTGAACACCGACCACTCTGGTTCAATGTCCCCAACCTCCACACGAATGCCTGAAAAGCTCCGCCGGAGGTGTGAGTTGAAGGCCTCCTGAACTTGGGCCTCCTCCAGACATTCCCAGTTCACCCGAACTACACGTTTGGGCTTACCAGGTCTATCCAGAGGCTTCCCCCACCACTCGACCGAACTCACCACCAGATGGTGATCAGTTGACAACTCCGTCCCTCTCTTTACCCGAGTGTCCAAAACATACGGCCTCAGGTCCGATGATACAATAACGAAAACGATCATGGACCTTCTGCCTAGGGTGCTCTGGTACCACGTACACTTATGAGCATCCTTATGTTCGAACATGGTGTTTGTTATGGCCAATCCATGACTAGCACAGAAGTCCAGTAACAAACCACCACTCCAGATCAGATCAGGGGGGCCGTTCCTCCCAATCACGCCGCTCCAAGTGTCTCCATCATTGCCCACATGTGCGTTGAAGTCTCCCAGCAAGACTAAAGAGTCCCCTTCCGGAGCCCCATACAGGACTCTTTCCAGGGTCTCCAAGAAGGCCGTATACTCTGAACTGCTGTTGGGTGCATAAGCACACACAACAGTCAGAGTTTTCCCCCCCATAACCCGCAGGCGTAGGGAGGCGACCCTCTCGTCCACTAGGGTAAACTCCAACAATGAAGCACCCAACCGGGGACTTGTGAGTATCCCCACACCCGCCCGGCGCCTCACACCTTGAGCAACTCCGGAGAATAATAGAGTCCAACCCCTATCCAGAAGTAAGGTTCCAGAGCCAACGCTGTGCGTAGAGGTGAGCCCAACCAGATCCAACTGGTAACGCTCCACCTCCCGCACAAGCTCCGGCTATTCATGCCGTGCATTCGTGATGCATGAATATCATAACCTGGCTTAACACGAGCCATGTGAGCATGAACCCAGAATATGAATGGAGTGCAGGATGCACGCAGAAAATGATGTACGCTTAGTTAAATACTGAAACATAACCCATGATATAGTCTAGCTTAATTAGCAGTTTAGTACGCCAGGATGAGTCATAGATGCTGATAAGCTGATTGAGTGATTAAGACTGACTTCTATCATCTGAAATGAGGATGATGGAGGGACGAATGTGGAATAAATGTTTAAGCAATAGTGGAAATCTGAGCATGCCGCTATGGCGGATAATCTCGTGCAGGGAAGAGTCGCTACTGAAGAGAGGCTCGAGACTGCGACTCGCTTACCCTGCGAGAGTCCCCCCAAACGAAGCATGTGTAGTGCACGTCCTTAAGAGGTACTGAAGGGCAGAAGGGGGAGGTGTGGCCCTGCGCCCCGCAGCTGTTACACGAGGCGGCTTGTTGGCCGCCGGTAGCCATCACTAGCAGCTCGGACCAATCCAGCGGATGTTGCAATGAGCTAAGTGAAGCGCTGCTTTGCTTGAAAAGCTCTTTGCGCATTGTCACCTGAAATGACAGCTGGCGGAGAGGGAAGAGCAGATTTAAAGGGGTTAGCGGGTGCAATGATAGGCTTGTGAAAATGGGGGGGGGGGAAGTGATTGGTTAGCTGGGGAGTGACGACCCCGATCACTTATTGAGAGAGGAGAGAGTATTGAAATGACGTGTAACAGACGGGTCTTCCTGATTGAACTTGCGCTTGAATTTGTTTCCCTCATATTCACAGTATGGATGATTAGATACTTTGGGGGAAACCTCAGCTTTATGAACGTCCTTTCTGTTGGTTTGGCCAGAGAGGGCTGAGGGTATTTCTCTGCGAGGAGGACCAGGCCTGAGGGAGGAGGACCTGCACCAGCTGCACCTACAGAACTTTTTAGCCCGTCACTTTATTTGACAAAATGTGTCAAACTTAATCAATTAACAGGTTCACATTGTGTGTAAGTTGTGTATATTATTTCGTTTTTATTTTGTGATGGATATAAAAATGGTGATGGTTCATGCTTGATAACTTTTAGTTCACATTTCAATAAATTTTATTTGTATTTGCACTCCTTTTGTCCGTTATTCTTAATGAAAATGTTAGATTACATATTCACATCTGACTGAAGATTGGCCCCATTTATTTGTGACGTTGCAAACTCTGCAGTACAAGGCACAGGTGATGTGAAGCTCAAAGTGAGGCAATGCATTTGATCAGCTGAGTTTTTTTTTGCCAAACTTTATAGGCCTGACAATAATCACACTGTCTCTGAGGTGCAACATAAAACACAAAACAACACAACAATTAAGTTCCTGTTAGAC
Source organism: Pseudochaenichthys georgianus (assembly GCF_902827115.2). Classification (NCBI taxonomy): domain Eukaryota; kingdom Metazoa; phylum Chordata; class Actinopteri; order Perciformes; family Channichthyidae; genus Pseudochaenichthys; species Pseudochaenichthys georgianus. Next base: position 6,816,327 of record NC_047518.2, read on the forward strand.
TACAAAACTATTCAGTGTGCAGGTCTTTGTGTTACAATATAAGTGTCTCTTAGTGAATGTCCTGTACTGCTCTTAAATCTCATATCATTAGCTTTTCCTTTCCCTCTTGGATGTTCTTCTGGACCCTCACCCCTAGATTCCACCGTGTCCGTCTGCGTCGCGTCACGGCTGCGCCACGGTTTTGGTCCGGCCTTCTCCGGCGTCATACCCTACCGGGCGCGTTTCAGGAGCATTTCAGAAGCGGAGCGTCTTACATGCCGGCTCGCAGTTCTTGTCGATTTGGGCAAGAAAGTAAGTAGGCTACGTAGTTAAATAGTTTATTTGTGTGTCTGTTTAAATTGTGTATATTGTTGTTATTTCCTATTTTGTTGTGTTGTAGAATACAGACATAGTTAATAATAATTGTAATAGTCCAGTTATAAACAACATTAATCAAAGATGTGTTGCTGTATTTTAGTGGTAAAAAAAAATGCATTCATCATCATAATTATTCTATATAATTTACACGCAGTGCCTGTAAACCGAACGAGAACGCTGGCCTTTATTCTCCTACTGGAAAGACTACAGAGGAGGGATGGGGGAGGAGAAGGAACCGGTTTTGGGTGCACCCCCTCAACCAGCAAAGGAGACTGAGCTGTGTGAGCAGCTCTGTGGCTGAGCTGAGGCTGGACAGCAAACGACATCATCGATATTTTAGGATGAGTGCAGAGCAGATGGATGAACTTCTGTCCCTCCTCGGCCCTGAACTGACCAGAAAATCGACACATTACAGGGCTGCCATCGAACCCAAGCAGAGACTGGCTGTTGCATTGAGGTAAGAAGCACATTTCACAGACAATAAATCACTGACCACAAGTTTAATAAACGTTTTAATTATAAAAATGTCACCCAAAAAACATTTGAAACCGAAACATAAAATAGCTGTTTAAATGTACAACAATTAACACAACAAATTAACTACATACAACAAACACAATTAACAGTAACTATAACTCTTCATAATAAGACCCCCCAGGTCCTGCCATGTTGAGCCACTGCTGGAGGAAAGCATTTATGTTAATGGCCCTATAGGTGTTGATGGGCCTTGTGGTGGCTGGGGTACACTTGGCCGAAAGGCTATTGGCCTGGAGGTGTGAGTGGAATGTTGTGACATGGGGGGGATGGTCAATTGTTGCCAATGTTGGTGCTGTGTATTTTCCAGGTTATGGAATAAAATATTTTGTTTGGCCTGATGTCTCCTGTCTTTGTCCAGTCTTTTCAAAATAGGCACAAGACTGAGAGCAAAGTGGTAGGACTCTTCCATTAGTTGCTCTCCGATCTCTCTGCTCTGTGGCCTCCTCCTTGCATCCTGTGTGGAACGCTGGGCTGCTGCTGCAGAAATGGGATCACTGGGGCTATGGGACCTAGAGGGCCTTGCCTCCCCAGAGGTTGTGGGTACCAGAGGTGATGGGGCTGGAGGTGGTGGGTTTGGATGTAGTGGGGCTGGAGATGCAGATGTAATTCTGGAAAGTTGATCTGTTCCTGATAGCAGTGGTGTACAGGATCTCTCCATGTCTTCCATGTTCACCGGTGAAGGATTGCTCAGGCTGCTTTTTGAACTATATGAAAAGAATTTATGCAATAGGAACATATTTAAGTAATTTAATATAAACTCTTTCATACCCTTTGCAATACATCATGACAAATTACAAAGTTGTTATTGTGAAAGACTTCATTAATTTCCTGCAAAATTATGTAAATTTAAATATTTGCATACATACCTCCTTGGCTGTATATAGGGCAGACACCTGCTGATCCACTTGGGAGAGATTTTTTTCACAAAGGCATCCCTGAGGGTCTTCCATCTTGCCTTGCAAACGTCGACTGAAATAAAGAATGGATTCAGATGAATACAATTATTTCACACATTTTTCTTTGCTTGTTTTTCCCTTCACAGATACTTGGCTTCCGGGGACTCACTGGTCAGCCTAGCATTCAGCTATCGGCTAGAATGCACTACTGTGACAAACTCTGTCCATTTGGTGTGTGCAGCCATTGAGAACATGAGGATGGAGAGGTTCCTACCCAGGCCAACAGAAGACACATGGAAGGAGGTCGCACAAGGCTTCTGGGAAAAATGGAATTTCCCAAATTGCCTGTGAGCAATAGATGTAAAACATATTGTCATCCAAGCACCACCACTGTCAATACTTCAACTACAAGAAGACATTTTCCATAGTGCTTATGGCACTTGTTGATGCTGACTACAGGTTCAGAGTCATTCAAGTGGGGGACTTCGGAAGAACAAGTGATGGTGGGAAGTATGCCGGATCGGATTTGGGGAAAGGAATGGAGACCAAAACTCTTCCAACTAGAACCTCTCTACCTGGTGCTGCTCACCTCGGTGAGATGCCATTCGTCATGGTGGATGACGCAGCTTTCCCACTCGAGCCATACCTCATGAGACCATACCCCGGAAAGAACCTCACTCATCAAAAGAGGATGTTCAACTACAGACTTTCCAGAGCAAGGATGGTGGTGGAAAATGCTTTCGGCATTCTGGCCTCCAGGTGTAGAATCTTCCATCGCCGTATCAAGCTGCACCCGAAAAACGTGGACACCCTAGTGGTGGCTGGATGCATCCTTCACAACTTCCTGCTGGCCCCTAGTGAAAACCAGAGGTTTTTAGATGAGGAAGAGCAGAAGGGTAGACAGATGGCACCGATGAGAAACATGGGAGGAAACAGGCCATCAAGAGATGCCTGTAATGTCAGGGAGGCTTTCTGCACCTTCTTCAACTCTCCTGAGGGCAGTGTGACTTGACAGGATGGTTTGATTACTGGAACACAATAGTTATTACACCGCCAAATCGATTGAAAAATGTGTTCTTTTTTCATTCCAGAAAATTATAAAAAGCAAACAAGTTATTGTACTACCATTTGCATTTTTAAATAAGTGTTCTTTATTTTTTAATATGCTACGTTATTTATTTTAAAATAAATAGTTTTGTCTGACAAATGACTGCCAAATGATTCTTGTCTGTCCTCACAATTTATCTTCAGATTAGAAATGCAAGGACCACCACAGCATACTGTATTTAAACATTATTGACAGTACTTTGTGTAGTTGTTATAACACTATACTCACATAGCTAAGTGAAGTTCTTTCAATGATGTAAAAACATCTCAATTAAAATGTAATAGATTTGATTAATTACTTTACAATGGCGCTTGTGCATACTTGAGAAATACCATTTCCTGTTTTATTTCTACTACAATACACCTCCAGAGGGAAATATTATTTTCTTAATTTTACATTTTTCGGACTAATAATTATTATTGCAAATTCAAGATTAATAAAAAACAATTATAATACAAAAATATATTATCATTATAATAGGATAACACAAAACTGTATTGATCCCTAATGCTTGCGAAATTAACAAGCTAAAGTATAATAATATAATATATATATAAAAAAAATATAAATCACAAATAATATAATATATAAATATATGTATACACATATATGTAGATAATAGATAGAGATATATGAAAATATATATATATAATCATAGGCATATATGTTGATATAGGAAATAAGATCTTACTTTCTTGTGAAATGCAAGTTTACTTTACTTTACTTTACGAACGCGCACATGACCAATGAGGGCACGAGATAAATGTGTGCCCCGATGGAAGGCTGACAGGCATGGAACAATTGTGAAGAAGCTTAATATTTGAAAGAAAAGGTTTTAAAAAGGTATAAACAACAAAATGTATGTCCTGAAATATATCCTGAAAAATGTCCTGAAACAGCTGAATGGTTTCTGTAGCTGAAAGTGAAGGAGTTAGATATTAAATGTAAGTAGTAGTGAATGAATGTGTATTAAAGGTGGGGTAGGTAAGTTTCAGAAACCGGCTCGAGATACACTTTTTGTTATATTCCATGGAATGCTCTTAACATCCCGATAGCAATGAATATCTTAAGTGCTTTGACAAAAAATCCATACAAAAATGTCATCTGTAGAAGCCGTAATACTGTAAAAAGTACAACCAATTGGATGGCCTTCAAATTCTCTTTTACCTACACCTTGCGCCAAATGCTACTCCTTCCACATACTTTCAGTTAGAGACTTCATTCCAACTTTAAAATGATCACAAGACCCTCAGTTATAAAACTTTTTTCTCAGATTTCTGATATCTTTTAAACTTTTTGAGATATTTAACTTAGTTTGGAGCTTGGTAAAGACACTTTCTTCAGATTTTAACAGTATTGCGCAGCTCGTTAAGGCTTAGAGTGCGTGATGTCACAGCTTGAAATTCTCCTTACATTTTTCTTTTTAAACTGCCATGATTCCCAAACCCTACACTCCTGGGACATCATTTTATGCTTGAATTGTAGGGAAAACTTCTCACAATGCTCACCATGAAACACGGTTTTCTCAAAACTTCACAGGTTTGGTAACGATGCAGCCATCAACACATCTAACCGTATTATGCCGTTGCCAAGGTGACGGATCACTCGCCATCAAGTTAGTTAAAAAGTTTGCAGTTAAAATATTCTGCCTCTTTTCAAAGCCTTTTTACTTTATTTTCTCTTCGTAATACACATTCATTCACTACTACTTACATTTAATATGTAACTCCTTCAGCCTACTTTCAGCTACAGAAACCATTCAACTATTACATTATTCAGCTCTTTCAGGACATTGAGGCTTTTCAAATTGTTATTTATTGTGAAATCTTAAAAGTGTAAAAAAAATAGATTGCAAAAACGATAGCTTTGTTGTGTGGAGTTTCTTGCTTACCTTAGGTAAAGTGTGTAATGTAAGCCGCAAGCCAAAGCCCTCCCAGTAACCCCGCCTCACGGCTGTGTTTGCTCTTCTTGGGCAGTGCGGAAGCTCTCTCCCTGTGTATTTCCCCTCATCTCACTGTTTGGTAAAACATTTGGCTGGTTCGGTCCCTGCTGGGACCACAGGCACATGCATGTTCTCGCCAACCTGATCTCACCAGAATGCGTGACTCCACCACGACTTCTTAACACCACAATGCGTGGTGGAGTCACGAACTTTGTTACATTTACGTGTCGGCACCACGCAAACAACCCCAATGTAAAGTGAATGAGGCTCCTTTGTCGTGGTGCACACACGCATTTCTACAACGTCCCGCAGTGAGCTTTTATTCTATAAAACGTTTTTTTAAATCTACTTTATAGCTTGTAGTAACTCACGGGAGGCTTCTTTTATTTTATTTGTATTCATAATAATTTTTATGTGAGGGCCTAAGATATTCTAAAAAATAATATTTGAAAACATTAAAAAAAAAACATTTTTTTTTTTAAATATTATTTTTTATATTTTTTTGTTGTTACATTTTTCATTAGTTTTACCAAAATAACTTGATTTAATTGTATTTAAAATAATATTTCCAAAGAAATAAATCCTTCGAATCTGCCTGTTCAGTTTCTGTTGGAATGTGAAGGGTTAAATGCCGTCTCTGCGAGTTCTGTGAAGACGGGAGTGCTTGTTGGTCCCTCTCTACATTCACAGAGGGCCCGCTATAGTAACTCAATGAGAGAGTAATGTCAAATGACAGTACGATTGACCAATCATATCTTCCCTCTAAATGGGCGGCCTTTATTTTCGCGGACTTTATGACAGGTTCCGCCCGCTGTGAAGTCTATGCAAGTGGTGCAGTGACGCGTCCTAAAACCCGGAAGTAAGCTTCGCTCGGATTCCCTCGACAGAAAGCAGTGGGATTTCTCCATAGGATTTTGGAAAATAGCTCGAAATAAGGTCTGTGGAAAACGAACCTGTTAGATAAATGCACGTTTTGTTCAGCCGGATAATATCCACATGTCTATCCTACTTTTATTTATGTTTTTATTAAATCTAATCGATAGATTTATGATTGATAGATTTATGATTAGCATAAGTTCGTTCATGATGGCTCACTTCAGTGATAGTGATGACATCGTTGCGAAATTATTAACCGAGTCATTTTCAAGATTGAGTTACAATGATAAACTGGAGTGGCAAAGGATCAGCTGAATGACCCGCCATCAAGTGCTTCATCCAAAAGGACAGGAGGATGGACTTTGTGTTTCAGTGATTTATCATCAAAGGTAGGCTTTTTTTCAATGCGGGCCGCGTGCGGACTTAATTCATTTGTAGTTGCTACTTGGCTGTGGGTGCCCTGTCATGATAGGTGTTTATATAAATGGTGTTGTTTTGTGTGGTTGTCATTGATGCGTTTTGCACCCCGGCCCACTGTTTTGATATTCCGCTGAAGTCTACGTTGAGACGTAATATCTCTTCTTTTTTTTCGAGGGAAGGGGGGTCAGAGGGCCTAGGTATAAAAGTCACGGCCCGCCACTGGTTACGAATTTGTGTTCTCAAAAAACAGTGCATTGTGTGTAATGCAACTGTGATTTTTATTAAATTAGTTAGTTTTTAAGGAAGGCCAGAGCTTCAGCTGTGTCAAATAGATTGTTCCCTTTAGTTAACGTTTTTTAAAAGATAATGATCATGTCCCCTGTATTGTATTACGAGCGTCCATTCCCATTGGATAACGGAGAATTGTACACCCGGAAGTAAGTATTCTCCTTACTGTCGATTGATTTTACAGTGATATCTGCACTACTCATCGACTAAAAAACACCAGATTATCCTTGTTAATTACACAACATTGATTGGTTTGAATTGTGTGCAATGCTTTTGTATTTTTCCCCTTCGATTCGTAGAAACAAATGTTTTTTCGGAGTTTTAGGATGGCCGAAGACACTACACTACCCAGAATCCTCAGCTATCGTTTGGGACTACACCATGTGCTTAGCTTGACAAACCCGTGATCAGTCCTCAACCTCTGTGATTGGATGTTGGAGTGGCAGTGTGCGAAGTTTACACAGAGCGTCAAAAAGGACTTTGAAATGGAATGAAACCCATCGACGGCACACTATTCAAAACAGGAATCCCCCCTTAGGTCACAGGCTCCTCTAACAGTGCTACTCAATAAAACAGATAGGCCTACACAGAAAAAATAGTGAAATAGTGCAATAAGAGTCTACAAGTGATTGGAATATGATATATTAGATAAATAATTTCTAAGTAGCAGCCAGATGAATGTTATGGATGTTGTTTCTAAATTCAGGTGTTTAATAATCGTATAGCCTGTGGGATGAAGCTGTCTCTGTGTCTGGTGGTTTTAGTCCGGATGCTGCGGTACCGCCTGCCAGACGGCAGCAGACAGAACAGTTTGTGGCTGGGGTGATGGGGGTCTTTTATAATCCTGAGGGCTTTCTTTAAGGTTAACCTGGTATTTTTACTCCACTACATTTATTTTAGTTACTTTACAGATTTGGATTAATGATGTGAAATATAAACAACCCTTAAATCAGACTTTAGTTACACCTGAGTGAAATTCAGTGAAGGTGATTGTCAAGTGCCAACAATCAGGCGAGATATTTGATAGTTGGTGCTTGAGAAGACTACATATTTATCTGCAGATCCGTTTAAAGCATATTCATTACTCGTTATTCTCTAATAGTTCATTAAAGACTGTATATAATTGCTATTTTGCACATCCCTTTCAAGATTTCAAGATTTTCTAAGGTTTATTGACATATCATATACACAACAGTGTAGTTATGTAATGAATGAAAAACTTGAGTCACAGGTTCCTCAACAGTGCATTACAAGACATCTATCAATATGTGTGTATACTTCCACAATTACACTGTCGTATTCTGCACATTTCTTATACTATCTACATACATAAGATTATAATTAATGTGTATAATATCAGTTAAAATAAGTGCTTCAACATAGTTAACATTGCAGGAAAGTTGATTGTCAAGTTCCAAAACAAACCATGCAATTTAGACTTTGTCAGGTTTAATATTTAGATACCCCCAAAGCTTTTTTCCTATTTAAAAGAAGACCTTCACCTAAAGTATTCTTTAATGTTTAAATAAAGCCTTATTAGTTAGCACATCCTCCTATCAGGCACTAAACTGTTTTATTCTAGATATCATTTGAGTATCTTCTTGATATTTTCTATTCTATATTTATATCATTGACCTTCTACTTTCCCACTATTTTGTATGTACTCTTAATATTTAAATGTTTTCATAAAATATAACACATTCAAAAGTGCTTTACAAAAATGAAAGACATTAAGAAAAAGGCATTTTAAACAGTCGTTAAAAAGCAACACAATCTTCCTGCATTGCAATTACTAACGTGCAATAATGTGCCCAAACCAGTAGGTGGTTTGGGTTAAAAAGCTGTAAAGTTTACAGTGTTAACAAAATAAGATATACTGCTGTTTCTGGTTTAGTTTACGACGAATATTATTTTGTTATTGTTTTGATATTTGTAACACAAAAGCGATGGAAAAACCCCACAGCAACACAGAAAAGATGGTCTTAACATGACCCAGCGGTCTAGTAGTTAATAAAAAACAATAATATCAAAACAAAATATGACTACTAATTTATTGTGAAATTTAAAACAGAACAGTAAAAGAATAGTTTCCGGTCTATTCTGAGCCCGATCTCTGTAGATAAATAAAGAACTACGACAGATGTGTAATATTTAATGCAGCCAAACCATTTATTACAATACATTCATTTGATGACTTTCAAAGAGTAAAGCAAGCACTGCTGAATAAAGTATGATTTTCTCTTTTACGAAACTTTTTTTTAATATGGAATGCAGTTGGAGGTCAACCAATCAAAGAGCTTGAGGACTGATCACGGGGTTTGTCAAGCTAAGCACATGGTGTAGTCCCAAACGATAGCTGAGGATTCTGGGTAGTGTAGTGTCTTCTGCCATCCAAAAACTCCGAAAAAATCGTTGTTTCTCCGAATTGAAGGGGGAAAATACAAAAGCATTGTACACAATTCAAACCAATCAATGTTGTGTAATTAACAAGGATAATCTGGTGTTTTTTAGTCGATGAGTAGTGCAGATATCACTGTAAAATCAATCGACAGTAAGGAGAATACTTACTTCCGGGTGTAAAACTCCCCGTTATCCAATGGGAATGGACGCTCGTAATACAATACAGGGGACATGATCATTATCTTTTAAGTAACGTTATCTAAAGGGAACAATCTATTTGACACAGCTGAAGCTCTGGCCTTCCTTAAAAACTAACTAATTTAATAAAAATCACAGTTGCATTACACACAAAGCACTGTTTTTTGAGAACACAAATTCGTAACTAATGTCATTTTTACATTCTAACGAAATTTTTTAATTATTATGAATACAAATAAAATAAAAGAAGCCTCCCGTGAGTTACTACAAGCTATAAAGTAGATTTAAAAAAACGTTGTATAGAATAAAAGCTCACTGCGGGATGTTGTAGAAATTTGTGTGTGCACCACGACAAAGGAGCCTCATTCACTTTACATTGGGGTTGTTTGCGTGGTGCCGACACGTAAATGTAACAACGTTTGTGACTCCACTACGCATTGTGGTGTTAAGAAGTCGTGGTGGAGTCACGCATTCTGGTGAGATCAGGTTGGTTCTCGCTCTGTTCCCCAAACATTGGACAACAAACAAATTAAAAAGAATTACATTTCATTTTATAAATATATTTGCTGGCATGCTTAATTTACTCCAGTAAATAAGATTATTCCCTCCTCACACTTCAAATTGCAGTTACTGTGTGAAGACTCTGTGAATCTCTCTCTCTCTCTCTCTCTCTCTCTCTCTCTCTCTCTCTCTCTCTCTCTCTCTCTCTCTCTCTCGCACGCACGCACGGAGTTGGCGACACTAAAACTGCAATATAATGTTTTGTGTAGTTTTAATACATATGACATATTTTTTACATGTCTCCAGTACCGATAAAAAGACCGCTAACGTCGGAGCTTAACGGTACCACGGTCTTTAATAATTCAGCCCCGGGGCCCGTTTAATACCAGGGCTCTGTACCCATCCCTAGGTGGGAGGTGTGTTTGTTTGCTGCTCTTTACTGCATGTGAGTGTGAGAATAAACATTTCTATATTAAGAACCTTTTAAGCATCTGAATTAGAAAGACACACACACACACACACACACACACACACACACACACTGTGCCTTCGAACAAAGCAGCAATAGGCACTTTAACACAAAGTACTTTTCCAAGGAATAGTTCCCGGAACTTTTCCCCGAAAAAAAAAAATGTCCTGGAACTTTTTTACACGTTAAATCGCGTTAACGCCGGAAAAAGTCCCTGAGGGAGCGGCTGGCGTCTCTTCTTCTTCTTCTTCTTCTTCTTCTTCTTCTTCTTCTTCTTCTTCTGCTTTGGGTTTACTGGCAGGCCGCTTCTACTGAAGCCTTCCGAGTAAATCGCCAGAAGCGCCGACACCTCCTCATCTCCACCGCTCCCATGTTTTCTTTTGTGTTGCCATAAGTTAGTCTATCTCTGTTGGTGCGCTGGGCTAATGCTAATAATGCTAATGCAAGCAAATAAAATGGCGGCTTCACGAAAACATTTAGTTTAGTTTTACGGGGTGAAAAGGTTCGGAAAAAAAAGTTCTAGTTCCAGATCTTTTTGGTGTTAACGCAAAATCCCAGGAACTATCGGAACTATTCCTGGGAAAAGTACTCTGGTGTGAAAGTGCCTATTGGAACAATAGTCTCTGTGGTTGTCTTGGAAATGACAGATGTGACAGCTGGAGTGAAACCTTGCAGGGAGTACTATGGGGTGTTTGGAGTTGTTGTGTGACAAGTAGAATGTTACCTAATCTTGCCTGATTACTGTTTGTTCCCACAGACCTATCTCCTGGGAATCATTATCTCCATATGTGGGAACGTCCTCATCAGCATTTCACTCAACATACAGGTAAGAAGCACTTAGAGTCTTTGACGAGTTACTTATAGACTGCATTTTCCTGACGGTATGCTTTATTTCAAGTTGATTCTCTGTGTTCATTATAAGAAAGTGACTCTGTGTTCTGCTGACATGCTACAGCAGCCATTTTGCAGCTTAAGAATTGTAATGAATTAAAGTGAATCTTTAAAATCTACTTAATATTCATATTGTGAAAAGCAATACAATTGTCCACTTAAAGAACCAAACTGCAACGTTGTTGTGCTTTCATAAGGATCAGGGAGCATAATAGGTATTATAATAAAGTACAGACCTACTTTACTATAATGCTTATGATGCTCTCTGATCTTTTGAAGGCAATATTTCAAGTGACTTGAACGCCATTGTTTTTAATCCGCTTACCAATAAATATTCAACCAAGTCATTTAGAGAGTTAATTTGATTATTTTAATACAACATAGATGATTGCCTCTGCCAGACTGAGAAGCTTTAAAGGCTGAGCTATAAATACATTGACTGATAAATGATCATCGTTTTTGTTTTCCTAGCGTGATTCAGATAATGGCAACATTTCCTTTTTCTTTTAAATTTCATCCTATTTATCATAAGGTCTTATATATTTTACTGGCCCTAAACAGAACTAAACGTGGACCTCAAGTAATTTGTAGTATTTCAGGAAGTTGTTTGTGATCTTAATCATAATATGGAAAATCTGCCATTACTGTAATTTTTAGGTAAAAATTCTACATTAATATTATATATCAGGACTGTCCTGACTAAATCAAAATGTGATAACTCGACATTATCGATTTGATGATTTAATTGACAATCTTTAAAACTACATTTTTATAGTCACATGAGGTCCCTAGGATATGATGCCGCTGGCTCCTGCTCCCTCTCTCTCTGACAGAAATATGCCCATGTGCGTCAGTCCCAACGTGGATCAAAGCCCTACTACACCTCTGGGACGTGGTGGTGCGGCGTGGCACTCATGGGTTTCGGGGAACTGGGGAACTTTGCTGCCTACGGCTTTGCCCCAGCATCACTCATAGCCCCGCTAGGCTGTGTGTCTGTCATAGGTAGGTGCAACCTTTCCCCCCTCATGCATTTTCCACCAAGGCACAACGACAGGTTGCTCTCTCAGGGAACAGGAAGTGATGCCATGTGAAGTCTGCTCTTCTTCTGATCTTTCCTAAGCAGTCCTCTTGCCAGAGCGTACCTTATGTGCGGGCGACTTTGGCTGCGAGGGAGTGCGGTCGTCTTTCAACCAGAAAGTTGTGGGTTCGATCCCAGCCCGCAGCCAACATGTCGATGTTCCCTTGGGCACGATACTTAACCCTGAAGTTACTCCCGATGGCATGGCCAACGGTGTGTGAATGTGTATGAATGTTAGTTCCTAGAGTAAGGTACACTGCTCTGTATGAATGGGTGTGAATAGGTGAATGACATGTAGTATGTAAAAGCGCTTTGAGGGGTCGTAAAGACTGGATAAGTACAGTCCATATAATTACAGTCCAAAGTCTGAAAGGTTTTCCTCTACAGTATGTGTGGCGTTTCATAAAATTCACTCAAGTGCATTATGAAACAGATTTAAAGTTATAGTAACATTAACGTTTTGAAGATTTCCATACAACATTTAAGTGAACGTTCTGGCTCATTCTGGAATAGCCTCCCAACTGAGATACAGGAATGTCCCACTCTCAATAGTTTTAAAGGTCAACTCAAAGAATGGTTGAGAAACAAACAGACGTGCAATCACCGCTAAATGCACTTTAACTCAGGGGTATCTTCTCTTGCACTTTATGCATCTCTTGTATCTTCTCTTGCACTTTATATGTCGTTGCTGCCATATTGTATTGCCATGTGATAAATACTTGTGTATGCTGCTCTTGCTCTTTTGCACTTTTTGCATAATGTATTTGTTTTTTCTATGTTTATAAATGTCATTTTCTTAAATGTTTTATGTGATGGAAAGTAGCTCAAAGCTAAATCCGGCAACTTTACACCTGAAATGTGTATTGTTTTAAGTGTTCATTAATGTGCAATGTCTCTAGAAAACAACAAAAAACATTTATATGTTCATTAAAAAAAAAGAAAAGAGGCATTGTTGCTCTTCCAAGCTATTAGTTTTACTTATAACCATTACTATATATACACCTGTTTGACAGATATATGTCTCAACAATATTCTTAGTGTTGCTGAAAAGTTTTTCTCACTACAATTTTGTAATAATCTTTTCTATATATATATATCTTTTGGCACTCCATTCCATACAAGTACCATACCTACCAATATGGATTTATTTACCATTCACTTGATAATAAAATAATGGGAGGGCAGATCCTTAAAAGATATCTTTCAACAATTAGGACAGGGTCGGATCTGGAACAAATTGAATGGGGGGGGCAATCATTTACCACGGCACACACTGCCTTCAACAACCAACACACAAACGCCAACGCAACTTCAATTTCAAAACATGGTGTAAAGTCTCTTGTTTTCACACACATTGCAGGGTGTAGTGCTATTTTATAGCACACCTATGACTTGTGCATACATGCACGGTTGTGGCACGACCACCAAAAACAGAAACATAGGACATAGGCCACCATATAAAAAGTGTGCAAATGTATTTAGTATCTAATCCATGTGAACATGTTTTAGGTGGACCTAACCTCCCCCGGGAAGATTCTTTTTTTAAATATTGAAGTTAAATGCATCAATTTGGTGCACTTTGAGAGCAAAATTAAGAGATCTATGGATACATCTCTCAACACCCAGATGAAACAGAACTGTAAACATATTTACTTTTTCTTTCTGCATGTTTTTCAAATCACTCCCCTTTTAAACTGTATTCTTGTTTTACTGTCATGTAGTATTCATACCTGTTTTTAATTTATTCTCTTATTTTTTAATAACTATAATGATCATATAAAGGTCCATCCATCCATCTTCTCCCGTTTATCCGTGGTCTTCTCTTGCGTTTCGGGTCAAAAGTGACCGAATGACTTTTATTTGAATCATAAATATTGTGTTTTTCATCCAATTGCCTCAATACCTTATGTTATCCTCCACACTAGGCCTCTGAACATATACACTTGATGATCACCACTTGCATTGAATTTTGAGTGATTTATTCAACAGTGAAACACCCTTGATGTTTTGGGTCAGATTTAACCGCCATAGAAATTAATGGGTATGAGTGTATTATGGTCATCCTGCAGATGGAAAACATCTATATACACACACACACACACACACACATATCTCTCCCTTTCTTGCGCTGTATGATACAATGTATCATACCTTCTCACAGGTGCAGCTCTGTGCCCCTCGAGAAACACAAACCTCTCACTTTCTCGCGCTAAATGTGCCTCCCTTACTGGCTCTCAAGCAGTTATATTTGTGCCTTGCTCACATTTGACTCATTGACACCGATTACGCTATGTTCTGTACGAGGGGCTCTGGACACATTTTTGAACCAGATGAAGAGGAGATTGAACCAGATGAAGAGGAGATAGAGGAAGAGGTCTCAGAAATGGAAGACAACATCGATCCAGACTATGAGCCTACAACAGACCAGGGAGAGGCCTCTGAGGGAGAGGCCCCTGAGAGCCCTGAGGGAGAGGAGCCTGAGGTGACATTCCACCATTTTGTATTGCCAACCATGTGCGTGAACACACGTGAGCACACACACACACACACACACACACACACACACACACACACACACACACACACACACACACACACACACATGTTCTGTTATGGTATATTTCTCTTTCAATAAATGTTCATTGAAGAAAACAGTATCAGTGTCTTATTTTATATTCATCACAGGGAATGCTGAACTTGATTGGCCCACCGGTAGGTCCGGACCATGACATGAAACACTGGCTTGCTTGTATCAAATCAATACATCCCATACATCATTGGAACGGGAGGAATCTCAGCTACAACACTAACTAAATCATTTCCATCTCCAGTAAACACAACCTATATGGCAATCATTTTTATAATATACAGTACAGTAACGTAAAATAAGCACTATCTTTGAACTTACTATACTTACTACCAAATATAATATGAAATTCACCCCTGGTGTCATTCTGTCTATCATCCCTTGATTCTACTTGCTTTGACTGTTCGAATGAGATGTCAACCATCACAATTGGATAAGGGGTTCCAGAGATATCACTGTGCAAAACACACCGGTCAATTTTGACCAAAAATAGCATGGGGGGGTAAGTTAACTATCTAAACACTGACAGAGTCCTGACCTTACCTCACTGAGCTGTATTTATCTGAGACTCTCAGTCTGACAGGAGAGGACTCTCCTCTACACTTGTTGTAGAAACAGCTCTTTATATCCGTTAGCATAGCTAGCTAACCAGATGCTAACAACAACAAAATGTGCTTGTGCCACACATACACAGAGCCGAGCTTGAATGAAAGACAGAGACCCAGAAGTACTTGTACTGTACTGTATCATATTATTTTCGATAGCTTTACTGTATAATCAGTATAACGGATGAACAGATCGCCACTGGGCTTACAACTAATCAGTCAGCCACGTAATGACAACAAAACAAAGGTCGGGGGTCATTGGTCAAGCAACACACCAATCAACGAGCAGCATTGAGCACACCTCAGGCTATGTTTTTTATTTGTATTCTTTATTTCTGATTTATTTCACACAAAAAACATTTAGTGGAAACGTTTTCACTTATAATATGATTTTTTTTTTTTAAACCGGCAAAGTGGCAGGGCTTGCCTGCCCTGAATTGGGGGGGCACAGTGACTCGTTTTGGGGGGGATGGCCCGTGAATGACCCCCCATGACGCCGACCCTGCATTAGGAAGAATCTAATAGAAGAGGTCCCGCTTGTAAGCTATTTTGTATCCGCTAAATATCTTACCAATAATAATAATAATACATTACATTTATAAAGCGCTTTTCCTGGTGCTCAAAGCGCTTACAAGCAAGTAAAACAAAAATAACAACAAAAGTAGAAAGTGCTAAGCTAGGAGGAATAAGGGGGGTTAATTGATTAGGAGTTGAAGGGTGAAAATGTGAGTTTTGAGGGATTGTTTGAATGATGTGAGAGTGTTGGCGGATCTGACGTGGCTGGGATGGGAGTTCCAGAGTGTGGGGGAGGCTGCTGCGAAGGCCCTGCCCCCCCCAGGTCCGGAGCTTTGTCCTGATGGGCTGCAGTAGGTTAGCTTCAGCAGACCTGAGGCGACGGGTGGGGGTGTGTCGTTGGATGAGGTCACAGAGGTAGGAGGGGGGTAAGGTTGTTGAGGGCTTTGAAAGTGAAAAGTAACATTTTAAAGTCAATGCGGTGTTTGATAGGGAGCCAGTGGTGGTCATGGAGGATAAGGGTGATGTGGTCGGGCGGAGGTGAGCAAGCGGGCAGCTGAGTTTTGGACATATTGAAGTTTTTTTAGTGTGAACGCAGGTGATCCAAAAAGTATGCTGTTGCAGTAATCCAGTTGGGATGTTATAAAGGCATGGATCAGAGTTTCAACAGCGGTCGATGAGAGGGAGGGTCTGATGCGAGCGATGTTCTTTAAATGGAAGAAAGCGTTTTTTGTGACCTGGTTGACGTGAGGGAGGAAAGTGAGGGTGGGGTCGAGGATGATGCCAAGGTTACGGATGTGAGTGGAGGGGTTGACAATGGAGCCATCGATGGTAAGAGAAAAATCTTGGGTTGAGCGGGTAAGTGAGTTTGGGCCAATTATAAGTTCCGATGTGTCACAGTTAAGTTTTAGAAAATTGTTTTGCATCCAAATTGTAATGTCAGTGAGGCAGGTGCTGAGCTGGGAGTGTGTGGTGTGTAAATTGATTTTGTTGAGAGGTGGAGCTGTGTGTCATCAGCACAACAGTGGAACTGGAGTTGGTGTTGACAGAGGATTTGTCCAATTGGGAGGATGTAGATGATGAACAGAAGGGGACCAAGTACAGAACCCTGAGGGACGCCATGATTGACGGGGGCTGTGGGGGATTTGGAGTTGTTAATGGAGATGTATTAATGTGGCTGTTAGGTCTAGGAGAATGAGAATTGAGAGGGAACCAGAGTCAGCAGAGAGGATAATGTTGTTGGTCACCTTGAGTAGGGCAGATTATGTGCCAATGATGTTTATACATATATATATATATTAGGGCTGTCAGTCGATTAAAATATTTAATCGCGATTAATCGCATGATTGTCCATAGTTAATCGCGATTAATCGAAAATTAACCGCACATTTTTAATCTGTTCTAAATGTACCTTAGAGGAATATTTTTCAAGTTTTTAATACTCTTATCCACATATGAGTGGACAAATATGCTTTATGCAAATGTTTATGATCATTTGAACAATGAGAAATATTCTCATGAATATTAAACACAACAACCTCTGAACATTACACATATTCGCCTCAATTCAACATGGAACCTCTCTCATACAATAATACAATACTGTGTGTGTGTGTGTGTGTGTGTGTGTGTGTGTGTGTGTGTGTGTGTGTGTGTGTGTGTGTGTGTGTGTGTGTGTGTGTGTGTGTGTGTGTGTGTGTGTGTGCGTCGGTGTGTGTGTGTGTGGGCATGTGTGTGTGTGTGTGTGCATGTGTGTGTGTGTGTGTGTGTGTGTGTGTGTGTGTGTGTGTGTGTGTGTGTGTTGGGAAAATGGTTGGTTGAAGGATAACATTAAGTCTAATAATGATGTACCGTGCATGTTCACATCATGTATACTTTGCATTACTTATTACCATTTTTTAAATATTTATTTTTTTAACATTTTGGACAAAATAGCCAATTGTACATTGAGGTGCCAAGATGTCCCTAGGGCCCACCTATTCGAATTGAACATGCTGATACACAATGTGATGTAGTCGCCTAATGCAGGTGTAAGATCATTGTGTTTGTATTGTGTTATAGGTATGCATAGTTTTCTATGCATTTTGAGGGTTTTGGGGGGTTTGACCCCTCGAACCCTAGGGGGCTGGCTCCCCCAAAAGAATTAAATAACATAACCCTAACCCTAAAACCGAAATAAAGTAACGTAAAAAATGAACTAAATCTGCTAGAAACCCGAAAATCTTCATGCATGTGTCCTGTTTCTCCATTCCTGGAAGTTGGCAACCCTAAGCCAGTCAGAAACAGGAGGCATTTTGCATGAATAAACAACAGTATATATAGACATATTTTATTCGCTTGGGAGTAAAATGGGACGGAAGAGTCGACACAACTCCGCCCCATTTTACTCCTAAGCGAATCAGAGAGTCCGTGGGGAGGAGTTGTGTCGGTTGCTCACTCCCCTAGGTGTTCTTACTGGTTGAATTCACTTCGGGTCGGGCCCAATACAGCGAATCAGAGTTCTGGAAAAAAGTATTTTTCTTCTGAACAGAGCGTGAGAGCTTCGGAAGTAAACAAGGACAGAGTCACTTTTTATCTTGCACCTGAGTTCACTCCTTTACTTTCCCAAGGAATATTTCACACAAACTATTCTTTCCCAAACAATCAAACATTGTACACAGATATATTGGTGCCTTACTTCTGAACAGAGCGTGAGAGCTTCGGAAGTAAACAAGGACAGAGTCAATCTTTATCTTCCACCTGACTTCACTCCTTTACTTTCCCAAGGAATATTTCACACAAACTATTCTTTCGCAGACAATCAAACATTGTACACAGATATATTGGTGCTTGACATTATATTGGCCTCAGAAAGAACCTTGAAAAGAATATGTGTGTGTGCTGGTGGAAGGAGGTGTATGTGTGTGTAGCAGGGTATCTGGGTCATTGAGTGTAAGTGAGACGGTTATATATATAGGATTACTTAAAACAGTCCAAAATAATACATGTTTACTTCAATAGAGTTCAAGATAATACCTGTTTACTTTAATACAGTTTAGAACAATATATGTTTACTTTATTACATAGCAGTGAATATAAACAGACTGATTAATGTGAATATTACTGAAAACTAACCTGTGTAAAAGTTTCTCGAATAAATGTAATCTTTTTGGTGGAAGAAGAATGTGTCTAGTATCATGTATAGTTTTTTTTACCCTGCCCCTCAAGGAATCGGAATTAAGAACCGGAATCGAAAAGTAGAATCGGAATCAGAATCGTGGAAATTCAAACGATACCCAACCCTAGTAATGGGTTAGACCCGACAGTGAAGAATAAACATATGTATAACTAGTTTAGCTTGTTCCAGAGGTAGCTAAGTGTGTTAGGTCTAACTCTTAGTGTGTGTTTTGCTCCGCTCACCGGTCCATCACAGCGGGCGGAGCTGCAGGATTTCTGCTTCACACACGTTGCATCGCGCTATTTTATTGACTTTTTCGGACACCTTAAAATGCTGCCAGAAAATGAAGCCATTTTGGCGAGCTTGTTTTGCCACGCACAGAGAAAAGTGTCATGTATTTTACGTCATGTGATCAGCTCTCCTGATCGGCCTTTATAGAGAGCACCGATCGATCGGCCGAGAGTGAATATCGGCCGATAACGATCGGCGGCCGATCGATCGGAGCATCCCATATATAACTGTGAGTAAATCTGTGCTTGCCTGTATGTTTAACTGCACATGCTTTGTTGTATACATACAATATATAAGAAATTACAGATATAATTTCAACCTGCATGCTGGACAGTAAATGCTATTTACTAACATTCAATAAATGCATACATGTATGCAGCCAGTTTGTTTTTATTCACAATTCAAATTATTTTCAGATTTATAATGAAGTAAATATTATATGTATTTATTTACCCTCTAAAAAGCTAATATTGAAACTAACATGTTTTTACTTTAACATTTATTTTCTTTTACTATTGTAATTTTGTTTAGGCAAAGCATTTAGTGCATGCCAATGAAGTATATCGAACTAAATTGACTGGAAACACTGTTTTGATAATAATCACAGTTAAACTGACAGTAATATATTTTCACTTCCCAGCGAGCGCTGTGTTATCCGTGGTTTTCCTGAAGGAGACAGTGCGTGCCTCTGACATTGTTGGTAAGCAAACACTTCCTCTCAAGTTCACAAGTCTTCATCGAACAGATCAGGCATATCACAGGGACTCTCAGTCGCAAAAAGTCTTGTGACAGAAGAAAACATATTTCAGTTTACAACACTACTGACCTCATTTTACTTCCTTTCAGACTGAGATAAAATCAAACATTTGATCCTGCAGTTTAAACGTCTAATTGCTGTTTGTTTCTGCCAGTGAAATAAACCGATCAATCCTATTATATTATTTTATGGAAAGCTGTTTGTCATTTGTCAAATTGTAGAGACTGCTGCTAAATGATCATGGCCTTTATGTTAGTCGCAATGACACTCATTCTACATTGAAAATGTACTGCATACTGCATACATGAACAACAACAAACAATACATGAACAACACAAACAACAACCAACATAATTATTACATTCAAATGAAGTACATTATTCAAGTTTACATTAACTTTGTAAACTTGAATACAAAAGTTAATAAACGTGTGTTGCCTTAATAAATCACACGTTTAGGGTATTAGCAGTTGAAAGCGAAAGAGTGAAATAGCGAGGGCTTTTTTGAAGGATGTCAAACTAGGTTGTATTTATTACCAAAATAAATTAGTTTAGTGTGGATGTTAATGTATTAATGCATAATTGTCAATTCATTAAAGGGAACATTTGCAAAAACTGAAAATCACAATGAGTGTGCATGTTGAAATATTTTGCATGGGAATCAGAAATGTAAGATTTGCAGTGACAGTTTAAATATATGTATTCCCCATACTTATGTTCAGCCATACAGTATATTTGCAGTTTCTTTTCCAGGATTTTAGAGTTGTACCCTTTAAAACAGGCAATACAAATGATGTACAGTTAGTTCTGAAATCACATTAAACAAAATCATGCACACTGATCTCGCCGTTCTCTGTTCTCCTTCTTCTCTAGGTGGCACCCTGGCAATAACAGGAACGTATGTCCTGGTGAACTTTGCCCCCCACACTACCATACACATTACAGCCCATCTGGTACAGTACTACGTGATGAACTGGCACTTCCTGCTTTACCTTGTACGTAACCCCTTTAAATATCCCATATATTTAAAAGTAAGAATGCCATGTATTTTTCTATTTGCTGTAATTTTTCAACCAGAACAGACTTTGAGCTTCTTTTTGTATGTCTACATGGGATGCTCGTAAGTGTGTACTTGTACATATGACAGCTTTTGCCCTGCTGTTAGTTAGCTCACCCAACCTTTGACCTCCCTTTAGAGAGGAGCACTCCTTTTAAGGCTCAATTCAAGTATAGTATAAATCCTCTGTCAAAATGTTGAAGTATACAGTTGATGGATAAGAGAAAGGTGAAATGAATCGTTGATTAAGGCTGCGGCCCCACGAGGACGAATTCGGTCGTTTGCGTTACTGTTTAGTGTCATATAGACCGTTCGGCCACACGAGGACGACCGAATATGGCACTAAACGACTGAGGAAACGACAACGGGTCCCAAGGTGGATAGAAATGCATACGCCACTCTCTGGGGGGTCAAACAGCTCCGTGTGTGCGCCCTATACGGACATTTTCAGATCACTGATAGTGATTGCGCAATAGCCCCGCCTCTCCCCACCTCTTCTGCTCACCTCCGCTTACCCCGCGCCAGTGCTGAAGTGTTTCGCCACCAACAACAACAACAATGGCGGAGTTGCTATCGTGCTCCGGACGCTATTGACCATGCTACAGTTGTTTGTGCAACATCTACAGCAATAATGATGAGGCAATAGCCCCGCCTCTCCCCACCTCTGCTGCTCACCCCCACGTCAAAGTAAACTGCACCCTGAATTCAGATTAGTTATCTTTCTCTCGCGAGTGAAGTCTAATCTGACAGGACGGAGACACGCAGCTCTGCTCACCTGCAGCTCCTCCCTCTGCAGCAAAACACACACTTCAAGTCAGATCATCACCCTTAGCTATTTTAATTACCTCTCAAACTCCCTAAACTAGTTATAAATATGTTTATTTTTACAGTCGGCCGGGTCACTGATTACTGGATGAGCTGCTGCATGAGACAGACACTGGCGCTGTCCGAAGAGAGGGAGGAAAAAGAGAGGCTCCGTGTATTTTATCATTATATTATATAGAGTCGTTATTCATTTGTTTTAAAGCTCAATAAATAACAAAGAAGACCTTTGACCGGCACTTTTATAATTTTGTCCGGAAGATTTCAACTTTAATACACGCTGACTGGCGAAAAACTCTGCCCGGTTCCCTCAGCCCCCACCGCGGAGAATAAACAGAAGGGCAACCATGACAACCATGCTTCTTCGCTGCTTTTGTGGAGAAGTTACAGCGCCACGTAGAGGCTCCTGCATATGTACTGCAGCTTCTCCAGCGGTTGGAGCTAAACGGAGCGGTCTCGTGTGGGCAGACACTATCCGGATAATTATTGCATGTGGACGGAAGCCGTTTGCGATTGCGTTTGCGTTAATCCTATGCGTTTAGCCGTTTTCGTCCTCGTGGGGCCGCAGCCTAACAAAGATTTCTCTTGTCCTTGTGTTGTGTTTACATGGACTTTGTAAAGTGGAGTCTGTGACAACTAAAACAGATCGGCCCTACCTCATGGTTTGATACCCATATGCTCTGCTTCTCCAATTTAGCCTCAGGCAGGGATGGCATAAACATACCTGTTGTCATAGTGATGGGTCTTGTATACTGTAGATCTGTGTTTTTCTCAAAACTCATCACAGAAGTATAAATTAGTTCAATTCAAGAGGACTTCCGGTTATGGCGCGGTGTTGATCAGACCAACCTGGTCTCACCAGAATCAGTGACTCCACCACGACTCATTAACACCGCATTGCGTGGTGGAGTCACGAACTTTGCTACATTTACATCTCTGCACCAAGCAAACAACGTGAATGCAAAGTGAATTAGGCTGCTTTGTCGTGGTGCACCAACCCAGTCTCATGGTATTTCGTGTTCATCAACACGATTTTTAATCTATTGATTCGTGTTCACCAACACGATTTTCCCCTTTTTTTCGTGTTGCACAGCACAATTTTAAAAGCAATGTATTTCTACTGGTAATCTGTTTCGTGCCTGCAGCACGTCTTTTTCTCGGGTCGGGTCTTGGAAGACCGGAAGCTGTGTGGTTCATAAAAACATGTTCTTACTCAATATCAAGCCACAATTATTGCTTTTAATTGAAATCGTATAATTTCGGACTCCTCAGCTATGGTTTAAGCTCGCTGATTGGATGTTTTAGCCGCAATTCATGCTGGGATTTGGTGTTTATATGATATGAAATCCGGAAAACATTTTAAAAGAATAAAATAATACTTAATTCCGAGTGTTCTTGCTTTTCTCTTGAAAGCCATCACATAACGGCATTGTAATACACGGTTCGGCTGCATTACATATTACAGATCTGCCGTAGTTCTTTATTTATAAAGCCCTGATGAGAAGACCTTTGGAAAAACTGAAGAAATGCAGCCGAAACTGAATACTTGATGTGGATCATAAATATATCAACAATTAAACATCTTCAATTTCTCTTCACACAATACGTCTCCTTGCAGTATCAACATTAATTCGGCTGACTTTTACATTTGATCTAATTCATAGATAGGTTATATTTACACCATAACGGTGCACAGCTGATATAAAAGGACTGTAGTTTTTAAAGATATTACTGATTTTCTTTGAATATAAGAATGTAAATACTGAGTCTGAAATAATATAGCAATATGCTGTACAATTATGTGAAAGCATGAATAAAACTACACATCTTCAGAATGTTGTACTTGCATAAGTGTCCTACACTAATAATACAAAGTTATTATGGCTGTGTGTACCTTGTGTGCACCGCCTAGTGGTTAAAGCACGTTATTGAATTATTGTTTGTATGTGTTATATTTGATTAAAACAATATTAAGAGTACATACTTTCATGGGGGAAAGTAGAAGGTCTGTGATAGAAATATAGAATATAAAAAACCAAGAAGATACTATAAGTGATCTCTACAATAAAACAGTTTAGTGCAGGATGTACAAAGATATTAATATGAGGAGGTGCAAAACAGAAAAATGAATTAACCTTTATTTTAACATGAAATAATACTTTAGATCAAGGTCTTCTTTTAAATAAGAAAAAAACTTTGGGGGTATCTATCTACAGATAAATATTAAGCCTGACAAAGTACTTAAAGAGCCTGTGACACGAGTTTCCCCCATCATCCAAACCCATCAATTTGAGTAAATATTGTCCCCTTGAAACCGTTACTGAACTGATTTTGGATATTTGTACTTTGATAACCATTAATCTGCCCTTCAAAGTTGACCATTTTCTGGATCTTCTCGGGGATTCTTCAAGTCCCGCTAAATGATGTGTGACGTCATTGCGAGCACAGCGCTCCAGCTGCACCGTTTAGGATCCCAGCATCTGCATGTAAACGCACAACGGCGCACACAGCAGCAAGCTCAGACAGCGATGACAGTTTACTTTTGAACGTGTCTGAGAGCTCATATGAGGCTGAAGGATCGGTTTATGTTGTATCTGTTAGAAGTTTAGGAATGAGGTGCGTCAATATGGGCGATAATACGGTCATGTAGCCAGTGGGACTGGGACTAAAAATCATCCCGGGACTCTCAACCCGCCCACTTCGGTACCGCTAGTAAATTGTCAACGGGGGGAGTGGGGGATGTGCTAGTGATTTATCCGAGCGGCCCACTTCGGTACCGGCCCATCGGGATTCGTCCCGATGGCCAGTCCGCCACTGCACCCGGCCCACGTAAACTGTCAACGGGGGGAGCCTCACTGCGGGGAAACGGTGGACCTAGTGTCCCGATCGGAGTGGGAATAATAATAATAATCCGTGCATTTTATCCATTAATTTCCCCAACATTGTGGTAAAAAAAACCACACGTTTAATCCATGTTGGTGTACTACAACTACAAAAAGCATCGGTTTGTTAAATCATCATCCTCACGATCATTTAATGTATCATATGTTCGCCGAATTGACATGAAAGCACTAATAAATGTAGTTTCATCCACTTGAGTTTACAACTACAAAAATAATCGATTTGTTTTTATATCACATCCGACGGGAGGAAATTCAGCAGCTCCGATTTTAATCCTAATTTAATCATCATCTTCACCCCGATCATTTATGTTTATTTTCGCCGAATTTACATGAAAATGAATATACTGTAGTCAACTTTATTACAACGTTATTAACGTGCCTAAACTCAGTAATTCACCATTTCTACCCATGACAACACACTTTGTCCGTGTTTGGCTCTCTCGCCGCACAGTGAAGCGGTCCCGCATTGACGTCACTTCCGGCTTCCCCAAAAACTTCAAAATGAGTCGAAGGAATTTCTCCGCGATGTTCGAAATTATTGATATGTCGGAACGGTATCGCACCTTCTTTTTTAAACTGACGGTTGGAGATGACTAGTAGCCCAATATTTCATTACACAACAGTTGTTGGGAGGCTGTCACAGGCTCTTTAACGTCTAATATATTGCTTTCCTGCAATGTTAACTAGGTTGAAACACTTATTTATACTCTTATGTATGTAGATAGTATAAGAAATGTGCAGAATATGACAGTGTAATGGTGGAGGTATACACACATATTGATAGATGTCTTGTAATGCACTGCTGAGGAACCTGTGACCCAAGTTGTGTATATGATATGTCAATAAACCTTAGAAAATCTTGAAATCTTGAAAGGGATGTGCAAAATAGCCATAATATACAGTCTTTAATTAACTATTAGTAGAGAATAACGAGTAACGAATATACTGTATTACTCGTTTCCATTCATGTCAATTGCAGATAAATGTTTAGTCTTCTCAAGCACCAACTATCAAATATCTCTCCTGATTGTTGACACTTGACAATCACCTTCCCTGAATTTTACTCAGGTGTAACTAAAGTCTGCTTTAAGGGTTGTTTATATTTCACATCATTAATCAGAATCTGCAAAGTAACTCAAATAAATGTAGTGGAGTAAAAATACCAGGTTAACCTCTGAATTGTAGTGGAGTAGAATTACAAAGTAACAATGAGCTGTCATGTGGGTATATATTAATGCTGCGCATTATGGACACAAGCGATTTTCATCCATTTAGTAATTATATGTTTTACATTTGATAACACCAATGTGTTTAATACTGGCAACTTCTAATTGTGGGAAAAACGAAAATGTTCAGTAGAGACGTCCCAGAAAACATATTGCGAAACACAATAGCCAGCATGTGTAGTTCTGGGGGGGCGTTCGATTCCAGTTTTGGATAGTCTGGCGTGGTTTCGTTCCACTTCAAACAGCTGTTTGACGCTCAGCGTAACCTTGGCGCACTGCCACTCCAACATCAAATCCCTGAGCTTGAAGATTAATCACGGGGACTGTAGTCCTAAACGATAGCTGGGGATTATGGGTAGTGTAGTGTCTTCGGCCATCCTAAACTCCTAGAGGCCTACGTCTGTTTCATGGTTATTTTTATTTTGAAATTCAGTTCCTGACGGACGCCAAAAAAGGATAATTGTGTGTTATTGGTGAGTAAATAACAGTGTGTTATTTTGAAAAGAATAACAAATTAGAACGAAAAAAAGATTTTAAAAATACAGATTTCAGTATTCTGAGGCTCTGAGCCCCATTTATTTTCCTCACAGACGGCAACAAAAGTCAGAAATGTTTGGCATTTGGTTTAAATTGTGTACAATGCTTTTATAATTTCCCCCTTCGATTCGGAGAAACAAATATTTGTTCAGTTTAGGATGGCCGAAGACACTACACTACCCAGAATCCTCAGCTATTGTTCCGCTTTGCCTCAAGCTCTGTGATTGGTTGACCTCCAACTGCATTCCATATGAAAAAAAAAACGTTTCGTAAAATATAAAATCATACTTTATTCAGCAGTGCTTGCTTTACTCTTTAAAAGTCATCACATGAATGCATAATAAATTGTTTGGCTGCATTAAATATTACACATCTGTCGTAGTTCTTTATTTATCTACAGAGATCGGGCCTCAGAATAGACCGGAAACTATTCTTTTACCGTTCTGTTTTAATTTCACAATAAAGTTAGTAATAATAATTTGTTTTGATATTATTGTTTTTTATTAACTACTAGACCGCTGGGTCATGTTAAGACCATCTTTTCTGTGTTGCTGTGGGTTTTTTCCATCGCTTTTGTGTTACAAATATCAAAACAATAACAGAATATATCTGTCGTAAACTAGAACCGGAAACAGCAGTATATTTTATTTTGTTAACACTGTAAACTTGACAGCTTTATAACCCAAACCACCAAAAAAAAAGCACGTTATTACCATAGACTGTATATATAAAGGTTATTACACGTTTAGAGTAATACAATGCAGGTAGATTGTGTTGCTTTTTAATGACTGTTTTAAAATGCCTTAATGTCTTTCATTTTTGTAAAGCACTTTTGAATGTGTTATATTATATATATATATAATATATAAATATTAAGGGTACATACAAAATAGTGGGAAAGTAGAAGGTCAATGATATAAATATAGAATAGAAAATATCAAGAAGATACTGTAAGTGATCTCTGCAATACATTACATTACATTACATTTAGCTGACGCTTTTATCCAAAGCGACTTACAATAAGTACATTCGACCAGGAAGACACAACCTTGAAGAAAACAGAATCATATAAGAACATCAGGTTTCAAAGAGCCAATCGTTTCAAGTGCTACTCAACTGGCTTTAGATAAGCAATAAAACAGTTTAGTGCCTGATAGGAGGATGTGCAACTTTCCTGCAATGTTAACTATGTTGAAGCACTTATTTTAACCGATATTATACATATTAATTATATTATACTCTTTTAAGATGTATGTAGATAGAATAAGAAATGTGCAGAATTTGACAGTTTAATGGTGGAGGTATACACACATATTGATAGATGTCTTGTAATGCACTGTTGAGGAACCTGTGACCCAAGTTTTTCATTCATTGCATAACTACACCGTAGTTGTGTATATGATATGTCAATAAACATTAGAAAATCTTTAAATATTGAAAGGGATGTGCAAAATAGCCATTATACAGTTAACTATTAGTAGAGAATAACGAGTAATGAATATACTTTATAGAGATCTGGAGATAAATGTTTAGTCTTCTCAAGCACGAACAATCAAATATCTCTCCTGGTTGTTGGCACTTGACAATCACCTTCCCTGAATTTCACTCAGGTGTGGGGGGGGGGGGTTCGATTCCTGTTTTGAATAGTGTGCCGTGGATGGGTTTCATTCCATTTCAAAATGATGTTTGATGTGTAAACTTCACCTGCCACTTGTCAAGCAAAGCACATGGTGTAGTCCCAAACGATAGCTGAGGATTCTGGGTAGTGTAGTGTCTTCGGCCATCCTAAACTGAACAAATATTTGTTTCTCCGAATTGAAGGGGAAAATTACAAAAGCATTGTACACAATTTAAACCAACCAATGTTGTGTAATCAACAAGGATAATCTGGTGTTTTTTAGTTGATGAGTAGTGCAGATATCACTGTAATATCAATCGACAGTAAAGAGAATACTTACTTCCGGGTGTAAAATCCAGCGTTATCCAATGGGAATGGACGCTCACATTGCTCTCCGTAATACAATAAAGTAAGTAAAACTAATTTACTATCATGAGCCAATACCATTTTATTTTTTTTAATATGAAACTTTTATTTCCAAAATCTCACAATAAATACATTTTTGAAGCTTGTAAAGGCAAGAAGACAGCTCTCCCTCGCCACTCTGCTGTTCTGCTGTTCCCCTCCCTCCGCTGAAATTAGGAATGTAAGGCGTATAGTAATCATAAGATAACACGGCAGGGGTTTCAAATAAACAAAGTCTTGGCTTTCAGAATATTAAACTTGTTTCGGCAAATTCAGATCATAAATACAACTTTGAAGCTTCGGCATAATTACTAGCGGAGAACGGAGTAACTTTACGTCACAGCAGGCATAACAACAGCCGGTGTTTCTCGTGAGTGTTTTCCCCGGGAAACAAACACAATACACACAAATGCAAAAATACACAAACACACACATGTATACACACACACACACTGAGCTTCCCCCAGACCAGTAATCCAAACGAAAATATCTTCCCTCCATACTATTTTGATCATTTGCTCCGCTAATCAATCAGATCGATGGATTCCAGAGATTTTTCTCAAAAATGATGACTCCGAAACAGTCAGTGGGCACCACTTAACAGCCAATCATAATGAGAATATGTTTCACATGTGACGTATTCAAATTGCGAGTGATTGATGAAGGTTGTTTAGGAGAAAAAGTTTGAGAAGAAAAAGTTTGAGAGTGGCGCTCGGAAAAGGAAATTGTTGAGGGAAAAGGAGTTTTGAGACAAGCAGCTATTACAAAAAATGTCGAAGCTTACAGGTTATTTTAAACCTGTAGGCCAGGATGAGGAGGAAGGACAGATGAGTTCTGTATCGAGCGGTAGCGGTGCCGGCCTCCCGCCGGCCTCCCGCCGGGCCTCGGAGCCAAGTAGGCCGTCTGGTTCTGATAGCGATGGAGTAGCTGGAGAGGAAAAACAGACAGGAGGGATGTTGGAGGAGATGGAGAGAACGACGAGAACTTGCTACGTGGAGGGGAGCCAACGGCAACCGGACAAATACATGAGGGAGGCCCGATATGTCACTCATCTGGAGGAGAGGACCAGGCGCGCGTAGAGCAGAGTGGAGAAGTGCGATCACAGAGCCTGCCGAGGCTATAAATGACTTTGATTTGTTGTTTACATAGGGGGCCTACAAAACCCCAGGGCCTGATGGCAGGTTAATGTGGGCTTGCGCACAGCGTAAAGCCAAAACTCACAGACATTTCAATGATTTGTAGGGCAAAGTTGGGTTTGGAAACGGTATCATGTCCTTTTTGGCGGGCATGCTTAACACCGGAGCCTCGCTGCGGGGAAACTTTGGCGCTGTTCCGAGTTTGTTCTAATCCGTCAAAATGACGGACTGCTTTCAGATTTTTCCGTCATTGTTAAAAAAAATCCGTCATAGACGGAAAATATTCGATTAACGCAACCTCTGGGTGATACACTCAATACAATCTATCCAAGGCGAACTAATATGGCGTTATATTTGTGCCTCTATCCTGAGCACGCAATGAAACATGTTGAGCACAGAGAAATATATTTTCTCTCATAAAACGCCTGCTCCGTGCTGCACGTGCTCTCTCTCCCTCGCTCGCTCGACCTCGCTCACTCGACCTCTCCAGCCTGTGCGCGCTCAGCTTTGCCTGCGCTCGCTCAAGTTGTTACAGCGTTACAAATGTGCCACAAAACCAACCAATCGGAGAACTCGAGAAGGTCAATTCTGATTGGCTGGTCGTCTCCAATTATATCTTCTATCTGAGATGAGAGAGGAATTTTCTGTTGCCATCAGGCTGTTGACGTTCTTATTACACATCCATCGTTGACATTTACAGGACATGACAGACTCGAATGAAGAGAATAGCACGCCACAGTGTCAGGTGAGTTATACATTTCTAGTTTTCTGATATCACGTTATTGTTTGCAATACCTGAGTTTGCTAGCCGGCAACATAGCTATAGGGGTAGTTTAAGCAAACAGCTAACATGTACATGAACCCTTCTGAGGTATTGATTACTTGCTGTAAGCATTAGAGGTGGCAGAATGACAAAACATGTTTCTCTCTCTATCACAATTTTGGGTTGAGCAGAACCTGGACCAACTTCTGTTTCCTGTTCTACAATGGGCATAGAGCTTGCGTTCATTTTCAACCGGACAACTAAACAGATTAGGCTAGGATACCGGATAAAGTTAGCAACACACGTTAACCATGAACAGCCTATTCATCCGTTCTCTTAATGTTATTTCCTCCAACGTTGTGGAATTAGAGAAAAGGTAGAGGGAGTTACATATGAGTTAAATATAACATTGGGGCTTGTGATTGTAGTGGGTGGAGGTGGTGAAATGAGTATATCCATCTTGGAGTTCAAGCTAGTATTATTATTATTATTATTATTATTATTATTGTGTATAGTTAACGTTACACAATAATAAGGAAGAGAGCTATGTTTGTGATGCATCGCTATTGATATGGATTTAGAATGGATATTTGAGACTTCTAAACAGTAAACAAAAACGTAACTTATGGGTGAGTGTTTTTAGCAGAGTCATAATGTCCTTGTGATTCTGTTATTATTACCTGTCTGTATTATGTTGCAGCTCAGCTGATTTTGGATTGATGGCAAAGGGAGAGGGACTTACGTGAGAGTGAAAACACAAGGTAAGTTTAAAATAGGTCAGCAATTTCCCATCCTCTAGGTTGCTAGATGTATCTAACCCTTTCTCCTGTCTCCCTCTCTCAGCACAAGAACCCCAGGGGGATTCAATGGAGCCTGAAGACCTGCAATGAGACCCTCACCCTGCACCTGAGTCTCAACTCCCAGAGTTTAGCAAGCCTCCTCCTGTTCCTTATTTTTGATTAAACAGACGTTAAGCTTCCCAATGGTGTGGTCTTTGTTTTGTGAAAAAAAAAGTTGTTGTCTTTTGTGATAGTAAATTGCTCCTGCTGACTTGAGCCAGCCATTCTTTCCTCTGTCAGTGGGGAAACTTTACATGTGTACTCCTTTCTCTGAGCTCTTGGAGCATCCCCAGGCTGCACAGCAAACCATGGGGGAGACTATATGCCAGGACAACATGGAGGAAAAGGCACAGACAAACTGCATGCATGCTATTCAATGTTTATTGAATTCAATTTATTTACATGGATGTTCCAAAAACAACACATGTCATCATCATGCTGCTGCTGCTAGTCCTTTGACTCATTGTGCTGTCAGTTGACCATCATTGATAGGCACCTGTGGGTCTCCTGTCCTTTCTGAAAGTCATAAAGATTACATTAGTCATTTAGATTACTTAGGTCATTACCAGGGGATTACTGTAACCACCATGAATTAAATAAATTGTAGAAATGATTCTAATCTGAATTTTTAAACATTCCTTCCCTCCCTCTAAATATATCAATAAACATTAGGATTTGATGTTCTTGACTACCATACAAGTTTAAGAAGATAATATTTGTTTTAAATAATTCAAAGCAATAAACAACAGGCTCTGTAACCAAGGCAATGTTAGCCTAACATGTAGGCTATACTGTATGTTAACAGGTAAGATAGCTGTTCACACTGTCTATTTTCTACTTTTTGTAATGCTATTTTATTTCTATTTAAGATGTTTACATTTTCGATTGTTTAATCCTAGTTTTTTAACTGTCTAATGTACAATGCAATACAATGCTGCTGCAGCGTAAACATTTCCCCAATTGGTATCAATAAAGTACTTCTTATTTTATCTTAATCCTCAAATATTAGCACATTTTACTTTAAAAAAACAAAAACACATTGATGTAACTACATACACATATCAATATGTTGTATAAATATTGCAACTCAAAACCTTTATTGACCACTAATTAACAAAAATTGCATTTCTATCCTGTTATTAATGCATTCAAATCGTGATTCAAATGGCCCGCCACGAACTTCAGGGAACTTTCTGAGTCTCTCTGAACCACGTGATGATCAAGCATTTTGGACTTCCGCTGTCGCAACTCTTCTCTCTACATGGCGCTGGACCAGCCAATCAGAATTGACCTTCTCGAGTTCTCCGATTGGTTGGTTTTGTGGCACATTTGTAACGCTGTGACAACTTGAGCGAGCGCAGGCAAAGCTGAGCGCGCACAGGCTGGAGAGGTCGAGCGAGCGAGGGAGAGAGAGCGCATGCAGCGGTCTGCTTGCGCACGGAGCAGGAGTTTTATGAGAGAAAATATATTTCTCTGTGCTCAGAAATGTTCAAGTGCGCGCTCAATCGCATTTTCTATGCTCAACATGTTTCATTGCGTCAGGCCCGGTTCCAGAACAAAATGACTAAGGGTGCATCTGAGATTAGAGAGGGTGCAGTGGTAAAGTGCTATTTTACAAGTGGGGAGTGTACCTAACACCCTCTATCCTCTATCCTCACCTCCTCTGGGGGGGTCCAGGGGCATGCTCCCCTGGGAAGATTTTTTTTTTTAAATATTGAAGTTAAAAGCATCAATCTGGTGCACTTTGAGAGCAACATCAGGAGATCTATGTGCTCTTTGCTTGATTCATGCCTTCCCAGTCCCTTATCACGTAGCCTATAAGAGCTTGGCACCAGTTGTTGTAGCCAGTTGTGGTGAAGGAATCTGACTTACTTGAACCGAAATGTCTACATGCATAGCAGAAGATGGCATCTTTTTTACATGAATATTCCAGCCAATCTCTGTTTTGAAACCATGAGCTGCAAAATGAGCGCCTTACCCTACTGTACAGGCGAGTTGGGTACTTTTTTAAATATACCTGGGCAGGCTCTGTTTTGCAGAGGTCCTCTGGCACTTGCAAGCCGCTGAGGAGTTTGGGGTAACGAAGACGGCTGTGGCTTCTCCGCCTCCGTGGGCGAGGCGGGCAAAGCCGGCGAGTCGGGCAGGAAGACGTTAGTGTCCACGACAGTAACGTAATGTCCCCATGATCTGAACTGTTATTACCTGCAGTAGATGCAGTGTATGCTGGCGATAAGGGCTGGTTGTTTGACCCATTTTCTGATCCATCATTGACTGCTGTGTAAGCACCTTGCTCGCCTCGAGCACTTCTGATTAAGTTCTTAAACTACAAGGACAAAACCAAAGTGATGTCGGCTGCATATGAAAAGGGTAAAATCCACTTTGACAAACATCATATAATGTTTTTCCATGACGTCGCCAAGGAGACGGATAAAAAGCGCAGAGCCTACGATGGAGTTAAAACGAGGTGCAGAGACATGGGTCTGCGGTATGGAATACAATATCCATCCTCTTTCCGAGTGACGCATGATGGCAACTCTCGCCTCTTCACTTCTCCTACGGATGTACACACGTTCCTGAACAAGATCCAGGAGAGGCCCAGAGATTGAACAGTTCTGTGAAAGCTCCTGGTGAGATTACCATAAAGAATAGCCTACAGTATATTACTTGTTACTGTAAAAGGACAAAATCTGCTATATATACACTGTCAAAGTAAAGTTTTGTCTTTGCAGTATTTAGCAGTAATAATATTTATGTAGGATGTATAGGCTATACACTGGTATATCTTTGTTACATTTATTATATTACACTGTTTTCTGTTATTGATACTCTTAAGAATAAGTGATGTCCTTGAACGGTTAAATCTAAGTTATGCCTTTAAACTCCCAAAATCACATTGTAGATCCTAACAATGGCAGCTAAACGTGGTGTTTACTTATGAATACTTTTTATTTTAAGAGCTTTAAACTTGCTGCCTATTGAATGAAAACATTGACAAGTTAAATTGGAAATATTTTATAGAAGTGTTTAGTTATATTCATTCCCTTTGTTAACATTTCTATAATTTGTATGGAAATTGGAACGGAGCAACGCTTTAGGGACTTGTTTGTGGACATTTATTCTGTTCCTCAGTTTTGTGGACCAGGTAGCTCCATGATTAGAGTCTTTAGGAGGGAAAGGGATGCTCATCGTTTGAGCACAGAGAGGTGTGGGGTTCGTTTGGGGAATTTCACATGGGGCGTTTTGTTTCTTCTAAATACTGTTGTATTTATGTTCAGATAACAGAATATGACTTCCAATACATAATTTAAGATAACTTCATGGAACGTACGTGGGCTCAATAACTTATCGAATCTTAAGCAAGTGTTAAATAAAGCTAAGAGGTTGAATTCCAAAATACTGCTTTTACAGGAATCACATTTGCCACGATGTGATATTCAATGGTCAGGTCATCGCAGCCTCCTATTCTTCCCATGCTAGAGGTGTGTTAACTCTTATACATAAATCCATTCCTTTTAACATAATTAGGACTATCTCTGACCCAAGAGGCAGATATTCCATTATTCACGGCACCCTTCTTACAGAAACCTTGAATGTTGTCAATATATACGGCCCTAATGAGAATGTTCCCTTATTCTTCAAAAACATTTTTCTAACTTTATCCTCCCTCCCAGGCCATTATATTATAGGGGGAGACTTCAATTGTGCACTAGAGCCCAGTATTGACGGATCAAGGGGGACAGACTTGTCTCACACCAAACAAGGAAAACCCTTAAACAACTGATCCAGGATTTTAATTTGTTTGAAGTTTGGAGGTCATTTAAACCAGCTTCCAGAGAATATTCTTGTTTTTCCACCACTCACCAAAGACACTCACGTATAGACCATTTCCTGGTTTCTATTACAAAATTACAAATTACAAAATTACAAAATGTTGGTATGACAGTAGGGTCCTCTCTGACCATTCACCAATTTCATTACAGTTTAATAACTCTAATCTTGTTATGAATCCACCTAGGTGGCGTTTTCAATCCAGATGGCTACAGGATAGAACATTTGTTGAATTTGTAGGAATACATATTGACCTCTATTTTAGCATGAATACTAACGAAACCTCTCCAACTGTACGCTGGGAAGCGTTTAAGGCATACATTAGGGGCATGATTATTAGCTATTCTAGCTCGCAGAACAAAGCCTTTAAATCCAAATTAAATTCACTGGAGGGTTGTATTAAAGATTTGGAGGATAGGATTGTTACCCAAGATTCCCCAGAACTACAAGCAGAACTTTTGGTCCTAAGGACTCAATATAGTGAATTATCGAGTAACAAAGCTACTATGATCAGGGAGAAAAGACTGGGAAAATATTGGCTTGGCGTATAAAAAAATTGCAATCTGAAAGATCAACAGCATTAAAACAAATGGTAAATTAACAAATGACCAAGCAGAAATAAATAATGCTTTTAAAATATTTTATGAAAAACTTTATACATCCGAACATAAAGATTCAGGCCAACAGGAACATTTTCTAAGTTCATTAGTTTTCCCCACTATTTCAACTGATTCAAAAGGAAAACTAGACCATATCATAGGAACTGACGAGCTTTCAGAAGCCATAACCAGCATGACGGGGGGAAGGCGGCTGGTCCAGATGGGCTTCCTGTAGAAATCTATAAACAATTTAAAGATAAGCTACTACAACCACTTTTGGATATGCTGTTGGAGTCATACGAAAAGGAGGACCTACCACCATCTCTTAGAGGGGCACTAATCACTCTGATGCTAAAACCAGGAAAGGACCCCACTGACTGTGCATCGTACAGACCAATCTCACTGCTTAATACAGATAGCAACATTTTATGCAAGACGTTGTCGAGACGCCTAAACAAACTACTGCCTTCCATGATTAAAGATGATCAAAATGGTTTTATTCAGGGAAGGCAAGCTTTTCATAATGTTAGAAGGGTACTAAATATTCTTTATGAAAAAAGAGGGTCACCTAACATGGCACTGCTGTCCTTAGACGCAGAGAAGGCCTTCGACCGAATTGAGTGGAAGTATTTATTTGAAGTGTTGGAGAGGTTTGGAATAGGCGAAGGCTTTCTCAAATGGATCAGGACGATATATAAGAACCCAACAGCTGAAGTGGTGACAAATAATATTACTTCTACATCCTTCTCATTGTACAGATCTACACGTCAGGGCTGCCCCCTCTCCCCATTGCTGTTTGTGTTAGCAATGGAGCCATTTGCCATGGCTATTAGAGACTCTCCATCTATATCTGGGATCTCAGTCGGTGACTTGGATCATCGAATATCACTTTATGCGGACGATGTTGTTCTTTTTTTTAATCAAATCTAGAGTATTCTGTACCATCTCTGTTAGAACTAATTACAACCTACAAAATAAATATGCATAAATCCTCAATACTTTATCTAAATGAACAAGAGAGGCAGCAACCTAGAATACAAACTCCCGTTTCAGCTCATAGGGAAGGATTCACCTATTTAGGAATAAAAATCACACCTGAAATGAATGATCTGGTTCCAGCCAACTATAACCCTGTTGTAGACTCTGTGGTAGAATCGCTTAACAGATGGACCTTAATGCCAATCTCCTTAATCGGTCGTGTTAACATCTTAAAAATGAATACATTACCCAAATTGCTCTATTTGTTTCAATCAATCCCCTTACCCCCACCCGAGTAATTTTTTTAAAAATGTAAGAACATATTTGCCAACTTTATCTGGAATAATAGACGCTCTCGGCTCCGTTTTACCCTACTTGAAAAAAAACCTTTCTAAGAAATACCATACACATCTGGCATGAGGTCCAAAGATATATAGGGGACACCCCCCACTGTCAGGTTCAACCTGATCTCACCAGAATGCGTGACTCCACCACGACTTCTTAACACCACAATGCGTGGTGGAGTCACGAACTTTGTTACATTTGCGTGTCGGCACCACGCAAACAACCCCAAGTGAATGAGGCTCCTTTGTCGTGGTGCACACACGCATTTCTACAACGTGCATTGTGTGTAATGCAACTGTTATTTTTATTAAATTAGTTAGTTTTTAAGGAAGGCCAGAGCTTCAGCTGTGTCAAATAGATTGTTCCCTTCAGTTAACGTTATTTAAAAGATAATGATCATGTCCCCTGTATTGTATTACGAGCGTCCATTCCCATTGGATAACGGAGAATTTTACACCCGGAAGTAAGTAGCCTATTCTCCTTACTGTTGATTGATTTTACAGTGATATCTGCACTACTCAACGACTAAAAAACACCAAATTGTCCTTGTTAATTACACAACATTGATTGGTTTGAATTGTGTACAATGCTTTTGTATTTTACCCCTTCGATTCGGAGAAACAAATATATTTTCGGAGTTTTTGGACGGCAGAAGACACTACACTACCCAGAATCCTCAGCTATCGTTTGGGACTACACCATGTGCTTAGCTTGACAAACCCCGTGATCAATCCTCAACCTCTGTGATTGGATGCGCGACGTTTACACGGAGCGTCCAAAAGGACTTTGAAATGGAATGAAACCCATCGACGGCACACTATTCAAAACAGGAATCGAACGTGTCCTACCCCCCCCCCCCCCCCTTAGGTCACAGGCTCCTCCAACAGTGCTACGCAATAAAACAGATACACAGAAAAAATAGTGAAATAGTGCAATAAGAGTCTATATACAAGTGATTGGAATATGATATATTAGATAAATAATTTCTAAGTAGCAGCCAGATGAATGTTATTTCTAAGTGCAGGTGTTTAATAGTCTTCTGGCCTGTGGGATGAAGCTGTCTCTGTGTCTGGTGGTTTTAGTCCGGATGCTGCGGTACCGCCTGCCAGACTGCAGCAGACAGAACCGTTTGTGGCTGGGGTGATGGGGTCTTTTATAATCCTGAGGGCTTTCTTTAAGGTTAACCTGGTATTTTTACTCCACTACATTTATTTTAGTTACTTTACAGATTTGGATTAATGATGTGAAATATAAACAACCCTTAAATCAGACTTTAGTTACACCTGAATGAAATTCAGTGAAGGTGATTGTCAAGTGCCAACAATCAGGCGAGATATTTGATAGTTGGTGCTTGAGAAGACTAAATATTTATCTGCAGATCCGTTTAAAGCATATTCATTACTCGTTATTCTCTAATAGTTCATTAAAGACTGTATATAATTGCTATTTTGCACATCCCTTTCAAGATTTCAAGATTTTCTAAGGTTTATTGACATATCATATACACAACAGTGTAGTTATGCAATGAATGAACAACTTGGGTCACAGGTTCATCAACAGTGCATTACAAGACATCTATCAATGTGTGTATACTTCCACCATTACACTGTCGTATTCTGCACATTTCTTTAAATAAAGCCTTATTAGTTAGCACATCCTCCTATCAGGCACTAAACTGTTTTACTCTAGATATCATTTGAGTATCTTCTTGATATTTTCTATTCTATATTTATATAATTGACCTTCTACTTTCCCACTATTTTGTATGTACTCTTAATATTTGAATGTTTTCATAAAATATAACACATTCAAAAGTGCGTTACAAAAATGAAAGACATTAAGAAAAAGGCATTTTAAACAGTCATTAAAAAGCAACACAATCTTCCTGCATTGCAATTACTCTAAACGTGTAATAACGTGCTTTAACCAGTAGGTGGTTTGGGTTAAAAGGCTGTCAAGTTTACAGTGTTAACAAAATAAAATATAGGCCTACTGCTGTTTCCGGTTTAGTTTACGACGAATATTATTTTGTTATTGTTTTGATATTTGTAACACAAAAGCGATGGAAAAAACCCATAGCAACCAAAAAAAGATGGTCTTAACATGACCCAGTCGTCTAGTAGTTAATAAAAAACAATAATATCAAAACAAAATATTACTACTAACTTTATTGTGAAATTAAAACAGAACGGTAGAAGAATAGTTTCCGGTGTATTCTGATGCCCGATCTCTGTAGATAAATAAAGAACTAAGACAGATGTGTAATATTTAATGCAGCCAAACCATTTATTACAATGCATTCATGTGATGACTATCAAAGAGTAAAGCAAGCACTGCTGAATAAAGTATGATTTTCTCTTTTACGAAACGTTTTTTTTCATATGGAATGCAGTTGGAGGTCAACCAATCAAAGAACTTGAGGACTGATCACGGGGTTCATGGTGTAGTCCCAAACGATAGCTGAGGATTCTGGGTAGTGTAGTGTCTTCTGCCGTCCAAAAACTCCGAAAAAATATTTGTTTCTCCGAATCGAAGGGGTAAAATACAAAAGCATTGCACACAATTCAAACCAATAAATGTTGTGTAATTAACAAGGACAATTTGGTGTTTTTTAGTCGATGAGTAGTGCAGATATCACTGTAAAATCAATCGACAGTAAGGAGAATAGGCTACTTACTTCCAGGTGTAAAATTCTCCGTTATCCAATGGGAATGGACGCTCGTAATACAAGACATGATCATTATCTTTTAAATAACGTTAACTAAAGGGAACAATCTATTTGACACAGCTGAAGCTCTGGCCTTCCTTAAAAACTAACTAATTTAATAAAAATCACAGTTGCATTACACACAATGCACGTTGTAGAAATGCGTGTGTGCACCACGACAAAGGAGCCTCATTCACTTTACATTGGGGTTGTTTGCGTGGTGCCGACACGCAAATGTAACAAAGTTCGTGACTCCACCACGCATTGTGGTGTTAAGGAGTCGTGGTGGAGTCACGCATTCTGGTGAGATCAGGTTGGTCAGGTTTCACCCCCATATGGGGCCATTTATACCTGGTAGAGAAGATGCTGGTTTTAAGACTTGGGCGAACAAGGGATTAAGCAGGATTACCGATTTGTACAATGATGGAAATGTAATGCCATTTACTAAACTACAAGAAAAGTATGATATTCCTTCTAAGCACTTCTTTACATTTTTACAAATAAGACATGTTATCTCTGTATCTCAAAACCGCTCACTTACTCAGCCACCTCTCTCAATG
Organism: Pseudochaenichthys georgianus; assembly: GCF_902827115.2. Lineage (NCBI taxonomy): Eukaryota > Metazoa > Chordata > Actinopteri > Perciformes > Channichthyidae > Pseudochaenichthys > Pseudochaenichthys georgianus. Next base: position 6,856,520 of record NC_047518.2, read on the forward strand.
TTGGAAGACATTACAGTTAAACACGTGGTTGGTAGAGGCCAGCTATCGCTGCTCTATAAACATTTTGTAGACAAGTCACCTGCATCTTCAGAAGATAAACTTGAGGCTTGATTTACAAGAGGAAATCTCTGAAAAAGAATGGTCTGAAGTGTGCCTGAAGGCTCAAACACAAACAATCAACACACGGCTTAAGTTGATACTTAAGCCTGTTATATATGTTCTTGGATTTTAAGAACATATATAACGCCATCAAAACTACATCACTTTAATCCCAATACCCCAGACACCTGCTTTAAATGTAACGATGCTAAAGGATCACTCTTTCACTGTTTGTGGGAATGTAATGTGGTCAATAGTTTTTGGAAGGAGGCTCTTAACACGATTAACCAGATAACAAAACTGAAAATCCCTTGTCAGCCAAAGTTGTGCATCCTGGGTATTTATCCAAAAGACTTTGTTTCTAAGAAGAGTGAGCGTGCACTTATAGACTTGTGTATTTTACAAGCTAAGAGGGCAATAGCTATAGAAGGGAAAAATGTGAACAAACCTAGTATGAATAAATATATTAAGGATCTGTCAGCATGTGTCGCTTTAGAAAAACTAACATACATTACTAAAGGAAAGCTGGCAGTTTTCGAAAATATCTGGGGGAGCTTCATGGAGTTTCTGAAAAATAATGTTGGTAATGATTAATAACACCAAAGACCGGGCGGGGAAGGGGGCAACGAGAATACGATTCTAAAGTGTAGTAGCCCACGTCATATTCTTTCAGATGTTTGTCCTGTATCACCTGTGTTTATTTGCATGCCTATTCATTTGATTTTACACTGTATCTGCCACAGACTGACTACTTATTTTATTTTATGTATGTGTAATGTTCGTTATTGTATGTATGTGTAACGTCCGTTACAGCTTACGGCTGGTAGAGCCCCAGAGCAGTATCAAAACTGCCCCTGGAGGGGAAACCCCGTGTCGTTGGGAGACCCCTTGGTAATCAGGGCAGCTTTATGACCCACAATCCCTAACCCCCAATTTTGATCCCTTTATACCAATTTAAAATATGCAAACACAGCCAGAGTCAAACATTAATATCACAGCAGTGACATTACCACATCAGCAGAGCTTATATCATATCTCAACATTAATGAAAACTACATCAACCACAGTGATCAATGTGAAACTATAATTTAAAGTGGACCTATCATGCTATATTTGAAAAATATATTGTAGAGCCATACCTATACAAAATCTGTCTGTGACGTTTTTTTTTCAAAATACCAAACAGATCACCCATTGTAGCCATGCCTCATACTGCTCAAACCCCTCTTTTGAAGCCCTGTTAGAGAAACGCGGATCTTGGGTCCTTAGAGAAGAGGAGGCGGAGCTAATGCCTGATCAGAATTCCTGATCTAATTCGGTTGTGATAAAACGCCATTTTGTTTAAACCACGTCAAGGATTATTTCCGAAATAGTATGGAGCTCAAATGCTTTTTCTCTTGCAGGTTTATCACAAAGTGAGTTCTTTTTTTATTTCCTACTTTTTAAACACATGTGCTCTTCAGTACAGGTTAGCTCTGAGTGTTAGCTAGGCTTGCTAGACTTGATTACGTCCAAAACACGTCAGGCATTGTTTCTGATAGCAACTTTCTGTGGGTCCGCCGACGTCCCAGCGGATGGAAATCGTCACAGCGGATGGAAATCGTCACAGCGGATGGAAATCTTTATCCGCTCGTTGTGCACCCGTTTTTAAAAGATTTGGGTACAGAGGAAAGGGTTTTATTTTCTGACGCTGCTTGAGTTCCCCGACGCACCGGGGACACGTATTTATGTATAAAAGACATCACAAAGTGCATTTTGCATGATAGGTCCCCTTTAAGCATGCAGCTCATTGCCTGCATACCACCCTTTGTAATAAAGATAAGATGGTCAGTAAAAGTACAGTTCTGATTAAAATTGTAATGGCAAAATTTGACGCAATGGAATCTCAATGAATGATTTGTGTGTCCCCCTCTCACTCTCAACAGTTACTAGAGATGCTTCTCTTTTGTTTCCTGCTCTATCTGTACAAGATGAGGAATGTGAAGCACATCGTCATTGTGATGCTGCTGGTGGCTCTGCTAGGTAAGAACCCATGGCAGCTGTCTGATTGAGAGCAGAGGTTAGGGATTAAACATATTGAGGAAGTCATTGGTTGCTCCGTTGCCTGGCTACTAAAACTGGACTCATGCTCTGTAATCATCTCTGTTAAAGGGATAGTTTGTATAGTTTAATGGAAGGGAGCACAAGCAAAGAAGCTCAGTGATGTTCTGTTGTAAACTGCGGCAGCAGCAAAACATATTTTAGTCACACATAAAAAAATCTATATCACTAGTATCATCGCTAAATTTTGAATATTTTCACCGATTCACCCTGCTTTCTGAAGGGGAACCGAAGTTGTTATCCATGTTCTATTCACCAGATTGAAAAATACAACAATGTTAACTCTAACTATACAGGTGCCATCATCCGAGAAATTATAAAAATATTCTTATTGTAGTGTACACTTCAATGATATATATATATATATATATATATATATATTTTAAGGTGCCTTGCTTTGAGTTGGATAAAATATGTTTTGCTGCTGTGATAATAAAGTGATCCATTGTTCGGCAGCTTCTCTGACAGTTATCTCAGTCAAAGCGGTGTCAGGGATGATCGCAGAGTCAATAACAGGCCAGCTGCAGCTCATCTACCCCATCTTCTACGTCATGGGTGTCATCATGATTGTCTCCTGTGCCTTCCAGATCAAGTAAGTCCTGGTTTTGTCTCTCTTCCTCTGTGAACCTTCTTTTTCTCTTTCAGACACTATTTTGTTGTTGAAATCCCTGATGTTTGTCACAGGCTGGATGCAATTTAGACATATTAGTTCAAGCAGAATCTGAGGGAAATAATTATATTTGAGATGGTGATATTGGCATCTAAAGTGATATGACGGATGAATATACACACTTGTTTCTATAACAAATGTCTTTATTTTCGCTGCATCTCCCAAACTGATTTTTGTCCTCTTTCTACAGATTTCTCAATCAGGCAATGACAATGTTTGATGCCACAGAGGTGGTTCCTATCAACTTTGTGTTTTTCACCACAAGTGCCATTGTTGCAGGTATATCAACAGTTTCACCCATTTAATGAAAGTGTGTATTTTTCCAATTTAAAGTGGACCTATCATGCTATATTTGACAAATATATTGTAGGGCCATACCTATATAAAACATGTCTGTGAAGTTTTCTTTTCAAAATACCATGCATCATTTCGCTCTATTTGCTCTTTTCCAGCCCTGTTTTTGCAAGGGCTGATTCTGTGACGTAGCTTTAATGCAAATTAGCTACAGCTGACCACGCCCCCCTGCAGGAGAGGGGAGCATGCTCTGATCAGCTGCTGGGCTCTCAGAAGAGGGGGAGGAAAAGAGAGGCTCCGTCCTTCGTGTTTTATTCTTATATATATATTAGAGCCGGGACTCGATTAAAAAAATTAATCTAATTAGAGGCTTTGTAATTAATTAATCGAAATTAATCGCATTTTTAATCGCATTTTTAATCGCATTTTTAAAAATCGCATTTTTAAGTACAGGGCCATCTAAGCTAATTTACAGATGGCCCTGAGCCCAATAGAGATTGCCCTGAAAAATGCACGCGGACGAAATGGCACGAAGGGTTTGGGGGGCCTCCGTCCCCCTAGACATTTTTTAATTTTTGCAGGTCTTAGATGCTGTCTGGTGCATTCTCTAGACTGAATTATAAGATGAACCACCACAATATTATATTGTACAATTTCAATTGTATTCTTCATTTCACTTGTTTGTTTGTTCTTGTTTGTGTTTGCTCGCTTGCATGCCCTGCATAGCTTTAAGAAATACTTAAGTTGTTGGTCAAAACACTTTCCATCTGATGAAGGCAAATGCCTTCCCAGATGGAAAAAAGTAGAAAACATTACATTCAGTTATAACTGCCAAAACAAACATTATTTACACTATTATGGCCCCTGTTAAAAATGTTTGTAATGTTAACTACTGTAAATTGGTCGAACGAATGCCTCCTCATCCGGAAGCTGACCGAGCAGCAGTCGAGAGGAGCCGAGCGCATCCACGAAGTACACGTCAGAGTTCCCGTTAGCCGGCAAATCTAAATATCTTCGGTCAAAATAATTTCCCTTTAGAGCAATACCGCTTCAGTTGCGCCACTTATGTGACAGACAAGAAGAGTATGTGACAGACAACTCTAATGTCTAACACGTAATGTGGAGAAAGAGATATCCTGGATGGGTTGATTGTGCGTTGATCTGTTGGTAATGCCTCGGGCTTCCGGTGGGCATGTAAACAAATGCATAATGCTGCGCTATACTTTGTGGCCTCATCCAGTTGCATAGCGACACTTATTGTGTAGTTGTCTTTTAATAAGCAGGTAGTCATATCATTAGCTAGAACTAGCTGGATCTGATCGATATGGACATAAACGCGAGTGAAGTCTAATCTGACGGGAGAGAGAGATCAGCTGCTGCTGACGAGGCGAGACTCGACACGCAGCTCTGCATAAGCACATGCAGCGGTGAGCGGAACAAAACACACACTTCAGGTTAGAATATCACACGTAGCTATTTTAATTACCTCTCAAACTACCTAAACTAGTTATAGATATGTTTAGTTTTACTGTCGGGTCACTCATTACTAGATCCGCGAGCTGCATGATACTGGCATAATAGATTGCCCGATCGGGCAACCAGCAGGTGAGGCTTCATTGCCCGAGCTAAATACTAGATGGCCCCGGGCCATCGGGCAGTCCTTAATGTCGAGCCCATCCAGTGAGCCAGGGAGCTGGTTATTTTCTCAGACGTGGACTTACTTATCCTGGCCATGAAACCAGTCGTCTGGTTGAGTGTGGGTTGGGTCAGGGTGTGGTTCCTTGCACTCGGAGTCGGGCTAACGTCCACGCTAGCTGCTACATGCTTTGCATTTAGGTGATACTTTAGGCTTGATGTGCTGCGGTGATATGCAAATTCTTTTTTGCATAATTTGTACACAACCGTGCTCTTGTCGACGCTTCCATCCGTCCGTTTTTTAAAACAAAATTTCCCATCCACGGGGCCGACCAAAGCGGTCTCATTAGCTTGTTCGTTCATGTTTGACTATTGTTCACCGTGGTTTGTTGTTGCTTGAAGTCCCATGCTGAAGTCATGAACGTTAGTTGGTGCTCCAGTATAATCGGTACGCCTGAAACTCAACCAGTGAGAAACGTTCCGCTGTGCAAAAATAAGTGCGATTAAAATGCGTTAATTTTTTTAACGCGTTAATTTTTGTGTAATTAATTAATCTTAATTAACGCGTTAAAGTCCCGGCCCTATATATATATATATATATTAGGGCCGGGACTTTAACGCGTTAATTAAGACCAGACGACTGCTTTCAGGGCCAGGGTAAGTCAGTCCACGTCTGAGAGAATAACCAACTCACTGGCTCACTGGGGGTTCGACATTAAGGACTGCCCGATGGCCCGGGGCCATCTAGCATTTAGCTCGGGCAATGAAGCCTCACCTGCTGCAATCTATTATGCCAGTATCATGCAGCTCGCGGATCTAGTAATGAGTGACCCGACAGTAAAACTAAACATATCTACAGTATAACTAGTTCAGGTAGTTTGAGAGGTAATTAAAATAGCTACGTGTGATATTCTAACCTGAAGTGTGTGTTTTGTTCCGCTCACCGCTGCATGTGGTTATGCAGAGCTGCGTGTCGAGTCTCGACTCGTCAGCAGCAGCTGATCTCTCTCTCCCGTCAGATTAGACTTCACTCGCGTTTATGTCCATATCGATCAGATCCAGCTAGTTCTAGCTAATGATATGACTACCTGCTTATTAAAAGACACCTACACAATAAGTGTCGCTATGCAACCGGATGAGGCCACAAAGTATAGCGCAGCATTATGCATTTGTTTACATGCCCACCGGAACCCCGAGGCATTACCAACAGCACAATCAACCCATACAGGACATCTCTTTCTCCACATTAAGTGTTAGACATTAGAGTTGACTCTTCTTGTCTGTCACATAAGTGGCGCAACTGAAGCGGAATTGCTCTAAAGGGAAATTATTTTGACCGAAGATATTTAGATTTGCCGGCTAACGGGAACTCTGACGTGTTCTTCGCGGATGCGCTCGGCTCCTCTCGACTGCTGCTCGGGTCTGCTCGGTCAGCTTCCGGATGAGGAGGCATTCGTTCGACCAACTTACAGTAGTTAACATTACAAACATTTTTAACAGGGGCCATAATAGTGTAAATAATGTTTGTTTCGGCAGTTATAACTGAATGTAATGTTTTCTACTTGTTTCCATCTGGGAAGGCATTTGCCTTCATCAGATGGAAAGTGTTTTGACCAACAACTTAAGTATTTCTTAAAGCTATGCAGGGCATGCAAGCGAGCAAACAAGAACAAACAAACAAGTGAAATGAAGAATAAAATTGAAATTGTACAATATAATATTGTGGTGGTTCATCTTATAATTCAGTCTAGAGAATGCACCAGACAGCATCTAAGACCTGCAAAAATTTAAAAATGTCTAGGGGGACGGAGGCCCCCCAAACCCTTTCGTGCCATTTCGTCCGCGTGCATTTTTCAGGGCAATCTCTATTGGGCTCAGGGCCATCTGTACATTAGCTTAGATGGCCCTGTGCTTAAAAATGCGATTTTTAAAAATGCGATTAAAAATGCGATTAATTTCGATTAATTAATTACAAAGCCTCTAATTAATTAGATTAATTTTTTTAATCGAGTCCCGGCTCTAATATATATATATATATATAGTCATTAATCATTTGTTTTAAAGCTCAATAAATAACAAAGAAGCCCTTTGACCGGCACTTTTCTAATTTTGTCCGGAAGATTTAAACTTTAACGGACATGTTGACCGGCGGAAAAAGATCTAACTGAAACTCTGCCGCACGGTCCCCTCGTGCCTTGGAAGAGGCGGAGAGGTGGGTGTTTGTCATCTGCTGGTGGACTAACCGGAGAGAATTACAGCAGCAGGAGCAAACGCTTGCCTCGGGGAGGGAGAAAAAGAGCCAGAGCGTCCACAGCGGAGAATAAACAGAAGGGTAACCATGGCAACCATGCGCGGGAAGTTTTCTTCGCTGCTTTTGTGGAAGACTACAGCGCCACTTACAGGCCTGGCATATGTACTACAGCGTCTCCAGCGCTTTTGAGCGCCAATGGCCGTGGCCCAACCCCCCATTCCCCTGATAGGTGGAGAGTTGGCCATATAGGCGGAGCACCCCTTTTCTGACGTCTGTAGCAGCTCCGTTGCAGCCCCGTTTTTAGAGATTTGGGTATGGAGGAAAAGAGAGAGGGTTGTGTTTTCGGACACTTGGTGAGTTCCCTGACACACCGGGGACACATATTCATGTATAAAAGACGTACACAAGTGCATTTTGCATGATAGGTCCTCTTTAAGTGAAAGACAAGCTCGTTTTTGTCAACGAATCCTAAGAGATTCAAAAACTAACAAAGAATCAGTACAATACTGGTATTCTGCATTCTGTAACGTATCCTGTGACTCAGAGCTTCATTGTTGTTCAAACAGGTGACATGTTCCTTTATAGCCAGGGTAGTTTATTTTGTGTTAAGTTCATGTATTGTTCTGCCACAAATACGAGCAAAATACATTTCTATTATATATATGTAATATTTTCCCCAACAAATAAAACAAAGTCAAGATGGTGATTTATACCTGTAGATGTGAATCACTTACTCATTTTTTGGCAAAGGCCCCGCAGTATTTATAGCATGAGTAGTGTCAGGTGACTTCTATTATCTAATCGTTTATGGTGTTCTTTGTATACCAAGACAACCATTTTCAAAAGCATTTTCGTCTTGAATGAACACCCTACACTTTATGATTTAAAGCAATTGTTAAAATTGACCTTGCAATCATAAACTAATTACCATGTTTGGTATTCTTCAAGTGGAAAAATTGCCCAACTGCTGTTGCCATGAGATCATTTCCAGTGAAGCCTCAGTGTCATAGCTAAATACAGTGCATCCGGAAAGTATTCATACCCCTTAACTTTGTTCACATTTTGTTATGTTACAGCAGGGGTGGGGAACCTTTTTCCTCTCAAGGGCCATTTCAATTTTTTCAACATCCTCCGAGGGCCGTACAAATTATTGACCTCTGCTTAAAAGTACTAAAATCACGGCCCATTCATTTCGCCTTTCTTTCAATGCTGTGCAAAGAAAAAGCAACCTCTTAGTCCAGATATCTTACCATGCATGCATGCACGTGCACGGTTGTGGCATGACCACCAAAACAGAAAGATATGGACACAAGATGTCTGCAAATGTATTTAGTTTCCTATCCATGTGGACATGATTTAAGTGTGGGGGGGGGGGACCTAACCTCCTCTAGGGGGGTCCGGGGGCATGCTCCCACGGGAATATTTGTTTTTAAAAGTTGAAGTTAAAAGCATCAATCTGGTGCACTTTGAGAGCAAAATTAGGAGATACATCTCTCAACACATATGAAACAGAACTGTAAGCAGATTTTCTTTTTCTTTATGGATATTTTACAAATCACTCCCCCTTTAAACTGTATTCTTGTTTATTAATATCAACATTTGTTTACAGTCATAAAGTATGTTATACGTGTTTACCTTATTCTCTTATTTTTTTACAATAACTATAATGATCATATCAAGATGTGCCTTTACCTCACTGGTTGTAGAAAAAGCTAGCAGATGCTAATAACAACAAAGTTATTGACTGTATAATCAGTATGACAGATGAGCAGATCGCCACTTCAACTCTTTAATTATTACAGTCAATAATAAGACACAGCCACTCAAAAACTGCAGCATGTGTACGGCTCCTTATGGGTACTGCAATGTTTGGAAGTGTCAGACGAGACATATACCACGTGATGACACGTTAGGCTCGTGTTGTGTTCAAGGACCCTGACCGTGGCCAGGAAAAACAGACCTTCGCTTGTTTAATTTGTTTGCGGTCTAGATTTCTTTAATTTTTTTCTTTTTTGCCCGTGTTTATAAATTACCTCGAGGGCAGGGGCGGATGTCGACAAATATTCATGGGGTGGCAAGAGGGTGACAGGAGAATTTCAGGGGTGGCAGAAGATATGCTGATTTAATCGCAGTCATATCGCAGTCATATCAACAATGTCATATCAACAATGTTAACTTGGAAAGCCACAATATTGATATGTTAACTCAATAACATAGGTGACATTATTGTGGCACATCAATAAAGCCTTACATATAAATATATAAGGTGGCAGACATAATTTAATGAATTTTAACTGAACAATAACTGAATGAGTTTGTCTCACTCTTAGACCAGCAGGGGTACCCAGGGTTGGGAGGGTTACTTTGTAAATGTAATCAGTTACTGATTACTGATTACATGGCTCTGAAAGTAATCCGAATACAGTTACAGTTACGTGTCTTAAAAAAGTAACGTAATCAGATTACTTTTAGATTACTTTTGGATTACTTTCTTTTTCCATCACAGATGGGTATGTTTTGGTGAACAGGAGACACAAAAAAGCAAAAGGAAACTGAACGTGTTTTTACTGTTTTAATGGCTTATCAAGAGCACATCTGAAACGATTTAACAACATAATACACTTGTTGGGGATGCAGCTTGGGATGTGAGGAGTAAGGGACACGGCTTAGAACGGGCGTGTCGCCTTCTGTCCTGCCAGTGTTGGCAGGACAATTAAAATGTCGAACTCGGACTTCATTTTAAGGACATTTCGGCCAGGGGTGTAGAGCTATAGTTTAAGCACCGGATTGGCAAAACAGGAGAGTGTGCACCAGTCTGCCTTGATCTATGAATTAATGTCCGTGACACAGCTGTTTTTTAGAAGGAAAACCTCCTTCACTTCATGAAATCTCTGCAGCGCCAGGAGGCAGCGGGAGGGTTAACTCAGCCTCTGAGAAGACGAGCACGCCGCGCAGTGCCTTTCACGCACCGCCTTTCACGCACCGCCTTCACTGTGTATACCTTCAGAAATAATCATTAGTAAGGCTAAAGACTAAAGAGCGACCGCAGGCTGATGTGTTTTAACCACACACACCTATATATACACACACGCGATTTAAACGCAGACTTTTGTTCCTCCATGTTTCGTTGTTATTGTTTCACTGAGCGAGCGGACCCGCGATTTTTTTCCAAACGCTATTTTGGTCCATCTGCGGCGCTAATAGGTTTTGTGGGCTGTGATGATTCGGCTGTTACTACTTGAATATTAAATGTTGAGAGGAAATCCTTCCACCAATAATTCCAATAAGTAATCCAAAATGTATTCACTTCAGGTTTACGAAAGTAACTGTAATCAGAGTACTCGTTTTTCAAATGTAACGCGAGCTGAATACAGTTACTTGATTTTTGTATTCTGATTACGTAACGCCGTTACATGTATTCCGTTACAACCCAACCCTGGGGGTACCACAGCTATGCACTGCTGCAATAAGTACATTAATTAACTGTCTCATCGATGTTTGTCTGTATGAATATGATAATATTAACAATCATATCATTCCTATCAGCTGTCAATCACTGTTATGATTCACATATTCAGTGTTATTATTAAATAAACTATATTTGTTGGAGGAGTTAATGATGAATGTTCCTCAAAATGCTTGCTCACCAGTGGTGGTTCTACGGGGTGGCATGGGGTGGCAGCTGCCACCTCAGAAAAAAGCCTTGCCACCCCAGCTGCCACCCCATTTGGCAGCTTTGTTTTGAAAGAAAAGTTGTGGCTCATTGGACATTTATGAGAGAAAATCTCTAATGTCCGAGTGCAAGTGAATGCAGCACAAGACGCAAGCCTTGTAACCCCTCCCCCCCCTGGCGCGAGCATGGAAATATGATTGGCGGCGATTTCATTTGAACGGGGGACAGCTCAAAACAAGAAGCATTTCGGATCCAAGTAGACGGAAGGAATGAGGTATTTGCGGTCAGGTGGCTGGGGTAGGCTACAGCCATACCAATAAATGGCTTAGCCCCACCATGAAAATGATGTTAAAGTAAGCAAAATAAAGTCTGCCAACTCGCGCGGAGTAAATTGCACAGACAGCAGTTAGTAAGATTGATTTCAGTAGCCACTTGTCTGGAAATACCGAAGACCAGAAACGGTTTTGAAAACTTTTGTCACCTAGTGATCGTCTTCTCAATAGAACATCTTTGATAATGTCTTCTGGCCAATCAGAATCAAGATAACGGTGTGGTGTTGTTGCAGGAAGTCCCGACGGAGAATCATTTTTGCTGTAGTACATCTCCTATATACATCGATACAACATTACGTGTTGATAGAAATCAACACGTAATGAAATAAGATATGATAGCCCCCATTGTTCTGTGTGTCAAAATGAAAGACAGCCCACACACACCAATCAATCATCAAACCGTGGGGTCTTATTTCATTCCGTGGATTAAGTTCATTTTTGTTCTCAATAACCCACAAACACCCCATAATGACAAAGCAAAAACGTATTTAAAGAATATTTTGCAAACAAAAATCATTTAATTACATATCACATGTACATAAGTATTCACACCCTTTGCTTTGACACTAGTAGTATTACCAATGCTGTTTCAATCACATTAGTATGCATGAAAAGTGACAAGTGACACGCCCCCAATTCTCCCTTTGTTCGAGATCCTTTGATGTGTTGATTAAGGCAGTATCTTTGAAGTTATGCTGTCTGGCCCCTGTCCCCTCACACCCCTTTTGTAGTCTAATCCTTTGATGTGAGGTGTGATATAAGCCTCTGATGTTAATCTAGGTGTTGATTAAGGCAGTCTCTTTGAAGTTATGCGTGAGACTGTCTGTCCCCTGTCCCCACAGAGTTGTATAATCTAATTAGCCTTTGATGTGTGCCCTTTGATGTGAGGTGTTATAACAGGCAGGTGTGATTTCACACCGGTGTGTTATAAGCCTATGATGTTAATCTAGGTGTCTCTTTGAAGTTATGCGTGAGACTGTCTAGCCCCCGCCCCCTCACCGCCCAGGCCTCTCCCCCTTTCTCCACCCCTTCCTTTGGCTATGAGGCCAGCAGATAGTGGGGGGGGGGGTGGAATTAGGTGAAAATAGAAATACGCTCAAACTAAAATAAAAAAGACAGTAATTTCTACTTACCAAGTCACCTTTCAAAAAAGAAAAATGGCCAAGAGACGCCTCGATGTGGGTTTAATCAGCGAGAGGCCTGTGACAACTTACCGCCATCCGTCCGGAGCGCCAGTCAAGAAACGAATGCAGCATCTGTGCGGAGTTCAGGCGCCTCCAGCCGAAATTCTGTGCACAAACTTATCTCGTGCCCTCTTTTGGTCATGTGAGCGCGTTCATGTGTGCTGGAGGAGGGGCTCTGTGAGGAAGTGGCAGATTTTCAGACGCCTCCAGCCGAAGAACTTCATGAAGAATGGACTCTGAAAAATGGCGATGTTTGGGGTTATGTAACTATATGGCGAATGAACTGCATTTCTACAATCTGAAGAATGGAGAAACGTATGGACCCCGTAGTGTTAAACTGACCTCAACAGATTGGGCTGTGTTAACTCTGGTGTCTTCCAGAGATCTCCACACAACCACTGTATCGGAAGAAGTAGTGCATCAAGAAACCATAGTGGAACCAGCGGTGTACAAGATATTTGCAAAGAAAAGCAAAGAAACACAGACAGCATGCAAGATCAAAGAAGAGTTTTCACCGCTGTCCCTCAATGTGGAGGAAGAAGAAAGAGATATTCCCCCGCCGCCAGAAGTGAGAAGAGTCCTGACAAGCACCATCTGGGAAACTAAAAGCGGACCATCGGGGCGATGGTATTACCGCGCAAGCCGTTTGGTGACGCTGGGGAAGGACCCCTCTGATGATTTTGTTTTGCAGTATTTCAACTCTACATGCAGGGTTTTCACCGCTGTCCCTCAATGTGGAGAAAGAAGAAAGAGATATTCCCCCGCCGCCAGAAGTGAGAAGAGTCCTGACAAGCACCATCTGGGAAACTAAAAGCGGACCATCGGGGCGATGGTATTACCGCGCAAGCCGTTTGGTGACGCTGGGGAAGGACCCCTCTGATGATTTTGTTTTGCAGTATTTCAACTCTACATGCAGGGTTTTTCAGACATCCTTGCGGGTGCCTCTGACTGCTTGGCTGAAAATGATTGATGGAAAAGCTACAAAGCTTAAAGAACTTTTAAAACAGAGTCAGACATCGAAGGACATTATACTGGTGAAAAAGACTCTCACTTTTGCAGAGGACTCCGACTCCCACTCAACATAACAAGTTACACCCTCCTCACCAGATCATTTAACACTAAGGACCCCTCAAAGAAAAGCATTGTGTTTTCTACCTATGTAAAAAGAGCATCAGGGTTGTAGCTTAGAATTTCCCATATCCTGATGGAGTTTTTTCACTTCAGTCAAAATATTCATGTGTATGCTGTTTTCGACACAAAGATGCATTACATCTACAAACAGAGTATACAATGAGAGCACATGATACACTTTTGATGTTTGTTTAATTTCTTCGGTAATGTTACAGAATGTTTCGGGAAATGAAGATTCCAGGACCACTTTAAATGTTTAGTTTACAATCGTTTCCCAATGACCCGGAATAGTACTGCCAGAATGAACGATATCCAAAATGTCTTCCAGTTTACAAACTTCAGCCATTCTTTTTACACAGGGGTCACTACTTATTCTGTTTTCAATCGTCCTCATCACCACACTTATTAAAAGGGTATTGACTACATTATGATCAATATATACAGAGCGTTTTGCATAGTAGTTTCCCATTTTTATTTTACTTTAAAGAAAAAAAAGTCAATGTATCGAACAAATCCCTGGCTTCAGTCAACTACTGGTTATTAGTCTTCTTCTTCTCCATCCAACTCGGTATGGATCTTTTCAAGTCTCTCTGAGATTGTGAAGTAAAGCCTCCGAAGCGCCTTGGATCCTCCAATCATCCGTGAAAATGTCTTTATCAATAAGAGTCTGGTCGATCTCAGTAATGAAGTCGGTGAGCCAGAGTCTTTTCATTAACGCGTTGTAATTGTTTCTGAAGAAAAAATCGGGCATGTCATTCAGAAAATCGTGTTGCCTCTGGCCAGGGTGACTGACTCGGCACCTGTTGCAGATTTCTTCTCTGTACCGATGTATCACCCTCTCCAAAATATCAACCAACACCGATTTCACTGTGTCCATAAACAGAGACGTCTTGGCCCAAGGAGCAAAATCAGCAGCAGTAGTACTGCAAGATTCGGGTGTCCAAAATGGTGGTGATGATGGTAGTCCAGGAGTCTGTTCAAGGCTGCAACTCGCAGGGGGAGTCTTGGTTTTTCTCAGATCCATGGCTAGTTTACAACGGTTGTCTTAGTGGGGTCCTTCGTTTTAGATGATTTGCTGAGTGGAGGGTGGGACTTATTGCGTTGAACAACAAATTCCTTACAAAGTACTTCATATTCTACCAGTTGTTATGTGTTACATACGCCAAAGTGTGTCAAAAAGTATCTTAGTAACACAAGAAAAGAGAAAAAAGCATTGAAGTTAACAAAAACTGGATTGTTCCACTGAAATAATAAATAAATAATTTCAAATAAATTGCATTTAAAATAAAATGTATTCAGATAAAGTATTTTGTTAGAATATTAAGTCCAAGATAGTTACATGTTACCCCCTAAACCATTTGTATTATATTTTTGTTTTCCTAATGAAGACAGTCACCTGAATTAATTTTGTCTCCATACCTTTTTATTTTTATTTTTTTACATTTTGTAACAATCTTTAAACATTTGTAGAGAACAAACACTGGTTAAAATGAGTGTCTTTATGACGTCTCTCACACCGTTGGTATTTTTCACAAAATTCATTTTTAAACACATCATCTTGATACAGAGATAACACATTTTCATAAGACAACCCTGACGCTCTTTTTACATAGGTAGAAAACACAATGCTTTTCTTTGAGGGGTCCTTAGTTTTAAATGATCTGGTGAGGAGGGTGTAACTTGTTATGTTGAGTGGGAGTCGGAGTCCTCTGCAAAAGTGAGAGTCTTTTTCACCAGTATATGGTGAAAAAGACGATGTCTGACTCTGTTTAAAAAGTTCTTTAAGCTTTGTAGCTTTTCCATCAATCATTTTCAGCGAAGCAGTCAGAGGCACCCGCAAGGATGTCTGAAAAACCCTGCATGTAGAGTTGAAATACTGCAAAACAAAATCATCAGAGGGGTCCTTCCCCAGCGTCACCAAACGGCTTGCACAGTAATACCATCGCCCCGATGGTCTGCTTTTAGTTTCCCAGACGGTGCTTGTCAGGACTCTTCTCACTTCTGGCGGCGGGGGAATATCTCCTTCTTCTTCCTCCACATTGAGGGGCAGCGATAAAACTCTTCTTTGATCTCGCATGCTGTCTGTGTTTCTTTGCTTTTCTTTGAAAATATCTTGTACACCGCTGGTTCCACTATGGTTTCTTGATGCACTACTTCTTCCGATACAGTGGTTGCGTGGAGATCTCTGGAAGACACCAGAGTTAACACAGCCCAATCTGTTGAGGTCAGTGTCGCTTTAACACTACGGGGTCCATACGTTTCTCCATTCTTCAGATTGTAGAAATGCAGTTCATTCGCCATATAGGGGAATACATAACCCCAAACATCGCCATTTTTCAGAGTCCATTCTTCATGAAGTTCTTCGGCTGGAGGCGTCTGAACCGGCACAGATACTGCATCCGTTTCTTGATTGGCGCTCCGGATGGATGGCGGTAAGTTGTCACAGGCGTCTCACTGATTAAACTCATATCGAGGCGTCTCTTGGCCATTTTTCTTTTTTGAAAGGTGACTTGGTAAGTGGAAATTACTGTCTTTTTATTTAGTTTGAGCGTATTTCTATTTTCACCTAATTCCACCCCCTTACTTTGAAATGATCAGGTGAGGAGGGCAGGACTTGTTATGTTGAGTGGGAGGCGGAGCCCTCTGTAAAAAGTGAGAGTCTTTTGCAGTCAAACCTTTTTTTGTTGTTGCATACAACAAATTCTAATATTACACCCATACAACCTCACATGACTTCATATTGGGTTTCCTTATAGTTGTGTGAAGTAATTATAAAAAAGAAAAAGATCATGGGGGGAATAGGATATTTTATTATTTCCCTCTTTACGTATTTGAAAAGTACACAACCGGGGGAAAATCTGCCACTTCCTCACAGAGCCCCTCTGCTCTCCTCCAACACACATGAACGCGCTCACATGACCAAAAGGGCACGAGATAAGTTTGTGCACAGATCTTCGGCTGGAGGCGTCTGAACCCCGCACAGATGCTGCATTCGTTTCTTGACTGGCGTTCCGGACGGATGGCGGTAAGTTGTCACAGGCCTTTAGCTGATTAAACCCATATCGAGGCGTCTCTTGGCCATTTTTCTTTTTTGAAAGGTGACTTGGTAAGTGGAAATTACTGTCTTTTTTATTTAGTTTGAGCGTATTTCTATTTTCACCTAATTCCACCCCCCACTATCTGCTGGCCTCATAGCCAAAGGAAGGGGTGGAGAAAGGGGGAGAGGCCTGGGCGGTGAGGGGGCGGGGGCTAGACAGTCTCACGCATAACTTCAAAGAGACACCTAGATTAACATCAGAGGCTTATAACACACCGGTGTGAAATCACACCTGCCTGTTATAACACCTCACATCAAAGGGCAAACATCAAAGGCTAATTCGATTATACAACTCTGTGGGGACAGGGGCCAGACAGTCTCACGCATAACTTCAAAGAGTCTGCCTTAATCAACACATCAAAGGATTAGACAACAAAGGCACTACACAGGGGGGCTTTTCACACCTACCTGTTATAACACCTCACCCCTCACATCAAAGGATCTCGAACAAAGGGAGGCGGGACTTAGCTTAAAGAGCCTGTGACAGCATCCCAACAACTGTTGTGCAATGAAATATTGCACAAACAAATCGATTATTTTTGTAGTTGTAAACTCAAGTGGATGAAACTACATTTATTAGTGCTTTCATGTCAATTCGGCGAACATATGATACATTAAATGATCGTGAGGATGATGATTAAAAATCGTTTGTTTGAGCCGGTCTGCATTTCCTGATGAGAAAACAAACCGATGCTTTTTGTAGTTGTAGTACACCAACAACATGGATTAAACGTGTGGTTTTTTTACCACAATGTTGGGGAAATTAATGGATAAAATGCACGGATTATTATTATTATTCCCACTCCGATCGGGACACTAGGTCCACCGTTTCCCCGCAGTGAGGCTCCCCCCGTTGACAGTTTACGTGGGCTGGGTGCAGTGGCGGACTGGCCATCGGGACGAATCCCGATGGGCCGGTACCGAAGTGGGCCGGTAGGATAAGTAACTAGCACATCCCCCATAGGCGGCGCGTGAGGCTCAGGTTTGAGAAGGCTAAATAACTTCTTTTACTTGACGCTGCCCACCTCCGGCGTCTATAGAAAAGAGATCAACTCAGTGTGCGGAGTTTAAATCTCTCAAGTCATATTACAGGATAAAGGAAATACAGTTTAAACTGCCGTATGCAGAGAAGACGCCAACGTGTCGCACTTATCATTCATATTACATCATCAATCAGATCATCGATCATATAATATCATAATATATCATATATTTCCTTATCTGAGTCAGCTTCTCCAGCCTCATCTGGCCGTGCAACACTCACAGTGTCACAGACTGTATGCAGAAGTATTATTTTAAGCAACACATTATGTTGACGAAACACTCGAGACAAATGTAATTAAAGTCAGATCCACTCGTGTCTTAGACAAGAACGCGCTCTCAGCTGGAGAGAGAAACCCTGGCTTGATTTACCGAGTTGATAACCAGCGTCGTAGGACCGCTTTGCGAGATATCGTGTGTTAGTTTGTTGTTGTTAGTTTGTTTGTTACTCAAACATATCCAGGGTCTGTTGAACTGGCTTCGTAGTACAGGGCACAGGTGGCTAGCAGCGCTAAGGTCAAAGACACAGACATTATACATTATATTTGTATTTTACCAGGATGCAGTGACACAAATATTTACATATTTACATTTACTATCTACAGCACCCGCCGCCCCTGACATCCCCCACTCCCCCCGTTGACAATTTACTAGCGGTACCGAAGTGGGCCGGTCGAGAGTCCCGGGATGATTTTTAGTCCCATTCCACCACTGGCTACATGACCATATGATCGCCCATATTGACGCACCTAATTCCTAAACTTCTAACAGATACAACATAAACCGATCCTTCAAACTGTCATCGCTGTCTGAGCTTGCTGCTGTGTGCACCGTCGTGCGTTTACATGCAGAAGCTGGGATCCTGGACGGTGCAGCTGGAGCGCTGTGCCCGCAATGACGTCACCCATCATTTGGCGGGACTTGAAGAATCCGCGAGAAGAGCCAGAAAATTGTCAACATTGAAGGGCAGATTAATGGTTATCAAAGTACAAATATCCAACATCAGTTCAGTAACGGTTTTCAAGGGGACAATATTTACTCAAATTGATGGGTTTGGATGATGGGGGAAAACCGTGTCACAGGCTCTTTAACATAATTGTACCCACTCACATCAAAGGATCGCGAACAATGGGAGGCGGGACGTAGCTCATTTGCATAATTGGGGGCGTGTCACCTGTCACTTTTCATGCATACTAATGTGATTGAAACAGCATTGGTAATACTACTGACACTGAAAATTGAGCTCAAGTGCATCCCGTTTCCACTGATCATCCTTGAAATGTTTCTATAACTTGATTGGAGTCACGATAACAAAGGAGTGGTTTCAGGACAAGACTGTGAATGTCCTTGAGTGGCCCAGCCAGAGCCCAGACTTGAGCGCGATTGAACATCTCTGGACATCTGAAAATGGCTGTGCACTGACGCTCCCCATCCAAGCTGTGGGAGCTTGAGACAATCTGCAAAGAAGAATGGGAGAAACTGCCCAAATATAGGTGTGCAAAGCTTGTAGCATCATACTCAAGAAGATTTGAGGCTGTAATAGCTGCTTCAACAAAGTATTGAGTAAAGGGTATGAATA
This sequence comes from Pseudochaenichthys georgianus, assembly GCF_902827115.2. Lineage (NCBI taxonomy): Eukaryota > Metazoa > Chordata > Actinopteri > Perciformes > Channichthyidae > Pseudochaenichthys > Pseudochaenichthys georgianus. The sequence goes on from NC_047518.2 coordinate 6,875,606, forward strand.
CTTATGTTTATGTGATATTTGAGTGTTTTATTTTTAAGTCATTTTAAAAAAATATTTTAAAACTTTTTCCACTTGATCATTATGGGGTATTGTGTCTCAAATGTTGAGAACAACTCAAATCTATTTTGAAATATGGCTGTAACATAACAAATGTGGAAAATGTGAAGGAGTATGAACACTTTCCGGATGCACTGTATATTCCACTACCAGTCCAAATCATCTACAGTAGGCTTTTATGTCAGGCTCTAAAAATATAAGAGACATATTTATATATATTTGTTGTAATAAGTCCTGATCTGAGGCCTGTACTACGAAGCAGGATTTTCGCTTAACTTCAGGGAAAACTCGGGGTTTCCGGTCCTACGATGCTGGTTCTCTTTTTAGCAGGCTAGATCTCCATGGTAACTTATGCTGAGCGGCTAACCTGGGGGGTATAGCCTACTACGAAGCAGGATTTTCGTTTAGCAAGATAACTTCTGGGATTTCCGGTACTACGAAGCTGGTTCACTTTTTAGCGGCTAGCCTGAGCAGGATAGGTTCCAGGATAAGAGATCAACTGTGCGGAGTTCGCTTCCACTTGGAGCATATCGCCACTATACTGTTGATCTATTTAATGTATAAACTGCCCATATTGTTTATGTAGAACAGTGTTCACGTAAGCCTGCACATTGATTTGATTTTTCATTGAATGTAACCGTTTCAATAAGGATAAATCTATTACAGGTTGAGGTAGAACCCATGGTGGAACAGCTGATAACAACAGTGTGCAGAGTTTAAAACGATCAAGTCATATTACAGGATAAAGGAAAACAGTTTAAACTGCTGTTGCAGTTCAAATCACCGTCTGTGTGAACGTGAAAATTAATAGAATATCACCTCCCATCTTCAGAGCAATCTGACTATTATAACATTAGCGTTAAGAAAGCTTACTTAAATATCTGCCACAACATAAGTAACCAGATCAAAGTAACATTACGTAGCCTACAGTCCGCGGCACTGTGAGTGCAGACGTCGATGTGTCCCATTATCATTCATATCCATACATGCCAACCTTTCCAAATCCAAAAGAGGTAGGTTTGCACGTGGCAAATGTGCACGCCCAAATTAGGTAATCAGAAGAAATGGAACCCCAATTACATGTATAAACCATGTATTTAACATATATTGCATAATTGTATGCATTTTTCAGAAAAAGTGGTAGTTTGGTAAACAGTGACATCAACGACATGTCTGGTCTGTAAAATGCCCGAAAAGTAAAATAATGGGAGATAAATATCCCTAAGTCTCCACATTTTATTATATTTTTTATGTGTTTATGGACACAGACAGTAGATCAAGGATATGTAAGGATGTAGAACTCTTGCTTGTGTGAACATTGGATAAAGCCAGGTTCATATTCTTGTTTCATGTTGTTGACATATTAGAGTCAAAGGTTTGCACAGAGCGAAATATATTTGTGTTGCGCCATAAATCAGAAAATAAATAATGTACAGGCTTTCAGATTGCTGTAGTTCACTAAACAGAGACATTAACGACATGTTTGGTGTTGAAAATGTCAGAAAAAGTGAAAGACTGGGAGATAAATATCCCCAAATCTCAAAATTGTATTATATTGTGTGTGTGTGTGTGTGTGTGTGTGTGTGTGTGTGTGTTTGTGGTCCTCTTTCAGTTGAGACACTGTATGTGAAGGATGCTTCAGGAAAAGACCAAACACTGGATGTCTTTCAGTAACCAACATGTGTTTTCGAGACACTGATATTAACGGGAAAACCCTGCAGGACTCAAATGCCTCGTCTCTGTTCCCTCACTAATATGGGAGTGATTACCCATCAGCCCCGGGAGTGCAGAGGAAAGGCAGCGTTACCCCCGGTCTGCACGTTGTTTCTCTTTCAGAAACACAGCGGACTATGATGGGATCACAGACACGCTGCAAACGGTGTCCGCCAAAAGTCGAGTCCAGTGTCTATGGAGTGTCATTTTTATTTGTTATAGTTTGGGAGGATTGAAAATCGGTAGGGAAAGCCAGCAAAGTCGGTAGGCGGTAGAAACATGTCAAAACCGGACGGACCACCAGAAGCTCCACACGTGGCGACCTATCAGTCCCATTCAGGAAGAGTACTTTTGGTCAGTCATCATTCTCGGTCACAGCAATACAAAACTGGAACTCTCTACCCACTCAGAGCTATTTAATAGAAGAGTTACGACACCGGAAGTCCAAAAACGGTTATCGTCACGTGGTTCATGTAGACGAGGGATCGTTCCCCGGAAGTTCATGGCGGGCAATGTGAATGCATTGATAACAGGAGATAGAACTACGATTTTTGTTAATTATTAGTGAATAAAGGTTTTGATTTGCAATATTTATACAACAAATCGATATGTGTATGTATTTACATCAATATGTTTTCAAAAATAAAATCGAATTTGCTAATATTAAGTGATAATATTAGGATTAGTGTGAACAACTAGTTTACATGTTACTAACAGTGCCTTGGTTAAAGAGCCTGTTGCTGTTTATTTATAGCTTTGAATTCTTTCAAACCAATATTATCTTCTTAAACTTGTATGGTAGTCAGGAGGATCACTTTCTAATGTTTATTGATACATTTAGAGGGAGGGGATCTAAAGTAATGCTTTAAAATTCAGATTAGATTAATTTCTACCATTTTCTTAAATTCATGGTAGTTTCAGTAATCCCCTGGTAATTGAGGACACAAGTTATCTAAATGACTAATGTCGTCTTTATGGCTTTCAGAAAGGACAGGAGACCGACAGGATATGATGATGATGATGATGATGTTAAATGTGTTGCTTTAGGAACTTCCATTGCAAATACATGGAATTCAATAAACATAGAAGAGCATATCATGCAGTTTGTCGGTGCCTTTTCCTCCGTGTTGTCCTGGTTTGCTGTGCTGCCTCCTAGTCGCCACCATGGTTTGCTGTGCTGCCTCCTAGTCGCCACCATGGTTTGATGTGCTGCCTGGGGATGCTCAAATCTCTCAGAGAAAGGAGTACGAATGTACGGCTTCCCCACTGACACAGAGCGGAGGAAAAAATGGCTGGCTCAAGTCAGCAGGAGCAATTTCACGACCAACAGCAACAAAATATGTGATTTATATACAAACACTGCATTTGCACTTTTTCACAAAACGAAAACCACACCATTGGGAAAGCTTAATGTTTTGTTTAATACAAAAAAACAGGGAAAGACTTGAAAAACACAGAGTTGAGACTCAGGGTGCAGGGTGAGGGTCTCAGTGCAGGTATTCAGGCTCCATTGAACCCCCCTCTGGTTCTTGTGCTGAGAGAGGGAGCAACAGACAGGAGAAAGGGTTATACACACCTATATAGCACACCTATTGCCTTGGGGAGATAACGTGTTTACTTATATAAAACAGTAGTATTAAACGTACCTTGTGTTTTCACTCTCACTTAAGTCCCTCTCCCTTTGCCATCAATCCAGAATCAGCTGGGCTGCAACATTATACAGACAGGTAATAATCAACAGAATCACAAGGACACAATATGGCTCTGCTAAAAACACTCACTCTTACACGCACCAAAGTTATATTTATCTAATATTTAACTCCCTCCACCCCCGCATACAATCCCGTTTAGAAGCCCCTTTTCTCTAATTCAACATGTTGGACGAAATGACATAGAGAGAACGGAATTTACAATTAAAAGGCTGTTCAACGTGTGTTGCTAACTTGCTTCGGTATGCTAGCTTAATCTGTTATCTGTAAACGTTCCCTAAATCTACTAATTTAGGGATAATCCACTGACATCCTTTAATACACATGTTCATTTGAATCAGATGTACTGATAATATCCGCAATATACATCTTTAAACTTCTTCTTACCTTTAAAAGTCCGTCACGGACGGTCTATTATGCTGCAACTCCACAGCTCTGCCAGCCTTGGCGCTAACTTCCGGGGAACGATTGACAGGATCCACGATCCGCCATTGCTGTAAAAAAGTGGTCCATTGGAGTGAACGGAGATGTCGTAACTCTTCTATTAAATGGCTCTGTACCCACTCAAATTCTTTCACACACAGTGACGTCACGAGCTACCCATAATGCAACGCGTGCCATATATATATATATAAATACGCCATTTTCCTGGAGGTGCTAATATCCTGGAGGTGCTAATATAAACAGCTAGCTAGCAGAGCAGAGCGCACTAGGTTTTTTTTCTGGATTAACGACCGAAGAAATCGCTGCATGTCTTCGGATTACATCTCTGGATTTGAGGGGTGTGCTCTAGGTCGTTACCAGCGTAAACTAGAGCTGTGTGGGTTGTCCGATTGCCCTTACAGACTGCCTCCAGATGTATTGAAAAACGACTCTCGAAAGTGGCCTTCGGTCGATTTTGGCAGCATCTACGTCTATCTTCTGGAAACACCAGGTGAATACCCCACTTGTCACAATAATATTATCATGCCAATGCATATATGTGGTATTTTAGAGTTGACTATATTGATTAAGGCAATAGACTATGATATTCTGCTTGCACCTCGCGTGAAATGGCGCATACCGGAAGTACGGTGTCGCCCTCGGCCCAAAACGCGTATGTGTGTGAAAGAATCAAAGACATACATACCTTCACAGCTCACTTAAAAACATGGTTCACTGAGAACTACACCTGCACGCACTAGTCTGTGTTAAGTATGGCGTGAGTGTTACATGTTGTGATCATGGATTTTGCCCCTCGTTTCTGTGATGTGATTGTGATGTGCTATATGTGACATGTACTGTATATAGTAACGTGTGTTGTTTATTGTTCTCTTTTATCCTCTTTCCTCCTTTTTATTTTATTTTATATATTTTCTTATCACTAATGCTGTTGATATATTGTAATTTTAAGGGTGTCTATTCCCATCTGGCCGGGGACAACAGCTGGAAATTAGCCATGTCGGCTAAAACTGCACCATTTGACAGTTCATCGATGGGGACTGTCCACGACACTATAAATAAATAAACTAAACTAAAAGCGGTAGACTACCGCCCAAATATCACATCATAATGTATCATATTTCCTTATCCGAGTCAGCTGAGACGTATCTGGCCGTGCAACGCTTACAGTGTCACACTGTATGCAGAAGTATTATTTTACACAACACATTAAGTTGACGAAACACTCGAGTCAGATCCACTCGTGGCTCCTGTTAATGTACGCATTCAAAAACTTGTTATTTTACCAGCTGTATTCACCTTGCATGTGCAGCTATGTGGCTTTGATCCTGGATAAAGTGTTTAAGTTTATGTTTAAAGTTTAACTTCTTCATATTTGACTAATATTATAGTTGACTTTTCATACAGGAAGTATGACGCTGCGCTGTCAGTACGCTTTTCCATGTTTGTGATTGGTCGAATGCTCCAGATACCACCCCTTTTATGTGAACGCGCACCTAACTAGGACACGGCTGGCTTGAGCGAACGAGTTGATAACCCGCGTCGTAGGACAGTTTAGCGAGAGCGGCTTTGTTTTGGATTAAGTCAACCGGATAACTCAAAACATATCCAGGTTAGGTTGAACCAGCTTCGTAGTACAGGCCTCTGATGTGCTATAGTCATAAATCATCCACCCAGGGCATGCAGGGATTTAAACTACTCTCACCTTTTATTATAATCTCCTGCTGTTTTTGCTGTTGGTATTACAGTGGCTCTCTCCACCTACACGCAACACCCTCAATTGACTGCACAAGAAATTGATGACTCATTATTTCTGGCAGCATTACGACACCTCGGGGTGTGTTCCTCTAAGTGAGCTCAGGAAGATCGAAGATGCACTTTTGTTCCAACTATCGCAGATGGAAACAATCACTCAGAGAAAAAATTAACAGTTATGTGTTGTTGCTCAACTTTAAGAACTAAACTCCTCACATTCCTCCCATGCGTGTGATGTGTGCTCAGGATTTTCAGGTCTATTTACACAAAGCACTTGAGTCTACATCGTTGTGTGTGTGATTTTCACTTTGCAGGGATAGTATTTTACGAGGAATTTGAAGAATTGGCTTTACTAAACATTTTTATGTTTCTTCTTGGGTAAGTGTTCAATAACACACAAGTTGTTGCCACCTATTTAAATGTGGTATTTGTTGTAAGATTGTATCTAAAAATTATCTTCCAGTTGTCTTCTGTCTTTCCTTGGAGTTTTCCTGATCGCCCGAAACAGGCCAAAAATAAAGCTACAAAATCCCAATTGTATCTCAATGGATAAGATTCCTCGTAAGTTTCTGATACATTTTTAATCACCTCTCTTCAAATGATGGTATGTTACATACATACCTATTTGCATTGAGCATGGTGCATTGATTAGCAAGCAGCAACCCTGGATCTATCCGACTGCAGCAGGGTCTAATGTGTGTGCTGTCCACCTTCACAGGGAGAAGTCACACAGACAGAGTGCAGCCCGAGGCGCAGACATACGGATCGCTGGCTGCCAAACTCATGTGCAACAGAGCTGGCCAATCAGACGATGCATAGGACCAGCACCATCTGTTGGGAGTGTAATGTTGGTTGATTTGTGTGTGAATCATTTTTCCTGTGAACTTGAAAAATATCTCTTTCTAAAATTAAATGGTAGGCATCAATTCATACAATAGCTGAGTGGCATATTGATGGATCTGGCCCTTCCTACATCCAGGACATGGTTAAACCGTACACCCCAGCGCGTGCCCTTCGCTCTGCATCAGCCAAACGACTCGCTGCACCCACGCTGCGAGGGGGACCCAAGTTCCCATCAGCAAAAACACGTGGATTTGCTATCCTGGCTCCAAAATGGTGGAATGAGCTCCCCATTGAAATCAGGACCGCAGAAAGCTTACACACCTTCCGGCGCAGACTGAAAACTCATCTCTTTCGACTCCACTTCGAGCGATAGAATGACTAACAGAGCACTTATATACTAATAAAGGACTGGCTTATCTAAAGCCAGTTGACTAGCACTTGAAACGATTGGCTCTTTGAAACCTGATGTTCTTATATGATTCTGTTTACTTCAAGGTTGTGTCTTCCTGGTCGAATGTACTTATTGTAAGTCGCTTTGGATAAAAGCGTCAGCTAAATGCAATGTAATGTAATGATGGCCACATTGGTCTTTAAAAATGGCCTCTTTAAATATCAGAGACATCTCTCGAGTTAACAGTTATACCAGCACAGTTAACAGTAGCTGAAGAGTATTATCTCATTGTGGTGAATCAGAGTGCAACATCAAATCCCTTTCTAGCAAGTACATTGTATTTATAAAATAAATCACATCTATATATTGAAATCAATTGTATAAATCTGCCTATTTGGGATCTGTTGTCAATGAACAAGGAAACATCTGATGGTGTCCATTTCATAACATAAGTGAAATTAGGAACACTACTGCCCTCTAATGGTTGGGGACCTTAAATGACCAGGCAACTATAAGTGATATGAAGTGAATAAAAGGACAAACATAAGATGTTCAGTATTAGTTATATTAATTAAAGTTGCTCACACATAGCTCGCAGGTGTGTGGGAAAACTTGAGCATGCAAGACTCTGAAACCTGTTTCCAAGAAGTAGAAACAGAACATTTCAGACTGCATTCCTAACTGCTAAACTTTAGTGTTGCCAAGCAACAAAACTCTTATCTGCCACCTACACATTATGGGATGAGTGGAAAACCAGTGCTCATGCAATGCAACTATAAAAATATTGCATGATCATAGCATTTACTTCTGATAACATAATGGATATTTCAATTATTGAGTGTGCCGTAACACTGTATGTTCTTACAAGTGGGAATGTGGACAGTAATTACCCCAAAATAACAACGACTGTTATGTGCAGGATATTTTATTAGCTTATATTCCAACTAAACCTTTTTAACCAAGGCTTCTCAAACAGAAAGGGACACTTTTCCAAAATTCAAACCCATGCATTTGACGCAAAAAAAAAAAGTATGTGCACACATACCATCAACATTAATACTCCTGGGATCATTAGCATGAATATAGAAGGTGTGAAATAAGCCTTACTTCGATTCATTTGGAAACCTGTTGCTAAAAGAAAACACTTGTTTTAACCTGGTGCGTCCCTCAGACAGAGGCATTGGGGGATGAAAAATCATGCAAATTAATGACATATCTTGAGTTGTTCCAATACCCAAGAATTCAGATGGGAAGTACAGTTCTGCATGGGCCCAGATGTTTCTATCAGACCTCTATGTTGATTTTTGCAAAGCGGTAGTGCAGAGATGTGGGGTTGCGCAGCAGCAACACTCCTCTGTGTTCCATCGGCTGGTTGAAGAGGGTTTTGAGAAGAGCAGTAACGCTGACGAAACCCAGGGCCTCCCCGCAGCCTGCAGACAGGGAGAAGTCGCCCTGGGTGACCCAGCCCAGAGTCACCCGGGAGCAGTTAGAGGTGATGCTCGGCAGAGGGTCTGGCCACAGCCCGAGAATGATGTCAGAGGATGAGGAATTGAGGACGACAGATGTGGTGGGGTTTGGTTCAGTGGAAAAGACTGACTCTTTGCCCTGAATGTTATCAGAAGATGATTCAGCAGCTTTCTTGGGCTCCTTTTTTCTGCGTCGAACTCTGCTTTTAAAGTGGTCTCTGTGCGGGGGCTCCTGGGGGCCACTGCTGCCACACTTTTTCTTCAGAAGATTCAGGTCTTCTGCTGTTGGCACACACACCATGGCATGGAGCTCTGGTTTGCCCTTGCACAGTACTGAAAGACGCACCCACACCAGAGTCATCCTATGTGCAGTGAGAAACACCGTCATGGCTGATCGGTCCAGAGGTGGCAGCTCCCCAACACGGCATGACTTTTGACCTTTAGATGTCGTGGGTCTGCACCAACCAGAGAGCAGTCTCAGTGACTTTCTGTTCCTAAGAAGCATACAAAACAATCAATATCCATTTGTAAAAAATGATTCATATACAAAAAGAAACATTGTTATGGCCCTGTAAAGCTCCCTAAAGGATTATTAATATATATATTAATTATAATACTGAAAGCAAAAAGGCAACCAATGGACAGTGAAAAGCAATCCATTGTATTTCTCATATAGTCTTTCATTACTCAAGACTGGTGTGATGGTTTCATGAGGATGAATGGATAAAAAGCCGTTTGGCCTTTTTGGCTGACCTGCCTCTCTGGAGAGAGCGAGAGTTTGTTTTTCTTTTTTCTGTTGTGGCCAAATCAACATGACGAGCCTACAGTTAGTATTGTAGCGTCTCGCTGCGGGAAACACACTTTGTCAGCGCTGTGATCTGCCGGTGATCTGCCACCTCAGTGTCGGATTTTGGAAACTTGATTTTGAATTGTCTCATGGCAGTTAGGGTATAAAACCAGGGGACTTTACTTACTCTTGATACCGTCGGTTATTTACAAAAAAACACCTAAATATACATGTTATTGTGCTTCTGTCTTTCTGTGTCTTTTCATCTGTAAACTCCCTCAACAGGGCCGCTCGCTCTCTTTTCTTGATCGCCCTCTCACGGTGAACAGTTCACTATCCCGCTTCATTGTAGGATTCCTGCCATGTCTCTACCACTTTAGTTTGACCATCTCTGTTATTAAGTTATGGAATACTAAATACATAAGTAATTGGATACCTTACCGTTACTGTGCTCATAAAAAATTATAAGAATAAGAACAATGCGTATTGAATTGGTTTCATCAATTAGTGAGTTTATTTAAGCTAATTAGTTAGAGGCCCTATTTTATCAGTATGTCTGGACTGCACAGCAGTTACAATGGTCAAACTACATTAGAACAGAATTGTCCATTTTTTGTCTTTAACAGTTACTAACATTAGATATTTTAATGCGATATGGACCGCAAAACAAAACATTTCCCTGGTTTTCAATTTTAAAATCAAGTCACCGAATGCAAGTAGTCGCCTTAGCTTATTTTGTTATGAGATGTGAATTACTGTTCCATTTAGTTGATGTAATAATTGTTTGATTTCTTTTACATTAAAAACAAGTTACACTTTTCAAAAGGTCTTGTGTTTATTTTCGGGGGGAGGCCCCTCCAAATGTCTGGGCACGTCCCTGCAGCTTGGTGTTGAACTGCAGTGGGTGTGCGTTGAGTCAATACTGACTTGAGTTCATGTTCACAATAGAGGAGAGGATTCAGAAAAATAGTAAATCTTCAGTGAATGTCACAAACATGAATAAAGGGAAGGTAAAGACAAACACTTACCTAAGTACAACGACTCGGCTCAGAGGCTTTGTCTCAGCGATTTCTCCATATGATGTCATCTCCTCCATCACTGTGTCAGCCTCTGTTGTGCTCTGGCACTCTCCTCTCCTCTCTTCTTCTCCTTCCCTCGTGATAAGCTCACACTCCTCGGACAGCTGTTGCCACGGGCAACAGAACGGAGCCAGACAGCCATGTTTAATATAATTGGTTCTTTTGGCGGGTGGACGTCTACAGGAGAGGTCAGAAGGTTAAACCCCTGTCAAACTGCCATAAGTGCTACACGGCCACAGAAGTATTGAAAAAGAAGCACGCAGTCTGGGAAATGTGCATAATGGGAATTTACTGGGGTCAGAGCTAGGGTTGGGAACCGAAACTCGGTTCCAGATGAGAACCGATAACAAAATGCCGGGTACCGGGTACCCATACAAAATACACAATTTCGGTTCTGCTTAACGGTTCCTAAATGCGGTAGACCCTGTATTCCACCGGGTCCATCTGCGCCGCGGGTCTGTCTGCTCAGCGGTGACCCGGTGGAATACAGGGTAAGGGCGGACTGGCCATCTGTGAGTTCTGGAGAAATTACAGAAGGATTAGCCGGCACCGCCCTTAATTTTTTTAAATGGCATCATGTAAGTTGCGCTGACAGGCGACAGAGGTCTACAGTTGCCCCGCAGCGAGGCTCCCTCTGCTCTCCCGTAGACAGTTCACAAGCTCAGTCACTTCATTACAGCAAAGATGGATCGCATAAAACGCTCTAAAGTGAGGCTCCACTACACTAAAAAAGAAGACGACAAGGCACAGTGTAATGCCTGTTAATAGCTTGCCACAGGCATAGCTCAGTTAAAATAAAGCACAGCTATTGTGCAATACATTTGTATTGCATGTATATTTTTTATTTGTAAAAATGTCAGTTAAAGCTTAAAAGAATAAAGATAGTTTTGTTATCTAAAGGTTTGACCTCTTTCTTTTACAATTTTGGAATCGAAACGGGGAATCGATAAGAACCGGAATCGATAAGCAGAACCGGAATCGATCAATTTCAAACGATACCCATACCTAGTCAGAGCTTTGGAGTGCTTCTCTCTATCAAACTTTAATCCACTGTCATGCTCTTCATTTATTCAGAGTGTAGGCAAGGGAATACTATCTTAACCTAGCAGATGATTGTATAGTCATAGTGTAACTACTTCAAGGTATATTTAGTTCAAGCACTAGTCTAATTATCACCTTACTTTATGATTTGTTAAAGGACACATTTCCCATTTACTAAGCTCAAGTTTGCCTCTGCAATGGATGATTAAACTACATTTTAGAAACAGTTCCATCAGTAAAAATCAGCCTTCTATACAATACAAAATACATGTAAGCTTTGGCAGCACAATATTTTCCCGCTGAATTCCGTAAAAATACAAATACTCAAACATACAATATTCATGTTTTTGGTTCCTTCCCTGCTCAGTTTTAAGCTGACCTTTTGAACTTTGCCAAGAGCTCTGCTTCCTGTTCCTCCTGAAAACGTACGCCTGCAGGGCAGTCTGGGTAATCGTGGGGAAAGTGTGGGGCTCCTTTATTCTGAGAGTGTTTCAGACTCATATTCAGCCCTCCAATGCGAACTCCTCTGTACACCTAGCAGATAGAAAAAGAAGGCATAAAAGAATAAACACTGGATTATAGGGAAATTGACAAATGATGCAAACCTGAGGGCCTTTTAAATTGATCAAACATCAAAGCCATCCCCAGACCAAAAGAACAGACCACCCGACTCTCTACCACTGCTCCAGATGGCCTCGCTGGAAGTGTGCTCAAAGCATGTGCCGTCCGAGGTCTTTACTGGCCCAGGTTTTTGTCCCCAAGTGCCCGTAGTTGAAAACTATTGTACCAGTTGTCAAAAAAACTGCTGCAGGGAGTCTGAATGTTTTTCATTCCGTCACACTCAGCCCCATCATCGCCAAGTGCTTCGGGACACTGGTCCTGGCTCAACTTAAGTCCAGCCTACCTTCCACACAGGGTTTCCGCTAGGATTTTTTCTTGGCGGTCAAATGTCCGGAAATAATTAATTTTACCGGACAAATTTGAAACTTACCGGTCAGGTTTCAATAATAATAATAAGAATTGTGTAGCAGTTTCCGTTAGCAGGTAATTACCGGACTATGACCGGATATGCTGATGTTTAAAACTCAGTTAATGGGGCTCATTTTTATATTGCTTCAGTTTATAAATCGTAAAGGTCGAAAAGTTCAAGATCATAATTATTACATTCAAACAAACTACTTATAGTAGATAAAGTACATTATTCAAAAGCTTACATTAACTTTGGATAATAACACGGGAGAAACCGGAGCCTCTCTTTTTCCTCTCTCAATCCTTCTCTCTCCTGACAGCCTGTCAGTTTCTCATGCAGCTCGCTAAACAGTGGGCGGGGCTTCAGGTGATCAAGCAGTGCTGCTTGTCTCCGTCAGACACAGCAGCAGCTGATCTGATCTCTCTCGCGTTATACTTCACTCGTGTTTATGTCCATATCAATCAGATCCAGCTCTCCTGATCGGCAATTATAAAGAGCACCGATCAAACTATTAAGTGAATATCGGCTGATAATGATCGGCGGCCAACCGATCAGAGCATCCCTAAATATTACCAGACATTTTGACCGGCAGGTTTTGAATTTACCGGTTTTTAATACATTTTACCAGCTAAAAACCGGTACCGGCTAACGGAAACCCTGCTTCCACATAGGGCTTAGGGGTGTTGAAAATAATCGTTTCTACGATGCATTGCGATGCGGACGTGGACGATTCGGTCTCGATGCAGTGACGGAAGATAATCGGTTATAGAGTAGTAACGTTGCTTCCTGATTTTCCGGCCGCGGCTTTACTATAACGTTTTTTCTGTCACTTTAATATCAAATCGGTCGGTGACGCAGAGATCAGTGAACATACGTGACAGCGGCACAGCAACACGGAGCAGTCTGCTTTATCCACCAACACAACACCACCAGTCCAGAACCAGCAGCAGAAGGACCCGCTCTGACTCACTCCATGTCGCTGCGGCTCAGACACACAGGGATTTATGTTTTTCAAAAATAATCGCGTTACAATCATGTCAGGTTTTTGGTGGATTTAATTAAGTCTTGGATTGCAGAGTATGAATGTCCTCTAGCAATTTTCAGACGATATATACGTGTCTAAAGATTGTGAAGGCAGGAGGAAAAAAGCTTCCGCGATCACCGTCTCCTCTCCGTTCCTCCAAGCCCCGCCCCCTCCCTGAAAATAATGAGTGACAGGCTGATAGTGACCCGATAGAAACTTTATTATTCACTTAATCACTGAGATATAATGAAGCTAACTTAATCTCATACATTCATGGGATTCATGTAACAGTAAGACAGAGAATATAAGTGAGCACCCACATGCAGTATTTTAGTTTGTATATGCTGTTGTAAATACTCCTGTTGTCTGCTGTGTTCAGACTCAAGTCCTGAGGCTAGACCTATACAATCCATTTATTTTGGTTTATAAATTAATGTCAAGACATTTATGTTATTGATTTCTGAAGCACTTTCTAAATAATAAAAAGAGAGTTCATATGTATTTACTGCATGTATGCATTGATGAAAAATAAGCCATGTGCAGTAATATAGAAAATTGAGGATGCAACGCATTGGTATGAATCGTGATGCACCGGGATATCGAACCGAATCGAAGACAGGATAATCGTAATCGAATCGAATCGTGAGACCAGTGAAGATGCACAGCCCTAATAGGGCTGTCCTGAATATCATTTTTCGGGCTCCGGATATTCGGTAGTAATCAGCAGCGAATATTAGAATATTCGAACGGAGAGAATTTTTTTTTTTAAATAAAAAAACATTTTCCAAAAGGTTTCATAACACGCTCCGAATCCGAGACACCAGACAACACGCTGTTAAGCAGAAGCGCAGAAAGAGCATACTATTACGATTTATACTTATAAGATTTATATTTATTTCCAAGCAAAGTAAGTGCACGTTTTTATCATGTGTAACTTTACTGTTTGAACGGCAGATAAAGCAGCTTCATCATGGCAACTTGACAACAGCTAAGCTAGGCTACTACTTACAGCATTCAGGTGACTTTTCAGAGTTGTTGTGCCACCGTGGTAGGCCAGTTTCTTGTCGTATATTTGGCACACTGCCTTCTTCTTATCGTCGTCCAATTTAAAATGGTCCCACACAGCTGGAGTCTTCGGCATTTTGTGTTCAGGTGTGTGAAGCAAGGTGAAGCGTGACGTTCACGTTCGTGACTGAGGGAAAGCGATGTCAGGAGCCCAATAGGGGTGCAACAACTAATCGACTTAATCGATTAAAATCGATTACCAAATTAGTTGCCAACTAATTCAGTCGTCGATTCGTTGGTGACGTCATCACGTGTGTTTTACGCCCCGTTATGCTCTAACTTTATTGGTCTTTGTATCGGTACTGGAGACATTTAAAAAATATATGTCATGTAGTATTGCTACAAAGACATTATATCGCAGTCTTAGTGTCGCCAACTCGTTTCTAATATGCAAAAAGACAAACAAATGCGTCTATGATGTATTTTCGATCTTTCTCTCCCCCGCCTGCTTGCGAGGGGGCGGGGCAGTTTACACACGGGCAGCTGCAACATGCAGCAACACACACACCTGGGAGATGGCGGAGAGAACGCGCTCCGAGGTGGTTAAACTTTACCCGTCTCGATGTGGAGAACGCTCGTTACCAAAAGTGCAATACGAGTTTAGCATGTAAGGGCGGTAACACGAGCTATTTTTCTAAACATTTAGCGAAAGTGCTCCACATCCAGACGGAGGAATGCACCGGGTTCCACTGTCTTTCTAGTAGCTCTGTAGCCGCGTCCACGAGTAACGTGTCCACGTCAGGTGTTATGTATGCTAGCAGCAACACACGGAGCTAACTACATTATACAAACATAATGATTAGAGGTAACAGTTATTTGCGGACTTTTGGTGACAGAGCCTTCAGTGTGGCATCCCCCCACCCTCTGGAACTCTCTCCCCCCCTGAAATCGGCAGCGCCCCAACCCTGGACATTTTCAAAAAAGCCCTCAAAACGCACCTTTTTACCAAGGCTTTCCCCACTGTATAGTTAGTTTAATAGGTTTATTTGTCCGCTACTTCCCCCCCCCCCACCCCCTTAACCTGTCTGCCTTTTTTCCCCTACTCCCCCCCCCCCCCCCCCTCTACCCGACTTGTAAAGCGACCTTGGGTTTCCTGAAAGGCGCTATAAAAATATTATATATAATTATTATTATTATTATTTAGTTTGTTAAAGTTTCAGCTATTCTGTTTACAGTTCTGTCATCAGATTATTTAATACGATTTGTTAAAACACTGTTGTTTCTTTTGATGTGAAATATTATTTATTTAATTTGAATAAAAAGCTATGTTAGTTTTGTTCACAATTTAAGTTATTTCAATAATATATGTATTTTTGAATCAAGTATTCATCTTTATTGTTAGTTTCCACATGCCTAAAACAACCTCAAGCTAAATCTAAAAGTTGATGGCTAAATAAGAGCGTTTGAGAAATTGTGCAAGGCATACAGTAATAGTCCGAATAGTCGATTAATCGTTTCATTAATCGATAGATTAATCGATTATCAAATTAGTCGTTTGTTGCAGCCCTAGAGCCCAAGCTGAGATTGTATATATTTCCGCATTTTAGCAGTGCAATTCAAAAGTATAAATATAGTATAAGAATATGGCAATTCGCCTTTATTGATAGCATACATTTAGGAATAAAAAAAACGAATAATGAAATTGAAACCCGAATAGTTGGCCAACGAACGAATATTCGGATATAGTCCTACTTCCACACTATAGCCTAATCAGTTTGCACCCCAATAGGTCAACTGAGGATGTCGTAACTACAGCTATATCTCTCAAAGGCTCCGCCCTCTACTGGACTCTATGGGGTACTCCCCTTGATCATATCATGCAAGCATTCATCCACTGAGACTTCTATAAATGGTAAATGGACTGTACTTATATAGCGCTTTATCCAGTCTTTAAGACCCCTCAAAGCGCTTTACATACTACATGTCGTTCACCCATTCACACCCATCCATACAGAGCAGTGTACCTAACTCTAGGAACTAACATTCATACACATTCACACACCGTTGGCTATGCCATCGGGAGCAACTCAGGGTTAAGTATCTTGCCCAAGGATACATCGACATGTTGACTGCATGGGCTGGGATCGCACCCACAACCTTCTGGTTGAAAGACGACCGCACTCCCTCGCAGCCACAGTCACCCTATAGACGTAGCAGGCCCGGGCCAACCGGAATGCGCGTGCATCTCACCGCATAGAAGGAGGCCTCGCCTCCTGACTGCCATACCTTTCTCTTCAGCAAGCAAGAGAAAACACTGAGTGAAGAGAGACGGATAAAGAAGAAAAATGGACTCACCATTACTGGAGCAACGACCCTGCCCTTTGTGCCCGGGCGTTATTGCAGGCACCGACCTCCACCGCCAGTGTATCGAGTGCCTGGGGTTCGACCACGCCACGGCCAACCTGGGCCCATTTACGGCCTGCAGCGGCTGCCGTTTAATCCCTCGGATCAGCCGCCGCCACCGACTGGTGCAGTTCGGGGTAGGTTACGTCTCGCCAGTGGAGGACCCAGAACTCGAGGTGGTGGAGATGGAGGACAACGATGAGGGAGTGCCTTTTGTGTTCGCCATGCCAGCTGACCGGATGGGCCCGCTGTCGGGAGAGGGACGACGACACCTCGTTATCTGATGCTTCCGGCGGCCGCCAGGAAGGCCAGCAGCACAGGTCTGCGCGGTGATGACTATGACACGCGGAGCGCGTAGACTTACCGCTCTCCCCACCACTGCCACAGAGGCCGGTGAGTCAGGGCTTCTACGGCCCGTCTGGCGCAGCCGGCCTTCGTTTCGCCCCCCCTGCCAGACATCTGGGGACAAAGGCTCCAGTGGCAACATGGGCTGGAATCCTCAGGGTGCAGGGCCACTCGGACACTGTGCCCTGTGGTTCTCCATGGCTCTGAGCGACGACCCGCCCTTGGGGGTGGACGCGTTTGCACATGAGCCATGGCCAAGGAAGCTGCTCTACGCCTTTCTACCGCTGCGTCTCAATCTCCCTCTCCTGGGGAGAGTGAGGCGAGAACGTCTGTCAATCATCCTAGTAGCACCGGATCGCGTCAGGGCTCCGTGGTACTCAGAGATGACACAGACGAAGGTGGGCCAGCCCTGGGCGCTTCCCCAATTCTGGGGGGCGATGTCTCAAGAGGCAGGTGCAATCAGGGCGTTACCCACTCTGGGCCAACCTCTCCAGTGGCCGTGAAATGCTGCCGCTTGAGCATCTGGATAAGATGTTCAGGCTCAGAGCGCAGATGGCGGCGGCCAGTAATCTTGGCGTGTTGGGAGTGTCGCTGATTACCCCTCAGCAGGTGTCTTTTCTTTCCACACACCCACACTGCCACATAATGTTGACCGTACAGATTCCCCACTCGCTGCCCCGGTTGTAACTCCAGTAAAGGAAGAAGCTAGCGGGCATGCGCGGGTGAGTGTGATAAAACGCCGAGTGTAAAAACTCAGCTTGATGCATTTCACTGTTTGGGTGAATGCATCATGGCGGAGCGCGCGTGAGCCGCGTTCAAGGACCTCAGTAGAGAGTCTGCCCTTTCTGTGTCGACCCCCCCATGGGCAGAGCTTCCCTTCGCGGGGAGTTTTGCGGCAGGACGGGTCACCAGAGTGTACCATAGCTTTATCGCTGGGGCCCCACTGCTGATTGCACATCCCCTAATGCAGTGTTATGGGGAATGGAAGCGCAGCTGTGTGTTAACGGAGTGGATGGACAGGACGCTGAGACTGGGTTATTCACTCCAGTTTTGCAGCATCCCTCCTCCGTTCACAGGCATAAGAGAGGCAAAGCTATCATCTCGAGGGGAGATAGGTTTCCTCTCGGCAGAGGTTCAGGCCCTGGTGCAAAAACAGGCTGTGTCTGCTGTGCTCACTCAAGGCAGAGAGGAGAGGCACTGTGAAGCTGACCGTTGAGCGGCCCAGACCAAGCAAGGAGGCAGAGGCAGAACGTCCAAAAATATAACCCGACGTGGGCATTTATTAAAAACATGGGCACAAAGTTCACAGCCTCAATCCTGCTGTTCTCCTTGTCCACATCCTGCAGCCACAAGGATCTCACATACACACCCAGCCCTCTCAACAGACAGGGCAACAGAGCCTAAATACCCACACTCCAATCATCACAAGACACAGGTGAGGGGGGAGGAGACAACACAGGACACCAGGTGCACACAATCATCAGCCACAGACAACATATACTGTGCAATCAAGCTAATAAAGTGCCATATTACCCGGCCTGAAGCCGTCAGTCCATCGTGACAAAGTTACCTTCGTCATAGGCACTATTCTCTGTACTTCCTGGTTCCCAAGAAGACGGGTGAATTCAGGCCCATTCTGGATCTTCGCAGCCTGAATCTCCACATTGTACGCAGAAAATTCCAGATGTTAACTATAAAACAGTTACTGGGACTGGTGCAACCATCGACCTGAACGCTTACTTTCATGTCGAGATTGCTCCGAAACATAGAAAGTATTTGCGTTTTGCCTTCCAGGGTGTAGTCTACGAGTACAACAGACTATCATTCGGCTACTCCCTGTCCCCACGCAAGTTCAGCAAATGTGTGGCCAACCGCTGCGCGCCCGTGGCATGCGTTTTCTTTTATCTGGACGACCTCATTAGCCGCGTTCACACTGCGGTACTTTTCCCACAAAGGTTCATGCGAACTTAGTTCATGATCGCGTTCACACCAAAAAGAGCCGGTACTAAAAGTAGTTCATGCGAACCTTTTTACCCCCTCGAAAGTCCCTGCTAGAGAGCAGGGACTTTCCAGCGGCTCTTTTTTGAGAAAAGAGCTATATTTCTGATTGGCTGGGCGGATTGCAAACCACGCCCCGTAAAACTCCCAAAAAGTTTTGTTAAGCCGCCATTTTATTATCCTCGCATTAGCATTATTAGCATTAGCCCAGCGCAGAAACGCAGAGAGACTAACTTATGGCAACACAAAATAAAACATGGGAGCGGTGGAGATGAGGAGGTGTCGGCGTTCTGGCGATTTACTCGGAAGGCTTCAGTAGAAGCTGCTGGGACTCCCAGCAGCTTCTACTGAAGCCTTCCCCAACTCCGGGGACTTCCGGCCGGGGACTTTGGGCGGCAGTATACGCCGTGAAGTGGTTTGCAGCCTGCCAGTAAACCCAAAGCAGAAGAAGAAGAAGTGACATCAGCGGCTTCATTTGCCTAATCCACCCCCAGGGACTTTTTCTGGTGTGAACGCGATCTGTACTTAGTTCATGCGAACTAAAGAGTTCGCATGGACTAAGTTCGCATGAACCTTTGTGGGAAAAGTACCGCAGTGTGAACGCGGCTATAGTCATGGCCAGGTCCAGGGAACGGGCAATGTTTTACACAGCCCAATTGATCCTACACCTAACCAAGTTGGGCTTTGCGATCAATTGGAAGAAGAACACCCCCATACCTCACCAACAGGCGTTGTATTTAGGAGTGGTGCTCGATGCAGGCAGGCTACACGCCACCCTGTCAGAGAGCAGACAGGCATCCTTGCTTCGGGCAGTTTGCAGACTGCGACAGGGGGCAACAGTGACAGCTTTGACTATCATGCAGACTCTGAGTCTCATGGCGGCTGCTCACGTTGTGGTCCCACTCGGGTTACTGCATATGCGCCGCCTGCAGAGGTCGTTCTCCAGCCTGCGTTTTGATCCCAAGAGGCACAAACAGCGTCTGGTGACCATCCCCCCCTCAGTGGAGGGCAACCTCCGGTTCTGGGGTCCACGGATCACCTCCGGAGGGGTCTCCACTGGGACGGGTGACCTCCTACATCACAGTGTTCACGGACGCATCCGGAACAGGATGGGGAGGGACCTGCCAGGGGAGAGCTATAGGTGGGCGCTGGTCTCTAACAGAAACACGACACAGCAACCTCCTAGAGCAGTGCTTCTCAAAGTGTGGTCGCGGACCACTGGTGGTTTCAAATGTGAAATGTTACCAATATACTCAAGGACCACTAGGGGAGTGGTCCGTGAGTATATTGGTAACATTTCACATTTGAAATAAATAAATACATTTAAGTTTTTCGCACTCTCGCGGGAATATCTCCATAATGGAACGAGCTTAAGTTTCACTTTCTATTGCATGATAAAGCCCAGGGCAACACCTTCGTCACACATGTTGCCACTTGTTTGTACCATTTCCAGGCGATTTATAATCCGTTCTAGAAAAACAATGTGTTTTGGGATATTTGTGGAGTTAGGTGGTCCGCGAGTGTTTTTTTATTGGTTAAGTGGTCCTTGGTATGAAAAAGTTTGAGAAACACTGTCCTAGAGCTACGGGCAGTAGTGTTGATCCTCCAGCACAGTGTTTCCCCTATATACAAATAGCGGCCGCTGCTGGGGGGCGCCAGCCAGGTACCCTTTTTTTATTCAAATAATAATAAGTGGCGAACCTTTTTCATTTTTGATTGTTATGTGGATTTGTAGTATTTGTGTTGCTGTATGTTCAATAAAAGGTGTATTTTTGCTTAATCTTGAGACATTGCCACTGTCTGTATGGCAGGGTCGATTTTTGGTGATAATTAAGTAAATGTAACGGTACGGCGCTGTTGTTATTAGAATCGGGTGCTAGCTGCGCTAACGGATATAAGAAGTTGATGTTTCTACAACCAGGGTGGAGGAGAGCTCTCCTGTCAGACTACGTTTTCTTCTGAAATCATATTATTGGGTGATTTAAATTGGGACTGGTTGAGTGATAAATCTTCAAAATGTAAGCAGGTTTGTGATTCTTTGAACTTAACTCAGCTTATTGATAGTCCCACTAGAATAAACCCTGCCAAACCCAATAACGATACCCTTATAGATGTCATTCTAACAAATGCAGCTCATAAGTATGTTGGTGTTTTTCCTAATGATATCAGCGACCATTCCACTATTGCTTGCGTTAGGAGCACTAAGTTGCCCAAAGCCAAGGGCCTTATTGTGCTCAGGCGCTGCTTCAAACACTTCTCTGAGCAGGCTTTCCTACACGATCAGGCGGCGGTTAAATGGCACTTCATAGCGTTAATTCCATCTGTCGATGTTGCAGTCCAATTTTGTATTGATCACTTTTTATCGATTATTAATAGACATGCCCCCCTTAGAAAATTCAGAGTCAAGAATAGGAACACTCCATGGTTTACTAGAGAATTATCTGATCTAATTCATTATCGAAATAAGCAATGGTCCTTAGCTAGAAAGTCTAACACTAGTGATGACTGGCTTCTTGTTCATATCCTCAGAAATAAATGTTCAGCCCTTATTAAAAAAGCTGATTACTATCTGAGCTTAACCACTGATTGTTTTAATGACCATTCTAAATTCTGGAAAACAATTAAATCACTTCAGAACAAGAAGGTTTCTAGTTTCCCATAAAAACTGAAGGTCAGTGATTCTTTTATTTCAGATTCTGATGGTATGTCTAATGCTTTCAATGCTCACTTCAAAAAGGCTGGTCACATTTTTGATGAGCAAAGTCATGACTTAAGGGTCACACTCACAGCCCTAGTCAAGAGATGAACTCCCCTGTTTTTGATTACTTGATCCTAAAAAGTCTGCCGGGCCTGACGGCCTCGACCCGTTCTTTTTTTAAATTGCAGCTCAGATTATAGCACAACCAGTAACTGATATTTGCAATCTCTCCCTGTCCACTCACACACTGCCAGCTGTGTGGAAGCAAGCTCTGGTATCGCCCCTCTCCTATCTTGCTGTGTTATCAAATATTCTTGAGTCCCTAGTTTCTACTCAGCTAAAACTTTTTTTAAATGCACACAACATCCTTAACCCTATGCAATCTGGATTCAGATCAAAGCACAGTACTGTGACTGCCAGTCTGAAAGTCTTAGACGATATTAAGGCTGCTTTGGATGAAAAAACAATATGTTTGTGTTGCATTGTTTATTGACCTAGCCAAAGCATTTGACTCGGCAGATCACCACATTATGTCTAATGTTATGTTGATGTCTCGTTTGTCATAATGCCATTTGCTGGTTTCAGAGTTATCTAACCGACCGTACTCAATGCGTCAGGCTGGGTAGTACTGTCTCTGAGCCAGTCACCTTGGAGAAGGAAAGGGAGCTCCGCGCTCACATTATGCTGGGCCCAGGTGCCTTAGCACCGCTGCTATGACTCCATCCTAGGGGAAACACTGCAGCATTTCAAACCCTTAATTTGGGGGAGACATGTAATGGTCAGGAGCGACCACAGCACCACAGTGGCATATATCAACAGGCAGGGCGGAGTCCGCTCCACCGCTTTGTTGACCACAGCGGAGAAACTGTGGTTATGGGCTTCAGCGGTGGTGTTATCTCTGAGAGCCCTCCACATTCTGGGTCTGGAGAACAAGAGGGCCAACCTCATGTCAAGGGGCGGACCCCTGCCAGGCGAGTGGGCGCTTCACCCGGAGGTGGTGAAGCAGATCTGGGCCCGGTTCGGGACAGCAGAGGTGGATCTGTTCGCCAGCCGGTGCAACAGCCACTGTGCCCTGTGGTTCTCCGTGGCTCTGAGCGACGACCCGCCCTTGGGGGTGGACGCGTTTGCACACGAGCCATGGCCAAGGAAGCTGCTCTACGCCTTTCCACCACTGGGTCTCATTCTCCCTCTCCTGGGGAGGGTGAGGCGAGAACGTCTGTCAATCATCCTAGTAGCGCCGGACCGCGTCGGGGCTACGTGGTACTCAGAGATGACACAGACAAAGGTGGGCCAGCCCTGGGCGCTTCCCCAGTTCTGGGAGGCGATGTCTGATGAGGCAGGTGCAATCAGGGCGTTACCCACTCTCGGCCGTCCTCTCCAGGCTTGGCTCCTGAGAGGGACAGGCTAAGACAGGGTGGATTGTCTGATAGTGTTATTCAGTCTATCCAGGCAGCTAGAGCGGGATCCACCACAGCCTGTTACAGGCCGAGGTGGCTAGGATTCCAGCGATGGTGTGAGGAGCGTAAAATAGAGCCCCTATGCTCTCCTGTACATGACTCCAACGCCAGCATTAAGTTAGATGAGCACTGTTGTAGGCCTTATCAGCGACAAGTCGGCCTACAGGGAGGAGATCCAGCTTCTCACAAAATGGTGCGCTGACAACAACCTTGGCCTCAACATCATTAACATCATTAACACCAAAAAGCTCATTGTGGACTACTGAAAGCCCAAAGGCTGCAGACGCACCCTGTATTCACATCTGAGGTATAACGTGGCTCAGTCTTCAAATTCCTGCATGTCCATCTCTGTGATGATCTCATTTGGTCTTTCAAAAACATCCAGCCTTGTTTAAAAAGGCACAACAACACCTGTACTTTTTAAGGGGGCTAAAAAAAGCCCACCCGTCTCTTCAAATACAGAATAATTTTTACCGCTGCACCATCGAGAGCGTTCTTACCAGCTGCATCTCGGTGTGGTATGGCAGCTGCTCTTTAGCTGACAAGAAGGCCCTGCAACAGTTCAACACATCATCGGTGTCCCACTACCTGCCAGCGCTGACCTCCATCGTACACGGTGTCTGCGATGTGCTCACAGCGTCATCAAAGGTCCCTCACATCCAAACCACAGACTGTTTGCCAAGCGGGACAGGACCCAAATGGCGCTTTTTATTTGTTTTGCTTTTCCGACTCATGGCTACTGTTTCACCTTTTTTCTGGCCCTCCAACATCAAGGTTCTTACCGGGCTGAATATGCTAAACTAGTGACGTAAACACTCGACTGCTGAATGGTCAGAGAAAATCGCTGGCTCAGGGGCTACAACTACAACAAAATGAACATATTTTACCGTGATTTAATTGTAATACACGTTTCAAAATGATGCCGAAGCAACTGACACTGGTTAGTAAAAACCATGAATTGATGCTTTGACAAGTCTGCAGGCAGGCGAAAAACCTTTTAAAATGCGTGTTTTCTGAATGGAGATCGGATCGACCAGGCTAAGCTAACGTTGTATATAGGCCTACTCCATCCACACTCACAACAACGGCCTACAGACATAAATAAACCAGCGACTGTATTCGCCATGACACAGACAGTTTGTGGTTTGTACTTGTTTAACTTTTGTCGAGTTTCTGAACAGATATGAGGGTGAGAGTGCTAACAGCTGATGTTGGTTTTGTGGTTCGCATTGAAGATGACATCACGGCAGTTTTACGCAACAGTTTTTTCCACAACTCCATAACCCTTCTGAACTTTCAAACTCAGAACTAGCCAGGGTCCTCAAATCCATGAGTCAATTAGTACAAGCCCACCACCACACTCCCCTTTGAATGTCATGGCACCTCACAGTCAGGGAAAATTCACTTCTTGTAACACATTTACAATGTCTGGTATTACTATCACATCTGTATGTAATATTCATTACACCTGTATTTAATGATATCCATAGGGATGGGTATCATTAAGGTTTTAACGGTACTACTACTACTACTTTTATCGATACGGTCTTTTAACGGTACTCTTATTGGTTCTTTAAGAAAAAAAAAAAAAGGTAAACTAACTAAACAAATTGTGAACAAAACTAACATTGCTTTTTATTTAAATAAAATACATAATATTTCACATCAGAAGAAAGAACATAGTTTTAACAAATCGTATTAAATAATCTGATGACAGAACTGTAAACAGAATAGCTGAAACTTTAACAAAATAAATAACTCAGTTACCTCTAATCATTAACCCATGTTTGTATAATTGAGTTAACATGCTAAACTCTTATTGCACTTTTGGTAACGAGCATTGTCCACATCGAGTTGGGTAAAGTTTAACCACACCGCGTTCTCTCCGCCATCCCCTCAGTGTGTGTGTGTGATGCTGCATGTAGCAGTTGCGTGTGTGTGTAAACTGCCCCGCCCCCTCGCAAGCAGGCGGGGAGAGAGATCTCTCTCCTGGATTGGAAAGATCAAAAATAATCATAGACGCATTTTGCAGACTTTTTGCGTATTAGAAACGGAGTTGGCGAAACTAAAACTGCAATATAATGTTTGTGTAGCAATAATACATATGACATTTTTTACATGTCTCCAGTACCGATAACTTCGGAGCTTAACGGTACCACGGTCTTTAATAATTCAGCCCCGGGGCCCGTTTAATACCGGGGCTCGGTACCCATCCCTATATATGCCTAAACCCTGCACCTTATATGTATACAATTATAAATCTTAACCTTATCTAGAGATACTGATACATTTATGTACATTACTCCAACATTCTTTGTTATGTAAATCTTTTGTAACACTTAATGCACATTATTACACTTTCTGGTTGAATACAAACTGCATTTCATTGTTGTTAAATGTAATCAAATACACCCACTGTTCATGCTACCTACCAATGGGACCCAGAAGGCCATGCCCCATCCTTTGGGAAGCAGTAGGTCCCATCCAGCCCCCCAGGAGCTCATCTCATTTCCCACCTGCTTGCCAGGCTGTTGAACCAGCAGGATGGGGACTCTGCCCTGCGGAGGGGTTGGGCTCAGCCTGGAGCCCGGAACCAGCACCTCGTTCCTCATACGGTTCAACTCCTGAAGGAAATGCGAAGAAAATGCTTGAGAAATGACCAACCTATGCGATTATCTGTGCTTCCAGAGTTACATATGTAAGATAAATAACTGAGTGACTGGAAAGTACTGAATTACATTTCTGCTATTAACAAAATGATGGACAACCTGTTCGGATGTTTTGTTATCAGCGACGTTGCTGCGGACCGACTGCTCCCACAGGTCACTCTGACAGCAGAGTTCAGGAACTCCTTGCAACATCAGCTCCCTCCTCTTCTCGTCCATCTCTGAAACAAACACACACACAGACATGGCACAATCCTCTATGACCAGCATCATCATAAGTGTGAGAAGGACATATGAAGATCTTTTTGACTGATTTATAGATGAAAAAAATCCATCCGGGTACTTTCCGTCTACGTCATGGTCAACCCTTTTTGGGTGAAAACATTAGCCGCCATGTGACTGCCGGTAAATACAGATTCTGAGGTTTTCGTTAATCAAATCAAAAAAGTAAGAATACCGTACCATTTTTGATCTACAAGGAACTCAAATACAAGATATATACTTAAATTAAAAACTATAGAGGATGGATGTCCCGTCAGTCTGCTGGTGGACCAGTGGCAGGCAGCAGCTAACACTGAAACTGGGATTTTTCTTTGCTTGTCAGTGTTATATTCTAATGCAGTTAATATATATTCACCAGTTTTACTTTGAACACTGCAAATGTTTACTCTGAGTCTGCATTTGATTTTAACCTTATTAGCATTATAGCTGCATTTCCCATACATATACAAGTATTGACTGACCGGGTCCCATTGATTACAATCTGCCACAGATCTCTTCTTCTTTTATTGTTTTTTCAAGTATATATAAATCGGAACTTCGGATATTTTCCTTGTTGACGTGCAATACAAAACACAGCATCTTTAAGGTATAATAAAACATTATTTTCCTGCTTGGGGCCAATTCTTTGTTTTCACCAGAAAGTAGGCCAGCCATTTTTTTGCCAGGCAGTAAGGTAACAGTCCTAAATATAAGTTCATTTATTGTTTCATCCTCATTTATGCAGGTCTTGCTAAGCTTAAATCTAATGACAATATCTTATTATAGTACAGAGTCTGGTAGAGATGGGATTTGAGAGAAAATGCTTTTGCAGTGCTTTCAGACATTCCTTTTCAAAAATGTTATAGGATTTAAAATCTTTGGGGAAAAAAACTTGTTATCCTACCAATTATCCCAGTGGCTTTTACAGGTTTTACATATCATAAGGAATTTAATCAAACTGTCATAACAAGTTACAGATAACCCTGGTTAGTTCAAGCCGTGCCATATTATCCTTGCAGTCCTGCTTATGCTAATCCCTCTCTTGGTTAGTGCTAATTGAAGAGAGAGATTATGTTCCTGTATCCCAGAAGTTCTCAAGCTTTTGTAACTGAAAAACAAAACATAATTGTTCAAAATTAACTGGGCTGAATATATTTGTAATGTATAAGGTAATACAAAATTATTCAGTGAACAGATTTAACGTAGTTTTGGTCATACATCATCACAACATGCTTAGAGCCTTAATTGGCCCATGTTTCTTTATTATTTGTGCATTTTCTTTTGTAGTTTTTTTTATGTGAAGTTATCTAAAAACTAAATTTGTATAAAAACAAAACCTTTTTATTCGATCTAGCCATTTGGCATTAGAAGAGGTGTAAGTAAAGAAAGAAAAGGTGCTCTACTGAACACTCTTAATATAATGTGGGCGAAAGTAAACAAGGAAGTGTCCAAGCATGGACATAAAGCATCAATGTAATGTAATTTGCTTCTTTTTTTTTTTCTTGACTGGATTTCCTTTAGTCTAATATTGTTGTACATTTGAAACAAGTAAACTATAAACACAAAAACGGCACGGTTGAAAGAAACCCCTTTTTTGTCAGCGAATCAGCTGTTGTGTGTCACTGAGGGTGTATTTGGAGTACAGGGTCCTGCCAGGATTCGAACCTGGAACATCTGCATGGCCAGGCAGAGGCCCCCCGGCGCACAGAACCAGATGTGTACTCACTGAAGCAAGCTCATGAGCACAACAACAGACTGATTCTACCTAAACTATAGACGTCTTATTTAAGGGTTAGGTTTCTGCTTGCATATATAAAAAGGAACATTTCATGCATCTGCACGCTGTATGACTTAGTCCACATAAGAAAAATAGAGGTTATGATTCCAGTCTGGGGAGATGACTTGTGATTGCATGCCTTATAACCATGTGTATGTGTAAATAAAGGGCCCACCCTCCTCCAGTGTCTGATAGGTCAGATTTTACCTTGTGCCGGCCTTACACAGGGCAAAGCTTTAACCTTCTTTGTTGGTAAAGTCAGCCTGGGGTCATCTACAGTCAGACCCAGCACTGTGCCTGAGGGCAGCTCTCCAGTCGAAAAGATGCCTGGATGAATTATACAGTCATGGTGAGATGAACATGCACACACATACCTAACCAGATGGCAACAAATGTCGTACTATGTCGTAAAAAACAACAGTATTTTGATTGTGTGAAAATAAAAAATATCAATACA
Organism: Pseudochaenichthys georgianus; assembly: GCF_902827115.2. Lineage (NCBI taxonomy): Eukaryota > Metazoa > Chordata > Actinopteri > Perciformes > Channichthyidae > Pseudochaenichthys > Pseudochaenichthys georgianus. The sequence goes on from NC_047518.2 coordinate 6,903,949, forward strand.
CCTTTTAGTATATGAAAGACATGAGTTTGTTGTTGATGCAGGTTCATCTTGCTCTCGCTTTTGCATTGCTCAGGCCACCAGAGGTGAGAGGGCTTGGATATATTTATTTCCTTAAAGAAAGAAAAACACAGTTGTTTGGAGTTAAATGCGAGAACAGTTAAGAGGCTTTCTGCTTTCCATGATCCCAAGACTATAATTCTTACATTACAGACCGTAGCTGCTTCCATGGTTTCCGCCAGGACAGAAAAGGACTGTGGTCCAATCAGGCGATAGCGAACTATTTCCATTGTGAGATCACTGTAACACATCCACAAGTAAAAACTAAAATATATCAATACTTTTGAGTGAAAATAATACATCCAAGCCAAATTGTATGTATACATCTTAATTACCTTCTATACGAACTACACTAACCTTATAACTATTCGATTTGAACTGGACTTCCAAGTCACCGGGGTGCTGGGAGATCTGGTTCCATCTCCAAGAATCTTCTTAGCAGGAGGTCCAATGGCATCCTTACATTTTCGCTTTCTCTTGGTTTCAGTAATCTGCTTGGCATCGGAGGTCTTCTCAGGCTTTGGCTCCAATTGTAGGGTGGGAAAAACCTCAGCCGGTGTCACCACTGGAGGAACCACAGGGTCACAACACTGGCACACCTTTTGTAACTCCAGAAGAAGGTCCTTAAAACGAGCACACAGTGAATGGGAGACAAGGTTTAACTCCAGTAACGATCATAGCAACCAAAAGAAACCTTTCACTACAGATTGCATTTGAACTCATTGTCAACCACCAAACCTGTTTAATAGTGGGATGAGCCCAGATCCACAGCTGCCTGTTGGTTAAATCCTGTGAACGGGGTCTCCAGAGGAAGGTGACAGGGCCCAGGGGCTGCGTGGGGTACTGTCCTGCTCTGTACACCACCACACTGCCCTGTCTGCACCCTGATAGACACAGTGCTGCAGCAAAGGTGGGACCTGAAGTAAACCAAATGCTTTTAACATTGTAATTAAATCAATAACAATAAACTACTTTGATCAGATAGGGTGTTAATTAACAGTACACAGATTACCACTCCAAACTCAATAAGGAAGAATTCATGTGGAAGATTAAAACCATATCCACAGTATTTTGGAGCATATAGTAAAAACCAAGAATGAAATTTGTGGGACTAAGGCTAGTCTCACCGGTCTCCTTGCCGGTCAGTTGTGAGAGAGAAGCCAGCAGCTCTTCTTCCTCTCCCCGAAGCTCTATGCAGCAATAGTAAGATAGGTCCTACGTTAACAAAAACAACAAATTCCAAATATTTAAAATGGCAGTGAAATCCTGTTGATTACAATCCTAATTTTGTTAGAAAAAAACCAACACGACCTCCATTTCAGTAAGGGTTACCTGTAGCAGGCAGTGGCTGCTCATTGCCCTGTGACAAGAGCGGTAGCATTTGTAGGTGGGCTTGTTCCCAAGGCAGTATCCCCACTTTTTAACCATGTGGAAGCGCTTGGCGTGCCAAATGTGCGTTTCCAGCCAGATGTTCTTTCTCTGGCGGCGGTTGAACTCCAGCAGCAGATTTCCGTGGCGGCGACGCGCCTTGCGGCTCTTCCTCTTTGCCTGTTCCTTCTTCTTCTTGGGGCCGGCCTGTAGGCTCCTTTCCCGCTGGAGGAGGAAAGAAACAGAAATGTCACTGTACTCAGAGATGGATAGTCTATGAAAAAAAGAGACAGAAAATGTTATGTAGAAGATTAAAAAAGGGAATATTTTTGCTTTACCATTCTGTTAGCCACCTCTCTCAGTCTGCAAGGGAGGCGCTTGGTGTTGTGGCTCATGGCCCTTCTCCTCATGTGTTTAGGCAGGGCTCCAAACACATGGCAGCTGCCCGTTGTCTTGGTGACGGCTTTAAGCATGGTGCTCACCTCTTCCGCCCTGGCCCTGGCAAAAGCTCCAGCTGAGTAATGATGGAAGCAGGGGGAAGGGTGGAGACACTACATTTTAAAATGGTATTAATCTGACAGTGAATTTGCAGTGTCCTTACTTCCACTTAATACCATATTTATATAAAGGCCAACAGGAAAGCAACAGGGTTGCAAAACAGCAGCGTTATAGATATAAAAGTAAAATGTGTTTATAAATTATGAGAGTAGGACATCGTGTTTACCTGTGATGTAATTGGGCATTTCCCTAGAGTAGCCCCCACCATCTTTCTGGTGTCCACGGACCCATCCACCCCGTTGGTGGGTGTTTGTCTGCCTTTTTGTAGAGGGATGGATGCTAGATGGACCCTCATCACCACCGCCACCTTAGGGAAGACAATTATTTTATCAGTTCAAGGCCACCATGTAAAATGTTGAATTAACTGGCTAGGATGGATTAACAATAATGTCAGACAACTGCCAGACACTTAGGGGTGCTTGTCTGGAGGCAAATATTTTTGTTATAGCTTGAGGAGTTTAAAATCTGTTTATAAAAGCATGATAAAAACACAAAATCTGGTTTCAACTTAAAAAGTGACCAATTTATTTTGTATACCTATAATATTCCTTTTGTTATTATCATACTTACGCAACATTAGCACATTGGATTATTGTTTTGATTTCTTAGATTATTAAGTATCTCAAACCACCCAACTGTCACGCTGGGGTAAACTATTGTTACAACATAGAAGCCCACAGTACATCTTACCAAGAGCCGCGAGTTTATTACACCATGAATGTTGCTCAGAACAGCATTACTGCATTTAGATCAACTCTGCCCCCACAGACAGTAAAAGCAGTGCCTAGGAGCGCTGACTATTCATATTCAAGTAAAAGAAACAGAGCTCGGCAGATACATGAATAAATTACTGTTTATCTTACAGGATACTGATTTGCTGACCCTGTGAAAAGCTGATCATGCATCAACAAGAGACGAGGTCATGGAGATAAAGAGAAGTGAATACAACGGATACAGTATGACACAAACAACAAAGAAGCAGAAGCGCAGATCCAACAGAAGGCACATTACCGTTCTGTGTGCCGCTCTCCACATACTGAACACTGGAGGGCTGGTTCCTCATCTTCTTCCCTCGCATCTTCACTTTAGCCGCAGACATTTTCTATAAAAAAAAAAACAAGAACCACGTGACTTGCCATAGTTGCTTGCTAACGTTAGCTACTATTCCAGGTCAGCATAACGCTTAGTTTGGGAGTTGGATTAAAAGGGGGAACAACACAACATGCCTTTAAAACATTACGTTCAGATAGTAACACAGCATGTGTTCACCTCTAGATTCCCCAGAACGAATGCACGGTGTTCAAGGTGTAGTTTTCTGTTTTCCACTTTGCTACAATTACCATGTGTATTTCTCTGACGAGAAACAGTCGAGTCTCGCACATGTGCAGGGCTGCAGATCGGGGAGTGACTGACAAAGCCAACGCTGGTCGGTTTAACGTTTGCTTCCGGAAACTACGGCATAATTCCGAACCGACCCCTACCCAATCCGTCTGTAGTCACACTCACAGCTGAATGAGGCTTCCTTCTTTGCAGACTGACTGTTAGAGAGCTTGACAACCCACTCCCATTACCCACTTGTTTAATTGGAACGGAACTTAATGTGGAGAACCCTCCACGCGAACGCGCAAACGGAGTGTAAGTGCGTACGGTGTAGGGTGCGGTTTCGAATTGGGCCCCAATGTACCTCCTCGACTCCTCTCTTCTCGATCACTTGACCCGGAAATCGATTGACACACGCTGACGCCCATGGATGTAAAATGCCCCCAGGAATTCAATATGGTCTAGCTGCGGCCGCGGCCAGTACACGGTGGTACACGACACGCCCACCTGACACGACACGACAGTAGGCTTGTATAGAGGCTTCTCAATACTCAAATTTCCCCTCCTCGACTCCTCGACTCCTCGGTCCTCCGGTAGTGACCCGGAAATGAATTTCAGCGCGCCATTTTGAAGGACGTCTCATTTCTCTAAATGCACACCGAGGACCGAGGATCGAGCATCGAGGAGGCTCTCTGGAGGAGCTATAACCGAGGATACACTGATGGTTCCTCCACGGCTCCTCCGCGGATGCATTTCCGGGAACGGTGGAGGCGTGACGCACGGCCGGACTTATCTCAGCCAATGACAGCTCTGCATGCATCCCCTGGATATTATTTGAGAACCTGCTCTCATCGCAACGCGATGTTTACAGTGAGAACAGCTGTGAGGTCCTGCAGAAAGCAGAGCAGTGTGTAAAATATATATCACTCAGTATAACAGGCCTACTCTCTTTATTTGCTTTAGTTTAGTAGATATCTACAAAGAGTCCATATTTTTCTAAAACCATTTAGTGCTTCACATAATAAAATACACAACGGCTGTAGCCTGATTATGCTTTAGCAGCTGTAGGTGTGTGTGGTACAGTATGTAGGTGTGTGTTGTACAGTGTGTAGGTGTGTGTTGTACAGTGTGTAGGTGTGTGTTGTACAGTGCGCAGATGCCGCGGACAGACGGGTCTCAGTTGGTTTGATGTCCTTACTTTTAATACTTGCAAATACAACTTTTGGCCCGTAATTTCAATTCCCCATTTCAGCGACCAGAGAGAGAGAGGGGGGGGGGGGGGGGGGGGTATATCCAGTCTCTGACTGTGTTACGTTATTATGAGAGTGCTCTCATACTTTAAATTGTATATATTTATATAAATATATTTGTGTGTGTGTGTCCGCATCTGTAGCCTGTTATTGTCTCATTATACCGCACTCTCAATGAATTCAAATAAAATATGTGGGGGAACAATGTTCAGCTGATCTAACAGAGATTATAAAATATGACAAAACACTCGAGCTGTTGCCACGTCATAATGAACGGACGTCGCTTTAATATGACCGCTCAGAGGAGAGGAGTTCTCATTTCTTTAAACGTCTGCTACTTCCCCTCCTCTCTCCTCGGTTCCCCTCCTCGGTCCTCCGCTCGCATCTCCTGTGGGCGGGTCTAAGTCTCGAGGAGGGGAGTCGAGGAGGGGAAATTTGAGTATTGAGAAGCCTCTTTTGAGACAAGCAAGACCTGCGCAGTTGCGATCAACGTCTTGCTCGTGCGTTGCATGATGGTTAGTCATTTTGTCCGACTTGCTCTGGAGGCTCGCCCACATGAGACTTTGAAATCTCGCGGGACAAAGACGCCCGCAGCCTTGAGAGCGAGGCGAGGCGAGTTGGCGCACTTGCTCTCCACGAGCTGCGGAAGCGAAATGCTTGATGGGAAACGGCTCGCTGGTATCTCGAGCTGAGCGCTTATTGGTGGTGTTTACCACGTGCTGCTGATGAAACTCTCCAATTGGCTGGCAAAAGTGTGTTGTTGTTTTGTGTCAGTTTTACGTCGCCACATCCATTCCCATTTTTCATCATTGTTCCACAATGTTTATCATCACGAAATTAATATCTATATATTTTATATTATACTGCTTACCGTTTTCATATTTTATATATCTTAGCATATTCATACACACTGTTCATACTGCTCACAGGCTGATATCTAGTGTATTCATACCCCTCACTGTTTATTCATCATTCAATTCATTCTATATTTTATTCTGTAGATTGTGTACATTACTTTTCACTTTACTGCTTGTTGCACCTGGTTAGAAGCTAAACTGCATTTCGTTGTCTCAGTACCTGTAATATGTGCAATAACAATAAAGTTGAATCTAATCTTGAGCAGGAACAAATGTATTTACTTAGTACATATCTGACATTAACGATTAAACACATGTGTGCATTCTTTATAAATGCAAACCGAGTCAAGCCGACTCCGGAGGTGGCGGTATGCACCTTAAAGTTGTTTGCAATCCGCCAAAAAACCGAGAGAAGAAGAAGAAGAATGCGAAGAAGAAGAAGATGAAGAAGAAGAAGCCGACTCCGAGCTGTCCGACTTCAGGCGAGCTTTTTGACACCTCGGCTGCGATCGGCTACTCTCGTCTACTTTCAAGGCGAGCCGCAATGTGTCGCAAACAAGCCTAGTGGCTGAGAGGCACCACCGTTAAAAGCGAATTGACGAGATTTACATCATACAACCCATGTAGTATAAACATTGATTTTAATTTCTTACAGTAGGAGAGGTTTTGGGGGTTAGGGTTAGGATGGGGGGAAGGGAAGGGTTAGATTGAAGGGAGGGAAGAGAACTGCTACCCGGGAACGTTCATACTGGGTAGTTTATTTAGTTTAAAAAAAAGTATCCAACGAGTTAGACCACAAAGGAAGTGTAGTACCGCCGTTTGGCCACAAGACTCCGGCGCACTCCTGGGGGCTTGGTTCAACCTCCACTGTCCGCGGCCGCAGCTAGACCCTTCTCAGCCACCGTAGTGTCGTGTCAGGTGGGCGTGTCGTGTACCATCGTGTACCCCCGTGTACTGGCCGCGGCCGCAGTTATTAGACCCTTCTCCAGGAATTTCCTTCCCTGTGAGACGGATTTAATGTCTGTCAGCAAGAACAGCTTTTTTCGTTTTACATGTGGATTTATTGTCATTTCTATTCAGTCACAGCTGATACATGAATTAGCTGATTTGGCTCAGTTTAACAGCCAACACAACACAAGTGTAAGTGCCGTTACTTAATGTTATTTGTATACAACCATACCGTTACGGTAATGCATCATCTGTTCACATTTATTTAACCCACAATAGTTCTGTTACGCTTTATCTTCTCTCAATTATTTGTATTTCTATTGTGCACTCAAATAAATCTTAAACTGATGTTCGTTTATACATCTTAAGAATGGCTTTTATCTTTTTTTGAAAACTAGTTCTTATTGTATGTAATTTATTTTGGTCTACAACAGATGATACAACTGTTTGTATGTCAGTAAATGTGTAGCCGACTAACAGTGGCGGGGGGGTTGTGTGTGTGTGGGACAGAGCTGGCTGCATTACACATCCATGGCTTTCAGATGATCAGCTGTGCCTGCGTCATCACAAACGGACGTCGCTTTACGTGACGCTCCGAGGAAAGGATGTCCAATACAGAAGAGGCTTCTCAATTCTTAAATTTCCCCTCCTCGACTCCCCTCCTCGAGACTTAGTCCCGCCCACAGGAGATGCGAGCGGAGGACCGAGGAGAGAGGAGGGGAAGCAGCAGACGTTTAAAGAAATGAGAACTCCTCTCCTCTGAGCGGTCATATTAAAGCGACGTCCGTTCATTATTACGTGGCAACAGCTGCATCAGCTGTCGGGTGTTTCGTCATATTTTATAATCTCTGTTAGATCAGCTGAACATTGTTCCCCCACATATTTACTTTGAATTCATTGAGAGTGCGGTATAATGAGACAATAACAGGCTACAGATGTGGACACACACACATATATTTATATAAATATATACAATTTAAAGTATGAGAGCACTCTCATAATAACGTAACACAATCAGAGACTGGATATATATCCCCCCTCTCTCTGGTCGCTGAAATGGGGAATTGAAATTACGGGCCAAAAGTTGTATTTGCAAGTATTAAAAGTAAGGACACCAAACCAACTGAGACCTGTCTGCCCACCGCATCTGCGCACTGTACAACACACACATACACACTGTACCAGTGCGTGTTGTACAGTGTATAGGTGCGTGTGGTACAGTGTGTAGGTGTGTGTGACACACACCTACACACTATACCACACACACCTACAGCTCCTAAAGCATAATCAGGCTACAGCCGTTGTGTATTTTATTATGTGAAGCACTAAATGGGTTTAGAAAAATATCGACTCTTTGTTTGTAGATATCTACTAAACTAAAGCAAATAAAGAGAGTAGGCCTATGCCTGTTATACTGAGTGATATATATTGTACACACTGCTCTGCTTTCTGCACCTCACAGCTGTTCTCACTGTAAACATCGCGTTGCGATGAGAGCAGGTTCTAAAATAATATCCAGGGGATGCATGCAGAGCTGTCATTGGCTGAGATAAGTCCGGCCGTGCGTCACGCCTCCACCGATCCCGGAAATGCATCCGCGGAGGAGCCGTGGAGGAACCATCAGTGTATCCTCGGTTATAGCTCCTCCAGAGAGCCTCCTCGACGCTCGATCCTCGGTCCTCGGTGTGCATTTAGAGAAATGAGACGTCCTTCAAAATGGCGCACTGAAATTCATTTCCGGGTCACTACCGGAGGACCGAGGAGTCCAGGAGGGGAAATTTGAGTATTGAGAAGCCTCTAGAGGCTGAAGTCGAATAGTCCATTTAGCTTAGGAACCTTCCTAAAGGAGTGAAATGACCCGGAAGTCCCTCAGTGGCAGCCATGATAAGTGCCGTTCGAATTCTCTAGAATGATGAGAATGAAGGAAAGGAGGTTTCAAACTTCCTTTATAACCTCCTTTAGCTTAGGAACCACTGGACCTCCCTAACCGACAGGAGAAGCGAAAATGCTGCCCCACAATGCCTTGCAGCCGCAGCATTTGCCGTCACTCAACGGTCGGCCGTTCACGGAAACAACCGATTATGACGGAGAAATGATATCATGAAAGTTACGGTGCTTATTAAGCATTTTAAAACGTAGGTGGTAAGTTGCCAAAGTGCTTTGTTTTGAACGTTCATCAGTATTATAATCAAAAAGAGAAATATGAACGTTAGTTTTTACTGAAATGATCAAATAAAGTCGACATTTCAGTCTTTACTGAGCTGTGTGGAGTTTGTTCAACTTTTAAAAGATGTTTGAATGGTGATATACACAGTGATAGATGTTAAGGACTAACGTTTATAATAAATACATCTGTATTGATTTTAAGATCTTTAGTTCATACAATCATACGTATTGGGATCATTTGTATTAATGTGGACCGGAGGGAGAGGGTGACGAGCATAAGTTTCACTTTCCTTTTTTATTTCAATTCCAACTTTGGTCATGAAGAATATGTTTCTCTGTTGTCCACGTTCATAAAGCAAAGCAGCAGCATCAGAGCACGGTGCAGAGTCTCTAGATGAGTTTACAGTAGTCCCTCGTTCTTATTAAACATCCATCTTGTAGTCCGCTGTATAGAAAACTGTGGTTTCCATAGTTACCCACAGCAGCAGACGCACACAATGACGTCCGCTGGCGCATCATAAACACGTCGGATAGTGAAAGTGCATTCGGATTCTCTAAAGTACCGCAAGTCTCTTCTCCTAAGTCCTTTTGAATTCTCCTGTCCACTATCCCTTAACCCCGTGACGTTTCACTCCGAGGTCAAGGAATAGACGATAGGGTTAGAACTTAGGAGCTGATTTTTAAACTATCCGACTGCAGCCCGGGCCCTAGGTTGCGTTCCGATAATCCAAAAATCAGCTCCTAAATTCTAACCCTACCTCCTATTCCTTGTCCTCTGAGTGAAACGTCACGGGATTAAGGGATAGTGGATAGGAGAATGCAAAAGGATTTAGGAGAAGAGACTGCGGTACTTTAGAGAATCCGAATGCACTTTCACTATCCGGTTTATGATGCGCCAGCGGACGTCATGAATGTGGGGAAACTATGGAAACTACAGTTTTCTATAGCGGACTACAACATGGATGTTTAATAAGAACGAGGGACTACTGTAAACTCATCTAGAGACTCTGCACCGTGCTCTGATGCTGTTGCTTTGCTCTATGAACGTGGACAACAGAGAAACATTTTCTTCATGACCAAAGTTGGAATTGAAATAAAAAAGGAAAGTTTTCATTTCATTTCATTTCAAACCTTTATTTAACCAGATTGGTCCCATTGAGATCATAGATCTCTTTATCAAGGGAGACCTGCAAAGTGAAACTTATGCTCGTCACCCTCTCCCTCCGGTCCACATTAATACAAATGATCCCAATACGTATGATTGTATGAACTATGAAAATATCTTAAAATCAATACAAATGTATTTATTATAAACGTTAGTCCTGAACATCTATCACTGTGTATATCACCATTCAAACATCTTTTAAAAGTTGAACAAACTCCACACAGCTCAGTAAAGACTGTGAAATGTTGACTTTATTTGATCATTTCAGTCAAAACTAACGTTCATATTTCTCTTTTTGATTATAATACCGATGAACGTTCAGAACAAATCACTTTACCACATACGTTTTAAAATGCTTAATAAGCACCGTAACTTTCATGATATCATTTCTCGGTCATAATCGGTTGTTTCCATGAACGGCCGACTGTTGAGTGACGGCAAATGCTGCGGCTGCAATGCATTGTGGGGCAGCATTTTCTCCTCTCCTTTCGGTAAGGGAGGTCCAGTGGTTCCTAAGCTAAAGGAAGTTTGAAACCTCCTTTCCTTTCATTTGGAGAATTGGAACGGCACTTATAATGGCTGCCAGTGACGTACTTCCAGGTCATTTCACTCCGTTAGGAAGGTTCCTAAGCTAAATGGACTATTGGAATGCAACCCTGGGACCTTTCTCATTTCTCTAACTCCCCTCCTCAACCCCCCCCCCCCTCGACTCCTATCCTCGAGACTTAGTCCCGCCCACAGGAGATGCGAGCGGAGGAACCGAGGAGAGAGGAGGGAAAGCAGCAGGCGGTTAAAGAAATGAGAACTCCTCTCCTCTGAGCGGTCATTTTAAAGAGACGTCCATTAATGATGACAGGAGGCTCATTGACATTGATTTTGAGCGAATCGGTCACATGACCTGGAAGGTATTGAAGAAAAAGGCTACATTTTCCATCAAAATATTAATATAAAATATTTAGAGTGTTATAATACAATAAAAAGAGGTGTGTCCTATGCAGCCAGTGTAGTTCTTTGACCCAGCATTGATTTTGAGTGATTAGATCACATGACCTGGAAGGTATTGAAGAAATAAGCAAATGTTTCCATCAAAATATTAATATAAAAATATTTAGAGTATTAAAATGCAATAAAAAGAGGTGTGTCCTATGCAGCCAGTGTAGTTCTCTGACCCAGCATTGATTTTGAGTGAATCGGTCACATGACCTGGAAGGTATTGAAGAAATAAGCTCATTTTTCCATCAAAATATTAATATAAAATATTTAGAGTGTTAAAATCATAGACTGTATATATAAATGGACGTAGGGTCCGTGACGTCACCCATAGGATTCTGCAGAGTTGCCGTGAAGCCCTTAGTAGGCGGAGTCAGCCACTAACGGCTCGACAGTGACGTCAGTGTCTAACTCCCGCCTGCTCCAAATAAGGGCAAAGAGGCGGTGCTGAGGCGGTGCCGAGGCGGGACCTGCTGCCACCGAGCGTGACGTTCCAGACCTAGGCTGAAGTCGAATAGTCCATTTATCTTAGGAACCTTCCTAAAGGAGTGAAATGACCCGGAAGTCCCTCAGTGGCAGCCATGATAAGTGCCGTTCGAATTCTCTAGAATGATGAGAATGATAGGAAAGGAGGTTTCAAACTTCCTTTATAACCTCCTTTAGTTTAGGAACCACTGGACCTCCCTAACCGACAGGGGAAGCGAAAATGCTGCCCCACAATGCCTTGCAGCCGCAGCATTTGCCGTCACTCGAGTCTCGGCCGTTCACGGAAACAACCGATTATGACCGAGAAATGATATCATGAAAGTTACGGTGCTTATTAAGGATTTTATAACATAGGTGGTAAGTTGCCAAAGTGCTTTGTTTTGAACGTTCATCAGTATTATAATCAAAGAGAGAAATATGAACGTTAGTTTTCACTGAAATTATCAAATAAAGTCAACATTTCAGTCTTTACTGAGCTGTGTGGGGTTTGTTCAACTTTTAAAAGATGTTTGAATGGTGATATACACAGTGATAGATGTTAAGGACTAATGTTTATAATAAATACATTTGTATTGATTTTTAAGATCTTTAGTTCATACAGTCAATCATATGTCTTGGGATCATTTGTATTAATGTGGACCGGAGGGAGAGGGTGACGAGCATAAGTTTCACTTTCCTTTTTTATTTCAATTCCAACTTTGGTCATGAAGAATATGTTTCTCTGTTGTTCATAAAGCATAAAGCAACAGCATCAGAGCACGGTGCAGAGTCTCTAGATGAGTTTACAGTAGTCCCTCGTTCTTATTGAACATCCATGTTGTAGTCCGCTGTATAGAAAACTGTGGTTTCCATAGTTTCCCCACAGCAGCAGACGCACACAATGACGTCCGCTGGCGCATCATAAACACGTCGGATAGTGAAAGTGCATTCGGATTCTCTAAAGTACCGCAGTCTCTTCTCCTAAGTGCTTTTGAATTCTCCTATCCACTATCCCTTAACCCCGTGACGTTGCACTCAGAGGTCAAGGAATAGACGATAGGGTTAGAACTTAGGATCTGATTTTTAAACTATCCGACTGCAGCCCTTGCTCAGGCTAAGAAGCTAAGCTAACATGCTCTCAGTATTAAGCTAACAACCTATGCTAACAACCCAGCTTGCGGTCACTGCTCCTCGTTCCCGGCATATTCTGAAGGTAAGATACCCTGTAACTTTACAAAACTTGTCCTTTTGATTTAAATGTTCTTGAACCTACACTATACAATTGTTTTTTAAGTGCTTCACCGTTTTTGAAATATAAATGTCATTTAACTAAACTGTGTATACTAGCAGAGATATGGCCAGTGTTGCGTGAATTAAATGTGATTAATGAAATATGACTGTAGAAAAAGAAAGGTGCTTTTATATTGATTATTTATTTTTTTCAGCATTAAGAAAATAGAAGATTGCAACCTCCTCCACGCCAAACTGCACAACCTGTAAGTTGATGGTCCTGGCTTACTTTACATGACTTCAGATGGTTGACATTAAACACAAACATACTATACATATACATGTGTGCACAATTGTAGATAAAACAGCACACAGTATATAAATATATAAACTGTGTGCTGTTAATCTGTTTTTTGAGGTTTTGCTCTCTTGTTACTTTTAACCATACAGGTGTGATTTCATAGTTATTTTGTATGTTATTGTCAAAGGAACAAAATGAGCAACCCTTTATACTTAATTTGATATTCCTCATTATCTGAAGCATTTGTTACTCATTTATTTTCCTCCCATAGTGACTGTATGGATAATCGGAGACAGCTATGCGTGGAGCCCAGAGAGCTACAGAGACCATCGGCAGCAACCTTGGCCTCGACCTGAGGGTGTGCTGGTTCGGTTTGGGTAGACTGCGCTGGAGAGGTGTCCTCCCTTTCTTTTCCTACTCCCTGCGAGGAAGAGCAGTCCCGGATGTCCTCCTCATCCACTGTGGCGGCAATGACTTGGGGGATGTGCCCAGTGTTCAGTTGCTGAACCAGATGAAGGAGGACCTGCACCAGCTTCACCATCGGCACCCTGGCATGAAGATCATGCTCTCCCAGAGGCGCCGGTGGAGGGCTGGTGCAAATCCTGTCAAAATTGACAAGGCCCGGAAGTTTGTTAACAGTGTGATGGCTTCTTTTGTTCATAGCCTAAATGGTGTCATTGTTGACCACTCCAACATTAGACATGACAGTCCTGGGCTGTTTGCAAGATGGAGTTCATTTCACCCCTAGGGGAAATGATATTTTTTTTAAGTCACCAGCCAATTGCCTGAAAGACCACCCCCAAAGACTGTGAACTGCTAAAATGTCAGTATCACTGTCTTTGGATTTGGCCTTTAGAGTATGTATTCTAATGGCGCATTTCCACTGCAGCGGGTAGCCCCGTTTAAGCGTCCTTAACCGTCCTCAAGCGGCCAGGCCAGTTTTTGGTGGCATTTCCATATAGCCTAGTACCGGCTAGCGGGTACTTTTTCTCTCTTTTTCCGGCCCCATAAAATCGTGGTTCTATCAGACCAGGCCAGGGCTGTGACGTCAACACTCGACTGCTGATTGGTCAGAGAGAATCGTCACAAGATCGCGCGCGAGATCATCCCTAGCGTCGCATATAGATCTAGAAGCAAGCTTGCAGCATTTTGTAAACGGAGGAGCTACAAAAATGGCAACGTCGAAGAAAAGCACACCGTGGTCGACCGAGGAGGTGACGACGTTCCTTAATCTCATTGGGGATGATAAAATCCAGCGGGAGCTCGACGGAACAACGCGAAATGTGAAAGTGTTCCAGGATGTCTCTGCACAGATGTCCGAACGCGGATTTTCGAGGACTTTCCTGCAATGTAGGGAAAACGGCAACGGCTTTACTGGAGTCCCTGCAAGGTACGCTCACTTCTAACAAAGAAGTCTATTTTATCCTTACATTAATGTTCGACAACCCATGCTTTTATGGAGCCCCGAAGAGCTACATAGCTAGCTAAGGCAGATAGCCTTAGCTAGAGCTATTGTTTGCTAACACCATATGTGCCATTGTTTACGTTCAGTTTTTCTTTTCTATAGTTGTTGTTGCTATTTAGTATTGTGCTGCAGTAGTTTGTGGAATTAACAAGTCATTTTGCTGTTCTAGATGATTACATTGGGACTTGTGAGGAGGAACATTCCCGAACAACGGTTGATGGCAGTGTTCCGTCCACATCGTCATCGAATCCAGAACGGACCCCAGCTAAAGAATCGACACCGACTTAACCACCAACACCGAGTGCCATCACGTGTGGTTCTAGGTAAGAAATAGAAATGGCAAAACGACTGGAATTGTGTTTTGTTTTTTTTAAACCTTGGATCATCCATCAACAGTAATTAAAATAAGCTATACCACTGTGTGGAAATGCTCTGTTACAAGTAAAGTCTTAGCTAGTAAGCAGCTAGTACAGTTGTGTGTGACATCCTATCATATACATATATGTATATTCATTATCAACAGGCTGGACATAATGTAATTCACTTTCACAATCATTGTAAACATCTAGGGCCAGAACTTTCTTTAGTTCACCTTACTGTTGTTCTGTTTATACATGTTATTCTTATATCCTTGTGTGACCTGTACCTGTCCTATGTTTTTTCCTTATTGCTAATTATTATCTTATTGTCACCCAGGCAAGAGGAAACGAGGAGGAGAGGATCGGGCCCAGCAGGAACGGCACCATGACTGGGCAGCCGACGTGGCCCGTCTCCTCCGTGATACTTCAAAAAACCTTAATAGTTATTGTACATATTATATATTTTGTATCTAGTTAATTTTTAAATGCAACATTTGTACTTCCTTGTTTATTTATTTTCTTTAAAATGTTCATTTTATATTTACAATTCCATGTATATTTATGCTGGCTGCAATACAGTTTTACATTTTTTATTTGTATTGTTTAATGGCATGCCTTTGATACAACATTTTTTTTGTATTTTTATACTGCCATCAATAAAGTACTTCTTTGACTTATCTTATCTCTTGTTGATAATGAATGGCACCCAACAGAAAAAAATTAGATTCACATAATCTTGATTTAGAGAAGACATAAACATACATGAATTTATAAAGCAATAACAAACACCATCAGTTAGGAAAAAGCCCCTTACTTTTAAGAGATTTAAAGCAAGAAATTGAGTTTGCTAGCTTGAGGTCCTCCTCTAAAACATTATTACATGTTTATTTTGTAATAGTATTAAGAATACATGATAAATACATCATACATGTAGAAATTGCTCAATTGTAATACCCTCGTTCTACGTTCTACTAGACTCAAACAACACATTCCTTATATATTTCAAAGACGAGAGAACAAAATAAACCTATAACCCATTCAAGCAAGCTTTTAACATGTCTAGAAGAAAGATTGAGGTTATATTTAATATATTATTTATGTTGTGGATACTTTAGTTTCCATCCATGTTTACAATTGTCCACACTATTTTACACTTGCATTTATGAATATAGTTTTGCTGTGTTTTACACTTTAGTATTTATGTTTATAGTTATCTTTGATATTCGCTTAATTTATTAGAAAGATTTTCTTTTCATGATCTGATATTTCCTCAAATGTTCTTATTATGGGGCAGTACTTACTAAATATTCAATTCAGATAACATTTGTTTAAAACATTTGACAAACACATGTATATGAAAAAAAAAAGATTTATTTATGTTCAATACAATGAATGCAATACAATGCATATGTAGGTATTCAGGTAGCGCATCAAACCCTCTCTGATGTCAGTGCCCTCCTCTGCACCTTGAGACTCTGCTGCTGGTGCATTCCACCCATCATCATAGTCCTCTCCATGACTCTCGCAGACGTTATGCAGAGCACAGCATGTCAGCACCATGGATTTCACAATAAACAAGAAAACGATCGCTTCCACATCCTCCATTGTTGTGTGTGTTTTGTGAGTTGTGTCGCATTGAAAATGACGCCACTGCAGTTTTACCCAGCGTCGCTCCGCCAAAAAAGCCCGCCAAAAAGCGGACGGCCAGCGAGGCAGCCCGAGGCCTGAGCGAGGACGCTTAGGGACGCTTAAACGGGGCTACCCCGTTGCAGTGGAAATGCGCCATAAGGCCCTTGCTAAGCCCAGACTGTCATGGCTAATGTTGAGTTAGATATTACATCTGTAGCCATAACACTGTTAACATGGCTGCTCTTCCTCTTCCCCATATCCCACCCCCCCTCTTCCCCCAATGGACTCTGCAGCTCTCCAGGCCCATGCTGGGCATGGCTGTCTTTCAAACCTTTTATTTTGTATTTGTTATGATGTTTTTTGTTATTTTATTTGTTAAAATAATTATGTATTTATGTAAATATTGAAAATAAATTACATTCATATTTTCACTTCTTTTGTCTACTGCTTACTGCAACCTGATCTCACCAGAATGCGTGACTCCACCACGACTCCTTAACACCACAATGCGTGGTGGAGTCACGAACTTTGTTACATTTGCGTGTCGGCACCACGCAAACAACCCCAATGTAAAGTGAATGAGGCTCCTTTGTCGTGGTGCACACACGCATTTCTACAACGTGCATTGTGTGTAATGCAACTGTTAATTGTATTAAATTAGTTTGTTTTTAAGGAAGGCCAGAGCTTCAGCTGTGTCAAATAGATTGTTCCCTTTAGTTAACGTTATTTAAAAGATAATGATCATGTCTTGTATTACGAGCGTCCATTCCCATTGGATAACGGAGAATTTTACACCCGGAAGTAAGTAGCCTATTCTCCTTACTGTCGATTGATTTTACAGTGATATCTGTACTACTCATCGACTAAAAAACACCAAATTGTCCTTGTTAATTACACAACATTGATTGGTTTGAATTGTGTGCAATGCTTTTGTATTTTCCCCCTTCGATTCGGAGAAACAAATATTTTTTCGGAGTTTTTGGACGGCAGAAGACACTACACTACCCAGAATCCTCAGCTATCGTTTGGGACTACACCATGAACCCCGTGATCAGTCCTCAAGTTCTTTGATTGGTTGACCTCCAACTGCATTCCATATGAAAAAAAACGTTTCGTAAAAGAGAAAATCATACTTTATTCAGCAGTGCTTGCTTTACTCTTTGATAGTCATCACATTAATGCATTGTAATAAATGGTTTGGCTGCATTAAATATTACACATCTGTCTTAGTTCTTTATTTATCTACAGAGATCGGGCATCAGAATACACCGGAAACTATTCTTTTACCGTTCTGTTTTAATTTCACAATAAAGTTAGTAGTAATATTTTGTTTTGATATTATTGTTTTTTATTAACTACTAGACGACTGGGTCATGTTAAGACCATCTTTTTTTGGTTGCTATGGGTTTTTTCCATCGCTTTTGTGTTACAAATATCAAAACAATAACAAAATAATATTCGTTGTAAACTAAACCGGAAACAGCAGTATATTTTATTTTGTTAACACTGTAAACTTTTAACCTATGCTTTTAACCCAAACCACCTACTGGTTAAAGCACGTTATTACACGTTTAGAGTAATTGCAATGCAGGAAGATTGTGTTGCTTTTTAATGACTGTTTAAAATGCCTTTTTCTTAATGTCTTTCATTTTTGTAACGCACTTTTGAATGTGTTATATTTTATGAAAACATTCAAATATTAAGAGTACATACAAAATAGTGGGAAAGTAGAAGGTCAATTATATAAATATAGAATAGAAAATATCAAGAAGATACTCAAATGATATCTAGAGTAAAACAGTTTAGTGCCTGATAGGAGGATGTGCTAACTAATAAGGCTTTAATTAAAGAAATGTGCAGAATACGACAGTGTAATGGTGGAGGTACACACATATTGATAGATGTCTTGTAATGCACTGTTGATGAACCTGTGACCCAAGTTGTTCATTCATTGCATAACTACACTGTTGTGTATATGATATGTCAATAAACCTTAGAAAATCTTGAAATCTTGAAAGGGATGTGCAAAATAGCAATTATATACAGTCTTTAATGAACTATTAGAGAATAACGAGTAATGAATATGCTTTAAACGGATCTGCAGATAAATATTTAGTCTTCTCAAGCAACCAACTATCAAATATCTCTCCTGATTGTTGGCACTTGACAATCACCTTCACTGAATTTCATTCAGGTGTAACTAAAGTCTGATTTAAGGGTTGTTTATATTTCACATCATTAATCCAAATCTGTAAAGTAACTAAAATAAATGTAGTGGATTAAAAATACCAGGTTAACCTTAAAGAAAGCCCTCAGGATTATAAAAGACCACCATCACCCCAGCCACAAACGGTTCTGTCTGCTGCAGTCTGGCAGGCGGTACCACAGCATTCGGACTAAAACCACCAGACACAGAGACAGCTTCATCCCACAGGCCAGAAGACTATTAAACACCTGAACTTAGAAATAACATTCATCTGGCTGCTACTTAGAAATTATTTATCTAATATATCATATTCCAATCACTTGTATATAGACTCTTATTGCACTATTTCACTATTTTTTCTGTGCATCTGTTTTATTGCGTAGCACTGTTGGAGGAGCCTGTGACCTAAGGGGGGGAGGGGGGTAGGACACATTCGATTCCTGTTTTGAATAGTGTGCCATAGATGGGTTTCATTCCATTTCAAAGTCCTTTTGGACGCTCTGTGTAAACGTCGCGCATCCAATCACAGAGGTTGAGGACTGATCACGGGGTTTGTCAAGCTAAGCACATGGTGTAGTCCCAAACGATAGCTGAGGATTCTGGGTAGTGTAGTGTCTTCTGCCGTCCAATAACTCCGAAAATATATTTGTTTCTCCGAATCGAAGGGGGAAAATACAAAAGCATTGTACACAATTCAAACCAATCAATGTTGTGTAATTAACAAGGACAAGTTGGTGTTTTTTAGTCGATGAGTAGTGCAGATATCACTGTAAAATCAATCGACAGTAAGGAGAATAGGCTACTTACTTCCGGGTGTAAAATTCTCCGTTATCCAATGGGAATGGACGCTCGTAATACAATACAGGGGACATGATCATTATCTTTTAAATAACGTTAACTGAAGGGAACAATCTATTTGACACAGCTGAAGCTCTGGCCTTCCTTAAAAACTAACTAATTTAATAAAAATAACAGTTGCATTACACACAATGCACGTTGTAGAAATGCGTGTGTGCACCACGACAAAGGAGCCTCATTCACTTTACATTGGGGTTGTTTGCGTGGTGCCGACACGCAAATGTAACAAAGTTCGTGACTCCACCACGCATTGTGGTGTTAAGGAGTCGTGGTGGAGTCACGCATTCTGGTGAGATCAGGTTGGCTTACTGAAAATGTTAGCTATCACATCCAAATGGGACTATCAAATGAAAGGATAAGCTTACCATACAATACAGAAAACATTACACATTAAGGCTCAAATCTTTTCCGGAGCAGTCTGAAAAGAGTCCCAAGTTTAAAAACACAAAATCTTGACAATGAATACTGCGCTGTCATTTATCAGTGACAATGCAAACAACAAGAAGGTCTCCCCTAGTCCCATGTATTTTGGCATAGAATATGTCATAAGCATACCATAGAATGCAGCGGGGACACGTTTAGAGCCGGGGAAAGAACTTCCAGCTCTGTCACAGAGGGGAGAAGGAGGGGCTGTCAGGCCGCTCGCTTCTTCTTCCTCGACTGCTGGCCGAAATTCTGGGTTGGCTGCGCCTGGGCTGCAGCCGGAACCGGAGATTTTCTAGGCCAACTCGCCCTCGTCTCCTGCCTGGGCTGGGGACTCGGGGTGGGCTGCGACCTCTGCTGTCCTGGTACTTAAAACCTAGCAGGGTTCGGTGCAGCTTGGGCGAAGGGCCGCTGTTGCGAAGGCAGCGGCTGGACCCTTCGAGGGAGACAGAGGTGGAGGGCCTTCTTTTTCGACTCGCACTTCCTCTGCATGGAAGCGAGAGCGGAGCCGATGGGCATGTCAAGCACATCTTCCTTTTCCCGGTCTGGGAGGTTGGTGAGGTTGAGCCATCTAGCTCTTTCCTGCACCACCATGATCCCCATTACCTTGCCCGTGGCCTGGACGGCGCAGCATTGGACACGGAGACAAATGTCTGTGACCGCGGCTATCTCGTCCAGAGTGGCCGGTCCAGGATTGCTCGATAGATCCTCACAGAGCTCCGCTTGGTACGCGGTTAGCATCGAGGAAACGTTCAGAGCCCTGGCGGACAATGCTGCGGCTCTGTAGGCCCGTTCAGTCATGGTCGACTGCAATCGGTCCGTTTTTGCTGGCAGCGTGGGGTTCCTGCTTGGTGACGGGCCATCCTCGGTAGGAGGTGGGCTGCCACCAGCGGTTCCATAGGCGGTAT
Source organism: Pseudochaenichthys georgianus (assembly GCF_902827115.2). NCBI lineage: Eukaryota > Metazoa > Chordata > Actinopteri > Perciformes > Channichthyidae > Pseudochaenichthys > Pseudochaenichthys georgianus. The sequence goes on from NC_047518.2 coordinate 6,924,472, forward strand.
GCGGAGCAGGCCGAGCCTCTCCATACTGTCACAGTCAAGGGAGGAGGCACCCTGGATTGGGGCCTTGTTGCTAAAGGGCCGGTCTCTCCACGAGACCGACACCTCATCCAACATCTCCGGGAAGACCGGAAGGAGCTGCCTCTTCGTCCTCGTTGTTTGGGGAAAATGTTTCCCCTCGTAACGGGACCTGGAGGTCTCCTTGGCCATTTCGGGCCATGGGATGTCTAGCCTGGACGCAGCGCGCTGACACACGGCCTGCAGATCCATGCTTAGACAGGGCGAAGCTGGTGTGCTATCGCCCGGGAGAGCAGCCATCGCTCCCGGCTTTGCAGCCTGAGCCGATGACATGTAGATGTCGTCTTCCTGCTCCTCCGAGTCAGACAGGAGGAACTCAGAGGTATCCTCTTCGTCCTCCATGTAGTCTAACTCTAGGACATCTTCCGCGGGTGAAACCATGGTGAGGTCCAGCCGGGAGCCCCAGCTTGGTAAAGTGTGGGGCCCCGTTCCCGCGTCTCTTGCCGCCACCGGGTCTCGGTCTGATATGGCGCGGGATTCCGGTTCTGCGGCTGCCGCTGTCGATGAGCCCCAGACCGACCCAGTGAGGGGCTCCATCTCTGCGGCGGATGCCCCCGTGTCTTGATTGCCAGCCAGCAAACCAGTGGACATGAGGGGGTCCTGTCCCGACAGGCTAGCTTGTTGTGCTAACCTTCGGCGGAGGCTCTTCATGGTGAAGCGGGCACAATGCCCGCACGAGGCCGGGGTTGTCAATGGCCTCCTGGGCGTGTTCCAGCCCGAGGCAGGACAGATCTGATCTGGTGTGAGTCTGTGCCTGACACTTTCAACCCGCAGCCGCAGAGCCGAGCCTCCGAGTTCCTGACTCCTCTGGTGTGAGGGAGAGAGGCGTCCATCTTATACGCTGCGTGGCGTGAAGAGGACCCGCTCGTAACAGGTACGTCGAGAGAAAAAATAGTTGCCAACCTGTCTTTAATCCGTAGAAAAAGGACGGTGTGGGTCTTTTTTCTCAAAGAATATTACCTGGTGTGGTAATATCCTTTTAATCCTTTTTCTCCTTCGTGGAAGAAAAAAGTAAAAAATCCGTCCTCGCTACCGTGGTGAGGGAAAAAACAAGCTAGCAGCAGGTGTGTTGCTAGCTTGAACAATCAAAACCTTACCTTAATTCCTGAGGAAGAATGGCGAGGTTGATTATAATACTAACTGGTGTGTTAGTACTATACTCTTCTGCGAGGCAGAATAGGGTAGCCGGCTAACGCCCGTCGACCGAAAATTAGCTTTTGGTTCAGTCTGTGAACTGTTAAGCTAGCCCGGCTACACTCTTAAAAATGTTGGGTTGTTTTGTCAACCCAACCACTAGGTTGAGCCTGTTGGTTAATTTAATTGGGTTATTTTGATGGAAATGGGTATTCTGAGAACCCAATTCGCTAGGTTATTTCTGTTGGGTATGGAGTTATTAGCTGTTGGGTTGCAATTTCTATGAAGTTGTGTTGGTTTGTTTTGGAATACCCAACACATTGGGTTGACGTGCGGGCATGCGCATGCGCATTGCACAACCCGCGAAACCAAGCACCTCCCACTACTCTCCCGCTCCAACACGACAGTTTTGGTCGGACGGTCCCACTGAAGTGAAGAGAGGAGACTCAAAGCAAGGTTTGTTACATACATTACATATACATTGTTTTACCATGTAGTTGACTTGATATTATTATATAAAGCGTCATATTGTTGTTAAGATGTAAGTTTGTGGAGCACTATTGTGTACCAAGCTAACACGTTAGCTGGCTAGCTATGTAGCAAACACACTATGTTGTTGTTACTCGAAATGACCCGAGAAATGTGTCATGTATTGTAGCTAGAAGGACAACGTTAGTTATCTCGTCAATTTGGCTTTTAATGCAATATCACACAAGTGAGTGTTATGGAGAGGAAAGCGCGGTGGTGAATCAGCTAGCCTCTGCATGCTAGCAGGCCTCACCTAGCTAGCTCACCAGGCTTTCCACAGCACCCGTTTAACCTCCGACTAAAACTTTGGTAACGTTAACGTTAGGCCTAACCGTTATGTTAAAACAGTGAAAAGACGTTTGGACTACTGAATCTTATTTCATGTTATTGTATGTTTTTTTCCTTAATGGGCTCTGTTTGTGTTGATGTTTCAGGTTGATACGAACAATAGATGGACGATTTTGTGACCTCAAAGTTGATTGAGTGGCAGCTTCCAGGGCTGATAGAAAGGTTCAGAGGTAAGCTAATTTATAAGTCATCTCCATGCCTTCATTTTATGGGTACTGTGTTATGCAGGGTTCGTACGGGTGCTTGAAATCCTTGAAGGGTGTTTTCAAGGTTGGGAAAGTGCTTGAATTTTGGGAATGGTGCTTGAAATTGAGATAAAGTGCTTGAAAATGTAAATGCTTTACTTTAATAATAAATTGCTGTCTGACTGAATAGTTCGCTTTTTAGATTAAAAGAAAAGCATTGCTTCGCTTCAACATAAAACAGCTCCGCTGCATCTTCCCGCGCGCGACCTGCAAGTGTTTGTGTTACGTGTGACCTGGGCATTCTGATGAGAGATAGATGACTGTGTGTCAGCAGGTTGCCGTTTCAACGAGCGTTGGCTAGCAGAAGACAAAGCCATGGCTAACACGAGGGTCAAGCCCACGAGTAGCCTCCTGCAAAGTTTGCAAACATAACGATGCGAGAGTCTGCGCTGACGAGCCACATGAAAGGTACGCCGTAGTAGAGCTTTTTAGATTAGGCTAACGTTGCATGTTACGTTTGTTTAAGCTAACGTTTGCATGCTGAATAGCGAACTCGATTGAGGGATAATAATAATTGCACGGGACAAACGAGCCGGTTTTTTGTTTTTTTTGCGGAGGGATCTAGATCGGCTTGAAGGCACATTATGCAATGTGCACATTATCCCGCTTATTACAAGGCCACATTCTCAACAAAGTAACGACATGACTCCCAATATTAATTGAAATGCTTTTATGGATTTAGAAAATGATTTTTATTGATTTAAAAAATAGTTTTATGTATTGATTTAAATTGACATGCATCCGCTAAGAAAAGTAGTCCGTTGTTGCTGTTTGAACTAACGTAACAACGGCAGGAACTGCTTCTATAGTGTTTTTGAGGAGCTTTTTGATTACAGATTTGAAAACATCGTTGCTTGCTTTAAAAGTAGCACAATTCATTATGTCAAAGCTTGGAAAGTATCTAGATATCCCTGCCCTAATGCCAAAGGAACTATGTCTGGACCGCTGTGTAAAAAGGAGGGTTTCTGCCCCGTTACTTCTCTTCTTTCTTCTATAAGAATAAAACACGGAGGCAGCTGATCTCAAAGCATGCTCCCCTCTCCTGCAGTGTGGCGTGGTCAGCTGCAGCTCACAGAATCAGCCCCCTGCAAAAACAGCACTGGAAAGAGCAAATAGAGCGAAATGAGGCATGGCTAAAATGCAGGATCTTTTTGGTCTATATAGTCTTCTATATTTTTTTATATAAAAAAACTATATTTATATACTTTATATAGGTCGATACAGGAGATGGGCTCCTGGCCTAAGACCACAATGTTCTCAAATACTATTACTTGTCTTGTTGACATTTAGAGTGTTTTTACAGTATGACGACTGTTTTATTGTCTAATGATTCTATCTGTACATGTTGGCCATTTTCAGACCTACCGCGGTGATGAAAATTGCCCTGGCTTCCGCCTTGATTCATGCATTCCCCTGCTTAAACGATGACAGTAGCAGTGGTTTTGTGAGTACTTTTTGTGAAGTAAAACTAAATACTATCTAAAAAAAGATTGATTCTTTTTTTAAATTGAATGTATATGCACAGGGTCAAGTCGACATTTTATGCTCATGGGCTTATATGGGGATTATTTTAATATCTTGTCAGGGAACATGGTATGCCAAGGGGCGATTCCACCACCCAGCAACCGGGTTCCTAGAAGAAAGACTCCGTAATATCAGGAAGCAGTTGAGGAGGAGCTCGCGCGGGCCCAGGCCACAGAGGGAACCAGACACTGTGCCCAGCAGGATAGTCATACCAGGTAATGCAAAGAAAATCTGTCCCAGATTTGCCTCTGGTTTAGAGTGGTATTTGTAATCTGACAGACAGCTCTGCAACAAAGTATTCTCTATGGCGTCATATTTGTTATGCAGCCTGTAATGCTGCATCTTAAATCTCAGTGCAGAATTATGCTCTGGCTTTAGAGCTGTTATTCCATTAATTTTGTTTTTCTGTGAAACTGCCTCAATTGCTGCATCAATGTTGTCTCAGAGGATTTCGCTACTTTTATATACCAGGAAGTTAGCACACGTAGGCATCACTTCAAACCTATGGAACCCTGTCATATCAGTGACATAAGAAAATAGTGTATAGCACATTGAGAGATCACCGGGGTCGCATGGTTTGGTGTAATATTTATATTTGACAACAATGTGATCTTTTGTATTTTACAGCAGCCACCATATCCGAAGAGCGAGCTGTGCAGTTTGCAGAATGGTTGAAGAATAACTCGCAGCCCCTCGCCCAGGTGGAGGCATATATGCGGGACAGCTGCCAGTACAGGGCAGGATGGATACGGGCCGAGCACTCGAAGTCCATTCCCGAAGTCCTGGCCATGTTCCCTTGTCGTACTACTCCAGGCATGGTATGTCAAAACTCAAATATATGTATAGTAGCCTGGCGCCTGTTTGCTAGAGCAGTTTGGTAAATAGAAGCCAGGCTCTCCTCCAGGAGGAGACGCGTTTAGCCATTTTGTGAGAATGGAAACTACTCATTGCTTATTGGAGAATTAGGACAGAGCGACACAAAATGAAATATATTGCTTCTTTTGAAAGAAAATCACCTGGACCATGTTTTTGGGGACCTGAGGAATAACTATACCTTTCAGGACAGGAACCCCTTTTGGTGTTCCTGTTGCTATGTACAGTATATAGCAGGGGTAGGCAAGTAAGTTTGGCCGTGGGCCAATTTTTTGCTGAGCCACAAGATGGCGGGCCAGAACATAATCAAAGCCTAATTCAAGGAATTGATTTTGGTAAGAGGGCGCAGCGCCCCTGTTCCCCGGTTCAGAAAAAACTCTGATATCGCTGATAACCCTCCCCATCAACACTCTGATGCGCAGTCAGATCCGCTGATTGGTTCACTGATGATATAGGCGCCCAATCCAGAGCCTCTGGCTAGACCCGCCCAAAGGGAGGCTCGTCCTCTCTAGCCCCATTTCAGTCCCAAAGCCGGGGCTATTATCTGTATTTTAACAGACTTATCTTTTAAATTGAGGTGTATTTATTGTTCTCTTCAAAGTTTATTTTTCTCTGAAATTGTAGGGAGGATGGTCCTCCCTTTCCTCAATGGACGAGCCTCCACTGAGTAAAGTAGAGTTATTAACTAGGGAGCAGTGTTATTTAACATACTTTTATTCTGATAAGTATTGTCAAGTTCTCTGGGTTTTTGGCATTTATTTGAGTGAGTGAGAGAGGCTTGAGGGGCAACAGAGGACGCATGGACAACTGGAATCCTTTTTCCTTTTCTTTATTTCAACTTTTCAAGGACACATTAGGATTCTTTCAGGTTGAAAACCTTTAAAAAATATTAAAGGACAAAATAAATCAATTACAGCATGTTTTGCTTTGCAATTTAATATATTATAACCTAAATTAATCAGTAACCAAGTATTTTACTCAAACTCAATGTATTTAATAGTTAAATAAGTACTTTAATTGACCTGGTTCCCCACAACCACACATTTGCCATATGTGACCCGCTCTATCGAAATCAGTCGGAAATCGCAACGGCTCATTTCAAAATAAACGTGAATTTGCGTAAAAAACTAGTTTTTCGGGTGTTTTGTTTGATTTTAAATAAACAAAGTCTTGGCTTTCAGAATATGGAACTTTTATTTCCAAAATCACACGATAAATACATGTTTGAAGCTTGTAAAGGGAAGATGACAGCTCTCCCTCGCGCTCTGCTCTTCCACTGCGCCGCTTCCCCTCCCTCGGCTGACATTATGAATGTATGTCGGGACAGATTTTATTTTACCGGACAAATTCGAAACTTACCGGTCATGTTTCAATAATAATAATAATAAGAATGGTGTAGCAAAGTTTCCGTTAGCAGGTAATCACCGGACTATGACAGGATATGCTGATGTTTAAAACTCAGTTAATGGGAGTAATTGTTATATTGCTTCAGTTTATAATCGTTACAGATCGAAAACTTCAGATTCATTTTTCAATAAATGATTCCACAAACAACATAATTATTACATTCAAACAAACTACTTGTAGTAGATGAAGTACATTATTCAAACGTTTGGATAATAACACGGGAGAAACGGATCCTCTCTTTTCCCCTCTCCCTCTCTCCTGACAGCCGTCAGTTTCTCATGCAGCTGGTAAACAGTGGGCGGGGCTTCAGGTGATTATGCAGCAGCTGATCTGATCTCTCTCGGTCCGGTTACACTTCACTCGCGTTTATGTCCATATCGATCAGATCCAGCTCCCCTGTTCGGCCTTTATAGAGAGCACCGATCAAACTATTAAGAGTGAATATCGGCCGATAATGTCCGGCGGCCGATCGATCGGAGCATCCCTAATTATTACCAGACATTTTGACCAACAGGTTTTGAATTTACCGGTTTTTAATGAATTTTACCAGATAAAAACCGGTAATTACCAGCTAACAGAAACCCTGATGTGCGACTCAAGGTCCAATGTTGTAAAAAAAAAAAAAAAAAAATCTCATAATATTTTATTTTTGATTCTCAAAATTACGGGCCAAATATTATTGCTGGCGGGCCAACAATGGCCCGCGAGCCGCCTATTGCCGACCCATGGTATATAGCAACATACATTTTTTGTAATTTTTGAGTAAATATTTGAAGTTTTTCAGAAAACCTAGGTCAGGATTTAGAAGGCATTTTTAGAATCGGCCTCAGGTCTAAATGGGTTAATCCAATAGTATACACAGGACATACTGTATAAAGAGTTGGTGCATATAATTCTTGTGCACATACAGTAGCGTGTGCACATTCTGTTATGCATTGTCACTACTCGTGAGTTTGGATTCCTACAGGCTAAATCTTGGTCATGCTTTTATTAACCTTGCTTCTTTAAGTATTGGAGCTCAGCCATCATAGGTCTTGTCAACTTGCCAGAATTATGTCAATATCTTTATTTGTCCTGTATTTAAAACTTCATCACTTTATGGTCAGGAAAATGTACTTTTTTACAATGCACTAGGAATAGTGAGTGTATTGTCATATTGTCTAAATGACCATGTTTCTCAATTTGTTTCCATCTTTTAGATTGCACAAGATTTTTCGATCCTCTTCGCAGAGCCTGCACCTAAACTCTTCGAAACGTGGGTTCCTCTTTACGCTGACAAGATCATTCATCTGGCGAAACGCGAAGGGAAACTCGCATTGCCAGAGGAACAGATCAATCTGGGTAAGATAGTTATTTTATAACAAACTTAGCAAATGTAAAGAATACCTTACTAATAATAATAAGGAGTTTGTTTTTATATCATGCTTTTCTGGATACTCAAATGCACTATACATAAGAACTTAACTAACAAAACACTCAAACAAGAAAGAAATTTTTTTTGGTGATTTGATTGATGTGGAACTTTATTTTATTGTATTATACGACTATTCAAGTCTATATTGACACCCATAATTGTCCTCCTACAGATGCCAGGGGAGAAGTAGCCCTGATGCTGCTGCCCGTCATGCTCCCTCCGCCTGTTTATAAACAGGGCAGAAAACTGGTCCGCGCCAGTGTGGAAGAATCAAAGAGATTCTTCATTGATGTTAAGCCTGTAAGTTATTTACCTTTTAACAGAAATTCAAATATAAATTCATAGTGAAATGACTCCAATTGTTCTTTTACACTGTTGGAAAGCCTGATTCCTCTTTACAGCGAGGTGCAACTTGTAAAGATTGTATTCGTGGAATGAGTGACACAGCTTGTCAGAATACTCATTTCATGAAGCACTATTCTTACAAGTTGTAACTCGGTGTAAGTTGTTACTCCATATCGACGTGGGATGTATAAACCACAGACCACACATAAGTAGACTGGCCACGCACCCAGAATAAATTGTTTAAGACCACGCCATTGAATTTAGGGCTGTCACGCTTCTTTCTTAAATCAGCTGATGGGGTGGGAGGGGGTTGAAAGAGCTTCAGTAGAGAGCTGATGACAATTTCTCTGCACCGGTAGAAATACTTATCTTTTTTCTTTTCTTTCTCATCATAGGTCGGAACTAACATGGTGGAGTATTTGGAGCAAGCCAAATCGTCCAGGTTGTGCCCGTTCGTGCTACTGCTTCAGGATGGGATGCTGTGCTCTCAAGCCTTTGTTGTGATCTCAGGCAAGGCTATTGAGACTGAGACGGCTCTCGCAGCTGTGGATACCTGTTTCAAGAGTTTTTATGTCTTTGACATAAACTATACAAATCAGTGTTTGCCTACTTGGCAATTTTTCCAGGATGTTGTTTATGAACTCGAGGGAACTGTTTCCCCAGCAGTGAAGTTCCTGAAAACGCAAATACATGCTTGCAAGTAGACTGGCCTGCATCCCCCCCACCCATCTCTTCCTTTCTCACTCCTCTCCCTCTTGTTCCACATCTCTCCATTGTATCAATAACCCTTGTGTGAGTAACTGGGAATTTTATTTTTTGATGTGTTGATTCTGTGATTTGAATTTTAATAAATCATTATTGTTACATTGGTGTGAGAATATATTTGATCAAGAAAACAACCGAAGGATTAGAGGTGAGTAAATGCATCACACAATTGTGATAATTTAGTTAAATTGATGACTATCAGTTGTGCCAATGAAATGTCAATTATAAAAGGGAACAACCCATTATAATTAGTAATAATTCATAATTAATTATACATTAACAACTAAACCCAGCAGTGTAGTCAATGTGAACCCTTCATTGGGTTATATAACCAACCCAATTTGTTGGGTAATATTATATAACCCAACAAATTGGGTTGGTAATATAACATATAACCAACCCAATTTGTTGGGTTAAATAACCAACCCAATTTGTTGGGTTAAATTAACCCAGCGTGTGTTCTGTCCAATATTTAACCAGCGCTGGGTTGGGAAACTACCCAGATTGGGTTGTTTTTAACCCAGTCGTTTTAAGAGTGTACCATTAGAGATGTGCTCTGAAGCGAGAAGAGGTGTTTGAATGACGCATGCGTCGTGGCGCAGGCTACTTATAGGGGGTGATTTCCCCTGACGTTGACGTCAAGATCACCAGCCAATCAGGATTGGCGTAATGAGATTGATGCTTCTGTTTGCTCCGCGATGAGGCGCATCCCATAGTGAGACTTCGAACGGAGTGTTATGAATGAGAACTAAATTCACCGCGGTTTGTTACATACAGTTACGGCATTTCCTGTTTCTGCCGGAGAGAAGGGAGGCCGTCCCAAAGCTTGCTGCTGTATTTACTCCCTCCATCTGACAGGAGGGAGCCTCGTTGAGCTGCGAGTGTGTCTACAGACGGAGTTCACTCCATCACGGAGGGGTAGGGAGTGGTTTGGGATTGGGCCAAAATCTCTTCGGTCAAAATAATTTCCCTTTAGCGCAATACCGCTTTAGTTGCGCCACTTATGTGACAGACAAGAAGAGTATGTGACAGACAAGAATAGTCAACTCTAATGTCTAACACTTAATGTGGAGAAAGAGATGTCCTGTATGGGTTGATTGTGCGTTGATCTGTTGGTAATGCCTCGGGGTTCCGGTGGGCATGTAAACACATGCATAATGCTGCGCTATACTTTGTGGCCTCACCCAGTTGCATAGTGACACTTATAGTTTAGGTGTCTTTTAATAAGCACTGGCAGGTAATCATATCATTAGCTAGAACTAGCTGTATCTGATTGATATGGACATAAACGCGAGTGAAGTCTAATCTGACGGGAGAGAGAGATCAGCTGCTGCTGACGAGTCGACACGCAGCTCTGCATGATCACCTGCAGCGGTGAGTGGACAAAACAGTTTAGAATATCACACGTAGCTATTTTAATTACCTCTCAAACTACCGAAACTAGTTATAGATATGTTTAGTTTTACTGTCGGGTCACTCATTACTGGATCCGCGTGATGGCATGATACTGGCATACTAGATTGCACCTGCAACCAGCAGGTGAGGCTTCATTGCCCGAGCTAAATACTAGGCTGAAGTCGAATAGTCCATTTAGCTTAGGAACCTTCCTAAAGTAGTGAAATGACCCGGAAGTCCCTCAGTGGCAGCCATGATAAGTGCCGTTCGAATTCTCTAGAATGATGAGAATGATAGGAAAGGAGGTTTCAAACTTCCTTTATAACCTCCTTTAGCTTAGGAAACACTGGACCTCCCTAACCGACAGGAGAAGCGAAAATGCTGCCTCACAATGCCTTGCAGCCGCAGCATTTGCCGTTACTCAACAGTCGGCCGTTCACAGAAACAACCGATTATGACCGAGAAATTATATCATGAAAGTTACGGTGCTTATTAAGCATTTTAAAACATAGGTGGTAAGTTGCCAAAGTGCTTTGTTTTGAACGTTCATCAGTATTATAATCAAAAAGAGAAATATGAACGTTAGTTTTTACTGAAATTATCAAATAAAGTCAACATTTCACAGTCTTTACTGAGCTGTGTGGAGTTTGTTCAACTTTTAAAAGATGTTTGAATGGTGATATACACAGTGATAGATGTTAAGGACTAACGTTTATAATAAATACATTTGTATTACATACATACATAAGTTTCACTTTCCTTTTTTATTTCAATGCCAACTTTGGTCATGAAGAATATGTTTCTCTGTTGTCCACGTTCATAAAGAAAAGCAACAGCATCAGAGCACGGTGCAGAGTCTCTAGATGAGTTTACAGTAGTCCCTCGTTCTTATTGAACATCCATGTTGTAGTCCGCTGGATAGAAAACTGTAGTTTCCATAGTTCCCCCACAGAAGCAGACGCACATTCATGACGTCCGCTGGCGCATCATAAACACGTCGGATAGTGAAAGTGCATTTGGATTCTCTAAAGTACCGCAGTCTCTTCTCCTAAGTCCCTTTGAATTCTCCTGTCCACTATCCCTTAACCCCGTGACGTTTCACTCAGAGGTCAAGGAATAGGAGATAGGGTTAAAATTTAGGAGCTGATCTTTGGACGAATAGTCTGCAGCCCTAGTTTGCTCCGGGCCATCAGGCTGGGCAGTCCTTAATGTCGAGCCCTGACGTGTTTCATTGTGGTGAAAGTGAGGGTAGCCAATCATTTTGTTGACAAGACAGTAGTGACGGCCATCTTGGTGACGTGTGTTGTTCTGCTAGACCGGAGATGTAGTTCATTCAGCGTTTCACACAAACAAATGTGTTACTTCACAGTTTTATGACACATTATTTATTTTTTTACTTGCAAAATTATCTTTTAAATTGACAAACATCATATTACACATATGATGTTTGTCTATTTACAAGATAATTTTGTGGCACAATTCAAACGGGATCGAAAGATAATCTTTCTCTCTCCATTGACTTCAATACATAATTTTTCCGAAATAAGGTCCCATGGAGGTCCACCGGAAAGGGAAGGACTCCGTCACTCTATTGCTCTTAAAACAAATGTCCTTACTTCCTCTTTCTTCTACTGGTTTCCTTAGGTTCATCCAAGCCGGATTCTGAGGAAAATATTCGTTGTTCAATAACACCCAGCTGCAGCCGCAGCAAGACGGTGGAGGTTGAACCTGCAGGACGTTGAAGGAAGTTAAACTTCCAAATATGGTCAGAAGAGAGCGCGCCCAAAACGCTGACGCAAGGATATTTAAAGAGACATGGAAGTTTAAAGAGAACGCAGAAAAAGACAATATGGAGCACCGAGTACAGGTAATTAACGTCTTGTGGTTTAGATATATTTACATACTATTTAGGTTCTCGGCTGTTTGTCGATTTGGCTGTTTAGCGCAGTGTAAATTGTGTTCCTTTTGCTAATTTATATTTTAAATATTCCATTTAAAGTAATGGAATATATATATATATACACATGTATGCTAACTGAGCATGTCAAGCTAAGAGCTAAGATATTATGTATCTTAGCTTGACGGATGGAACAATGCATATACTCTAATTTTTACAAGAATCTGATTTTGTGTAAGTTTTAAATATTCATTAAAATTCAAAAGCAGTTTTGAACAGCCTTTGAAGGAAAGTCTTTCACATTTAAATGTTTATTTAAAACTTGTATTAGTTGCTACACTGTAGCCATGTACATATGCAGTGTTGTATACTTATATTATTCCTTTAAGTGTGGTTTAAAGTAAAATTATATAAACGTATTGGGTAGAGCCAAGTAACCCAGGTGGATGCAACCAGGTAATTAGGACAGAGCCTCTGTTTTTAGATGGGGTTTGTGGCCATGTTGGAGGCCTGACGTTTAAAATAAATGATCAAATAATTTATCAAATCAAGTTTTATTTGTAAAGCACATTTAAAAACGATTTTTGGTCGAGCCAAAGTGCTGTACATGTAATAAAAGCACACTACACTATTTATGAGTTTTTATTCTTAGTTTCTCTTTAAACCTTCTGAAAGTGAGGTAGTATGACCAGCTTCGTCCCACAGGATTATACAGGCCAGTCCATTGCTGCTTGTTTAAGGAGTTAACTATTTCCAATATTAAACTCACTTAAATTGTATTATATTTTTTCACCTATAGACAAACAGCACAACATTCTCAGATGGAGTATTCCCAGAGCTAATAAAACTGGACTTGGACACTTTCAAGTGTCCATTTTGTCACAGGACCGGGTCATACCCTGGCCTGGTGGCTCATTTGCAGAGCCACCAGAGGTCGCTTGTAAAATATGGAGGTAAGTCCATCTATAATTCTATATGATCATTGTATACTTCATAATTTGAATTTCGAATGGTCTCCAAGTTTCCTTAAGGTGTAATGCCTCACACATTTGGGGTTAATGGCACAATATGTGCATAATCACACATTCAATCTGCAAAAATTCAGTTTATAGGCAAAAATATTATTGTTGGTGACATGATTATTTATTGCTCTCGCACAAACACCTTGTTTATAATTGCATCTTTACAAGGAAATAATTTCGATTTGTTTCTAGAATCCTCTAAACCAGGGGTTCCCAACCCCGGTACCGGTCCGCGGAGGTGTTACTACCGGGCCGCGAAATAGCTGTGAGTTTATCGTAATATTTACAGAATTATAAACATATAAAAAAAATGTATCATAATATTTTTTTTTTAAAGTGTTTAATTTTCGCACCTATACCAGTCATATTATTTCATCCAGCGGCGGGTTTCACCCCTTGATCTGATGATCATTGCACAGCGCACTGCGCCACACCGTCCATCTTCATGCCTCAAAGTCATCGAGGCGCTTTTACAAGTACACATTAGTATTATACATGTACTGTGGACAATACCCACAGGAGCAAATCCGGGTGAAGTGTCTTGCCCAAGGACACAACGGCCTGACGCAGTGGCGGCAGGAGCGGGTTTCGAACTGGAGTTCTCCAGCACCCCCCTTGATCTGATGATCAGATGCACAAACCACTGCGCCACAGTAGTAATACAAATGCCACTTCAATCTCATTAGTATGCAGAAAAAGTGACAGGTCGCCCCGCCCCTTCTCGACCGGAAGTCCCGCCTTATTTGACCGGAAGTCCCGCCTTTTTATTTTTATTTTGAAACCGGAAGTCCCGCCTCGTTCGACCGGATGTCCCGCCCCCGCTTCCGGCGGATGTCCCGCTCCCGCTTCCGGTTTTCAAAATAAAAATAAAAAATAAATTAAAATTAAAAAAATGAGAAAAATAAAATGCCGTTGTTTTCAATCAATTAATATGCCTAGGATATATGTCCCGCCTCCTTACCACTTCCTGTGTGGTTAATCCTGTATACAGTATCGAATGTAACTTACAAATACTTGCAAATAACATGAAATTAATCAAAAGTAAGGCATCTTAAAAACATATATTTAAACCTCTCTGTTTTTGCAAACAGGACATGACATGAGGGGAGAGAACATATGGTGGAGGAGGGGGAACACACACACACACACACACACACACACACACACACTTTCCCCGCCCCTCACCCTCTCCCTCTGTCTAAATAAAAAGCCATTGTCTTTAGTCACTCTTAAATATTTTTCAAGTCGAGAGAAAATGGCCAAGAGACGTCTTGATATGAATTTAATCAGCGAGACACCGGTGACAACTTACAGCCATCCGTTGGGTGCTCCAAATCAAAGTAAAGCATATAAAAAAAAAGTCAGCCTTTTTTGCTAAAGGATAAGGGAGGGGGAAAACCCCAAACCCCCTATGGAGAAGTCATAAACCCCCTATGGAGACAAGCATGTTGTAAACAGAGGGGAGGTAGGTAATATACTTAAATATAGAAAGTCAGAGAATATTTATCAGAGGATAACGCATATACATTTGTACAAGTCGACACGGGTGCATTTTGTTAAGAAAACAGAGTTTTCGTACTCAGACCGCTGCAACAATTTCAAGCAGATCTCTGCGATATGCAGTCGCTGTCCGAATATAATGATGGCTTTAATTATTTGTTAACAGTCATAAATGTATTTAGAAAAACCTGTGCTCAAACATTAAAAAGAAAAAGAAGGGTAAGGTTACCAAAGCTTTTTGATACAGTTTTAACACACAGCGAGATCCCTAAAAAGTTACAAACAGCTGAGGGGAAAGAATTCTTTAATAAAGTTTAATAAAGTTTTTCAAAACTTGTTGAAGAAAAACGGTATACAACATTATATATAACCGCCATTGACATAAAGGCACGTATGGTAGAAAGATTTAACCGTACGCTGAAAACTAAAATGTGGAGGTATTTTACAGCTAAAAACACTCCTAGACCTATGATAGTGTTTTTTATGTATGACAACTCTACAACTGGTAGAAAGTTAAGTACTTTTTCTGAGCAGATTTTCTTTAAGACTGTGACTCTTAACTAACCAACCCCCGAGAGACAGACATACTCATCCACTTTTCAACGTATTTTGTTTTTGTCTTTCTCGCTTTTTTTTCCATTATATTTTTGGAAAAAACTACATAGTGATTGCTAGCAAAAATACAACATGCAACTAATACATTATACAATATTACGACTTTTGGCGATATTTTCAACACAATATACTTGTACCTTTTTTTTTTTTTGTAGGACTTCAAGATATGTTGCATGTCATGCATAAACACGGTGTCATCTTTCTTGAAACTGATGTGCTGTCCGTTTTACAAACAAGTTATGTTTATGCTTCTTCATCCTATGAATGTTCCTCCCCCGTCCCTCTTCACAATAACAATCAAGGTGGATCTGTGAAATGAAACACCTCTTCCCAAAGCGTGACTACCCTATTGAGGGCATGCG
This sequence comes from Pseudochaenichthys georgianus, assembly GCF_902827115.2. Taxonomy (NCBI): domain Eukaryota; kingdom Metazoa; phylum Chordata; class Actinopteri; order Perciformes; family Channichthyidae; genus Pseudochaenichthys; species Pseudochaenichthys georgianus. The sequence goes on from NC_047518.2 coordinate 6,939,921, forward strand.
TCTAGGGCAGTAGGGTCTAAATCGATGGGCCAGATATACTAACATGCAGAACGTACGGTATGTTTGAAAAAGACTAACCATTTATCCAGTTCAAGCTGTCTTTAAGATGTGACATCGCGCTCTGACTATTTCCCATAAAATCGTGACAAACTATTACTTGTTCTTACATTTGACCTCTTGCTGCTTGGTTGAAAATGATAGATGAAAAAGAACTTTTTTAAAAAGAGTCAAACCACAAATGTTTTAAGATTGTTACAAAATGTAAAAAATAAAAAAGGTCTGGAGACAAAATTAATTCAGGTGACTCTGGCTTTATTAGGACAACAGACATATAATACAAATGGGTTAGGGGTTAAATATAACCATCGTGGACTTAATAGTCTAACAAAATACTTTTATCTGAATACATTTGTTCTTTTTAAGAGCACTTTTTGAAATTATTTATTTATTATTTCAGTGGAACAATCCAGTGTTTGTTAACATTAACGCTTTCTTCTCTTTTTCTTGTGTTACTAAGATACTTGTAAACACACTTTGGTGTATGCAACACTTGTTCAGATAAAACAAGGTTTTTTCTTTTCTGATAAACTTACATATTTTAGTTATTTTATGTTACCAAGATACTTTGAGATACACTCTGATGTACACAACACTTAACAAAGGGTATAATATGAAGTAGTTGGTAAGGAAGGGGTTTTTCTTTAAGGGTGCAAAACTTTTAGAACGGGGTAAAATATTAATTAATTTGTATTGAATTGAGTTTTCTTTTTTTGATTTTCAACATACTATATGACTTTTACATATTTCTGACGTACTATACTTTATTTTTTTGACTTTTTTCTGTAGAATCTTGACAAAACTATTACTTGTTCTTAAATGATGACCTATTGCTGGAGATGAGATGAAAAAGCTACAACGTTTAAAGAACTTTTTTCTAAAAAACTCTCAACTCTACACTGACTCCCCCCACTCAACGCAATAAGTCCCACCCCACTCAGCAAATCATCTAAAACGAAGGACCCCATCAAGACGACCGTTGAAAACTAGCCATGGATCTGAGAAAAACCAAGTCTGATGTAGCCTACCCTTATTATCACCAGGATAATGGATATGGGCTTAATGACTGGATGGTACAAAGTAGGGGAGAGGATGTTCCCGAAGAAGAGCTCTCCTCTATATGTAATAGTATTGTAAACGAAACATTTAAAGTGGTCCCGGAATCTTCATTTTTCAGAAACATTCTGTAACATTACCGAAGAAATTACACTTACTCTTTTTCTTGTGTTACCAAGATACTTTTAGATACAGTTTGGTGTCTGAAAACTGAAACTGGGTGAATATAAAGTAATTTATAAGGAATTCGGATTCTTTTAAAGGCAGATTTTGGCTTTTTTCTCTTGCCAAGATACTTTTAGACACACTTTGAGGGATGCAAAACCTTAAAACTAGAAAATGAAGTACAGTCTGATTAGATTTTTTCTTAAAGACTGTTTCTCTAAAAGGTAAGTTTGTGATTTTAACAATTTTCCCTGACACTTGGCAGATTTGTGTGTAATTCTCTCACAAAGGAACTGTAAGATACACTTTTTATGTATGCAAAACCTTAAACTTTTTTTTTTTTTTGAAAATAAAATACTTTGTCTGAATACATTTTCTTTAAAGGCACTTTTTTTATTTTAACGCTATTTCAGTGGAAAAATACAGTTTTGTTGACATCAAGGCTTTTTTTCTCTTTTCTTGTGTTACTAAGATACTTTTAGACACACTTTGATGTATGCAACACTTGTTCAGTTAAACAATGGGTTTTTTTTTCTGATAAACTTACATATTTTAGTTATTTTATGTTACCAAGATACTTTGAGATACACCCTGATGTACGCAACACTTAACAAAAGGGTATAATATGAAGTACTTGGTAAGGAAGGGGTTTTTCTTTAAGGGTGTAAAACTTTAGAACAGGGTAAAATATTCATTAAATTGTATTGAATTGAGTTTTCTTTTTTGATTTTCAACATACTATTTGTACACAATGACTTTTCCATATTTCTGATAAACTATACTTTTTCCGTAAAATCATGACAAACTATTACTTATTCTTAAATGTCACCTATTGCTGGAGATGAGATGAAAAAGCTACAACGCTTAAAGAACTTTTTTTCTAAAAACTCTCAATTCTATAATTGACTCCCCCATTCAACGCAATGAGCCCCACCCTCCACTCAACAAATCTTCTAAAACGAAGGACCTCACTAAGACGATCGTTGTAAACTAGCCATGGAGCAGAGAAAAGCCAAGACTCCCCCCGCGAGTTGCAGTCAGGAACAGAGTCCACCAGCGACACCACCATGTGGGAAACCCGAATCTTGCAGTACTACTGCTGCTGATGCTACTCCTCGGGTCAAGAAGTCTCGGTTTAGGGACACAGTGAAATCGGAATTGTTTTATATTCTGGAGATGGTGATGTATCGGTACAGAAAATAAATCTGCAAAGAATGCCGACGCAGTAACCCCGACCAGAGGCAACACGATTGTCGGAATGACATGCCCGATTTCTTCTTCAGAAACAATTACAAAGCGTTAATGAAAAGACTTTGGCTCGCCGACTTCGTTGCAGTGATTGACCAGAGTCTTATTGAAAAAGGCATTTGCGAGGATAAACTGAGGATAGGACGCGCTTCGGAAGCCTTTCTGCACAAGCTTGTAAAATGCAGATGCCTCAAGGAGAGACTTGAAATATCCATACAGAGTTGGATGGAGAAGAAGAAGAAGACTAACAAACAGCAGTCGGATGGAGAAGAAGCCAGGGACTTGTTCAATGCAGTGACTTTTTTCTTTAAGTAAAATAAAAATGGGAAACTACTATGCAAAACGCTCTGTATATATTGATCATAATGTAGTCCTTACCCGTTTAATAAGTGTGATGATGGGGACGATTGAAAACAGAATGAGTAGTGACCCCCGTGTAAGCAGAATGGCTGAAGTTTGTAAACTAGAAGACATTTTGGATATCGTTCGTTCTGGCAGTACTATTCCGGGTCATTGGGAAATGATTGTAAACGAAACATTTAAAGTGGTCCTGGAATCTTCATTTTCCGAAACATTCTGTAACATTATCTCAGAAATGAAACAAACATCAACAGTGTATCATGTGCTCTCATTGTATGCTCTGTTTGTAGATGTAATGCATCTTTGCGTCGAAAACAGCATAGACGTGAATATTTTGACTGAAGTGAAAAAACTCCATCACGATATCTCCAGTAATATGGGGAATTCTAAGCTGGAGACTGTCCTGGGGATGCTACAATCAGTATAACTATTGATTTTGCGTGTGAAAAAAATAAAAAAAGTGTTTTTTTACATCTAAAAACTGTTGTCATCATTTTAGCAAGGGGAGCGTGTCTGATACATGTGTATTACAGTCCTTCTTGTTGTGTTTTTCAGTGTTTTCTGTGTGTCTGTACACACAAAGCACGCGTCATTATCTACTTTTCAGCTTTTATACACAAAGTGTATCTTTCAGTAACTTTCTCAGAGAATTTAAGCATAAATCTGTCAAATGTTCAAAACAGCCTTGTTTCACTGAAATACCCTCAAAATGACAAACTGCCATTATTACGAAATCTCCTCAAACAGAGTACTTTCTACAGATGAAGCCTTCCCACTCAACGCAATATGTCCCACCCACTCAGCAAATCATATAAAACTAAGGACGACCGTTAAAAACTAGCCATGGATCTGAGAAAAACCAAGTCTGATGTAGCCTGCCCTTATTATCACCAGGATAATGGATATGGGCTTAATGACTGGATGTTACAAAGTAGGGGAGAGGATGTCCCCGAAGAAGAGCTCTCGTCTATATCATATCCATGTAAGGTCTTTAGGACAAAAGAGGACCATGATAACATGACATATGAAGAATATCTTTCTTTAAAAGATGGTATTATAGATAACCTTTATAGAAACAGTATATCTCATACCACTCGCCAAGATCGCAAACGACAATTAGCAGAAAAGAATAGAAAAAGTAAAGAAAAACGAAGAAAAAGAAAAAACAACATGAAAAGGAGAAGAAAAATTAAAAGCAAACGCAGAATGCGAATGAAAAGAAAAGGGACCATAGGACGGAAAACTAAAAAGACAAAAAGAAGGAAGGTGAAAAGAAAAAGAAACAAAGTGAAGAAATTTAAACTAGAGGATGGTGTTGTAGAGCCATTACCGGATCATAATAATCTTATAGATCATCTCCCGCTAACCGACTGCTGCGAATGTGTTGAACAAATACCAAAAGCAATGTCAAAAAACAGAGCATACAATGAAAGCACATGATACACTATAAATGTTTCGTTTACAATACTATTACTATATATGAAAGCAAAAAAATAAAACACATTTTCATTGTGTAATGGTTGTTTAATTGAAAAAACACAACATTCAACACAATTCATAGAAAACATATTACATTTTACCAAGTTAATGTCGTAGTGCATACAAGGTAATAGACTTAACGATTTGCACTGCTGCTTCTCTCCGCGTTTCATTGACAGTGATCGGTTTGTCGTTCAATTCACACAGCCCAAGTAGATGTTTAGGGGTCTCTTGGAAGTATACGAAAGCATTTTTTATATCAGATAAATGCATTAACATCACATGTAAATTCTCTATCCTTTCACCCGCAACGATTATAATCTGCTTTGCTTCTTCTTCGGTTTCTCCATTATTAGCTCTGAATGTAATCCTTTCTGGGGCTTCTTGTGCTTCTTGTGGTCTGTTGAATACCTGGCGTAGGATTTGTTTAGCTGTAAGGACAGGTACCATATAATTGTCTTCAAAAGCTTTGTCTATGTCGTCACACGTTTTGGCGTATCCTTCGCTGTAATGACAACCGACACTAGAATAGAGATCCTCCAACAGTCTTTTAATACATATTCTGGCACTGTCGCCAATTTGGGCAATTCCACAGTATCGCGCTTTTTCTCTCATTATACTGAAGCAAAGTTCTGCCATTGCTTTTGGTATTTGTTCAACACATTCGCAGCAGTCGGTTAGCGGGAGATGATCTATAAGATTATTATGATCCGGTAATGGCTCTTCAACACCATCCTCTAGTTTAAATTTCTTCACTTTGTTTCTTTTTCTTTTCACCTTCCTTCTTTTTGTCTTTTTAGTTTTCCGTCCTATGGTCCCTTTTCTTTTCATTCGCATTCTGCGTTTGCTTTTAATTTTTCTTCTCCTTTTCATGTTTGTTTTTCTTTTTCTTCGTTTTTCTTTACTTTTTCTATTCTTTTCTGCTAATTGTCGTTTGCGATCTTGGCGAGTGGTATGAGATATACTGTTTCTATAAAGGTTATCTATAATACCATCTTTTAAAGAAAGATATTCTTCATATGTCATGTTATCATGGTCCTCTTTTGTCCTAAAGACCTTACATGGATATGATATAGACGAAAGCTCTTCTTCGGGAACATCCTCTCCCCTACTTTGTACCATCCAGTCATTAAGCCCATATCCATTATCCTGGTGATAATAAGGGTAGGCTACATCAGACTTGGTTTTTCTCAGATCCATGGCTAGTTTTCAACGGTCGTCTTGATGGGGTCCTTCGTTTTAGATGATTTGCTGAGTGGGGTGGGACTTATTGCGTTGAGTGGGGGGAGTCAGTGTAGAGTTGAGAGTTTTTTAGAAAAAAGTTCTTTAAGCGTTGTAGCTTTTTCATCTCATCTCCAGCAATAGGTCATCATTTAAGAACAAGTAATAGTTTTGTCAAGATTCTACAGAAAAAAGTCAAAAAAAAAAGTATAGTACGTCAGAAATATGTAAAAGTCATATAGTATGTTGAAAATCAAAAAAAGAAAACTCAATTCAATACAAATTAATTAATATTTTACCCCGTTCTAAAAGTTTTGCACCCTTAAAGAAAAACCCCTTCCTTACCAACTACTTCATATTATACCCTTTGTTAAGTGTTGTGTACATCAGGGTGTATCTCAAAGTATCTTGGTAACATAAAATAACTAAAATATGTAAGTTTATCAGAAAAGAAAAAACCTTGTTTTATCTGAACAAGTGTTGCATACACCAAAGTGTGTTTAAAAGTATCTTAGTAACACAAGAAAAAGAGAAGAAAGCGTTAATGTTAACAAACACTGGATTGTTCCACTGAAATAATAAATAAATAATTTCAAAAAGTGCTCTTAAAAAGAACAAATGTATTCAGATAAAAGTATTTTGTTAGACTATTAAGTCCACGATGGTTATATTTAACCCCTAACCCATTTGTATTATATGTCTGTTGTCCTAATAAAGCCAGAGTCACCTGAATTAATTTTGTCTCCAGACCTTTTTTATTTTTTACATTTTGTAACAATCTTAAAACATTTGTGGTTTGACTCTTTTTAAAAAAGTTCTTTTTCATCTATCATTTTCAACCAAGCAGCAAGAGGTCAAATGTAAGAACAAGTAATAGTTTGTCACGATTTTATGGGAAATAGTCAGAGCGCGATGTCACATCTTAAAGACAGCTTGAACTGGATAAATGGTTAGTCTTTTTCAAACATACCGTACGTTCTGCATGTTAGTATATCTGGCCCATCGATTTAGACCCTACTGCCCTAGACGCATGCCCTCAATAGGGTAGTCACGCTTTGGGAAGAGGTGTTTCATTTCACAGATCCACCTTGATTGTTATTGTGAAGAGGGACGGGGGAGGAACATTCATAGGATGAAGAAGCATAAACATAACTTGTTTGTAAAACGGACAGCACATCAGTTTCAAGAAAGATGACACCGTGTTTATGCATGACATGCAACATATCTTGAAGTCCTACAAAAAAAAAAAAAGGTACAAGTATATTGTGTTGAAAATATCGCCAAAAGTCGTAATATTGTATAATGTATTAGTTGCATGTTGTATTTTTGCTAGCAATCACTATGTAGTTTTTTCCAAAAATATAATGGAAAAAAAAGCGAGAAAGACAAAAACAAAATACGTTGAAAAGTGGATGAGTATGTCTGTCTCTCGGGGGTTGGTTAGTTAAGAGTCACAGTCTTAAAGAAAATCTGCTCAGAAAAAGTACTTAACTTTCTACCAGTTGTAGAGTTGTCATACATAAAAAACACTATCATAGGTCTAGGAGTGTTTTTAGCTGTAAAATACCTCCACATTTTAGTTTTCAGCGTACGGTTAAATCTTTCTACCATACATGCCTTTATGTCAATGGCGGTTATATATAATGTTGTATACCGTTTTTCTTCAACAAGTTTTGAAAAACTTTATTAAACTTTATTAAAGAATTCTTTCCCCTCAGCTGTTTGTAACTTTTTAGGGATCTCGCTGTGTGTTAAAACTGTATCAAAAGCTTTGGTAACCTTACCCTTCTTTTTCTTTTTAATGTTTGAGCACAGGTTTTTCTAAATACATTTATGACTGTTAACAAATAATTAAAGCCATCATTATATTCGGACAGCGACTGCATATCGCAGAGATCTGCTTGAAATTGTTGCAGCGGTCTGAGTACGAAAACTCTGTTTTCTTAACAAAATGCACCCGTGTCGACTTGTACAAATGTATATGCGTTATCCTCTGATAAATATTCTCTGACTTTCTATATATATTTAAGTATATTACCTACCTCCCCTCTGTTTACAACATGCTTGTCTCCATAGGGGGTTTATGACTTCTCCATAGGGGGTTTGGGGTTTTCCCCCTCCCTTATCCTTTAGCAAAAAGGCTGACTTTTTAAAATATCTGTTTTTTATATGCTTTACTTTGATTTGGAGCACCCAACGGATGGCTGTAAGTTGTCACCGGTGTCTCGCTGATTAAATTCATATCAAGACGTCTCTTGGCCATTTTCTCTCGACTTGAAAAATATTTAAGAGTGACTAAAGACGATGGCTTTTTATTTAGACAGAGGGAGAGGGTGAGGGGCGGGGAAAGTGTGTGTGTGTGTGTGTGTGTGTGTGTGTGTGTGTGTGTGTGTGTGTGTGTGTGTGTGTGTGTGTGTGTGTGTGTGTGTGTGTGTGTGTTCCCCCTCCTCCACCATATGTTCTCTCCCCTCATGTCATGTCCTGTTTGCAAAAACAGAGAGGTTTAAATATATGTTTTTAAGATGCCTTACTTTTGATTAATTTCATGTTATTTGCAAGTATTTGTAAGTTACATTCGATACTGTATACAGGATTAACCACACAGGAAGTGGTAAGGAGGCGGGACATATATCCTAGGCATATTAATTGATTGAAAACAACGGCATTTTATTTTTCTCATTTTTTTAATTTTAATTTATTTTTTATTTTTATTTTGAAAACCGGAAGCGGGGGCGGGACATCCGCCGGAAGCGGGGGCGGGACATCCGGTCGAACGAGGCGGGACTTCCGGTTTCAAAATAAAATAAAAAGGCGGGACTTCCGGTCAAATAAGGCGGGACTTCCGGTCGAAAAGGGGCGGGGCGACCTGTCACTTTTTCTGCATACTAATGAGATTGAAGTGGCATTTGTATTACTACTCGCCACCTGTCCCTTAATCCCTTAATCGCCTAGTTAATCTTCCACCAGAAAACTGTTGAAAATGGCTTTTATGATGTTCCGAGGGATTCGGCGGCTCAGCCGAAGGTCTCAGCCTCTCGTGCGCACGAGAAAGTTACCGGTGCGCCAAGTAGGAAGAGGAGCACACAGGAGACAACAGTTTGATTGCAGACTGTTATGTTTATGTGGGGAAATGGCAGTGCATACATTATTTGAGATATATTTCAAACTCCGACTTCATTTTAAGGACATTTCGGCCAGGGGTGTAGAGCCATTTGTTTAAGCACCGGATTGGCAAAACAGGAGAGTAAACCATTCTGCCTTGATCTATGAATTCATGTCCGGGACTCTCACGGTATCTGCTGCCCACAGCTGTTTTAAGGCCCTGACACACCAAGCAGTCACCAGAGGACTAGCCGACGCTGAAGTCGGCTGTTGCCTGGCCGTGTTCTCCTGCGTTTTGGCCATGTGTCGCACGGGAACACACCGCACCGACTTCAGTGCGTGAGTGGCAATAACTCTCCTTACCAGCAGGCGGCGGTAGTGTGTATTCGTCATTCAAAAGAGGCAACAACCGGAAAACAGAGAAGAAGAAGAGTATCTTTTCTCTGTAATATCATACAGAGCTGGCCTCTCCTGGATCAAGGTGATGAGCAGGTCTTCATTTGCATCATTCCAGATCGCCATGATGAGATGAAAATGAATAGCAGTCTGTGTGTGCCTTCTTAAATCGTTTGTTTACGTCCCTCACTTCCGCTTCGCTTCTCATGCACTGATTTGCTAGCTGAACAGCCAATCAGAGTGATTATTTGGTCCGACTGCCAGACCCGATGCATGGCCGATTCAACATGTTGAATCGGCCATGCATCGGGTCTGGCAGTCCAAATAAGGCGTGTCACGGTCGACGGTGCGGGACACACCAACCTGACTACGGCGCCGCGAATGCCCGACAGCCTCTGACGGCCTCTGACTCCCAAAATCGGGTTGGTGTGTCAGGGCCTTTATAGAAGGAAAGCCTCCTTCACTTCATGAAATCGCTGCAGCATCTGGAGGCAGCGGGACATGTAACTCCGCCTCTGAGAAGTGCAGCAGCGGGTAAAGATGTGCCTTTTTACGCTGTGTTTACCTTCATCAGAACAGCGAGTGACATAGGGTGCTACGCAGTGGTGAAAGTGTGCCGGTCCTACCCGGTCCTTAGTACCGGTAAGAGATGTCCAGGCGGTCCGGAGGACCAGGAAGAATTGACAGCTCCACCCGTGGAATTTATACTACGAAGGGAAGATATTTTGGTTTGGATTACTGGTCTGGGGGAAGCTCGCGAGAGTGTGTGTGTGTGTGTATACGTGTGTGTGTGTGTGTGTGTGTGTGTGTGTGTGTGTGTGTGTGTGTGTGTGTGTGTGTGTGTGTGTGTGTGTGTGTGTGTGTGTGTGTGTGTGTGTGTGTGTGTGTGTGTGTGTGTGTGTTTGTGTATGTTTGCGTTTGTGCGTATTGTGTTTGTTTCCAGGGGAAAACACTCACGAGAAACACCGGCTGTTGTTATGCCTGCTGTGACGGCAAGTTACTCCGTTCTCCGCTTGTAATTATGCCGTTACAAGCTTCAAAGTTGTATTTATCATCTGAATTTGCCGAAACAAGTTTAATATTCTGAAAGCCAAGACTTTGTTTAATTGAAATCAGATGAAAACAAACTGTCACGGACCCTGCCGTGATTACTCTACACCTTACATTCATAATTTCAGCCGGAGGGAGGGGGGCGGCGCTGCGGAAGAGCAGATTGCGAGTGAGAGCTGTCTTCGTCCCTTTACAAGCTTCAAAAATGTATTTATCGTGTGATTTTGGAAATAAAAGTTTCATATTCTGAAAGCCAAGACTTTGTTTGTTTAAAATCAAATAAAACACCCGAACCCCGAAAAAATAGTTTTTTACGCAAATCCACGTTTATTTTGAAATGAGCCGTTGAGACTTCCGACTGATTTCGATAGAGCGGGTATTTGCTTTTTCACACTTGATCAGAACAGCGGGAGGAGAAAGGAATAGAGTGACTGAATGACAGCTAGAAAATTAGGCTACGTGGTAATTAAAGCAAAAATGCAAACGACGATTCTTCAGATGTTTAAGAGAAAGGAGAGAGATGAAGAAACTCAGAATGTGCTTAAAATTAGAAAAACAACGCCCACAGATGACACAGGTGATGATGCTTATTTAGCCCAGAGAATGAACCTGGCCATGATGTATAATAAGTTAGCTAACTAGCAAACTGTATATCTTAAATATAAACATTAAATATTTTTGCTTTGATATCTTCTATTTTAATCTGCACATTGTTGCATACATTTTGAGACATTTTATTTTATTAGTATTTTAATTTATGTAACCAATATTCTGAAAATTCTAAGAAAGACAGAGACTTGTACATTTTTGACTGTCTGCTGAATTTAGTTATACATTTGTATTCTAATTTATAACAGTTGAGGCCCAGAGGGAGGAAGAGGAGACTCAGCCAGAAGAAGTGGCAGCAGGTCCCTCAGAAGCCACCACAGGTGATGCTAGCCCTACTGCATACCCTTCTATATGGAAAGAAGAACAATATGAACAGTTCAAACAGAAAATGAATGGATGTATGCTCACAATGGAAGGCTAGGCTGTACCCCATGCCATGATGTGAAGGATCTAGGTGTCATGGCATCCCGTGGTGTTAATATTGCTATTCAGTGGGCTGATGGAAAGATAATCCCAGCTGGTCAATCAAGGGATGTCCAGCTTTCATCACTGCGCAAAAAAATCTGAACTCTGCAGCACATAATGAAGCAGTCAAGATTCTTCAGACAGCAAAGAAAGATATTCTTCTGAACATGAACGTGAGTAGTCAGGAGTCTTTGTTTGAGTCTACTGCCAAGGTATTCATGACAGCCTATTATGTGGCCAAGAACAACAAGCCTTTCACAGACTTTGAGAGTCTGATTGACCTGCAGCATGCCAATTCTGCTGATTTAGGGCGTGTTTTGCATAGCAAAACTGTCTGTGTTGACATAATTGAGCATGTGTCATCACAGATGAAAAAGGAACTTCTAAAAAAGATAATAGAGACCAAGAGCAAAATCACAGTATTGGCTGATGAGTCAACCAGTGTTGGGCACAAATCAACACTAATTGTGTTCCTGAAGGCTAGTGTTGATGGAGACATGGAGCCCATTGCCTTTCCATTGGACCTGGTTGAGCTGGAAAGTATGTCTGCTGCTCATATCAAGGAACAGATTATGGGTTGCTTGCTTAAAAATGGCTTCACTGTTGAGTTGCTGAGAGAAATCCTCATTGGATTTTGCAGTGATGGGGCCAGTGTCATGCTGGGAGTGAAGTCAGGTGTTGGGAAGTTGCTCCAGGATGACTTCCCAGGCATCATACTATGGCACTGCCTTAATCACAGACTGGAGCTTGCTGTTGACCAGGCACTGGATGTGACAGGGGGAACAAAGGACTTCCAGGCATTCATGGACAGCCTATATTCACTATATAGCCAGTCACCAAAAAACATGAGGCAGCTGAGGGAATGTGCTCACAACCTGGACATCGCCCTCAGGAGGATTGGAAAAGTGTTCAGTGTTCGCTGGGTAGCTTCTTCGTGGAGGGCAGTCTCTGCAGTTTGGCAGTCTTATCCAGCCTTGGCACAACATTTCCGTGAGGCATCAGAGGATGATACAAGGGACAGCAGAGAGAGGGCCAAATTCAAAGGTCTGCTTTCTAAGTTGTGCTCCATCAACTTCCTGAAAAGTCTCGCACTGATGGCAGATGTTCTGACTGAACTTAAGAACTTGTCAGAAATTCTTCAGAACAGGAAGACCACACTCCCAAAGGCCCATGACATCATGACGACGTATGTCAAACGTATAGAAAGTTTCAATCGCTACCCAGGACAACATGCAGTTGATGCCAGTCAGGCAGAGGAAGTGATGGAATTCAAGGGAGAGGAGTTAAGAGTTGTCAGGTCTCCCATCATTGACTCTGCTCAGTTCATCCGAGCAGTGGCAGACAATATGAAAGAAAGACTCTTCACAACCACAGCAAACAGAGCACAGGCCAGTGTTGCAGCCAACCGAAAAGAGGCTTATAACAGCCTTATCAATCAAATGGCAGTCCTCAACCCTGACAACTGGGACCATGACAATCCTCGATTTGGAGATAATGAGGTGAGGGCTTTGTGTGATGTCCTACATGTGAACCAACAAGAGGCCCATCTTGGATTCACAGAATATAAGGCCAGTGGAGGAAGAAACATTCCCAACAAAATGAAGAAGTTGCTCATGGCAGTGGACACACTGTCTCCAAGCAATGCTGACTGTGAACGGGGGTTCAGCACAATGAACAACATCATAACAGAGTATAGGAGCAAACTTACAACAAAAAATGCAGCAAATCTCCTCTTCATCAGCTCTGTGGGACCACCATGCAGACAGTGCCTTATGTGAAGACCTGGCTGGGCAAAGGAAGAAGAGCAGCCCACTCAACAAGCTGCATGGCTCGCCGGTACACAGAAGAGGAGAGCTACTTGTGGAAAAGTGTGTAGTTTACCTCCCTCAACATGCCTTGCTAATGGTCTGTTAAGTTTTGACACAAGTTGTATGCACAATTGAAAATAAATAATTTACTATATTGTCAAGTGTTTCTAATTTCTACCCCATAAAGGAATTACAAATGTGAAGTTTGTGTTCAGGGATGCATGAAGCTGGGGGCGGGAGGAGAACAATATGAACCAATGAAGGTTGGGGTAGCATTATAGTACCTGCAAGAAATTCAAACCACTTTCACCCCTGGTGCTACGTGTTAACCACACACATCTCTACACACATCGAACTGCCCGATTACTCCCCCTTTTATTAGTTGTATGAAGGAGATGTCCAGTCACCAAGGTGCATGATGTGTGTGTGTGTATGTGCTCTGCTCAGCTCAGCTCAGCTCTGTGTGTTCGGTGTGTTTGTGTCTGTCCGACACCGGCATTTGTTTTCAAATGACCATGAACAGTAATTTACACACATCTAGCTAACTCCATAGTGTATGTGGGTGTTCCCATAATAAATGAGTTTAATCTTAATCTCGATGTAGTGCTAAATGCTGTCGGAGTGCACCGGAACAAACAACACTATCATAATATCTTCTGAAAACAAATGCCAATGTCACACAGACACACACACACCCCAGACACACACACACCCCGGACATGTCCTTCATAATGCGCCTTCTCCTCGTTTTCCCATCACTGGATTATCCGCAAATCATACAAACAAAACCAAAACGTTGATTTATCTGTTTTCCCGTTTTGGTTTAAAAACCGAATAACGTCGGTTTTTTGGTTTTCCGTTTTTCTGAAAAAACGACACCGGTTCTTTTTTAAACGTTGTTAATATGTTTTGGATGCATATTTTTCTAGTATTTGTTCAGGCTGTTGCATACAATTAGCCTCTGTTGCTACCTGCTGGTGAGTAAATATTAAAATCAACCGGTCCGCGATTTTATTTATTGGATCTGCCAGTCCTTGGCACAATAAAGGTTGGGAACCCCTGCTCTAAACCACTTATTGTCTCTTTTTTAGGTTATAATGTCTATAAATGCCATCTGGACTGTGTGGCCAGCAGCCATTATCACTGTGGCCTTTGCCCACGAATCATTGGGAGGAAGGAGATGTTCTTTAATCACTTTAAAAACTGCTGCATTCAACTTCCAACTACGTTGGCGTCACTGGCTACAGCTCCAAATAAAACAGTCACTCCGGCCACTGCTCCAATAACAGCCACAACTAGGTCTCTGATGATTCCGGCAACTACATCGACCGCTCCAGTGATGGCCCCAGCGACCACATCGACCGCTCCAGTGATGGCCCCAGCGACCACATCGACCGCTCCAGTGATGACCCCAGCGACAACATCGACCGCTCCAGTGATGGCCCCAGCGACCACATCGACCGCTCCAGTGATGGCCCCAGCGACCACATCGACCGCTCCAGTGATGGCCCCAGCGACCACATCGACCGCTCCAGTGATGGCCCCAGCGACCACATCGACCGCTCCAGTGATGGCCCCAGCGACCACTCCAGTGATGGCCCTGACTGCTGCAGCAACATGGCATAATATTTCCACAGCCCCCAAAATGTTGTCAAAGCGCAAAAACACAACATGTTGTTTCTGTAGCCTACAACTCCTTAAGAAAAACCTAAAAATGCACATACAAAGGCACCACTCATCCAAGACATCAGACATCACAGCAAATCGCCACCTAAAATCAGAGTGCATTGATAAAAATAAGGGATTTTTTGCAGTTTCCAGGACCTTTAAGGGTCCTGGGAAGTTGATGTTTTGTTTCTTAAAAGATTAAATCTTTAAAAACATGCTGTTTGCAATTTTTAAAGTTTGTTGGAAGAAATAAAAATATAGGTCACTGACGTGGAGCTTTAGGCCTGCAATGCTTTACAAACAATGTTTTAGTTGTTTCAGTTTTGAAGAGTGAATATGGATGTTTAATTCACAAATTAGTATGAATCATCTTAGACAAGAACAGGATCTTCAGCCATGATGCCTGTTTTTAAAGTACAGAAACATTCAGAATGCATGACGATTCCTGCAAAGGTTTTGTATTAGACCCCTAGTACTCTTAATTTATAAAGTAATAATAATTATAAATGTGAATGATTTAGCTCATTAGTGGCCTGACTGACCCTCCTAATTTGGTCTAAAAAAAGTCAATGATGATCATTGTGAAGGTACTTCCATTTACTGCCGATGGGGGCACTGCATAACTACGTAGCCTCGATTAAAGCAAACGGAAGAAGACGACATGTATCAACAAACCACCGCAGCCCGGACTTGTATCGGAGCAGCGAAGGAGTGATGAAGTATCTAGAGATGTGAGTCCAGCGGGCTGCTTGTGTTCCTGTTCATCAGGACATCATAGGACCAGCAGATCCTGTGTGAACGCTCTACGTTAGTCAGTGGACGTCCGACAACATGCACACTAACTTATATTGCAGCTATAGGCTGTACTTTGGTTTAAATTGCGAGAATAAACTAGCTAGAGAGCTTACGTTAATTACATTCATCCAATGTCAGAAGGATTACCTTTTAACAAACGTAATGCTTTTCTTTCTTTCAATTTGAGTAAAACATTGAAGATATAACATTGTATTGTTTTCTTTTTACACTGACTCAGATATAATGAAAAGACTACGTCAGTCGAAGCTCAGCGTTGGTAAGGAAGAGACAGGACAGGCAGAGAGAGAGAGAGAAAGTGATGGAAGTCAGGGAGGAACTGCAGGTACTGTCGCACAAAAGAATGTAGGCTTAATAACCCCATCTATCTATCCATCCATCCATCCATCTATATATCTATAACAATAGTCTTCATTTACAATAGGCATCATTTTTAAACAACATACATCTATTGCAGTTATGATGTCATAATAACATACAATTGTATAAAACACAATTTTCTTACATCTTTGTTCTTTTTTGAGAATCAAACAAAACATTTGAAATAAAACAAAAAGTGAAAACAAATTAACTAAATGGCTGAATTGCTTTGAATTCACTGGCAGGAGCGACAAGTGAGGAGGAGCAAAAAGTAAACAACGAGGGAGAGATTGAACAAAGAGAAAGAGTAGAAGACGGAGAGAGTAATGAACAGGAAGAAGACAGAGAGACTAAAGACGATGGAAGAGAGGGTTCAGGTTATGGAAAATGAATGTTGACAATGTTTTGTGATCATTTTAGCCTCTTCTGCATGTCCAGATCATTAATAGTAACAATCAACTGATTCTTATGCATCACACTTTCAAAAATAATGTATGCTGCAGCCCACTGACATGGTTTGAAATCAATATATTATCCAATGTGTGACCCCCCACAGGACTTAAAAAGCAGCTAACTAGATCATGAAAATCCCAAAAATCTCCCCCCGAACCCCCCTAGCATGTTTGGACCTCGGTATTTAGGAAATCCTGGATACGGCCCTGCTCGCCGCTGAATGAAGTTCCCTCCATTAAGGGTTAAAGGTATAAATAGGAGAAGGGTCCAGCTGCAGCCGGTGGAGGTTGAACCTGTAGGAAGTTGTACTTCCAAATATGGTCAGAAGAGAGAGCGCCCCACACGTGAGACGCTGACACAAGGATATTTAAAGAGACATGGAGGTTACAGAGAACAGACAACAGACAATATGGCGCACCGAGTACAGGTAATTAACGTCTTGTGGTTTTAGATATAATTGCATACTATTTAGGTTCTCGGTTGTTTGTCGATTTGGCTGTTTAGCGCAGTGTAATTGTGTTTATTTTGCTAATTTGTATTTTAAATATTTAAAGGAATGGAATAAATTATATAAATAATATATATGTGTATGCTAACTGAGCGAGCATGTCAAGCTAAGAGCTAAGATATATGTATATATCTTAGCTTGACAGATGGACACAAAATCAGATTATTGTAAAAATGCGAGTACATGCATTGGCATGTTTTAGTTAAGGCAGCGTATTAATTATCGTTAAAAAAAATAACCACATGGAACTCACATTTGTATGACGTTGTTTCCTCCATGCCCGAAAAATGGTTGCACACCTGTGGAGTGAGATTATCGAGCTTGCGTCCATGCAAACTCGGAGGCTTTTATAACCCACTACCCCTCCGCCCTGATTGCTTTGGAACAACCCTCAATGTGACACGGAGGGGGAGTGTGTAGGGGTAGGGTGTAGGCACATGTGTCAAACTCAAGGCCCGCGGGGCCGAATCCGGCCCATCTGCAATTTTGATCAGGCCCGCATATCAATTCATATCATTAATACAATGTATGATTCTGTTCTGGCGGAAGAGCCTACGCCGTAAGCTACGCAAATGACGTTGTTCGTACCTGATTGGCACAGGCAGAATGCTCTCAATTGCTATGACTTTTTTTGAAATATAGAAATGAACGGCGGGATATCTCTCCCAGCTTAGACGCGGTTTGATTGGCTACGGCTTCAGCTGTCAGATTTTGGGAAACGGGATTTGATTGGCTGGCTCTGGCTACTCCGGCGTCAGAAGTTGAACATTGTTCAACTTCTGTCGCCGGAGACGCCTGAGACGGACCGCTCTGCTACCCACAATTCAGTTCGGCGAAAAAGCGCGGCTACGTGACGTCACCCCATTGAAAGTGAATGGGCAGATTGGAGCTTTCGACGCTGTAGTGTAGACAGTGTTGGGAAAGTTCACTTTCTACATGAACTAGTTCAGTTTACAGTTCACACATTTTAAAATGAACTAGTTCAGTTCATAGTTCATAATTCAAAATGTTGAACTAAAGTTCATGGTTTCAAAAATGAACTAATTTATAGTTCATAGTTATTTTTTCAATAAGTTGCTGCGAGCTATTATTTGTCTCCTGTACGATGTTAATGGGCCATTTCAATGTGCCTTTACCTCACTGGTTGTAGACAAAGCTTCTTATATTTGTTAGCATAGCTAGCTAACCAGATGCTAATGATAACAACACAGTTATTGACTGTCTGATCAGTATGACAGATGAGCAGATCGCCACTGGGCTTTCAACTAAAGACACAGACACGCAGAAACTGCGGCATGTGTATGGACTTATCGGTACTGCAATTTCTGAAGTGCTGGAGTGGCGTTCTGGTGCTCTCCGTCAGAACTGCACCCCTGTCAGTCGAGACATATACCACGTGATGACAGGTTAGGCTCGTGTTGTGTTCAAGGATCCTAACCTTGGCCAGGAAAAACAGGCACTCGCTTGTTTAATTTTTTTGCGGTCTAGATTTCTTTCATTTTTTATTTTTTGCGTGTGTTTATAAATTACCTCGAGAGCCGTACCAAATTGTTTTCGCGGGCCGTATACGGCCCGGAGGCCGGAGGTTCCCCACCCCTGCCGTAGAGTCTCACTCTGAGCGAGTGCTGCTGCAGCTGCTCTCGGCTTCGTCCATACTTCATTCAATGCTCGCCGGTTCCGCGGTTCCACATTGTTTGTTGTGAGGAGTCTGATATATTTAGTATATTTATATTTTAGTGCGACAGCCAGGGGTGACAGGCGCGTACGCGTCACAGGCAGCTTGCTGTTGCCAGATTGGGTGGTTTTCCGCATTATTTTGAAGCCTGTTTACGGTGTGTTTTAACTGGGTTTTCGGCTGAAAGGCATATGAAATCTGGCACACTTTTGAACGCCGTTATAATACAGTGCTGAGAATGAACGCACTTTTGAACGCCGTTATACAGCGCTGAGAATGAACGCGTTCTCAATTACGTTCATCTAGCGGAAATACAGTACGTTCAGTTCACGTTCGCCCAAAATATGAACGCGTTCATGAACGATCGTTCATTGAACGCGTTCAGGTACATCACTGAGTGTAGACGGGCCGTAACGGTCTGTGAATGTCAACTAGCCCTCACCTGTCAGCTAGTAACACAGAGAATGTCAACAAAAAAAGGAAGATTGATGTTGAAGGGAGGCTATTTCAAGAGAGGTGGGAGATAGAATACTTCTTTACTGAGTATAAAGAGAGGCCTGTGTGTCTTATTTACAATGACACAAAAGCCGTGTTCAAAAATATAATTTGCGTCGTCATTTTGAGACGGCCCACCAGCAGCAATATGCCACCATGGACAGGGAACAGAGGCTTCAGAAAGTCACGGAGCTCAAAAAAGGCAGGCAACAACAGCAAAATATCTTTCATAGGGCCAAATCTTTAACAGATGGAGCTGTAAAGGCAAGTTTCATAATAGCAGAGGAAATCGCTTTCTAAAAAACTGTATGCTTAAAGTTTGTCTGCCTCGCCAATAAACAAAACTTTGCCAATGTCAGTCTGACAAGAAATATGATAGCCAGCCGTGTGAATGATCTTTCTGACGATTTGCAATCACAGCTCAAAGATAAAGCAAAATAATTTGTAAACTACTCAATACTCAATTGCTGTGGAAGAAAGTACGGATATATCAGCTGGCGATTTACATCTTCGTCACTGTGGACTAACGGCTTCGGGCCTTGTATATTGCACATGTCTTTTATTTTGAAAAGTGTTCCCCCTCCTGTTCTTTCTGTTACTCCTGATTATGTTCACCTGGTGCCCTGTGTTGTCTCCCCCCCCCCCCCCACCTGTGTCTAATTGCTGATTAGTGGGTGTGTATTTAGGCTCTATGTTTCCTGTTTGGTGGAGGCTGGTAGTGTGGGTGAGATCCTTGTGGCTGGTGACTGTGTTCACCTGGGCAGCAATATTGAGGCTGTGTATCCTGTACCACAGCGATGAATAAATGCCCACACCGGGTTATATTTGAATCATTTGCCTCTGCCTCCTTGCTTGGTCGGGCCGCTCAACGGTCAGCTTCACATTTGGTGTCAGAAGTGGGATTGACCAAGTGAGGAGGTGAAAATGATGGAGGAACTGAGGGAGATTATGAAGTCATACATGCAGTATGAGACAGCCAGATTCAAGCGGGAGGAGTGCCGTTTTGGGAAACATGGAGCAGCCGTTTTCAGGGATACAGGAACAGGTTTCCCTGATAAAAGAGAACCGATTAAAGGCAGAGCTGGCTGCAGAGCAACAAATGCCTCAGGCCACTCCATTGAAGAAGGTTAAGAAAAGTAAAATGGAGCCGGATGCAGTGGACGAGGAGGGTCTTGTGAGTCCAGCTGAAACGACAGCAGAGGAAAAGAAGAAGGGGAAAAAGGGGAAGAAGGTGGATGGGCAGGAGGAGGTGCAGTCTGAGGACCAACTAGCAGGGGGCGATGCAGAGACAGAAAAGGAGCCGGAGACCACAGACGCAGACGCCTCTCTGCTTGCGTCGGGCCAAAAGAAGAAACGTCTCCGGAAGAAACTGAGTCTGAAGAAGAGACAGAGGATCCAGAAGAAAGAGACGCAGAAACACCGGGCGGAGTGGAGACACATGGAGGAGAGCAAAATGACCAAGATCCATAAGTGTCGCAGGAATGAGCTACTGTTCTCTTTCGGGAGAGGAAGGAGGAAATGTGACGAAGGTAACTTCGTCACTGTGGACTAACGGCTTCGGGCCTTGTATATTGCACGTCTTTTATTTTGAAAAGTGTTCCCCCTCCCGTTCTTTCTGTTACTCCTGATTATGTTCACCTGGTGCCCTATGTTGTCTTGCTCCTGGAGATTCAAAAGCTGGCTCTGAGGAATAGGAGTGGAAGAGTCTTCCTCAGGCAACTGTGGCAGTGATAAGTTAGCACTGGGTAGGCCACGATCACCATGAGCCCTCAATGCAGCTGACACTTCTTCTGAGCTGATGGAACTTCCCACAGACTGGTGAACAGGCCCAGCACCAAGGTCAGATGACGTTGACCGAGTGTCTTGGACAACCTGGCAGTTGTTTGTCAGCCGAAAAACATCGTGCACTGTGCCCTTGACAACTTCATTTACTTCATCCAGTAGTGCAACATATGGCTCTTTCAACAAGCGGTAACCAACACATGACTGGACAAAAGGCTCACGGCTCAAGGCATCTGCAACAATGTTTTTAACACCCGGAACGTAGTTAAGATCGAAGTTGTACGCTGCAAGCTTGGCCACCCACCTTTGTTCACAGGGATCCAAACGTGGTTTTGTCAGAATGTACGAAAGGGGGTTGTTATCTGTCCAAGCGGTGAAATGTCTCCACTTCAACCAATGGCTGAATTTGTCGCACACAGCCCACTTCAGCGCCAAAAACTCCAGCCTGTGTGCTGGATAGTTCATTTGAGACCGGGTCAGCGTCTTACTTGCAAAGGCGACAGGCCGTGCAACTGTCTCACCAGGTGACACTTGTGACAAGACGGCTCCAATACCATCAAAAGAAGCATCAACAGCGAGGATGAAAGGCTCATTGAAGTTCGGGTGAGCCAACGTGACACCATGAGTGAGCTCACTTTTCAGAGTTTGTAATGATTCCTGACACGCAGGTGTCCAGTCATTAGACGTTAGAGCTGCTGGGGCCGAGGACTTTTTCTTGAATTTCTTGCCTTTCTTCGCATGTGATTGAACTTGTCGGCCAGAAATGAGTCTGAACAGAGGTTTGGCCTTCGCAGAGCAATCGGCAATGAAATGCTGATAATAGAAGACCATGCCCAAGAATGACCTGATCTTCTTCCAGGAAGGCGTGACACCATCGCTCTCCATCAACTCTGCTTCCCCCACATCAGCAATGGTCTTCACTTTGTCAGGGTCTGTTCTCACCCCATCTGGACAAACGATATGACCCAGAAATTTAACTGAACTCTTCAAGAGATGACATCTCTTAGGGGCCAGCTTGAGGTTGTGATTTTTCAGACGGGAGAACACCATTTCCAGACGTTCAAGAGCCAGCTGTTCATTAGGGGAAAAAACCATCACGTCGTCAAGGTAACAGAGTAAGCTGCTGAAGTTTGCATCTCCGAATATTGACAACATCATCCGCACGAAGGTTGCGGGACTGTTGGACAGGCCTTGAGGCATCCTATTGTACTCATGGAGGCCGAAGGGTGACGAAAAGGCTGTGTACTTTTTCTGCTCCTCATGAAGTGGCACGTTGTAGAACCCAGAAGTCAAGTCCATGGTAGAGAAGAAGACATTTCCTCCCAGTGCAGCAAGAGCATCGGCTTGATGAGGCAATGGGTGTGCGTCTTTTACAGTCTTTGCATTGATCCATTTGAAATCAGTACAAATGTGCAGACTGCCATCCTTCTTCCACACCAAGACCAATGGGGATGCCTACTCACTGTGAGATTTCCTGATTATGCTCTTTCCCTCCATCTCATTCAGTGTAGTCCTCAGCTGCTCATACTGGCTTGGTGGAACCCGGCGGTAAGGCAAGCGAAACGGCTTCTCGTCCACAAGGTGTATTTTGTGGACAAAGTCTGTAGCCTCCCCAAAATCCATCTTGTTTCTGGAAAAGATGGACTCATACTTCTTAAGAAGCTGAAAAAGTCTATCTTTCCACTGCTCAGACATCTCACAACTCTCCAAGTCCAAATATTGTAGCCCCAGCTTGTTTAGAGCGTCCTTTCTTTGTTCAGGGGTCTTTGTTGTCGAAGAGCACTTTGAGACACTTGCTAGTGACTGTAAGGGAAACTTCTGCAG
The DNA here is from genome assembly GCF_902827115.2 of Pseudochaenichthys georgianus. Classification (NCBI taxonomy): domain Eukaryota; kingdom Metazoa; phylum Chordata; class Actinopteri; order Perciformes; family Channichthyidae; genus Pseudochaenichthys; species Pseudochaenichthys georgianus. The sequence continues at coordinate 6,962,515 of NC_047518.2, forward strand.
CAATGGAGAGTCAGGACTCAGAGAGTCACGAGGAGAGTTGGAGCTTTGATGTCAAACACTGGTAGTTTATTACAAGTCAACAGCCTGAGAATTCATATCACAAGTCACAGCAGCAAAAGGTTCTGACTGCATGGGTGGGTTGTCATGTCAATTCTGATCAGCCTCGCATCTTGGTAGACCTTTTAACTAGTTTACACATATTGGGGATGGGCGTAATTAAGGCGTAAACACTTCTGCAGGCACCGGAGACGTCTCTCCATCTCTGGAGCTTAGAAACTAGCGTTCTCACACTCGCAAACCCTCCATACGCCCTGTAGGTCAAGCTGTAAAACCTAGTATCAACATACAACTGCATTATCACATTTCTTACGGAAGATAAGGAGCAGGGCTGATCGTAAATGTAAACAGTAGATGTTAAATATCTTAGGAGTAAGGAAGAATTATTATTTGATACTTAGGAAGAGAGAAGAAATATTCTCTAACAGTCCACTTTGTTATCATCTTTGATAACCTGAAAACATTAGTATAATAATAATTTGGTCAATACTTAAATCAATAGGTGTCTTCAGATTTGAATGTGGTCTCACCGTACATCAATTACATCACAAAGTAGAATAAGACTGAAACATTCAATCACAATGATTGCTCAGCCATCATAATAAAAAATCATCTCTCATCAATGTTTGGATCATCTGTTGTCAAAAGCACACTAATGAACACACATAAAACACAGACGCATAATAGCAAAAACATCTATTTCAAAATAATATGTTTTAACAATTAACCATTAGTTGATCTCACTTATCAAACTATAAAATCAAAACCATCTTGCAGTTTAAAGATTTACTTTAAGGCAATCACTAGTCAAATGCATTTAAAACATAGGATCATAAGAGATCCAGGTGAGGTTTATACTTCACCTGATTTTATAATCAGGATCATAACAGATCCAGCTGAGGTATAAAATCACAGTTAAGGTATACAATTTACAGTGGTGATTTGATCAATTTGTAATCTGCAAAGTTACAGTGTCCTCAATTTTAGGATTACTTTACGTTTACTTCATTACGCTTTACTCAAGAGTAAGGCACTCAGTTTTAATTAAATCAATACATTCATTTTAATCAAGTACATTGTTCAAAATCTAAAGGGAAAATTAAACAATTCTCAAAATGTTTAACAATCTGAAAAGGAAAAGTTAGGCAAATATTCAAAGACTTTTGTAAAAACCTGGAAAGGAAGGTTTAAACATTTAAAACTTGAACCATCATTTTAGGTATGTCTGTGCATGGGTAATATATTGAAGAGTAGTGTTGTTAAGCCTGATTGCTGGACAATTAAGGATAGTAACATTATCTGTTATAATATTAGAAATATCTTATTGTTCAATACCTTTATAATCTGAAAATATCAATTAATTTATTTTGTTTAGTGTGAAAGTGTTATCTGATCTGACAAAATGTATTTATCACCACTATTTAACACATCGGAAATATAAAAACAATCATTAATTGTACATCTGTAAACATCTGGTCATTCAATTCAAATGTTATCTTTGTACAAGAGCTGGAAGAACATGTCCTCCTGACTCGTTCTCCTCCTCTCTTTATGACACAGAATGTCTGGTGTGTGTAAAGGCATCCTGATACTGTATAGATTAGCACTGAGGTGCTGATTGGCTCAAAACTCTTCTTAGAGCGCCATATTTCAACCCCCCCAATTGCTCTGCTTTTGTGTGGCTCATTCAGTGAGCACTGTAGTTGATCCCCCCAGTGAAATGGAGGCTCATCTGCCTGCATTTTGTCTGCTATCTGCTTGAGAGCAGTGCAATTGCCTATTCCAAGTGGCACATCCAGATGCCCCCCCCCCCCCCCGTGATGGGAGAGGTTAGGAAGACATCTGCTCCTCCAAGAAACAAGGAACCTTGTATTATAGAAGCCTCTGAAGCCCTCGCTCGTCCTGCAGGGTTGTTTGCTTCAGCCCCCTGAGCAGAAAGATGAAGAAGCATCCCATCTCCTCAGAAAGTTGAAGATTAGAATCCTCTCATCTCGAACGACTTCGTGCCTCCTTGCCCGTGGCTGGGGTGCTCTCTGCAACCGGAGAGTGTGATCCTCTCTCTCTTACCCTTGGCCTTCAGAGCTGTCCTAGTTATTGGGTTAACATAGGTTGATAGGGTTGATAGGGATGTTTTCCTGAGTGAAGACAACTCAAGGTAATGGATTAGCACATTATCATTCAATTACAAAAATAGGATAGGCCCCTCAGAATTATTTGGGAGCCTTCTTGACACATGCACATGCATAAATGTAAGGTATGTGTTAGTCATTTAACATGCAAGAATCATATACTCATCAGTCCAAAGCAGATAAATGTTATTTTAAGTTAAAGGTGAGCTTGTCCCTATGGATATAACCCCTTCTCAATGATTCTAAATGTTATATTAATTCACCATTTACCGTTTGATAAAAGATTAGTTTATCAGAAATACATTTCCTCTTCCATAAAACATTTCGCTCTTCTCTCTATTCTCTCTTCCACATCTCTCTATATTCTCTCTTCCTCATCCCTCTCTCTTCCTCATCTCTCTCTCATCCTCATCTCCCTCTTTCCTCACTTCCCCATCTCTTTCTTCTCACTTCCCCATCTCTTTCTTCTCACTTCCGCCATCTCTTTCTTCTCACTTCCCCATCTCTTTCTCTTCTCACTTCCCCATCTCTTTCTTCTCTCACTTATGTTAGATATTAAATAAAACATACGAGTCCATGTAAGCATGGTATAGATCATCATCCATTACCCGAGAAGACTCAGTATCACCTGTGCGTAGCTTACAAAAAACAATTGTGAGAAACATATTATGCAGGAGCATGCATACCTTTGTTGAAAAAACAAAGCATAGCCGATGCAGGAGGAAAAGCTTCAACCCCCTTAACATCTGAGTTACCACTGAAGGCATAGCATGAATGATAGTGGGCGTCTGAGGGTGTCATTACTGAGAAATGTCAAACAAATTCAAAACCTTACATTTGAAAACAGGTTTGCATTCCTCCACTTAAGGTGACGTTATCATTGGAAACAATAAAAACGAACTGTTTTGATGTAGAATCAATAAATTGAATCGTTAGAGCAGAACATAATGGTTGTATTGTAGCCTGAGTTTCGTGCAGCCTCTAGTCTTACCAGGTGGAAACACTGTCCATAATTATATGAATACATGCAGAATTAGACAGTAAGAGGCCCCTGACATTAGGCCTATACTAAAAATAGTAGAGGCTTTTAACAGCTTGCCAACTTACAGGCATCCTCTGCATAGCAGTATGAATAGCGTTAAAAAAATAAACAACCCACTTTGTGGTAACGAGAGTCATATTTCTGACCCAAATGCCCTAAGTGAAGCCGTTAGTTCCATCTGACTGACCCAAGGGTTGGTGCTGTTGTGATAGGGAGGCTTCCATGTGTTCAAAGCAGATGTCAAGCTTTCAGTTCATGGCTCTGTGGGGGGAGCAGACCCACGTGAGACAGTATCAACGGCTGTAATGTTCAGTTTGAGGAGCGTCATTCTCTCTGGGAGCAGGAAATGGTGTCCATTCTTGGACCAGACCATCAATGTCATGTTGAGCAGCCATAGCATCTCTGTGACTGCACACAGCCGGACTTTAGCAGGGCAGAACTGGGTGACTCTTAGTGAAGCCGTCCAAGGCCATATAGACAAAATGGAACCACGTACTAACAAAAAGGACACAAGATCATCAATGTCTCTCTTTACCTTTGGCCTAATTGTAAAACAAATTAGTGGGAAAAATGTGGAACAGTAATCCATCATCATGTGCAGTGGCGACTGGTCATTAGGGGCAGGTGGGGCACAGCCCCACCTAGTGTCAGCAGAAAGTATTAAAAATAATGATTACAAAAAAAAGCAAAAAAAATATATATATATAAAATATATTTTAAGATCATGTTTAATCCTCTGATTCGTCTGTACATTGCTGTTTTAGTCTGTGCTCTTCTAATTAGTGTCTTTAATACAGTGTGCCTATTGAGCTGTTTAGAGCCATGTGGGACAAAACCCGATCCTGCCCCTCCCTCTCCCTGTTTAAAGGTCACATGTCATGGCCATTTCCACTGATCATAATTCCATTGTTGAGGGATATTACAATAGAAAAATACTGTGCAATTTTCCAAACTCAGATTGGTTTCTCATACATTATCTCTGTATAGTATGAGTTTTCACTCCCTGTGCTAAACGACTCGATGGAGCTCCTGCCCCCCCTCCCTGTGAGCCCAGTGTGCTCCGATTGGTCAGCTCGGCCCCTCTGTTCTGATTTGTCAACCACCAGAGAGCTCCGCCCATGTTGTTTTTTCGGCTCTGAGCGGAGTAGCAGAAATGAAATGGCGTCAGTAAAGCCATATATGTACGAACCGGAGTCCGACCCTGAGAGTGAAACGGACCGTGATGGACCTGATCCACCGTCCCAAACAAGAATACAGCAGGCAGTTTCACAGTGGAACGTTTTAATTTTGTATAGCTGCTACATTTCAGATGTAATGTTAGAACTTCATCATTTATCTACATCACAGTAACAAGTGTGTCCGCTGACTAACCAAACTTTCCAACTGGTGTTATTTAGGTGCACGTGTGGAAACTGCGCAGTAATGCCTACCGAGGTGGAAAACCTCTGTTGCAGGGAGATTAGAAAGGTGACAGTGTAGTGCCGATGAAAGGGAGTCGGGGGCGGTGTGTTTAGAATCAGGTAAAATACATGTCTGCTCTGTCTGACAAGCTAGGAATGACAAGCTAAACCTAAGAGCACACACTAAAGGGTCCGTGTTGCAACATGTTATTACATTGTTATGTTTGTTTTTACTCCTGTTCTTCCTTGTAAAGCGACCTTGTGTATCATGAAAGGCGCTATAGAAATCTAAGTTATTATTATTATTACTATACCAAAGGTGAATTATGGTCAAAACAGGGTGTTACCACAACAGATACAAAAACACCAACAGTTGCACACAACATTATATACACCATACATACTTGTCAAGTCAATACTGGAATCAGGCTAAAAATAAAAGGTGTTTATCTGAGGATGAAGAGGACGATGAAGAGGATGATGATGAAGAGGAGGCCTTTTATTTATTCTATAGTAATTGAATGTTTATTTTGTAAACCTCGCCATAGTTGGATTTAATTGCTAAACGTATTATGTTACAAATATCTTATCCTCCTATAGGTTTTAACACGAATGCACCAAGTCCCAGAACCCATTGTGTGCATGGTTGACCACCCCGGACTAGAACCAAACTGCCTCAATCCCTACACCCTCCACAATATTTATCGGTTTGATTATGGACCTTTGAGGCGTAGAACTGAAGAAGAGTAAGTTATTTTTAGCTATAATAAACTACTACTGTATTAGATGAAAAATCAAATAATGGTTTGCTATATATGAATGACCTTTATTAATCCCTGTGGGGAAATTCAGTTCAAGCAGCCAGAGGGTGAAAAACAGGACAGCACATATATGTTATCATCCATTCCTCCTCTTATAGGCGTTTTAGGCATCTGGCCTATCGCAGCTTCGTAAGAAAGTGCTATTTCACTGGGTGTCCCCCAGGGGTCAGTACTGGGTCCACTCCAATTCATCATATATCTCCTCCCCCTGGGCAAAATCCTCCGTCACCATGAGGTTAATTTTCACTGCTACGCCGATGACACACAGGTCTACATTTCCTCCAAACCCACCACTGCCCTCCCCCCAACCTCCCTCACCACCTGCCTTGAGGACATCAGGAGCTGGATGAGCAGGAACCTCCTGAAGCTTAACGGTAGCAAAACTGAGGCCCTGCTCATCGGCTCCAAATCCACCCTCACCAATTCACATATCACCCCAGCATCAAACATCATCATCGACGGCTTCCCCATACCATTCGCTGCCCAAGTGAAAAGCCTCGGTGTCATTCTGGACGGCTCCCTCTCATTCGCACCACACATAAAAAACATCACCCGCACCGCCTTCTTTCATCTTCGGAACATCTCCAGACTCCGCTCATCTCTGTCCCAACCCAGCACTGAAATCCTGGTCCACTCATTCGTCACATCCCGGATTGATTACTGCAATGCACTTCTGACTGGCCTTCCCATCAAGCTCCTCAATAGACTGCAAATAATCCAGAACTCTGCTGCCCGGATCATCACCCGCACCAACTCATCCGACCACATCACCCCCATTCTCACTCAGCTACACTGGCTTCCTGTACGCTACCGTATTGACTACAAAACATTCTACTCATATACAAAGCTGTCCATAACCTTGCCCCCATCTACATCTCTGACCTCCTTCAGGAGTACACCCCCTCCCGCACCCTCCGCTCTTCGTCCGTAGGACTTCTCACCGTCCCAAGCTATCGCCTCAAAACCATGGGTGCTCGAGCTTTCAGCTGCTCGGCTCCCAGACTCTGGAACACCCTGCCACTACACATCCGACAGTCTGATTCCATAACAACATTCAAAACCCAACTCAAAACCCACCTGTTCAAACTGGCATTTTCTTTATAATCTGTAACCTGTGTCCTTTTGTGTCTTTTTGTAGTCAATTTCCTGTTGTTTGTCTTGTCTTACCCCGGCTGATACTTCACTAAATCCACTGTTTTAATTTGTAAGGTAAAATTGTAAATGTAAATTGTAAATCTGTAACCCTGTAAGGTGTCCTTGGGTGTTATGAAAGGCGCCCCCCAAAATAAATGTATTATTATTATTATTATCATCAAGACAAGATGATACGCTAAGGCACGCATTTCCAATGTGTAAAGTCGTGACATTTGTACGCAGACTGAAGAGAGTGGGTTGGAGATCCACATAGGACATTTCAGTTTTTGTATATGTTTTGCCCATAGACTATACATATAAATGGACGTAGGGTCTGTGACGTCACCCATAGGATTCTGCAGAGTTGCCGAGAAGCCTAAAGTAGGCGGTGTCGGCCACTAACGGCTCGACAGTGACGTCAGAGTCTAACTCCTGCCTGCTCCAGACTGATCCAAATAAGGGCAAAGAGGCTGAGTCGAGGCGGGACCTCCTGCCACCTAGCTGGAAGTTCCAGAGCTAGCTGAAGCTAACATGCTCCCCATCTGCACACTGCCAGTGCATTTTACGTTTCTAAGGTAAGCGGACATGAAACTATTCAGCATACTATAAATAATAATCCAAGTTATTGTGTTTTTAGCATAATACTTCAGAATCTTAAAATCCCTTAACGTTTGTATTCAATTGTGCTAAATTCAACACTGGAATCAATATATATAATATATAATCCATCCATCCATCTTCTCCCGCTTATCCGTGGTCGGGTCGCGGGGGTAGCAGTTCCAGCAGAGAGCCCCAAACTTTCTTTTCCCTGGCGACATCAACCAGCTCTGACTGGGGGATCCCAAGGCGCTCCCAGGCCAGCGAAGAGATATAATCCCTCCACCTGGTCCTAGGTCTACCCCTTGGTCTCTTCCCAGCTGGACGTGCCTGGAACACCTCCCTAGGGAGGCGCCCAGGTGGCATCCTAACTAGGTGCCCGATATATAATATATAATATCAAATATTAATATGTTTGCATGACATTAGTTATTTATATTTTGATATCACTTAATTATACGTTTAATACATTTAAGTCAAGCTAATTTACATGTGATGGTAGCTAGTTAGTGCTCTTACCTGTGAGGCCTCCTCCAAACAGCATAATAACCAGACTGTATCATTAAAACTAAGTACCAGTTCTAGATCCTTGACTTTAGACAAACAATTCAAAAGACAAAATGTATTTAAAGACCAATCTTGATTTGAATGTGCCTCTTAACCTGATATATTAGTTATACAGTAATAGTATTGACAATCTAAAAAAACTGAGCAACTCAACGGTTAACTTTATATTTCTTATTGTCTAAAGCAGGGGTTTTCAAATTGTGGGAAGGTGAGCCTCCCCTCAGAGAACATAAGAACAGCCGCGCCCCCCCTCCCAATTATTATTGCTATTATTATTATTGTTGTTGTCGCTATAATGCAGGGGCATTCAATTGCATTTCAAAGAGGTTCAGTGAGAGAAAATGTCATTAACTCTGATCGCCGGGGTCTGCGTTATAGCAGGGCGAGGCGAGTTAGGAACACTACAATTTTGCTCACATTCCCCTCCCCATCCCTTAACTTGGCCTGAGCACCAATCCATGTGTGGATTGTGGTTTTTTTAACCAGGGGAATCCCAATACAAGTGAGTGCTGAGGAAAATTGAATAAATTAAATTGTAACATTTCTGAATGATTCTGAATCACTACCTGAACGGGCTCAGTATGATCCGTGACTTGACACATTAGTCTGCCATCTTATGCGCTGGCATTGATGGGGTGGACCAAAGGAATAGTCTTAAAGTGCCAGTGAAGTGCATTTTTTTGCGCCAAAATGAAATGGCAGTTTCATTCCTTACATATCATTGTGCCTGTTCATGGCTAAAATAATTTTAATTATTGATTAATTAATTATGAAAAATTAAAAAATATTCAGTTGTGATTGTAAACATGGCGGGGACTTTGGAAAGTGATACAAGTGTGAGAGAAATGATTGATTTTGACAGTTATTCTCGATTTAATTCCATTTCCTGCCTTTCTACAAATATATTAGGGACTATAGTGTTAACAAATCCAAGAAAAATGTGTAATGTACATAATGAGTGTGCACACTTATCTAGTATCCTATCCATGTGAACCTGTTTTATTTGTGATGACCTCACACCCTCACCCGGGAAGATGTTTTTCTTTAAATTGAAGTTAAAGGCATCAATCTGGTAACAAATAACCGATAACAAATCATTTAAACTTGTTTATTCTTATCTTATGTTACCTAGTTAGCATTCTTTCTTTTTATGTATGCATATTTTACTAATCACTCCCCTTTTAAACAGTTTTTTTTACTGTCCTATAGTACACATTGGAATGATTTCTTACTTTATCTATATTAAATAGATAAAGGTGTTACGAATGGGTGAATCAGGTAGGACTCAAATGCAGAATAACGAAAAGCGAGCTTTATTAAATAATAAAGCTGAACAAGGCAGAATCCAAAATATCCAAAGCAACACAAGGAACACAGACCGTGGAAGAACATGGAGGGGAAACAATGAACCGACATGGAGCACAGGGGAAGACTAGACTAAATACACAGAAGGGTAATCACAGAACAAGACACAGCTGGGCAGGGGAGGAGAAACACAAGGACAACAGGTGAACACAATCGGGTAATCAGGGAGGGAAACAGACAGAAAGCAGACAGGCAGGAAACGGGGGTGAACACTTTACACAATAAGACAGGAAACCCAAAGACAAGAAAAACACCAACACAGACAAAACTACAAACGTGACATAACATGAGAATCGTGACAAAAGGTGTGCTCTCCCTAGCTCTCTCTCTTTCGCTCGCTCGCTCTCTCACAGAGGCTGTGTGCTCCTCCGTGGCGATGACGGCTTGTGTTAAAAAATAATAAACATATTTGTAAAGTGGGGAGACACAAACGGGATTTCGAAAAGAGCTTGTCCTTTTCCCGGACATGCGGCATGCTGGTGGCCCGGACGTCCACAGTAAAAACAGCTTCCCTCCTGTAGTCGGCGCTGTCTTTCCTCTGGGGAAATCACTGGTCCTTCCCAGCTGCATGGGTTCCTCCCATGCTTGTAGAGGCGCTGTTTCTGGAGTTGCAGAAACAGGCAGAATTCATGAGGAAGAATTCCCAGGAAAACGCCCCTGGTGGCTTGGAGGTGTGGCTCGCCCCTCTCTCTCTCCCTCTCTCTGAGGCGATTATCCACTTGAGTGGCCATGGAAATGAATGTTTCCAGGTCTTGAGGTAATTACAACGGAGCCAGGCAATCCTTTATGGGATCTGCCAGTCCATTCATAAACGCGTCTATCAACGCCCTATGGGCCAGCCACCACCGGCGTGAAGTATTGGTTCTTGGTTCTTGCCGGGCAGCCGAGTGGGGCCAGCTAAGAACCGGTTTTCAGTGCTTAGAACCGGCTCCGCTGCAGTGGAAACAGGAAGAACCAGAGCTAAATCAGGCTGTAGCCCGGAACTGGCACTGGAACCGGTTTGGTGGAAAAGGAAGTAGTATGAAGCTGCAGCGTCGGAGGCTGCAGTCTCAGGAATGAATTAGAATATCAATACAAATAGTTACATAGTCAGTTACATTACTTATTACATTTTTAACAGGGTAATTAGTGATCTGTAACCTACTACATTTCAAAAAAGTAAACTTCCCAACCCTGATCATTAATTATAGTCAGCTAATTAATTAAACTTCAAAGGATGACCAAAGCATGTCAATATGATATGTCTGTCCGCTACATTAAATCAGCAGTAGCCTAAGTTCTGTCTTCAGTGTAAATCAGGGGTGCCCAACCAGTCGATCGCGAGATGTGTCTAAAAATAGAACAACAATATTCTGTTTTATCGTTAATGTCCTATTAGTGTTAATTTCGTTGACTAAAACTATGACGAAATATGTTCGTCAACGACCTTTTTTTCCATGACGAAAACGAGACGATGACGAGGCGGCACAATAAACAATAACTGTAACGAAATCATCATGCAATATCGTTGACGAAAAGTGACGAGACGAAAATGTAGTTTACTAAATAAAAACTATGCCAAAATCTCTCTTTACTTTCGTTGACGAAAAATGAGGAGACGAAATATTATCAAAGATAACGTTACATCTCTCATAGTTAGTTTTTTTCCCAGCAGTTCTATTTCCGGTGCTGCGGCACTGGCAGGGCAGCAGCTGTGTGTGTCTGTGCTGCGCGCGGTGGTACATTTGAATTACACCGGGCAGCGGCACATTGTTAACGTGAAAGACTCGGGTCTAACTCATGGTCTAACTAACCTTATTTAACAGAAAATAAAATGGCAACAACAGGGCTTGGGAGCAGTGGTCGCACTCGCGTTAACCGAATACCCCCCCGTCAGCGCGAGTGAGTGATAAATTGTGCACTCGACGGATAATAATGGATTATGACAGAAATGTTACGATCCTGTCCGTCAAAATGACTGACAACGAAAAAGTCTAAAGCCACCACTGCTTGGGAGAAAGAAACAATGTGATATTTGGGCCCATTTTCGCTACAATGAGGCAGAGAAAAAGAAGCGAATGCATTGTTTTATCAGAAGGGAAGCAATGTGGCCATAACACAGCTGGTAAAAACACCACAAACCTGACCAGATACTCTCTGCAAAGCTGCTTAATCATTCAACCTGTGTTTTTCATCAAATAAGGACAAGATATAATCCTATTTATATATACTAAAATGACAAATTATTGGTTTTGGCTAGACTAGTTTGACTGAAATGTTCTATATAATCTGATGACTAAAAAAGACTCAACAGTTTTCATTGACAAAAAGTAGACTAAAATAATTAGTTTTCTTTGACTAAAATAAGACTAAAATGCTCAGACTTTTAGTCGACTAAATCTTGACTAAAATGTTTACTGTTTTAGTCGACTAAAATAAGACTAAAATGCTCAGACTTTTAGTCGACTAAGGGTGCGTTCACACCTGCCTTGTATAGTCCGGTTGAATCTAACCCTGGTGCGTTTAGCCGCTTGGTGCGGTTCATTTGGGTCGGTGTGAACGCAGTCCGAGACCTCTTAAGTGAACTAAACAACCGGACTCTGGTCCGCTAAAATGGGTGGTCTTGGAGCGCTTGCTTGCGAACTCTGGAGCGGTGCATTACTGGTGTGAACGCAGTCCGCACCAAAACATAGGAAGCGCAGTATGTACGTGTCACAAGAACGCGGATATCTTCAAAAATCTTTAGCGAAAGAGTCTTTCAAGACATCCGCGGTTGTTTAGTTAAAGAGTAAAGCAGAATTAAGTGTTGAACAGTATCGTGTAAAGTAAAAATTCTCCGTCAGCTACATAAAAGTTAGAACACCTGTCGTTGGTGAAACGCCCCTCCTCTGCAGGACGTCTCATGGATAAGCAGGAAAAGAACACCGACAGGCTGATCAGGAGCCCGACGTGAAGCGGAGGGATGTTTTTTAACGGACGTTTTTTGATTATATAATCATGTCTGTTGATCTCCAGACTAACAGCGTTTGTACCCCCTTAATGTCTGACCAATGGTTGAACAGCATTTCCGTGCACATGACTTGTGTTTAAAGTTTATAGTCCCTTTGAGTTTTTGCCAGTGTGAACGCAAACCGAACCTTCTGAAAAATGAAACAATGTAACAAACTGTGGTCTGGTGCGCACCAGAGAGCGGACTATTAGGTGTGAACACACCCTAAAACTTGACTAAATAAAAACAGGATGAAGGTGACTAAATATGACTAAAACTAAAAAGAAAATTTAACACAGGACTAAGACTAAAACTAAATAAAAAAATAGCTGACAAAATTAACACTATGTCCTATAACATAATCTTCCTGTGCCAGAATAATGCACTTGAATGCATCAAAGCTTTGTGATTGGCCGGCGTGACCCCATGTGTCGGGGCGTGGCTGGTGGGCAGTGGGCAATATTTCGCTGACGTTGTCCGTCAACACACTCTCACTCCCTAAGCGTCCAATAACGACGTTTGGTCAGTGTCCTGGCGTCCAATTGTGACGCTCCTAGGCTCCTTCAGCGTCATAAAGGGACGCAAATAGCTTTCAACTGATTGCAATGTATTCCCATCTGCGTCGGGATTTGACGCTCATGGAAGCACGGCATTCGTTTATGTCGGCTGCCCTTAAAGGTAATGTGAGCGTCCATTCCCAGGAGTAAATGGCAGAACACTACACTACCCAGAATCCCCAGCTATCGTTTGGACTACACCATGTGCTCTTGACAAACCCCGTGATAGTCCTCAAGCTCTGTGATTGGAGAGTGTGCTCCGAGGGTTAAGCCGATTCTCGAACAGCACTTGAAATGGGATGGAACCACGGCAGACTGTCCAAAACTGGATTTGAACGGGTCCACCGCGTCCCCCCTCCCCCACCCCGTACCCCGAACTACACATGCTGGCTATTCTGTTTCGCAACATGTTCTCTATGGCACGTCTCTACTGGGAGTTGTAGTTTTAAAAGACGTTTTCGTATTTCCCATAATAAGAAGTTGCCAGTATTAAACTGTGTACATCCCTGGAGGTGTAGGGGACAGGAAACACTCACATTTAAAACATATAATTAATAAATGGGTGAAAATTGCTTGTGCCCAATATGGGCAGTATTAATATATATACCCACATGCCAGCTAAGGTCAGAAGAGCTTTATTTAACAGCTGGTCTTATGTGTGTGACCCCTGTGATAACATTACATTACATTAATTGATAAGCCTGAAACATGCACTTGTCAAGGTTCAGAGGCACATTGTGCACATATGGCAGTAGCCATCGATCAGCTTAAGATAAGATATACTTTATTGATCCCAAGTTGGAACATTTGCGTTACATCAGCATGTGTAACAGTTAAATATGCAGTTGTGTTTATTTGAAAATCATTTAGTATAATCACATAAATTCTGTGTTTTATATTCAACAATTCTGTGTTCTTTATTTATTGATTGTTCAATACCTGACAAGGCCGGAGATGAAATATCTACATACATCTTATATGTATAATACATTATGTATAATATCAGTTAAAATAAGTGCTTCAACATAGTTAACATTGCTGGAGGTATGCACAAATATTGATAGATGTCTTGTAATGCACTGTTGAGGAACCTGCGACCCAAGTTTTTCATTCAGTGCAGAACTACACCACAGTTGTGTAGGCCTATATGATATGTCAATAAACCTTAGAACATCTTGAAATCTTGAACGGGATGTGCAAAATAGTCATTACATACAGTCTTTAATTAACAATTAGTAGAGAATAACGAGTAATGAATATACTTTATAGGGATCGTATTAATATCTAATAATAAAAATATTGAAATTCAATAACATGCTTTAACCACCAGGTGTCTCTTTATATCATCTGTGCACCTTTATGGTGTAAATACAGCCTATCTACCAATTGGATCAAATATAAAAGTGAGCCGAATTGGTGTTGATACTGCAAGGAGACGTATTGTGTGAAAAGAAATGTAAGATGTTGTTTAATGGCTGATATATTTATGATCCACGTCACGTTTTCAGTTCCTCATGTTTGTCTTCTCCTCAGGGCTCTATAAATACAGAACTACGGCAGATATGTAATATGTAATGCAGCCGAACCGTGTATTACAATGCCGTTATGTGATGACTTTCAAAGAGAAAAGCAAGCACACTCGGAATAAGGTATTATTATTATTTTGGTCTGTTTCTGGTATTTGTTAATGACGATGTGCTCTGAGATGTGAGACTGGAATTGCACAGGGGGGAAATAACGTAAGCTATCTTTAGATGCGGATTTTGTTAAACTAATATGTTTAGGCTGTGGACCAACACTATACATTGACGGGGAAGGGGGTAGCAATAAAGATAACACCATTAAACAGTTACACAACATAACAGAAATAATATCGATAGCAGCGTCCCTAGCAACCACCTTGGTAACAATGAAAACGTTGCGATTTCCTGAAGTAATCTTCGTAATAACTAGCAAACTAAAGATCATGTACATCCACTGCACACATAATCTGAAATAACAACTCATATTTCTCGCATCAAATGACATCAAAACGCATTTTAATGGCCAAATTAACTTTAAAATAGACCTTTTCTACCGAGAATAAAACGAATTTCGGCCATGTTTTCTTTTTCTGCAGGGAGAAATTTGAAGATCACGTGACATAGACGCCAGCCATCGGAATGAATGGTGAAAAAACGGGGTTTGTCAAACAGAGCACATGGTGTAGGCCAAACGATAGCTGGGGATTCTGGGTAGTGTAGTGTCTTCTGCCATCCTTTACTCAGAAAACATATTTGTTTCTCCGAATCGAAGGGGAAAAATACAAAAGCATTGCACACAATTTAAACCAATCAATGTTGTGTAATTAACAAGGATAATCTGGTGTTTTTTAGTCGATGAGTAGTGCAGATATCACTGTAAAATCAATCGACAGTAAGAGGAGTACTTACTTCCGGGTGTACAATTCTCCGTTATCCAATGGGAATGGATGCTCACATTGCCTTTAAGGGCAGCCGGCATAAACGAATGCCGTGCTTCCATGAGCGTCAAATCCCGACGCATTGCAATCAGTTGAAAGCTATTTGCGTCCCTTTATGACGCTGAAGGAGCCTAGGAGCGTCACAATTGGACGCCACGGACACTGACCAAACGTCGCTATTGGACGCTTAGGGAGTGAGAGTGTGTTGTGTCCGTGTCAACAGGAGTGACAAGACCGCAATTATGGCAGAAGCAAAAGAGCCCAAAATATATCATTTTCACTCGGAGTGGGAGGATGATTATTTTTGTATCTATTCCAATTCAAAGTCCATCTGTCTCATCTGCAATGCGAGCGTGGCTTTATCGAAGAAGGGTAATTTAGGAGCGGCATTTCAAAACAGTGCACAAACGCTACGAGACGGAATTCCCTCCTGATTCTGCCCTACGCTCCCAAAAGGGGAGGGGCCTGAAAGGACAGCTATTTAGCACAGCAGCCATTTTCACCAGGCCCAACAACAAGAGCAAGGCTGCTCCCATAGCATCTTATCGTGTCAGTCACGTTCTTGCGAAACACATGAAGTCTTTCAAAGACGGCAAAGTTGTGAAAGAAGCATTCCTGGAGGCTGCGACGTGCTTTTGGGGGACAGTAAAAATAACAGAAGCATTTCAACAGGTTTTTGATATAATAAAAACTCAAGTTAGATACCGTTATTAATCAGCTGTGATTTTTAGTTTGTTTGAACTTAGTCATTATAATTATTGTACAAAATGGTATAAGAATGCAAACTTAAATTGATTATAGTCTATTATCAATTCAGGTTAAGAAACTATTGCTTGCATCCCATTTTAAAGGCATTTCTTTTTATAATCTACTAAAATGCAACAAATTCTATTAATTTAGTCTTATGTATTGCACTTTGGCAGCAGATTCCTGTGTAGCTTCAGATCTGAGTTGTCTTATTAGTAAGCCTAATTTATACTTTTGTAGCAAAACTATTGTTATATAATGGCAAAGAAAGGGTTCAGAGTCTTTTCTTTTTTTCCTGAGTCATATGTGGCAGCACTGTTCAATGTTTCTTGAAAACATTACCCACTGTGACGTGTGAATAAACTCCAACTCTGTATCAACAACACTGTTGTGTAACTTCAGTTAAATACTAAGATAAAGGATCTGCAGTATTTTATGAGGTATTAATCGTACAAAGGTCAGTTTTATACAAGTAGAAGTGTGTATTTACCTGGTAGTAGGCTGTCAGTAATGGCTATGCCTCTCTATTTGGACTGGTAGATCTGACTGGCAACTTTAAAAGTAGCTCTCGGTTCAAAAAAGGTTGGGCTTGTAGGTTAAAACTTGAGACTTGCTCATGACTTGCACATGTAGGACTTACTCCCACCTCTGCTTCCCGCACTGCAACCAACAGAGGGTCTAACCAATTATCCCAATTACGGCTATCTTCATGAACAAATTTACGAACCGTGTTCTTTAGTGTTTTGTTAAACCGCTCCACCAGGCCGTCAGTCTGGAGATGGTAAACACTAGTCGGGATTGAGTGGACGCCCAACAGTTCATACAGCTCACGTAGTGTGCGTGACATAAATGAAGTGCCCTGCTCAGTCAGGACCTCTTTCGGGATCCCGACTTGGGAGATTATATGAAACAATGCCTGTGCAACGCTCTTAGCAGAGATATTACACGGCGGCACTGCCTCAGGATACCGTGATGCATTATCTACTGGGACAAAGCGATATCCCTGTGCACTCTGGTCTAATATTCCAATGCACATGATTACGAACCCACTAGGGATGAGGAAGGCAACACACACCACACAGGGAAACCAAAACACGCTACTCTACACACATATATCAACACGCTACTCTAAGCACATATATCAACACGTTAACACACAACACTAAACACAGACCACACAAGTTCTAATGTTTAAGTCTACCGTGTCCACGACACAGGAGCAAAATGAGTGAGGTGTCTGATCGCAGTAGAGCCTCCCGAGTGATAGCTGTCCCCAGGCTTTGTAGCGTCACCTCTGGCAGGTGTGCACTGGGATGGCACAGGGATTGGAGCGCATCGGGCCCGGCGTGCTCCAATCAGTATCTTCGGAGGCCGAACCAGGAGATGGTAGCCAATGACGTTGAAGCAACCACAACGCTCATTTACATAAGAACCAGCAAACAGGATTAACAGGACCGGAGAGGCGACATCCGTCACACTCCCCCCCCCCCCTTAAGACACGAACCCACAGGTTTTGTGAAACTACACACACTAACGATCCTATCTAATAACACACACACACGAATAACACCAACCAACCTGGACATATCATCAGCCAATACACTCTCTGAGCCCTTTTATATGGCGGGTATCTAACCTGGTAGTCCCGCTCGATCAGAGCCCACTGCATGAGCCGCTCACGGTGCCGGTACAGGCGAATCCATAACATGAAGATATCGTAGCAAATACACATCACAATTAGCCAAAAGCTAGATCCCACACAAATCTCAAGATACCGTAAGACTAACAATAGACCGAAGATGACTAACTGATAGCCTAGCAGACACTCTCGGATTACCGGGAGAGTCGGTCTGGCGGGAGGCGTGTCTGAGCCGGCATGTTGCGCTGGTCTCGCGACATCCTCGTGAGAAGGGGAAGCCACATCTTCTGGCTTTTCCTCGGACACAGCTTCATCTGGAAGCATCGGCACAAACATAGTATCAGACAATGTCACATCTGAGTCAGTCTTACGCCCCTGTGCACATGTGACTGCACAACTAGGGAAAATGTGAGTATTTATGACCTCAGGTGACCCTGCGGACCGAGGGCCGTCCATTACTTCCAGTGCAGGAGTCACCTTACCACCCACAATATCGTTTCCCATCAAGAATACTATACCTTGTATAGGTAACGCGGGACACACAGCAACAGGGGAAAAAACAGTGACTAATCTTGACTGCACATGTACAGTGTGTACGGGCCGTGGAACATAATCCATCTCAATGCCACATAGTATGGAGCCATAACCACAGGCTGACTGGTCAGAAAGTGGCAGAGCAGAGGCAACTATCACAGACTGTGCACCTCCAGTGTCTCGCAGTATACACACAGGTCTCTGATCGGTAGGCCTACCAGTTAAAGATATCAACCCATCAAATATGAAGGGCTTAAAACAGTCATTTATCTCGTCAGGTGTAGGGTTATTAAGTGACTCTGCTTTTAATAACTGCTTTGCCCCAGTGAGACTGAAGTGTTGAGCAATCTCTAACAGGTCTTCTTTAAGACACTGATCTAGTTGCTTGACTGAAGGACTGATTAAAAAGGACTTCAAATTAAACGATGCCATACCCAGGTGAACTGCACTCAAGGTTTTACCCAATCGTCACCACCAAACCCACTTCCCCAGGATTCAGGTGAATATATCCCGGACGATCCCCCATGTATGTTACGAACCCACTAGGGATGAGGAAGGCAACACACACCAGATGGTTTTGGTAATGAATTACAATAGGGTTTAATGGAATAACAAACAGGTGTACAACCAAAAGAGGGCAAATATAGCCCAAGCCAAACTAAAGAGCCAAAAGGGCACAGGTAAACTGCTAAACAGAAGGAGGACTCTAAAAGTGACCCTAAATCCACACCTGAAAACACTACTAATTACTACTAATCACTACTAATGGAAGGAAGCCACAGGGAAATGCAGCTAACACAGGGAAACCAAAACACGCTACTCTACACACATATATCAACACGCTACTCTAAGCACATATATCAACACGCTAACACACAACACTAAACACGGACCACACAAGTTCTAATAGTTTAAGTCTACCGTGTCCACGACACAGGAGCAAAATGAGTGAGGCGTCTGATCGCAGCAGAGCCTCCTGAGTGATAGCTGTCCCCAGGCTTTGTAGCGTCATCTCTCGCAGTTGTGCGCTGGGATGGCACGGGGATTGGAGCGCATCGAGCCCGGCGTGCTCCAATTAGTATCTTCGGAGGCGGAACCAGGAGATGGTAGCCAATGACGTTGAAGCAACCACACAGCTAATTTACATAATAACCAGCAAACAGGAGGAGGAGGCGACAGAGGTCATTACCCACTCTCTCAAAAGGCACCTCAATCAATGGTAGGGGGCGCAACATCGCTTTTGGGGTGGCCAGCAGGTCAACCAGCTGACATTCACGGCAAGATGCACATCACCACTTCACATCTGCGCGAATGCCTGGCCAATTATCCAGTGTAGTATTTTATCATACCCTAGATTACCTGACATGGGTTTATGATGAGCCGCCTGAAAAATCGTTTCCATACGGCTTTTTGGCACCAACAACTGGGTATTTAGTTCTCCTGTTTGTGTGTCACGGCTTACACAATATAGCCTGTTCAAATCACAGTAAAGTGTGGGTAAGTGAGTGCTGCGTTTGGGTGTAGCTGGGAGCCATCAATGTTCACCACCTGGTCGAAGCCGTGCTGAAGGCTCAAGAGGGAAATCCCCCACTGGAACCGCTGGCGGGGGCGGAGGGACCTCCGCGGCCCCCACCGTGGCCACTTCATCAGTGTCCATCAGAGCCTGGTGTGTACCACCCAGAAGTTCCACTAGGCCGTCAAAAGGACGGACAGCTTTCAGATTTTTCCGTCATTGTTAAAAAAAATCCGTCATGGACGGAAAATATTCGGTTACCTCTGGTATCACCCTGTATACATACCGGTACTGTACGTACCCTCGGGACCTGGGGAGGACACCGGCGGTCCCACAACCCGGACCAGCTGTCCAACTTCCATGAGCGGGCACTCACGGCGGAAGTGGCCAGGCTGCCAAAAAAAAGCCAAAATTAAATAAATAAATACATAAATAATTAAATAAATACATATATATATATATAAATATGCCTATGAAATAAATTCTGAAATAAATAAATGAGGCAATACATATGTATACATGTACATTTAAATACACATTTATTTATTTCATGGGACTTTTATTTCATAATGACACATTTATTTATTTCAAGAGACTCGTAGTTCATAATGACACATTTATTTATTTCATATGACATGTATTTCATAATGACGCATTTATTTATTTCAGGTGACTTGTATTTCATGATGAGACATTTCCATTCCTTATATGCAAATGAACGGGGCGTGGTTAGCTCACAGATCCAGACCAAAGCAACAGCACCACAACACTGACTCAATAGCTTTTGTTTCACACTCCAGTACTCTTAAGTGGTTTGCAAACTGCCAATAAACCAAACCGGTTCAAGAACCATTCTTGTGCTTTTCTGGTGCTTAACTGGTTCTTCTCTGGTTCTTATCTGGTCCGCCCAATGCTGCTCTTCTGAGAGCAACCGCTCTGACAGCTCTCTCTAGTCTCTACTAGAGATGGCAAATCCGGATCATTTTATGGACTCGGAGTCTTCTGAGTCAATCATTGAAGAGATCCGGATCATACGAGTCATTTGAGTCATTTGAGTCATATGAGTCAGCATGACCAAAGAGGCTTCTCAATACTCAAATTTCCCCTCCTCGACTCCTCGACTCCTCGGTCCTCCGGTAGTGACCCGGAAATGAATTTCAGCGCGCCATTTTGAAGGACGTCTCATTTCTCTAAATGCACACCGAGGACCGAGGATCGAGCATCGAGGAGGCTCTCTGGAGGAGCTATAACCGAGGATACACTGATGGTTCCTCCACGGCTCCTCCGCGGATGCATTTCCGGGAACGGTGGAGGCGTGACGCACGGCCGGACTTATCTCAGCCAATGACAGCTCTGCATGCATCCCCTGGATATTATTTGAGAACCTGCTCTCATCGCAACGCGATGTTTACAGTGAGAACAGCTGTGAGGTCCTGCAGAAAGCAGAGCAGTGTGTAAAATATATATCACTCAGTATAACAGGCCTACTCTCTTTATTTGCTTTAGTTTAGTAGATATCTACAAAGAGTCCATATTTTTCTAAAACCATTTAGTGCTTCACATAATAAAATACACAACGGCTGTAGCCTGATTATGCTTTAGCAGCTGTAGGTGTGTGTGGTACAGTATGTAGGTGTGTGTTGTACAGTGTGTAGGTGTGTGTTGTACAGTGTGTAGGTGTGTGTTGTACAGTGTGTAGGTGCGTGTGTTGTACAGTGTGTTGTACAGTGTGTAGGTGCGTGTGTTGTACAGTGTGTAGGTGCGTGTGTTGTACAGTGTGTAGGTGCGTGTGTTGTACAGTGTGTAGGTGTGTGTGTTGTACAGTGTGTAGGTGTGTGTTGTACAGTGCGCAGATGCCGCGGACAGACGGGTCTCAGTTGGTTTGATGTCCTTACTTTTAATACTTGCAAATACAACTTTTGGCCCGTAATTTCAATTCCCCATTTCAGCGACCAGAGAGAGAGGGGGGGGGGGGGGTATATCCAGTCTCTGATTGTGTTACGTTATTATGAGAGTGCTCTCATACTTTAAATTGTATATATTTATATACATATATTTGTGTGTGTGTGTCCGCATCTGTAGCCTGTTATTGTCTCATTATACCGCACTCTCAATGAATTCAAATAAAATATGTGGGGGAACAATGTTCAGCTGATCTAACAGAGATTATAAAATATGACAAAACACTCGACAGCTGATGCAGCTGTTGCCACGTCATAATGAACGGACGTCGCTTTAATATGACCGCTCAGAGGAGAGGAGTTCTCATTTCTTTAAACGTCTGCTGCTTCCCCTCCTCTCTCCTCGGTTCCCCTCCTCGGTCCTCCGCTCGCATCTCCTGTGGGCGGGTCTAAGTCTCGAGGAGGGGAGTCGAGGAGGGGAGTCGAGGAGGGGAGTCGAGGAGGGGAAATTTGAGTATTGAGAAGCCTCTCAAGACCGTAGAAATCCTACCGGTGAAACCGAAAAGTTGTTGCATTTAACCAGCATATTAAACTAACGTTACATTAACCTCCGCTACACAGTGTCTTTTGCTTTAATAAAACATGTGTGTGTGTGTGTGTGCATTTTAAAAAATAAGTGTTTTGCATTATATGTATATAGTTATTTTAATATGTTCCTGTACTTAAGCTAATTTTGCACAATTGTGTTTTCATTTAATAATAATAATAATAATAATAATAATAATAGTATAATTACATTTTATATATTCTAACTGTTTTGCAATTTTCTATCATTTGTTTCTTTTTGTGTGCCATGTTCAAAATAAACGAGTTTCCAAGTAAGATCCTTATTGGAAATGCAGATATTATTACAGGAGACTGTTGCACAACATGACCATTTTGTTAGAAGTCTACACTGAAACTTAATTTAGAGCCGGAAAAATCGCGGGATCCGTGAATCCAGGTCAATGATCGAGAGAGACCAGTAGCCAGTGATGTACCTGAACGCGTTCAATGAACGATCGTTCATGAACGCGTTCATATTTTGGGCGAACGTGAACTGAACGTACTGTATTTCCGCTAGATGAACGTAATTGAGAACGCGTTCATTCTCAGCACTGTATAACGGCGTTCAAAAGTGCGTTCATTCTCAGCACTGTATTATAACGGCGTTCAAAAGTGTGCCAGATTTCATATGCCTTTCAGCCGAAAACCCAGTTAAAACACACCGTAAACAGGCTTCAAAATAATGCGGAAAACCACCCAATCTGGCAACAGCAAGCTGCCTGTGACGCGTACGCGCCTGTCACCCCTGGCTGTCGCACTAAAATATAAATATACTAAATATATCAGACTCCTCACAACAAACAATGTGGAACCGCGGAACCGGCGAGCATTGAATGAATGAATGAATTAATTAGTATGGACGAAGCCGAGAGCAGCTGCAGCAGCACTCGCTCAGAGTGAGACTCTACGGCAGGGGTGGGCCGGAGGTTCCCTACGCCACGCCACGCCACTCCAGCACTTCAGAAATTGCAGTACCGATAAGTCCATACACATGCCGCAGTTTCTGCGTGTCTGTGTCTTTAGTTGAAAGCCCAGTGGCGATCTGCTCATCTGTCATACTGATCAGACAGTCAATAACTGTGTTGTTATAATTAGCATCTGGTTAGCTAGCTATGCTAACGAATATAAGAAGCTTTGTCTACAGTCAGTGAGGTAAAGGCACATCTTTATATGATCATTATAGTTCTAAAAAAAATAAGAGAATAAAGTAAACAGGTATAAAATACTATATGACAGTTATTAATAAAGAAGAATACAGTTTGAAAGGGTAGTGATTTGTCAAATATCCATAAATTAAAAGAAAATCTGCTTACAGTTCTGTTTGGGTGTTGAGAGATGTGTCCATAGATCTCCTAATGTTGCTCTCATAGTGCAACAAATCTTCCCAGGGGAGCATGCCCCCCGGACCCCTCTAGAGGAGGTTAGGTCCCCCCCACTTAAACCATGTTCACATGGATAGGAAACTAAATACATTTGCACACATCTTGTGTCCATAAATTATCTTTCTGTTTTGGTGGTCACGCCACACCGTGCACGTGCATGCATACGCGAGTCATGGTGAGATATCTGGATTAAGAGGTTGCTTTTTCTTTGCACAGAATGAAATGAATGGGCTGTGATTTTAGTTTTTTTAAGCAGAGGTCAATAACTTGTACGGCCCTCTGAGGATATTGTAAAAATTGAAATGGCCCATTAACATCGTACAGGAGACAAATAATAGCTCGCAGCAACGTATTGAAAAAAGAACTATGAACTATAAATTAGTTCATTTTTGAAACCATGAACTTTAGTTCAACATTTTGAATTATGAACTATGAACTGAACTAGTTCATTTTAAAATGTGTGAACTGTGAACTGAACTAGTTCATGTAGAAAGTGAACTTTCCCAACACTGCCAGTAGCCTACGAGGACTCAGAGCCGTAACATATAGCAGGCAGCAGATCCAGAGATCCCGCAGACTCGTCCCCATGCACGAATCTACAGCAGACTCAGCCCCTCCTCCGAGTCCCACGGCTCCCGCGAGTCCCACGGCTCCCTCGACGAGTCGCAGCAGACTCAGAGATTTGCGGACTCACGGCTCACTCACGGCTCACGGCTCCCGCGAGTCCAACGACTCACGGCTCACTCACGGCTCACGGGACTCTCGCGGGAGCCGGAGGAGGGGCTGAATTTGCTGTTGATTCGTGCATGGCGACGAGTCTGCTGGATCTCTGGATACAACAACGTTGTAATGTGATTGTACACGTTATAAAGAGAGTAAAGAGTGACGCAATTTATAGTTTTAATTGTTACGTCACATCAGGTGTAGGACTCAAAGGACTCGGGTTAATCGAGAGGGAGACTCGTCACGACCGGTTCATTACTAGGATCCGGGTTAATGATCCGGATGAATCATGACTCGCCCATCTCTTGTCTCTACTGGGAAACAGCTAAAAGTCCTTCTGGAGGTAAGCAACGCTACACAATTACACCCAGTCTGAGAGTAAAATATTTCTCGAAGGTTCGTTTTGCTTTCTTACAACGTTAAGTTAATGTTAACGTAACCTTACGTTTGCTAGTAGGCTATTGTTACGAGCTAGCTGTCTTAGCTAACAACAGTTAGCAGCTAACGTTTTCTGCAGTTTGTGTTGCCCCTGAAAAACGTGATGTAGTTATTTAAGGGCATGTTAAATTAACGTTATTTCACAAGTTGAGAGAGTTAAGTTGTGTTTAAAATCGTCAATGTAATGCACGTTAAAGGTTTTTAGTTGGACATGAAGTTAGCTAACGTTAGCTAACTCTACCAGGTTAGTATGTTAAGCTGTACTTTCTGTGGCAGCTAGCTTAATACAAAGAGGGGTTTTGTGCTTCATTGCAAACTTTTCTTTTTTAATCTACCTGAAACTGTAGGGACAGTTTGTTTCTACTCAACTATACAGACCATTGTTGAGGAGATGCAAAACATACTGTACATGAGTTGGGTCCAACATATACCTTGAGTAATGTTACTTTGCTGCTAAAAATGAAACATCATTATCATATGAGGACATCACCAAAGTGTGTGATTCTGTCAGGGGATTTGATCTGTTCTCTGCATGTCCTAAACACTGCTCTGGTATTACTTATCTTGTAAAATGTAAGTCTCACTCTTGTCATCGTTCAGGCTTTGCATTTGAACTCCTATGACTGGTTGCGGACTTGAAGGGAACGCCTTCCTGACATCCAGGAAAAAGGTGAGATTCTAATACATTTGAATGCCAAAAGCAAGTTATTGTTTTTAACTTTTTAAATATGATTGTTTTGGGGCATTTCTGTTTTATTGGACAGGCAGTAGATATCTACTGGAAACAGTGGAGAGGGAGGAGATGATATGCAGCAAAATGCCCAGCCGGATGGTTGCTGCTCCGTGTGGAACGTGTTCTATCAGGTAAAGCACTTTGGTACCCAATTATTTATGGTATTGAGTTTGAATTTAGCCTTGGAATGTAATTTCCAACAGTGCATTGTAAAGACTGAAAGATGTAAAGCTTGACATGATTTCGTCTTTTACTTAAGAAGGTCTTTGTCCTCCTGTCTTCTCTTATTTTCTTATCTTTCTTTCAGGTGTAACATCCTGGTTGTACATGACAGAGACCTCCTCCACCTCTTTGCTGTCTTACTAGTCAATCCTTCTGATCAGGTTCTTTCCTAAATAGTGGTAAGTTTTACAGTTCAGTGTACGTTAATTTAGCAACTTAATGCTTTACCGCTGTTGAATAAATCCTATATTGCTAGTCATTTTATTAAAACTACGATTTGTAAACTTTTTAATTCCAATTACAATAATCTTTTTGTTATAATTGTAAAACATATCTTAACATCATTCAGCAATCAAAACAACAAATCATCCAACACTAAATAGAAGAAATCAGGACCTATTTCTTTTTATACAGCAGCATGTGTTGGGACTGCTCATTGATGTCATCAAGAGCCATTGAGTTTACCTTTTGTAGTCGGCCTCTTAGAATGTTTATCATTTATTTGTATCTTAACATTCCTATAATAATTAGTTGTTTTATTGTTTTGTTCTTTATTTTTGTTGTGAGAATCACTTTTCAATTATTGTGTAAGTGCTATATAAATAGTTATACTAATATTATTGTTGTTACCATCATTACTATTATTAATAATGTCTTCTTTGTTTAATTTATTTATCACTGCAGAAAGGATCATGCCAGCCCACATCAAACACCTGATCAAGAACTTTTGAACCTCACTGCTGCGGACACCTGTGTGATATTCCACTCTGACTGGAACCCTGAATATGACCTGCAGGTACGATATATATATCTGCTCTGTCCGTCCTAAAGATAGTTCAATAGGGCTACAACAACAACAACAACAACAACAGCAGTCCGTTTATTCCCTCGGTTCTTTAAGTGTATATTTTCCCATTTAATGCTTACAAACGTTGAACAGCAGCTGCACATGATGCTCTTTTGACCCCTCTTTTAATTTTTTATTTCAGGCTCAAGCTCGGTGTCATCGTTTTGGCCAGTCTAAGGCGGTGAAGGTGTACCGTCTGATCACTAGAAACTATGAGAGGGAAATGCTGGATAAAGCTAGTCTGAAGCTCGGGCTGGACCATGCTGTCCTGCGGAACAAAGAAGGCAACAACAACGGGGTGAGAAAAAGAAAATCTGTCATATGTCTAGATGCTAAGTCATTTTGGGTCAGTCGCTGTTGCAGTACGCTTAGTTTATTTTCAAAAAGAGTTTTCTAAATCCACTTGTGTAAATGTCTCTCTGCGTCGCCTTTAGCCGGTCCAGCAGTTCTCCAAGAAGGAGATCGAGGACCTGCTGAGGAAAGGAGCCTACGCCGCCATCATGGACGAGAACGACGAAGGCAATCGCTTCTGCTAGGAGGACATCGACCAGATCCTGCAGCGAAGAGCCACCATCATCACCATCACCAGGTATGTTCTTAGCAGCACGAGCCACTTGCGCTTTGTGAGACACCAAGTACTTGGTTATTTGAAATTTAATATTGATGATGTAATAATTAAAATTAGGGATGGGTACCAAGCCCCAGTATTAACGGGGCCCCGGGGCTGAATTATTAAAGACTGTGGTACCGTTAACGTCCAACGTTATCGATCTTTTTATCGGTACTGGAGACATTTAAAAAATAGATGTCATATGTATTATATCTACATAAACATTATATCGCAGTCTTACTGTCGCCAACTCCGTTTCTAATATGCAATAAGACTACAAAGTGCGTCTATCATTTATTTTCGATCTTTCCAATCGAGGCGAGATCTCTCTCCCCTGTGGGTGTGCGAGGGGATGGGGCAGTTTACACACATAACCTGCTACATGCATGACACACACACACACACACGCGCGCGCGCGCACACAAACACATGGCGGAGAGAACTAAGTGCCCCGAGGGTAGTTATGTTACCCGTCTTGAGCATGGATGTTTAATAAGAACTGGATACAGCGTCGGAGGAGGGGCCTCGTTATTTCCTATGAGAGCTGCTCATTGGCGCATGAAGTCAAAATGGCCCAACTTTTGAGAGAGCGAAACGTCAGATTACCCGTCATGCCTGGCTGTCAGAGCAGAAGAACCCGTTTGTGCGCTCACAGAGCATGCGCCCCTTAAGCCCCGCCCCCCTCTCGAATGGAGAGAGAGAATAAATCTAGATTCGGCTTTTAGATAAATGCTGGTCTGCTGGTATGCCAGCAGACACATATTTATAAAGAAAGAAACAGAAGGGAGGAAATGATGATAGCTAGACTCAGAATAAATCACACAGCATTGAATGGTGCGCTGCATGTCATGGGGAAAAGTAACGGTGACAAGTGTAGGAACTGTGGAGTTGAAGAAAATGTGGAACATCTATAAAGCTGAAAGAGAAAAACTAAAGTATAACGTTTTAGAGGCAGAGAGGGAATGGAGTGTGGTTAGTATTTTGGGAACAAAAGGAGAGGAAGAAAGAGCTACCAGAAAGGCACTGTTTACCTTTAGTGAAACTGGGGTAGGTAAAATTATCTAACATTAGGTCAGGAAAGATCATAGATTGTTGTTTTGTTTTGTTTTATTTATTATGTTTTTTTATTTATTTTTGGATTAGATCATAGATACGTCCATGAGTTAAGAGATGGAATGATATGATGATTCACACTCATGTACAGTAGGTGGTGGTATGCACCTTAAAGTTGTTTGCAATCCGCCAAAAAACCAAGAGAAGAAGAAGTCAACTGGTTTGCCAATGGACAATTTACACCGAAGAAGAAGAAGCGAACATTTCTGGCAGGAGAAATTTAGAGTATCAGATTACATGCGATGTCTGACTCTGAGAATTTAGTAGTTTGCCTTATAGTCCTTCTCCTCCATTTTCTTCCTCTTCTCGGGAATCAGTGTGGTGCTGTTGCTTTGGTCTGGGTCTCTGGATCTGTGAGCTAACCACGCCCCGTTAATTTGCATATAAGGAATGGAAATGTCTCATCATGAAATACAAGTCACCTGAAATAAATAAAGGCGTCATTATGAAATACAAGTCATCTGAAATAAATAAATATGTCATTATGAAATAAAAGTCCCATGAAATAAATAAATGTGTATTTAAATGTACATGTATACGTATTTATTGCCTCATTTATTTATCTCAGAATTTATTTCATAGGCATATTTATATATATGTATTTATTTATTTATTTAATTTTGGCTTAAATGGCATTCCATAGAATCCTGCCCTGGCGTCAGAGGAGCCCCCTGTGGAGCCGTATGGCCAGACGTGTAGACTGGACCCTGAGAAGAGACAGGAAAAGGGGGAGGGTCGGTCGGGGGCTGTGGTGTATGGGGCATGTGTGTGTGTGTAGGAAAAGGTGTGGGTGTGACATGTGTGGGTCCGCCCAGGGGCCGGAGTGGGTCTGCCCGCTGGGACCGTTGTGGACCGGGGCTCCACCTTCAGGCTCCGCCGGGGAAGAGAGAGATGATCCTTTGCGAGGACGACGGTGCCTTGCAGGGGCCAGGAAGTGAACTGGGACCTCTCAAAGTAGCAGTCAAATATGGATATTTAGGTCTGTTCGGGGAAAGTCCAAGCCCCTACTGACTGAGACACTGCCAGTCACAACCGTGGTGGGTCTCATCAGTAACAACGACGAGATCCACTACAGGAGGGAGGTGAACCAGCTGGCCACATGTTGCATAGACCAACACCCCCACCCACTGACCATCGGTGGTGCTGCTGTGGAGCAGGTGAGCAACACCAAATTCCTGGGGGTGAACATCACTGAGGACCTCTCCTGGAGCAACAACACCACGTCAATCACCAAGAAAGCCCAGCAGCGCCTCTACTTTGTCCGAAAACTGAAGCGGTGCCTCACTCCCATCACTCCTGGACCTCTACAACACCCACCTCACCCGCAAAGCACTCAGCATTGTGGGTGACATATCATATAGTGACCCAACCCCCACTATATACTATGTCACCCACAATGCTGAGTGCTTTGTGGGTCAGGTGGGTGTTGTTAGAGGGATTGAATTAATCCAAAATGTTGTGCAACCTGGATTGTTTTCTGTACTGTGTTGTACATTGTATGGGATTAGTTTTGTATCATTAAGAATAAAGCAAAACTATGAGTTTAAAAAAAAAACGGAGTCAAGCAAATGAAAATACATAAATAAAACTATAAATTGCAAACAAATTATTTGTGTAAGTAATCATGTAAACTATAAGTCTTTTTTCTTTGTTTTAACATAGGTTTTTGTTTGCAGTTCTTGTTTCTTCTTTCTCAATGATCAGACTTCTCATTTGCGCTCCTTCACTTTTTGTTTGAGATTCTGACACAAACGTCCCAAGTGGGTGGGACTTTCAGGGGTGCGTCCCCATTGGCTACTCAGTTTTTTTAGTTAAAGCCCAGTCGTCCAGCGATTGTACAGTGCAGCTGCGGTGTGGTAGCTGAGCGTGGATAGAAGAAGAACCAGCAGAAGAACCAGCATTTCAATGATTATAATACTACGAGTGAAAATATATGTAAGTATTGATCATTTGTGTTGTTTGTGCTGTACTATACGGTATGTTTCTTTATTGTGTTAAGTGAGAAGTAAAGAAAATCTGTGCTATGAACTATGAAAGTTAGCTTTTGCTAACTTTAGATCCATAACAATGCAAGCTAGTAGCCTAATAGCAGGGACAGTTAGCTACAAAGTGAGCAGTGGGTGAGCGTTCAGACACTGGTGAACACACTCAAACAGACTTGTGTGCCTGACTCTACCAACAGGCTTTCATGATTCTGTTTAGATATAAAATAAAATAAAATAAGCAATCATGGCTTATAAGTACAATACAATACAATACAATACAACTTTATTTATAAAGCACTTTAAACCTCCAGACCAAAGTTGTGAGGAATTGCAGTATCTCCTTCTCCTTTTTTCTGTTTGTTTGTCTATCTGTTTGTCTGTCTTCCTGGCTGGGCGTGGTTGACCAACTCACCTCCGCTCCTGTTTCTCATCATCACTGATTACCACTACTCACCTGCTGCTGCTTAAAACTCCGGTTCGATCATCAGACTTCGCCAGTTCTTCGTATACTCACAGTGGTAAACTCCAGTTCCGGCTGACTAGTATTGCTAGTCTTTTTGTATATTCTTCCAGTTGGATTTTTTCATATACTAATCCTGTTCTGTTTTGTGCCTGTTCCAGAAACTCCATATTCCATTCCGTCCTGCCTGCCATGTCCAGCCCAACCTCCGTCTCAGCCCTGCTCCACGTTCTTCCCACTCTGTTGAGAGTTTACTTTGTCTCCTGCCTGTTTTTTGAGGACGTAAATAAATCCAGCTTTTTTGACACTTCACCTAAGTCTCCGTCCCAAGTGTTCTTGCATAGCGGGTTCAAGTTTTGAGTCTCTTTACGAGGAGCGTAACAAAAGTGCTGTACAGACAAATAGATAAAACACAGCTCAGCTCACACACCATAAAACAAGTACAAGTAAAAACAAAAAACAATTTAAATGCAAAAAAAGCAACACTCTAAAAGATGTTGAAACGCCAAATGTTAAAATGCTAAGGAGAAGAGGTGGGTTTTAAGAAGCGATTTAAAAGCAGGCAGTGTTCCACAGTTTGGGAGCCGCTACAGAGAAGCAACGGTCCCCTCTGAGCTTTGACCTGGTTTTAGGCACATTCAGGAGCAGTTGGTCCGCTGACCTGAGAGGGCGGTTCGGCGTGTAATGCTGTAGCAGCTCAGCAAGGTATGATGGGGTCATGCCATTGAGGGATTTAAAAGTAAATAAAAGAATTAAAAAATGGATCCTAAAATAAATTGGCAGCCAGTGGAGAGAAGCTAAAACAGGGGAAATGTGGTCAAACTTCCGTGTGCCAGTTAAGAGCCTTGCTGCAGCATTTTGCACCCGCTGCAGTCGTGTAAACCATGATAGCGTATTTTATTAACACGCTAATTTGATATGAAAATCAATGGAGGCTGAGTTAACTTTGTAAGAAAACCTACCGTCCATGACTGCCCCTGAGCTGTGTTTTATTTGTTAACTTCATATTTTTCATTTCCTAAAACATTTATTTTACTCTCATATTAACAGTGTGGATCATTGAGACAGCGTGGCGTCCAGAGGTCTTATCCCGTGTTCCCACTTCCTCTGAGGGGACAGCATTAGATCCTAGGAGGGAGGCATGACGAAAGACCTGCACCATCTTCATCCACGCTGGGCGTTACTGTTATCACTGGCTCAGTGTCATTTCATTTCACCAAATGTCTTTACATATACATTTAAGCAGTGGCGAACCGTCAGGGCCTTCAAGGTATTCAGAGAATACCCTGGAACACTCAGATAAAACAAACCAAAAAATCGATTTAATGATATAAATAAAATGTATATAAAATGAATAAATGAGAATCGTATCTGTGTTATTGATCTGTAATATTACAGTGTTACGTTGATTTGTTTGTCCTTCTCGGACCATGCACTACGCATTTCAGTGGTTTTGTGTGTCTCCAGAAGGTCCAGTTGTGATAGACATGGTACGCCACTGCATTTAATAGATGTTATTATTTTCCACCTTTTTGTTTTATGTCCTTTTATTGAAAACATTCTTTGAGACTTCATCTTCATGGTTCAAATTTCAATAAATGTAATTTGTGTAATCAGTCTTTTGTCTTTATTCTACATGGAAATGTTTGAAATTCCACTCAAATCTGTTGATTATTCATATCTTCCTCATGTATGTTGAGTTTGTAATGCTAGATGTATATCATTTTCTCACAGGATAAAGAATGAGACAACACAGTTGTTATCCATTGTGCATGAATGCTTCAGCTCTTCAGACCAACATAGTAAGATGTGAGCATGTTCCTAATTGTGTTGGTATGCAACCTAGGTCTGCTCTGTTTAATAAAGCAAATTTGCCACTTTTATATTGTAGAATTTGTTACATTAAAGCAGTCTTTAATTGTTTGTCCTAAACATAGCAATATATGCTTTTGAAATGTAACACGTCTTTGAAAAAATAATAGTATACAGTTTATATTGTGTATCACCTTTAGCTTGAAAATACATAGATGTTTTTTTTTATCTATAAAATAAATAAATAGACAGACAGACACTTTATCAATCCCAAATTAGGAAACTATTTAACAGCAGCAGTGTGTTCAGGTATTACAATATTTAAAGTTGGAATAAAGTATAAACACAACACAAGTATAATGTACAGCAATCCATAAGATAAGTCCGATATTTTCATGAAAACTCCCCAGGAGACACCAAGGGCCTATCTCAGGTCGATTAAATGGAATCCTTGCATCCCATCGTTTTTCTGCGTTTAGTCCCTCCCGCCAGGGAAGCATGGAGAGACACAAGGAAACCACGAGAAGCAGGGAAATGAGTTTTAAGAGCAATGGGACTGTCACTACCCGATCTGCAGTGCGCATGTGCGGGATGGTCCGCCATATTGGACAACTCCGGACGGCAACCCAAGTAGGACACTTGACACAGTGGCTTCTGTCTAACAGAAGTTAAATTCATTTCTCACTTATTCTGACAATGTACTTAACCCCAAATAAAATGATCCAATAAAAAGAGTTGTTAAATAATAGTGAAGTCACGTTGTAATAACAATAACTCATCCCTCTCTCAAGTTTTATTTTTGAGCTTTGCCAAAAGCCACTGTGTCAAGTGTCCTACTTGGGTTGCCGTCCGGGGTTGTCCAATATGGCGGACCATCTCGCACATGCACTGTAGATCGGGCAGAGCTGCAGATCGGGTAGTGGCAGTAGGCTTGTTTGAGACGAGCTGCGGGTCGCGTTTGTCATTCGATCAGTGAGAAATCAGGAAAAAACTCTGTTATATTCTGGGAGAACCAGAGGAAAGGGGTGAAAATGGAGAAATTGTATCCCAAAATAGTGTCTCTTAAGGCGGGTAGAGTCCCCTGACAACTCTCCTTACATTCCTCCAGAGTCAGAAAAACTCTAAGTTATCTTTTGGGAGACCAGAGGAAAGGGGTGAAAATGGAGAAATTGTATCCCAAAATAGTGTCTCATAATTCCCTGACAACTCCCCTTGCATTCATCCAGAGACCAGTTCCAAAACTTAAAGTTTGGTAAGAACCATGATTGGGGGTCCTCCAGGCAACAATTGTATCCGAGCCAAATCACTCATGTAGCGGACACATTCCTCCATGATGTGAAACAGCCGTTTTTTTTCTAAGTGCTCTCAAAAACCGGGTTTCCGATTCCATGCAGATGGTAGCTTGGAAAAGATGAATGAATTTTTTTGACGGACGAAGGGAGGTCTCGATTCCCCTCTCCGTTGTAAAGTGCAACGGGGGAGTGAAAAAGTGCCCAAGCGCCGAAGACTTGCCCTTTTTGGAGCCCCTCCTCCGTTGGCACTCGTTTTTTCGAGAATTTCGAAAATCAACAGTGTTTTGTCACTTTCAAAACTCTCCCGTCATTGACCGGAGAAATTGGGTCGATGTTGTATTCAATCTGACCGTTAATATTCCAGTGAGACGAAGTACGTACAATGACCGGAGTGATCCCATGTTCATTTTGTCCCAATACCGGAGCATTCCCTAACCTCTGACTGTATCCTTTCGCTACAAACCTAGCTTTGTACTTGTCGTGTCCGTCAACGTCTTCCTTAACTGAATAGACCCATTTACCTCCCACTGTTTTCCTGCCCTCTGGCAATTTTGTCAGGGTAAAAGTCTGATTGTCTTCTAGAGACTTAATTTCCTCATCCATCGCTTTTCCCCAGTTTTCTGACTCAGTCGAGGTCATGGCCTCTTTAAAGGTCAGAGGTACACTGCAAACTGCTCTGTAACAATAATCTATACTAGTGAGTGTTTTATCCTCTTCATCACTATCTTCCTGAGTATAATCTCTAAAGTACTCTGGGGGTTTGCGCTCCCTACTGGGATATCTCCCACTGTCTGAGGCATGTGACGTCACCCTAGGGTGCTGTTCGCCATCATCCTCTGGTGCTGACTGTGGAGCGTTAGTTTGTACATCTTTGCTCAGTACACTAGGCTGTGGGGCCTTTACTCCCTCTTCACAGTCTTCCTCCGAATCCTGTTCTAACCACTGTGTCTGAGTCTCGCTATCACAAGTTGTGCTGGTGATAAACTTTACTAGTCTGTGCTTCTGAACCTTCTCTTTGTCTCTAGATAGGCAGGGCTTCCCTTGTCGTGCCCTACAAAACGTCCTTTCTCACACCTAGTATCTAATTTTCCCCTGTCCTGCTGGTACGCATAGCACACTGCTCCAAACGTATGCATCCTCGCTAAGTTACACTTCTTCCCTGTCAGTGCTGAATATGGCGTAGTGCCCGTGTGCTTATTAAAACACAGGTTTCTGGTATGTGCTGCTTCCTGAATGGCATAGTGCCACAGGTTTTTAGGCAGATCACTGTCAATAAGCATACATCTGGCCATTTCTAAAAGAGTGCGCCCTTCTCTTTCAGCTGTCCCATTTTGATGTGGGGAATAAGAATAAGACGTCTCATGTCTGATCTTGTTCTTTCTCAATAGTGTCTGAAACTCCTTACTAGTGAACTCAGTCCCATTATCTGATCTAATGCATTTCACCGTCCCATAGGGAGCTACATCTGCCAGATACTTCTCAGTGGCTTGAACTGCGCCACTCTTCGCTTTCAGGAAATAAACAAACACTGCCCCTGTACACACATCTGTAAATGAGTGCATATACTTGAAGCCATTTATGGACTCATTATTAACTGGACCAGCTAGATCAGTGTTCACCAACTCAAGTGGTGTGTTTGCTTTATCGGTCGGATCTCTGTTTCTCGTTTGGGTAAACTTTCCCTCTGCATACTGTACAATAGACTTACGCTTTGTACCCTTAATATGCATACCAACAGTTACATCCTGCAGCTTTAACGCATCCTCATAATTACAGTGACCCATAATCTCATGCCACGTTTGGATATCATGGCTTCAACATCACACTCTGTTTGCAAATAGTACATTTTCTTACATACATAAATGTCAAACTTGGTACCATCCGGTAACATCAGAGCATCTTTTTATTTTTTATTAATACTTTATTTTTAATTTGTAGACAATACAGAGGAAAAAAACAAAAAAACAAACAAGTAACATACAACATACAGGTCACTGGGGTAATACATCATCAACATGTTCTCAGCAATTATTCTTGTGATATGGGAAGATCTCACTCACAACGGGTTCACAACCAATCTGTGTGAAACATACAGTAGAAGCAGAGTTATGCACAAATTATAGACTATTGTACCAGATGTACCAACATCAGAGCATCTT
Organism: Pseudochaenichthys georgianus; assembly: GCF_902827115.2. Classification (NCBI taxonomy): domain Eukaryota; kingdom Metazoa; phylum Chordata; class Actinopteri; order Perciformes; family Channichthyidae; genus Pseudochaenichthys; species Pseudochaenichthys georgianus. The sequence goes on from NC_047518.2 coordinate 6,998,329, forward strand.
TACCATCGTCGAAGAAAACCTTGGCTCCGTTAGCTGTAGCAGACTTCACGGAAAAGAGTTATTGGGGGTACGATGGGATGTATAGCGCTTTCTTCAGAGTCACTTTACACCGTCGTCCCTCGCTGTCTATCAGACACATCTCTGCTTCTCCTCTGCCTTGTGCCACTCCGAAGGTGCGCCTCCCGTCTGCCAATTCCATGCTGTGTCTCTCCGGCTTGAAGGTGCTGTCAAAAATCTTGAATTTCTTCTTATCTATGATGATGTGAGACGACGCTCCCGTGTCCACGATCAATCCTTTTCTGTGAGTCTGTAGTTGTTGTCTCTGTAGGCTGGTCCCTTCAGCTTGCACTTTAAGGGTGTAGTCACCTCCTCCCGCAGCTTCTCTGGTACCACCTGGCATGCTCGCGCACTGAGCGGCATCACCGCGGTCCTTCTTTGTGTACGCTTTGTCTGTGTGCCCCTTGCTTTTACAAAAGCTACAACAGACTTTCTTTCTGCAGTCATCTTTTCAATGGCCTTTCTCTCCGCATCGCCAACATGTGCCGACGTGTTCTCCGTCGCCATCGGGGATGAATCGTTTGGCGGGCTTTCTCTTTGTTGCTGCTTGGACCCTCAGCACCCTCTCGCTCGTCTCGTCTGAGGCTGGGGCTGAATCTTCTGAGGCCTCGAAGTTCCTCAACTTCGCCTTGAACTGTCCCAACGTTACTTCACTGTCACCGTGTGTCACCATTAGAGTGAACGGCTTGTATTTTTCGGGTAATCCCCGCATAACCATCGCCATCATTAGTCCCTCACTCGGTGCTTCTCCCGCGCTCCTGAGTGCCGTAATGATCTGCTCAGCTCGGATAATGTACTCTGTTACCGTCTCATTATCAGCTTTCTTCAGCGCAGTCATGGTTATATACAAGGTGACGATCCTGGGTCTGCCTTTTCCAATATAGTGTTCCCTTAATATTCTGAGACTTTCTCGGCCCTTGTCCTTCGTGTCTCTGAATATCAGGCCTAAACTGGTATTGTCGAGAAGCGGCGCTAACTCACAATAGGCATCAGCATTGAGCTTGTCGTCTTGAGCCCTCAGTGCCGCGGTTAGCTCTCCAGCGGGTGCTCGAAGGATGGTCTCCTTCAATCCCATTCTGTGCATGCAACACAGATCCTCTCTTCCCAGAGCTCATACTCTTCTGCTTTCCCGTCAAACGTGGGCCACTTGCTCTTCCTCGTGGTTCTATTCACCATGGCTTTTTCGTTTGTAGCTTCAATAGCTTAGCTTTGGTCCTCGTTAGCTTAGCTTTAGCTTCCCTCGGTTCTCCCGATGCTAAACTATCTAAAACACGTGGCTAACTAGCTACTCCTATGCTAACCGTGCTAACAGGCAATCTTCTCGCCTTGTTATCGCACGTGCGCTTCGAACTGTAGAATAATTAATCGCATCTGGGCCCATAACCTGTTAGCAGATTTAGACTTACACCTTTTGTCTCCTGCAGCAGAAAGGTGAATAATCTCAGCAGTTCAAGTTTAGCCATTCATCACGGCGTTATTTAATATAGGCACACATCTCAAGAGGCTTGAGGACAGAGAGAGAAGGGGCGTGACTTCCAACGGTCTTATACCCCAGGTAGTGACATCACAATCATGTGGTACAGCCCTAACCAATGAACACAGTTAGTAGTCGCAGCTACTTACATAAACAATATATGGTACACAATAATACATGGAGTCATACACTATACATGTCTGTATGTTATATCTCAACCGGCTGCGTTTCACTTCATTTTTCATTTCCTCGCTCCTCGGTCTCTGTATCACCGGAAGTTGATTTGTCTGCGCCATCTTGAGTAGCGTCCAGAGGAACCACCAGACCATCCTCCGGTGAAATCCTCACCGCCCCCTTACTGTGTATCGCTCACTGATTGGACGATGCAGCGCATGCACTGATCTGATGCTTCTTGACGTGAGAGAAGTTTCCCAGCGGAGTGAAGAAAACACATGAAACTCACGAGAGTCACTCCTCAGTTTATACTGTGTTTTGTTTCAATTCATGTTTCATTTAGTTACAAATATGTAATATATCTGAACAACAAAGTGGTCAGAAATCATTTTATTCATTTGTTGGAAACATTTTCATGATCGCTTTTTTCGTTTTACATTTTCATTTATTGTCATTTCCATTCAGTCAGTCATTAAGTGCTATTTAAAATGTTAATTTGCTACATATCCAAACAAACAAACAAACAAAGTGTGCAATCCAATGAATGTTAATCTAACTGGGTTTTGATAGATAACATATCTCTTTTTCTTCTCTCAATTATTTTATTTCTATTGTGCACTCTAATCAATATTAATCAAACTATTGTTCATTTATACATTTTAAGAATGGCCTTTATCTTTTTTGAGAATGAGTTCTTATTTTATTTTATGTATTTGGATCTACAACAGATGATACAAATGTTTGTGTCAGTAAATGTGAACTAACAGAGGCGGGGGTGTTTGTGAAAATAACGGGGACAGAGCTAGTAGGCTTGTTTGAGACGCGTTGCGGCTCGCCTCGAAAGTAGACGAGAATAGCCGATCGCAGCCGGGGGAGGTCTCAAAAAGCTCGCCTGAAGTCGGACAGCTCGGAGTCGGCTTCGTCTTCTTCTCTCGGTTTTTTTTGCGGATTGCAAACAACTTTAAGGTGCATACCGCCACCTCCGGAGTTGGCTTGACTCTGTTTGCATTTATAAAGAATGCACACGTGTTTAATCGTTAATGTCAGATATGTACTAAGTAAATACATTTTTATTCGAGTGCAACTCGATTTTGACAGGATAACAACTGGTGACTTCTAGAATTGTGTGAGTAACATTCTGTCTTTAGACTTCTCTGTTTCAGTGTGTATACTCTGTATTAAGGGTCAGTGACATTTTATATTTTCAAAATGACAAAAAAATTAAAATGAAACAGCAAGTCAGTTTCAACATTTTCTGAGTGAATTCAAATATGTATTTTTCATGTTTGCATGTGCCCACTGAAAAAGGTAACACTATAAGGCATTTTTATGCATGTCATTGTATACACCCCTTGAAAATGTCATTTGGCAAAACAAGGCTATGTTCCATATGATATTAAAATCAATGACAATGACACAGTCACAGATAGTGAAAAATGTAATTATTGATCTATACTGTAAGGAATCTATATCCAGGTACTGTATAACATTTTCACACCAAAACTACAAATATTAAATATGTTGTCTTTTAAGGCAATAGCTTTTCATCCGTCAACATTTTTTTCCTACATTATTCCAGTACAGGTAAAAATGCTTTCAAATCATATGAAACCTCTTATTATAATTAAATTCCCTTCATTCATTTCATTGTTTATGTCAAGTAACACACTATTTTATATATTTGTTGTAAAATTCATTGTTTTACTGTATGACGTCTTTCGTTGTACTGAATGACATACTGCAACTGCAATATGCCATTGCACATAGATCGAATAACTGGATATAGTCCTACATTTAAAAAAGGATACCAAAGACTTTAAAATGTAACTTTAAATTTATTGACATCAAAAAACAGACTCAGTGCCAAATGCACTTTGTAGTGATACTGTACTGTAGATATGGAAAACAAATTCAGGCTTATAGATAGTTATGCTCCGATCGCCAATGTTGGGGCCGATCGGCAGAATCAGTATCGGCCGATCCGATCGAGTGGGCGGGGCCTATGGGATCTTCCATTTAAAGTGATGTTTAAAACTCAGTTAATGGGGCTCATTCACTGGCGCTTCCACAAACAACAACCAAGATAATTATTACATTCAAATGAAGTACATTATTCAAGTTTACATTAACTTTGAATAATAACCATAGACTGTATATATATAAATATAATAATAACACGGGAGAAATGAGCGGACGCGCTCTCTTTTCCTCTCTCCCTCTCCTGACAGCCCGTCAGTATCTCATGCAGCTCACTGATCCAGTAATGAGTGACCCGACAGTGAAGAATAAATATATTTATAATTAGTTTAGGTTGTTCCAGAGGTAGATACAATAGCTAAGTGTGTTAGGTTTAACTTGAAGTGTGTGTCACCGGTCAGTCACCACGGGCGGAGATCCGGGAGAGCTGGTATTAAATTGTCGTTGTTGCGTTCCACCACGGGGGATTTCTGCTTCACACTCCTTGCATACTGCTATTTTAATGTCTGTTTCGGACACCTTGAAATACTGCCAGACTGGTGAAGCCATTTTGTCAGCTTGTTTTGACGCGCACAGAGAAAAGTGTCATGTATTTTACGTCATCATTTTACGTCATGCGTTCGGCTCTCGCGATCTGCATGTTTAGAGAGCACCGATCGATCGGTAGAGAGTGAGTATCGGCCGATCTCGATCGGTGACCGATCGATTGGATCATCCCTACTTATAGACAATGCATCCTACACTGTTTACTGCCATTACTGCTCTCATACAAGTTAACAGTTATACATGTCCCTTCTCTTTGCTAGTCTCTCCTCCCTAGCAGCAGGATCTGTCCTTATCCTTGCACGGAAGCGTGCACCCCTTTCCTTGTTGGACACAGGCATCTGTTAAAATGTTTTATTTTAATAATAATACAAAATTTAAATAAAAATTAAATAAATGCAGTTATACAAACTCAATAGCATGTTAAAACAATCAATAAAGAAAGAAAGAAATCAGTTACATCCACTGTGTCATTCGAGATAACAGATGTCATCCAGACAAACGGTTTTACTGAATGACAAATTCTGTTTTGCTGAATGACAAATTTCATAGAATTTCATTCCTAACAGGCAGTTACTTGGTCGCCTATTAGCAACAATGACCTTGACCTCAATTTGTTAACTTCAAATTTCACCTAAGGTCCTCTGAGTGATGTCATCACATGTGGCCTGACTAAAGTCATGTGACTATAGTTCAAAATGGCCTCTGATCTTTGTTTTACCGAATGACATTCAGGAAAATGTTTCTTTGCGGAACAAAGTTTTTAGATATTTCTTTATGTTTTTAAAGGTGCATCTTATCAAAACTTTAAAATGTTTATCAAGAGACTTGAAAAAATATGCCGCATAGAATAGTTCATGATTTTTAATTATTTTCATCATTTTACAAACAATTATCTTCATTGACTTTAAGTGAGAACCGTTTTACCGAATGACATCTTACCACTTTAATACTAGAAAAATCTCCCAATTTAGTATTATTTACACTATTTACGAATAGTGGTCAATAAAGTGAAGTGAGATTAATGCTTTCATACAATATTTAACCATTTTTATACAACAATATAAAATTAACTGCTTGTGGAAACAGATTGTGTGACGCGTCACGTCACTGACCCATAAATGCTCTGTAGTTGATCTGACGGAAATTGTGATTTTAAATCTCAAAACCGCTACAGTATCTGTCAGGCAGAAACTTGGGACAAGTAACTTGACTGAAACCTTAAAACTGAACTAACTGACTGCTAGGGTTAACTTTGATTTCAACATTTGTAGAATACTAAGAGCTTTATTGTGTAGGTGTAACTGTATTAAGGGTTAAACTCATAACTTTATAACTTATGGTTTAATGTAATTGTAAAACCATTGGGCCACTGAAAATACACAATAGCAACTCAGGAGGGAGCCAGTCTAGATTTCCTTTTGAGGGCCACCAGCTGCAGAGAGTTAACTAATTAAAGGGGCGTGGCCCCACATCTGTGAGAACTCAGCAATCAGGTGTCCATTTTTAGGTAGCACTTTCCTGGAGCGTCAGACAGACGAAGACAATAGAGTCCTGCTGGAGTCACGAGGGTGGCAAAGAGGAGGCAAATCCTACTTTGATTGAACTAAGTATCGCTGGTGTTTTATTTTATTTGGTTGTTTAGCCCCTCATGCTATAATCATGTGTATTTTCTCCATTCCTGTTCATGTGTCTTCTCGCAATTATCACTGGCCCCGTGTATCTCGTAATCGATACAACCGGCCTGCTCTCGTCTATCCCACATGCTCCACTGACATCCAACATCTTGTTTCAGGCGGCCTGTGGAACTGCCAGTCAGCTGTTCCTAAGGCTGACTTCATCTCTGGCTACGCTTCCCTGCAGTCTCTGGATTTCCTTGCTCTCACTGAGACGTGGATTACTCCATCCAACACATCCACCCCAGCCGCTCTCTCCACAGCATATTCCTTCTCCCATACACCCAGACCCACTGGCAGAGGAGGTGGCACTGGTCTCCTGCTCTCTCCCAAATGGAGCTTTTCCCTCTTCAAGCTACCTAACTTCACTCCTTCCACCTTTGAATTCCATGCCGTCACAGTAACCCACACATTACATACATACAATTAACCATTGTTGTTCTCTACCGTCCACCAGGCGCCTTGGGGGACTTCTTGGAGGAATTAGATAATCTCCTCTCACACATCCCTGAAACTGGCCCTCTACTTCTCGGAGACTTCAACCTCCAGACAGGGAAGATAGACGAACTAACATCTCTGTTAACCGCCTTTGCTTTCTCACTGTCTCCATCCCCACCAACTCATAAAGCTGGCAATGTCCTTGATCTCATATTCTCAAGGAACTGCACTACTTCTAACCTATCTATAAACCCGCTCCACACATCCGATCACTTCTTCATTTCATTCTCTCTACCCCTTTCCAAACATAACAAACTAATCTCTTCTCATCCTGCACCTGTCCGCCGTAACTCCGTTCCTTCTCCCCCTCTCCCCCTCTACCCTTGCCTCATCGGTGCTCTCAGCCCTCCCTTCCTCTGACTCGTTCCAACTCCTACCTCCAACCTCTGCTGCAGAAACTCTCCTCTCTACTCTCTCATCCTCTCTGGACTCTCTCTGTCCTCTCACATCTCGGCAGGCTCGTCAGTCCCCTCCTGCTCCCTGGCTAAATGACGCACTGCGTGCTAATAGAACCGTCCTTCGGGCAGCAGAAACGGTGGAAATCCAAACACCATGATGACCTCCTAACCTATCAGGCTCTCCTCTCCTCTTTCTCTGCTTCGATCTCTCAGGCAAAAAGCACTTTCTTTCAAGATAAGATCCAATCTTCTATTCTAATCCCAAAAAACTATTTTCCATCTTCTCCTCCCTCCTGGACCCTCCCAAAGCCCCTTCCCCTCCTCCCTTCTGTCAAGCGACTTTGTTAACCACTTTGAAAAAAAGGTTGATGATATTCGCTCTTCTTTTTCTGACTCACCTTTACTCACCACTGGGTCACCAGACCCTCCTTTCACCCACACATTGACCTCCTTTTCCCCTCTCTCTCCAAGTGAGGTTCTTACCCTCATTACCTCTGCCCGCCCTACCACCTGTCCTCTGGACCCTATCCCTTCAAACCTCCTTCAGACTATCGCTCCTGATATTCTACAGTTTCTCTCCTATTTCATCAACACTTCTCTAACTTCTGCTCACTTTCCAAACAGTCTCAAGGAGGCAAGAGTAAACCCTCTCCTGAAGAAACCCACTCTCAACCCGTCTGATGTTATAAACTACAGGCCTGTCTCTCTCCTCTCGTTCCTGTCTAAAACACTTGAACGCGCTGTCTTTAAACAACTCTCCTGTTATCTCCATCAGAACAACCTTCTGGATCCGCACCAGTCTGGTTTCAAGGCAGGTCACTCCACAGAAACTGCTCTCATTGCTGTCACTGAGGAACTGCACACTGCTAAAGCAGCCTCCCTCTCCTCTGTCATCATCCTTTTGGACCTGTCTGCTGCATTCGACACGGTGAATCATCAGATCCTCCTTCATACTCTCCATTCATTTCATTGTTTATGTCAAGTAACACACTATTTTATATATTTGTTGTAAAATTCATTGTTTTACTGTATGACGTCTTTCGTTGTACTGAATGACATACTGCAACTGCAATATGCCATTGCACATAGATCGAATAACTGGATATAGTCCTACATTTAAAAAAGGATACCAAAGACTTTAAAATGTAACTTTAAATTTATTGACATCAAAAAACAGACTCAGTGCCAAATGCACTTTGTAGTGATACTGTACTGTAGATATGGAAAACAAATTCAGGCTTATAGATAGTTATGCTCCGATCGCCAATGTTGGGGCCGATCGGCAGAATCAGTATCGGCCGATCCGATCGAGTGGGCGGGGCCTATGGGATCTTCCATTTAAAGTGATGTTTAAAACTCAGTTAATGGGGCTCATTCACTGGCGCTTCCACAAACAACAACCAAGATAATTATTACATTCAAATGAAGTACATTATTCAAGTTTACATTAACTTTGAATAATAACCATAGACTGTATATATATAAATATAATAATAACACGGGAGAAATGAGCGGACGCGCTCTCTTTTCCTCTCTCCCCCTCTCTCCCTCTCCTGACAGCCCGTCAGTATCTCATGCAGCTCACTGATCCAGTAATGAGTGACCCGACAGTGAAGAATAAATATATTTATAATTAGTTTAGGTTGTTCCAGAGGTAGATACAATAGCTAAGTGTGTTAGGTTTAACTTGAAGTGTGTGTCACCGGTCAGTCACCACGGGCGGAGATCCGGGAGAGCTGGTATTAAATTGTCGTTGTTGCGTTCCACCACGGGGGATTTCTGCTTCACACTCCTTGCATACTGCTATTTTAATGTCTGTTTCGGACACCTTGAAATACTGCCAGACTGGTGAAGCCATTTTGTCAGCTTGTTTTGACGCGCACAGAGAAAAGTGTCATGTATTTTACGTCATCATTTTACGTCATGCGTTCGGCTCTCGCGATCTGCATGTTTAGAGAGCACCGATCGATCGGTAGAGAGTGAGTATCGGCCGATCTCGATCGGTGACCGATCGATTGGATCATCCCTACTTATAGACAATGCATCCTACACTGTTTACTGCCATTACTGCTCTCATACAAGTTAACAGTTATACATGTCCCTTCTCTTTGCTAGTCTCTCCTCCCTAGCAGCAGGATCTGTCCTTATCCTTGCACGGAAGCGTGCACCCCTTTCCTTGTTGGACACAGGCATCTGTTAAAATGTTTTATTTTAATAATAATACAAAATTTAAATAAAAAATTAAATAAATGCAGTTATACAAACTCAATAGCATGTTAAAACAATCAATAAAGAAAGAAAGAAATCAGTTACATCCACTGTGTCATTCGAGATAACAGATGTCATCCAGACAAACGGTTTTACTGAATGACAAATTCTGTTTTGCTGAATGACAAATTTCATAGAATTTCATTCCTAACAGGCAGTTACTTGGTCGCCTATTAGCAACAATGACCTTGACCTCAATTTGTTAACTTCAAATTTCACCTATAACTTAATGTTTTTAAAATTAAAAACGTTATAAACACTTTTTTGACGTTTCACCGAATGACACTCTAATCTGTGACACATGGTACCACACATGGAAAGGTGTAATTCTCTCAAACTTAGGAGCAAAATGTAAACTTACCTTCAACTTGGGCAATCTTCAAGGGTCCTCTGAGTGATGTCATCACATGTGGCCTGACTAAAGTCATGTGACTATAGTTCAAAATGGCCTCTGATCTTTGTTTTACCGAATGACATTCAGGAAAATGTTTCTTTGCGGAACAAAGTTCTTTAGATATTTCTTTATGTTTTTAAAGGTGCATCTTATCAAAACTTTAAAATGTTTATCAAGAGACTTGAAAAAATATGCCGCATAGAATAGTTCATGATTTTTAATTATTTTCATCATTTTACAAACAATTATCTTCATTGACTTTAAGTGAGAACCGTTTTACCGAATGACATCTTACCACTTTAATACTAGAAAAATCTCCCAATTTAGTATTATTTACACTATTTACGAATAGTGGTCAATAAAGTGAAGTGAGATTAATGCTTTCATACAATATTTAACCATTTTTATACAACAATATAAAATTAACTGCTTGTGGAAACAGATTGTGTGACGCGTCACGTCACTGACCCATAAATGCTCTGTAGTTGATCTGACGGAAATTGTGATTTTAAATCTCAAAACCGCTACAGTATCTGTCAGGCAGAAACTTGGGACAAGTAACTTGACTGAAACCTTAAAACTGAACTAACTGACTGCTAGGGTTAACTTTGATTTCAACATTTGTAGAATACTAAGAGCTTTATTGTGTAGGTGTAACTGTATTAAGGGTTAAACTCATAACTTTATAACTTATGGTTTAATGTAATTGTAAAACCATTGGGCCACTGAAAATACACAATAGCAACTCAGGAGGGAGCCAGTCTAGATTTCCTTTTGAGGGCCACCAGCTGCAGAGAGTTAACTAATTAAAGGGGCGTGGCCCCACATCTGTGAGAACTCAGCAATCAGGTGTCCATTTTTAGGTAGCACTTTCCTGGAGCGTCAGACAGACGAAGACAATAGAGTCCTGCTGGAGTCACGAGGGTGGCAAAGAGGAGGCAAATCCTACTTTGATTGAACTAAGTATCGCTGGTGTTTTATTTTATTTGGTTGTTTAGCCCCTCATGCTATAATCATGTGTATTTTCTCCATTCCTGTTCATGTGTCTTCTCGCAATTATCACTGGCCCCGTGTATCTCGTAATCGATACAACCGGCCTGCTCTCGTCTATCCCACATGCTCCACTGACATCCAACATCTTGTTTCAGGCGGCCTGTGGAACTGCCAGTCAGCTGTTCCTAAGGCTGACTTCATCTCTGGCTACGCTTCCCTGCAGTCTCTGGATTTCCTTGCTCTCACTGAGACGTGGATTACTCCATCCAACACATCCACCCCAGCCGCTCTCTCCACAGCATATTCCTTCTCCCATACACCCAGACCCACTGGCAGAGGAGGTGGCACTGGTCTCCTGCTCTCTCCCAAATGGAGCTTTTCCCTCTTCAAGCTACCTAACTTCACTCCTTCCACCTTTGAATTCCATGCCGTCACAGTAACCCACACATTACATACATACAATTAACCATTGTTGTTCTCTACCGTCCACCAGGCGCCTTGGGGGACTTCTTGGAGGAATTAGATAATCTCCTCTCACACATCCCTGAAACTGGCCCTCTACTTCTCGGAGACTTCAACCTCCAGACAGGGAAGATAGACGAACTAACATCTCTGTTAACCGCCTTTGCTTTCTCACTGTCTCCATCCCCACCAACTCATAAAGCTGGCAATGTCCTTGATCTCATATTCTCAAGGAACTGCACTACTTCTAACCTATCTATAAACCCGCTCCACACATCCGATCACTTCTTCATTTCATTCTCTCTACCCCTTTCCAAACATAACAAACTAATCTCTTCTCATCCTGCACCTGTCCGCCGTAACTCCGTTCCTTCTCCCCCTCTCCCCCTCTACCCTTGCCTCATCGGTGCTCTCAGCCCTCCCTTCCTCTGACTCGTTCCAACTCCTACCTCCAACCTCTGCTGCAGAAACTCTCCTCTCTACTCTCTCATCCTCTCTGGACTCTCTCTGTCCTCTCACATCTCGGCAGGCTCGTCAGTCCCCTCCTGCTCCCTGGCTAAATGACGCACTGCGTGCTAATAGAACCGTCCTTCGGGCAGCAGAAACGGTGGAAATCCAAACACCATGATGACCTCCTAACCTATCAGGCTCTCCTCTCCTCTTTCTCTGCTTCGATCTCTCAGGCAAAAAGCACTTTCTTTCAAGATAAGATCCAATCTTCTATTCTAATCCCAAAAAACTATTTTCCATCTTCTCCTCCCTCCTGGACCCTCCCAAAGCCCCTTCCCCCTCCTCCCTTCTGTCAAGCGACTTTGTTAACCACTTTGAAAAAAAGGTTGATGATATTCGCTCTTCTTTTTCTGACTCACCTTTACTCACCACTGGGTCACCAGACCCTCCTTTCACCCACACATTGACCTCCTTTTCCCCTCTCTCTCCAAGTGAGGTTCTTACCCTCATTACCTCTGCCCGCCCTACCACCTGTCCTCTGGACCCTATCCCTTCAAACCTCCTTCAGACTATCGCTCCTGATATTCTACAGTTTCTCTCCTATTTCATCAACACTTCTCTAACTTCTGCTCACTTTCCAAACAGTCTCAAGGAGGCAAGAGTAAACCCTCTCCTGAAGAAACCCACTCTCAACCCGTCTGATGTTATAAACTACAGGCCTGTCTCTCTCCTCTCGTTCCTGTCTAAAACACTTGAACGCGCTGTCTTTAAACAACTCTCCTGTTATCTCCATCAGAACAACCTTCTGGATCCGCACCAGTCTGGTTTCAAGGCAGGTCACTCCACAGAAACTGCTCTCATTGCTGTCACTGAGGAACTGCACACTGCTAAAGCAGCCTCCCTCTCCTCTGTCATCATCCTTTTGGACCTGTCTGCTGCATTCGACACGGTGAATCATCAGATCCTCCTTCATACTCTCCAAGAACTTGGAGTTTCAGGCTCTGCACTTTCCCTCCTCACCTCATACCTCAAAGAACGCACCTACAGGGTTACTTGGAGAGGGTCGGAGTCCGACCCTTGTCAATTAACTACAGGGGTCCCTTAGGGCTCTGTTCTTGGTCCCCTCCTCTTCTCCTTGTACACAAACTCGCTCGGATCTGTCATTAGCCCGCATGATTTTTCATACCACTGCTACGCTGACGACACCCACTTAATTCTGTCCTTTCCCCGCTCAGAGACCCAGGTCGTCGCAAGCATCTCTGCTTGTCTAGCTGACATCTCTCAGTGGATGTCTGCTCATCACCTCAAGCTCAACCTTGACAAGACTGAACTGCTTTTCCTTCCGGGAAAAGATTGTCCCACGCTTGACCTAACAATCAACATCGGCACCTCTGTTGTTTCCCCGACTCAGACTGCAAGGAATCTGGGTGTGATCCTAGATAACAACCTGTCCTTCACTGAAAACTTAGCTGCTACAACCCGCTGCTGCAGATACACGCTTTACAACATCAGGAGGATACGTCCCCAGCTGACCCAGAAAGCGACGCAGGTTCTGGTCCAGGCTCTCGTCAGCTCACGCCTAGACTACTGCAACTCCCTCCTGGCTGGTCTACCTGCATGTGCCATCCGACCTCTGCAGCACTTCCAGAATGCAGCGGCTCGTCTGGTCTTCAACCTTCCTAAATTCTCCCACACCACGCCGCTCCTCCGCTCCCTCCACTGGCTTCCGGTAACTGCTAGAATCCTCTTCAAGACAATGGTACTTGCGTACCATGCTGTGAATGGATCTGGCCCTTCCTACATCCAGGACATGGTTAAACTGTACACCCCAGCACGTGCACTCCGCTCTGCATCAACCAAATGGCTCGCTGCACCCTCGCTGCGAAGGGGGCCCAAGTTCCCATCAGCAAAAACACGTGGGTTTGCTATCCTGGCTCCAAAATGGTGGAATGAGCTCCCCATTGAAATCAGGACAGCAGAAAGCTTACACACCTTCCGGCGCAGACTGAAAACTCATCTCTTTCGACTCCACTTCGAGCAATAGAACTATTAACAAAGCACTTATATACTAATAAAGGACTTTGTTCCTGCTCAAGATTAGATTCAACTTTATTGTTATTTCACATATTACAGGTACTGAGACAACGAAATGCAGTTTAGCTTCTAACCAGGTGCAACAAGCAGTAAAGTGAAAAGTAATATAGACATAATAAAATATAAAATGAATTGAATGATGAATAAACAGTGAGGGGTATGAATACACTAGATATCAGCCTGTGAGCAGTATAAACAGTGTGTATGAATATGCTAAGATATATAAAGTATGAAAACGGTAAGCAGTGCAAGTATAGTATAAAATATATAGATATTAATTTCATGATGATAAACATTGTGGAACAATGATGAAAAATGGGAATGGATGTGGCGACGTAACACTGACACAAAACAACAACAAACTTTTGCCGAGCCAATTGGAGAGTTTCATCAGCAGCACGTGGTAAAAACCACCAATGAGCGCTCAGCTCGAGATACCAGCAAGTCGTTTCCCATCAAGCATTTAGCTACCGCAGCCCGTGGAGAGGAACTGCGCCACCTCGCCGTGCTTTTCTCTCAAGGCTGCGTGCGTCTTTGTCCCGCGAGACAACGTCTCATGTAGGCGAGCCTCCAGAGCAAGTCGGACAAAATGACTAACCATCATGCAACGCACTAGCAAGACGTTGATCGCAACTGCACAGGTCTCGCTTGTCTCAAACAAGCCTGCTGTCAGACGATCAGCTATGCGGCGTCATCACAAACGGACGTCGCTTCACGTGACGCTTCGGAGGAAAGGACCAGTGGCGTAACTATCGCCGGTGCAGCCGGTACATTGCACCGGGGCCCACAGCCGTCCAGGGGCCCATGCAAAAAAAATAAATGTTTTTAAATATATATTTGTTTGGGGCCCCAATGGCATTGACTGGTTCACGCAGTCTTCAAAGTAACCTAGCAACCTAAATTAATTTGTAATTTGTCTGTCCAATGACCTTGCTCCCTTTCATGTCATATGATACCTTGCGTGACGAGCGAACCAAAAGTTATATGTACTACATAGCTATAGCAGCAGCAAGATCGGCAGAATCATAACAAATTGAATAGCTAGCATTTATAATGTACAGCAAACCAGAACACAAGAGTGGCTCTCAAAAGAGAAAGGACAAGAGAGAACAAGGAGATGTAAAGGCTAAACTGACAAAATTAGACAGTTTATTTTGTCATACATCGTCCTCGAAATCGAACGCTAACGTTGGTAATGTTGACGTGCAGCGGCAGCCGGAGCCGGAGGCTAACGATAGCTCACCTGCCTCACCATCGTCTAGCTCCACAAGTGAAGCTGTATCCGTGGCTGTGCGACCTTCTTCTCCAGCCATGAGCCAGGAGGAGAGGATGGATTTGGCTGTGCCCGGCGGTGGTCCTACAGTTCCCGCAAGGGCCCCTTCCCCAACCGATAGGGGACTCTATGGCGCTATTGAGACCCCCGACGCCAAGATCAAAGGCTATATTATAGCAACTGGCCCATGTAGGCCTACCGGCCCATTCCCCAGAGACACACATCAAGGAAACAGGTGTTTCTCCGAGATCTATTACACCACCACTACCAGAGCAGGTATCAAACTGCCACGGACATGGCTGTGTTACTCCCCTACCCTGGACTGTGCCTATTGTGAGCCGTGCTGGCTGACCGAGGTGCACCGTTCTACAGTAAAGCGTGGTTCAAAGGAGTTCGTGACTGGCAACATTTGTCTGCGAGGATTGACTCACATGCACAATCTCAGGTCCATGTCGGAGCGTGTGTCATATATGAACAGTAGGAAAAAAACGGGAGAATCGATGCAAACATGGAGAGGAATGCAAGGAATGCTGCTAATTACTGGAGACAGGTACTTGAGCGTATTGTCAACGTTACAATCACTCTGGCCACTTGTAACTTGGCTTTTAGAGGACATAGGGAGATTCTTGGACAGCCCAACAGTGGAATGTTCTCAGTATGATAGAACTTTTAGCATGTTACGATCCAGGTTCTGAAAGAACTTGTTGAGCGACCACAAGGTTCTGTGAAATACTTGAGTCCAGCTGTTCAAAATGAGATAATCTACATAATCGCAAAGGGTGCAGTGCGACATTCAAGTAGAAATAAATAATGCTCCGTTTTTTTCTGTGATCATGGACAC
Organism: Pseudochaenichthys georgianus; assembly: GCF_902827115.2. Taxonomy (NCBI): domain Eukaryota; kingdom Metazoa; phylum Chordata; class Actinopteri; order Perciformes; family Channichthyidae; genus Pseudochaenichthys; species Pseudochaenichthys georgianus. Next base: position 7,013,901 of record NC_047518.2, read on the forward strand.
CACCCAAGATATTTCCAAAAGAGACCAAATTAGCCAAGTGTATAGATATGTGACAATCCAGAGGGATGAAAACGACAACGCAAAAGATATCCTGATAAACGAGGCTTTCTTGGGGTTCGTGGAAACAGTGGACACGTCAGCTCGTGAACTCCAAAAGAAAATCCTGGACAGCATAGAGAGTAACGGATTTCACCTGAGCAAGTGTCGGGCCAGGGATACGATGGCGCGGCGAACATGAATGGGGTCTATTCAGGTGTGCAGGCCAGGATCATGGAGATGGAACCGCTTGCCAAATATGTACACTGTGCTGCACACAATTTAAATCTGACACTGAATGACTCCGTAAAGAATATAGCGGAGCTGCGCAATTTTTATGATATTGTTGAGACTCTTTATACTTTTTTCAGCCAAAGTATTAAGAGATGGTCACTCCTTTCCGGTATCATGTCATCAGAACTCTCAGAGCATGGTAAAGTTACCATGAAGCGCCTCTGCCCAACCAGGTGGTGCTCAAGACATGATGCAATTGCTGCCCTTAGATACCGGTATGTAGATATCATGAAAGCTCTAACTAAAATCGCACTGGTCAGCGAAAAGAGGGAGGAACGGGACGAGGCTACAGCCCTAAAAAACCATATGGAAAAATTCAGCTTTATTTTTCTTGTCGTACAACAGACAAAAATACTGGAAAACATGAATGCAGTGTCAAAGATGTTGCAGGCAAAGGATGTAGACATCCACAAAGCTGTTGGTGTCCTCCAAAACACAATACAGGCCCTATCTGCATACCGAGATGACTTTGACCAGGTCAAACGCACCGCTCAAAATCTTGCTGAGAGATGGGGAGCGCAGAGCGAGTTCACGGAAATTCGCAAAAGAAGGATGAAACGCCACTTCGATGAACTCAGTCAAGACGAGAGGCTTAGTGATGGCGAGAGCCGTTTCAGAATAAATGTGTTCAACGCCAGCCTGGACATCATTAACAGCCAGCTGTCACAGAGGTTCACTTCTATGTGTGAAACGAACAAACTGTTCCAGGCTACATTGAACCGTGCGCAGGATAATGCCCTTCACCAGCACGCGGACCACCACTACAGCAGGGATTTATCCCTGAGTTTCCCCGTCTAACTCCTTGCATTCAGAGCCTGCTTTAAGACTGAAATAGCTAAAGAACCATCTGTGAAGGATATGACCAAGATGCTTATTGTGGACCACAGCTCAATGGCAGCCACATTTAGCGAAGTGTGCACAGCATTGCTGTTATATCTCACCATACCTGTCACTGTTGCGACCGCAGAACGCTCATTCTCAAAGCTCAAATTGATTAAGACGTATTTAAGAAGCAGCATGGGACAAGAACGACTCAGTGGATTGGCAACACTCTCAATAGAGAACAGCAGGGCCCGGAAGTTAGACCTGAGCAGCGTTGTTGACGACTTTGCTGAGCGCAAGGCCCGCAAGATTAACTTCTAATGGTGATGAGTAGCTTTTCTCTTGTTATGGAGAGGGATCGGAGATTTAAATCTGTAGCAATGTAATTGTGACCTCTCTTATGTTGGAAAATGCGCATGGTGCACACCTAACCTGTGTCTGTGATAACGTTTGGCCGCTGTGCCATGATGAAGAATGATTCATTCTGTGATTGTGTGATTAGTTCGCTGTGCCGTTGTTTTTTGAAGCATGATTTTTTTGAATAGTCTAATAAATATAAAATAATTGCCAGTGTTATCAGTTGCAAGTGTGTATTTGTTGTAATAATGACGACTTGATTTGAAGCCTGTGTTTGTGAGTGAGAGTGAGAGAGTGAGAGAAAGAGAGATAGAGCGTGTGCTCCAGGAATAATGCCGAATAGGCCTAATCAGAATCATTTCAAGTCCAGATTCAATGTTGTTTGCATAAGTAGGCTATATTTTTCGTTTAGTTTATTTATTAAGTTAATTTCAAGAACAACTTTGGGAATTTTGTTTGTTTGTTATGAGTTTTAAATAGATTTTGAAAGTGGAGAGAGAGAGAGAAAAAAAGAAGCAAGCAGCGCTGAGTTTGGGGGGGGGCAAACTTTTGTTTGCACCGGGGCCAATCACAACCTAGTTACGCCACTGGAAAGGACTTCCCATTGCTCTTAAAACTAATTTTCCTGCTTCTCGTGGTTTCCTTGCATCTCTCCATGCTTCCCTGGTGGGAGGAACTAGTCGCAAACACCCCCGCCCATACTTGCCAACCCTCCCGATTTTCGCGGGAGACTCCCAATTTCATTGCCCTCTCCCGGTTTCCTCCCGGGGTCATATTTCTCCCGCATTTCTCCCGATTTCTGACAAAATCGGATTTACTCACGACTGTTTCCACTCAGACTTTAATACAGCTACACCATTGTTTGGTTTCCATGGTAGCGCGTCTCTTTAGTAGCGTGCGCAACTGAAAATCTGACAGGGTGAGCACGCCATGATTTTTTTGCTGCAGTAGCTTTGCAGTTGCTATATGACAGCATGGCGTTGCTAGTTAATTTTCTAAATAAATAAACAAACAATACCAGTGGGCCAAGCACAAGCCTGTTCATATTGTAGCGTTCACCGCTATTCAAGATCATAGCATCACTCGAGCCTTCAATGTCGAAAACGTTCTCTTTATTTTCTGGTATTGACGGCCACAGCCACGCCTTCCAGAACCAATCAATAGTATAACACTCATGACTTTACCCCACACTCGAACACAACTCCTACCGTCTCGTAGTCCCTCCACACACACCGGAAAAAGCACACACACACCTGGAAGGGGCGGTCTCTCCCTAAATCCCACCAACAACATTGCCTAAATAACTTTACAAATGTACTAAAACAACCTGATCTCACCAGAATGCGTGACTCCACCACGACTCCTTAACACCGCATTGCATGGTGGACTCACGAACTTTGTTACATTTACGTGTCTGCACCACGCAAACAACCCCAATGTAAAGTGAATGAGGCTATTTTGTCGTGGTGCACACACGCATTTCTACAACGTCCTGCGGTGAGCTTTTATTCTATAAAACGTTTTTAAAATCTACTTTATAGCTTGTAGTAACTCACGGGAGGCTTCTTTTATTTTATTTGTATTCATAATAATTTTAATTTTTCGTCAGAATGTATTATGGTGCATTAGTTACGAATTGTTGTTCTAAAAAAACAGTGCATTGTCATTGTGTGTAATACAACTGTGATTTGTATTACATTAGTTTGTTTTTAAGGAAGGCCAGAGCTTCAGCTGTGTCAAATAGATTGTTCCCTTTAGTTAACGTTTTTTAAAAGAACATTATATTCCGATTTGATCATGTCCCCTTTATTGTATTACGGAGAGCAATGTGAGCGTCCATTCCCATTGGATAACGGAGGATTTTACACCCGGAAGTAAGTATTCTCTTTACTGTCGATTGATTTTACAGTGATATCTGCATTACTGATCAACTTAAAAACACCAGATTATCCTTGTTGATTACACAACATTGATTGGTTTAAATTGTGTACAATGCTTTTGTAATTTTCCCCTTCGATTCGGAGAAACAAATATTTGTTCAGTTTAGGATGGCCGAAGACACTACTGTCACAAACGAGCTGAGGACCAAAATGCAGAACACGGGAAACCAGGGATAGTCGGTAACCAGCTTTATTGATGGCAATAGGCTGGTAGGAGACAAAATGGCAGATAGTAGGCAAAGGGCTGGTCGGGGACAGGCGAGGGTTCCAGGAGAAAGCAGGACGGGAGTCGCAGGTACAGAACGGGTCAGGGAGCAGGCGAGGCAGGCTGGTCAGGGACAGGCAGGGTCGAAACCGGGAGAGCAATCTGAAGGGTAATGCGGGAAAGACTGGCATGCTGCAAAGTACGATCTGGCACTGAGGTGAAAGTGAAGTGGGCCTAAATACTAATGGAGCTGATGGGTGTAACAGAGTGAGAGAGAGACAGGGTGTGACTACCAGGTGACTAAGGAAAGTTAATGCAGAAAATAGGTGAGTGAGAAAGCAAACTGTGACAGAACCCCCCCCTTAATGGACGGCTCCTGACGTCTAAGAAAATTCTAGGAGAGAGAAAAAAAAAAATATATATAAGAAGAATCAACAAAAACCCTACAGACACAGGGTGGAAGGTGGAGGTATGGGGAAAGGCTAATACTCATCTGAGAATGCTCTCTCGGTTTCTCCCTCCTGGAAATCCTCGTCCCCCTGGACTGATGACACTTCCCCCCCCCCCCCCCCTCGACGAAGCCTCTGGTCTGTAGTGGACGAGTGCCCCCTGGCTTAACGCCTGGTTAAGCGTGGGTCCTAGAAGGCTGCTCCGGGTAACGCAGGTGGAAGTCTCGGATGAGTTGAGGGTTGAGGATATGACGAGCAGGAATCCACTGCCTTTCCTCAGGACCAAAGCTCTCCCAGTCCACCGAATATTGAACCCCTCTTCCTCTGCGACGGGAACGGAGTAGACGACAAAGGGTGTAGGTAGGACCCCCATCGATCATCCTAGGGGGTGGTGGTGGAGGGGTGGCGGGAATCATAGGACTCTCCCAGACAGGTTTAATCCTAGAAACGTGGAAGGTGGGATGGATCTTCATGTTCCGGGGCAAACTCAGTCGAACTGCTGCAGGGTTAATGACCTTGACAATCTCGAAGGGTCCAATAAACCTGGGTGCTAACTTCTTAGACTCCACCCGAAGGGGAATGTTCTGAGTGGAAAGCCACACCCTCTGGCCTACCTGGTACACAGGTGCCTTGGTGCGTCGGCGGTTCGCTGATGTGGCGTACCGGTTAGCAGACTGAAGCAGAGTTGTTCGAGCCTGCCTCCAAGTCCTCCGACAACGTCTGATGAAAGCCTGGACAGACGGACAGGTAACCTCCTTCTCCAATGCAGAGAATAATGGGGGTTGAAAACCGTATGCACACTGAAAAGGGGAAAGACCAGTAGCGGAACTGATGAGGGTGTTGTGGGCATACTCCACCCACAGGAGTTGTTTTGACCAGGTTGTGGGATGATCGGAAGCCATGCAGCGGAGAGTGGTCTCCATCTCCTGATTCTTCCGTTCGGTCTGGCCATTGGCCTGTGGGTGGAAACCGGAGGTGAGACTGACCGTCGCCCCGATCAGTTCACAAAACTCCCTCCAAAACACAGAGGTGAACTGGGGCCCCCGGTCGGAAACCACATCAGTCGCCAGTCCGTGAATGCGAAAAACGTGGATAAGAATCAGTTCTGCCGTCTCCTTAGCTGACGGGATCTTAGGCAGGGGTACGAAATGAGCCATCTTACTAAACCGATCTACCACCATCAAGATGGCAGTATGTCCGTGGGACGGTGGTAGACCAGTCACAAAGTCCAATGAAATATGTGACCAAGGGCGACGTGGGACCGGTAATGGATGAAGGAGGCCAGCTGGCGCTTGGTGAGATGGTTTGTGCCGATTGCACACAGGACAGGCGTTCACAAACTCCCGGGTGTCAGCCTCCAGCGTGGCCCACCAGAACCGTTGTAGAACCTTCCCTTTGGTACGTTGAATTCCAGGGTGGCAGGAAAGTCTGGAGCTGTGAGCCCACTGAAGCACCTCAGCCCTCAAAACCTGAGGCACAAACAAACGGTTGAGAGGACAAGAACTAGGACCGGGTTGGTCCACCAAAGCGGTCTTAACCCTCTCCTCAATCTCCCAAGTGAGGACGCCGATCACCCGAGGAGCAGGAAGAATAGTGTCCGGAATACCCCAGGTGTCTCCCCCCCTCCCGAACTGCCGGGACAAAGCGTCGGCCTTAACGTTGCGGGAGCCCGGGTGGTAGGAGAGGAAAAAATTAAACCGGGTAAAAAATAACGACCACCTGGCTTGCCGGGAATTCAGTCTTTGGGCCGACCTGATGTATTCCAGGTTCTTATGGTCGGTCCAAACCTGAAATGGTTGTTCTGTCCCCTCAAGCCAGTGTCGCCACTCCTCCAACGCCAACTTGACTAGAAGCTCCCGATTCCCCACGTCATAGTTCCTCTCCGCCGGACTCAATCTCCTCGAAAAGAAACTACAGGGATGGAGCTTCTGGTTCTCACCAGAACGTTGCGACAGGATGGCCCCCACCCCTACGTCAGAAGCATCCACCTCCACCACCAACTGACCAGCGGGATATGGTACCTGCAGGATAGGAGCCGATGTAAACCGGCCCTTGAGGTCCTGAAAAGCCTCCTCGGCTGCAGGGGACCATCGGAACGTCACCTTGGACGAGGTCAGGGCGGTGAGCGGGGCGGCCACGGTGCTGTAGCCACGGATGAACTGTCAGTAAAAGTTGGCGAATCCCAGGAAACGCTGCAGCTCCTTCCGGGAATCAGGGACCCGCCACGAGGTAACCGCTGAAACCTTAGAAGGATCCATCTCCACACTTCCTTGACCCACGATGTAGCCAAGAAAGGCGACCGAAGAAGTGTGAAACTCGCACTTCTCCGTCTTGACGAACAGCTAGTTCTCCAGAAGTCTCTGGAGGACTGTCTGGACATGCTGGACGTGTTCCTTGAGGTTCTTTGAAAAGATCAAAATGTCATCCAGATAAACAAAAACATAACGATCCAACATGTCCCGGAGTACGTCGTTCACCAATGCTTGGAAAACTGCAGGGGCATTGGTAAGTCCAAATGGCATCACCAGGTACTCGGAAGAGGTGTTGAAGGCGGTCTTCCATTCGTCCCCCTCACGGATTCGTACCAGGTGATAAGCGTTTCCTAGATCCAGCTTAGTGAAGATTGTAGCCCCCTGTAGTAACTCGAATGCTGACGAGATGAGTGGCAAGGGATAACGATTCTTCACCGTGACGTCGTTCAGGCCCCGATAGTCAATGCAGGGTCTCAGGGTCTTGTCCTTCTTCGCCACAAAAAAACCCCCTGCTCCTGCGGGTGATGTGGAAGGACGAATAATTCCTGCAGCCAGAGAGTCATTGATGTAAGTCTCCATGGACTTCCTCTCTGGTGCCGAAAGCGAGTACAACCGGGCCTTGGGTGGGACTGCTCCTGGATGTAGCTCAATGGCGCAGTCATAGGGCCGATGAGGTGGGAGAGATGTCGCCTTAGCCTTGCTAAAAACCTCCTTAAAGTCCAAATATGCTGCCGGAAACCCTGTGACATCCGGGACCAGGTTCATATCCACAGATAGTTGAGGTGCGGAAGCCTGCTTGAGGCAAACCTGATGACAGGAGGAACTCCAACCTAGGATAGACCCAGTTGCCCAGTCAATGTTTGGGTTGTGGCGGCGGAGCCACGGATAACCCAAAATCAGAGGGATTTGGGGGGACCGTAGCACATGAAACTGGATTGTCTCATGGTGGTTCCCCGACATGAGCATATGTACCGGCGTCGTCTGGTGTGTCACCGTTCCCAGTCAGTCTTTTATAATCCTGAGGGCTTTCTTTAAGGTTAACCTGGTATGTTTACTCCACTACATTTATTTTAGTTACTTTACAGATTTTGATTAATGATGTGAAATATAAACAACCCTTAAAGCAGACTTTAGTTACACCTGAGTAAAATTCAGGGAAGGTGATTGTCAAGTGCCAACAATCAGGTGAGATATTTGATTGGAGGACTGGCTTATCTAAAGTCAGTTGAGTAGCACTTGAAATGTTTTGGCTTTATGAAACCTGATGTACGTATATGATTCTGTTTTCTTCAAGGTTGTATTTTGTTGGTCGAACGCACTTATTGTAAGTCGCTTTGGATAAAAGCGTCAGCTAAATGCAATGTAATGTAATGTAATGATTGTTGGTGCTTGAGAAGACTAAATATGTATCTGCAGATCCCTATAAAGTATATACATTACTCGTTATTCTCTACAAATAGTTAATTAAAACTGTATATAATTGCTATTTTGGCCATCCCTTTTCAAGATTTCAATATTACTCTAAACGTGTAATAACGTGCTTTAACCAGTAGGTGGTTTGGGTTAAAAAGCTGTCAAGTTTACAGTGTTAACAAAATAAAATATACTGCTGTTTCTGGTTTAGTTTACGACGGATATATTCAGTTATTGTTTTGATATTTGTTACACAAAAGCGATGGAAAAAACCCACAGCAACACAGAAAAGATGGTCTTAACATGAACCAGTGGTCTAGTAGTTAATAAAAAACAATAATATCAAAACAAATTATTACTACTAACTTTATTGTGAAATTAAAACAGAACGGTAAAAGAATGGTTTCCGGTCTATTCTGAGCCCGATCTCTGTAGATAAATACAAATAAAGAACTACGACAGATGTGTAATATTTAATTCAGCCAAACCATTTATTACAATGCATTCATGTGATGACTTTCAAAGAGTAAAGCAAGCACTGCTGAATAAAGTATGATTTATCTTTTACGAAACGTTTTTTTTCATATGGAATGCAGTTGGAGGTCAACCAATCACAGAGCTTGAGGCAATGCGGAACAATAGCTGAGGATTCTGGGTAGTGTAGTGTCTTCGGCCATCCTAAACTGAACAAATATTTGTTTCTCCGAATCAAAGGGGAAAATTACAAAAGCATTGTACACAATTTAAACCAACCAATAGCCGCGTTCACACTGCGGTACTTTTCCCACAAAGGTTCATGCGAACTTAGTTCATGATCGCGTTCACACCAAAAAGAGCCGGTACTAAAAGTAGTTCATGCGAACCTTTTTACCCCCTCGAAAGTCCCTGCTAGAGAGCAGGGACTTTAGAGCGGCTCTTTTTTGAGAAAAGAGCTATATTCCAGATTGGCTGGGCGAATTGCAAACCACGCCCCGTAAAACTCCCAAAAAGTTTTGTGAAGCCGCCATTTTATTATCCTCGCATTAGCATTATTAGCATTAGCCCAGCGCAGAAACGCAGAGAGACTAACTTATGGCAACACAAAATAAAACATGGGAGCGGTGGAGATGAGGAGGTGTCGGCGTTCTGGCGATTTACTCGGAAGGCTTCAGTAGAAGCTGCTGGGACTCCCAGCAGCTTCTACTGAAGCCAGTCCCCAACTCCGGGGACTTCCGGCCGGGGACTTTGGGCGGCAGTATACGCCGTGAAGTGGTTTGCGGCCTGCCAGTAAACCCAAAGCAGAAGAAGAAGAAGTTACGTCAGTGGCTTCATTTGCCTAATCCACCCCCAGGGACTTTTTCTGGTGTGAACGTGATCTGTACTTAGTTCATGCGAACTAAAGAGTTCACATGAACTAAGTTCGCATGAACCTTTGTGGGAAAAGTACCGCAGTGTACTAATGTTGTGTAATCAACAAGGATAATCTGGTGTTTTTGTGTTGATGAGTAATGCAGATATCACTGTAAAATCAATCGACAGTAAAGAGAATACTTACTTCCGGGTGTAAAATTCTGCGTTATCCAATGGGAATGGATGCTCACATTGCTCTCCGTAATACAATAAAGGGGACATGATCAAATCGGAATATAATGTTCTTTTAAAAAACGTTAACTAAAGGGAACAATCTATTTGACACAGCTGAAGCTCTGGCCTTCCTTAAAAACAAATTAATGTAATAAAAATCACAGTTGTATTACACACAATGCACTGTTTTTTGAGAACACAAATTCGTAACTAATGCACCATAATACATTCTGAGGAAAAATAAAAATTATTATGAATACAAATAAAATAAAAGAAGCCTCCCGTGAGTTACTACAAGCTATAAAGTAGATTTTAAAAACGTTTGATAGAATAAAAGCTATCAACCACCAGGATGTGGTAGAAATGCGTGAGTGCACCACGACAAAGGAGCCATCTCCTCATATCTGTTCAGAAACTGGACAAAAGTTAAACAAGTACAAACCACAGACTGTCTGTGTCATGGCGAATACAGTCGCTGGTTTATTTATGTCTGTAGGCCGTTGTTGTGAGTGTGGAGGGAGTAGGCCTATATACAACGTTAGCTTAGCCTGGTCGACCCGATCTTCATTCAGAAAACAAGCATTTTAAATGTGTTTTTGCCTGCCGTCTGTCTGTAGACTTGTCAAGCATTAATTCATGGTTTTTACTAACCGGTATGTTGTTACTTCGGCATCATTTAGAAACGTGTATTACAATTTAATCACGGTAAAATATGTTAATTTTGTTGTAGTTGTAGCTCCCGAGCCAGCACGTCTAAACACAGCTGGCAGCCGTAGTGAAACCATGGGTGAAACTCGAGCGTTTAGAGCGATGGGAGCGAACAACGACCCCTGATAGATCTTGCGAGAATGTGTATAAATATAGATACATTTTCATAACAAAACAATGGAGTTGCTAAGCCGTTGCTAGGCCAATTGTTGGAGTTGCTATAGCAACTCCAAGCTACCCCCTGGCGCCGCCCCTGGTGAGGAAGATAGTCACAGAAAACAGAACAAGAATCGACAAAACTCCCCTCTGCTCACTCCTTTCCTGTATAACACAGGTCAAGCCCACACATATGCTCCATCAAGACAGTGCACTTACAACTACAATAAGCATGTTAATGTTAAGCTAATACAGCTCCGGCGATCCACTAGCACCCCTCCCCGCGGTGGTTTTGAAATGCTCCCGATTTCTGAGGTCTCAAGGTTGGCAAGTATGCCCCCGCCACACATTTACCGACACAAACATTGGTATCATCTGTTGTAGACCCAAATAAATAAAATAAAATAAGAACTCATTCTCAAAAAAGATAAACGCCATTCTTAAAATGTATCAACGAAAAAAGCGATCATGAAAATGTTTCCAATAAGTGAATAAAATGATTTTTGATGACTTTGTTGTTCAGATATATCACATATTTGTAACTAAATGATACATTAATTTAAACAAAACACAGTATAAACTGAGGAGTGACTCTCGTGAGTTTCATGTATTTTCTTCACTCCGCTGGGAAACTGCTCTCATGTCAAGAAGCATCAGATCAGTGCATGCGCTGCATCGTCCAATCAGTGAGCGACACACAGTAAGGGGGCGGAGCGAGTATCTGAGAATTTCATCGGAGGATGGTCTGGTGGTTCCTCGGTTATCGCTCCTCCATTATCGCTCCTCGGTCCTCCGGCAGAAATAAGAGCCATGGGACGATACTCAAACGCGCAGACAAATCAACTTCCGGTGATACCGAGGACCGACGACCGAGGAAAGCCTTCACTAACGTGGCCGAGTGGACTCCGGAGTTTGCTGCATGAGTTGCACTGTATGATCTGTGGTGTAGTGGGCTGTAACTTAAAAACTGAGTAGCCAATGGGGACACACCCCTGAAAGTCCCGCCCACCTGAGATGTTTGTGCAAAATCGAAAACAAAAAATGAGGGAGCACAAACGAGAAAAGCTGCAGCGAGAGCAAAAGTCTGATCATTGAGAAAGAAGAAACAAGAACTGCAAACAAAAACCTATGTTAAAATAAAGAAAAAAGACTTATAGTTTACATGATTACACAAATGATTTCTTTGCAATTTATAGTTTTATTTTTGAAATGTATTTTCTTTTGCTTGACTCAGTTTTTTTTTCTTTTAAACTCATAGTTTTGCTTTATTCTAAGAATGTGTTGCTTTGACTTTATGATACAAAACTAATCCCATACTCATTGAAGATGTTGCAACATGGTGGTTGCTATACACAAAAATAGTCCCATTTCATTGCACATGTTTTAGTGAGTAAAACTTTATTCTGTACAATAGGTTAGCAGAATCATAGACAAAGCTCAGAAAAAAGTTATATATTACAGAGGAAAAAAACTGATTCATCAGACACTGAAACACATTTTGTTCCCAATACACCCATCACATCTTTCACAACTGAAATAATTTTCTTGAAACTTTACACTTTTGTATAAAACAGCATGTATAACTAATGATATAAAAATCCTATCCACTAGTCGATATCTACGGAAGCCAAAAACTGCTAGTTTTTAATATTTGTTATTCTTAAGATCACAAGGTAATTATTTCATATCGTCCAGAAAACAGGCTTTGGGATGTTAAGGGGTGTTAAGGGGTGTTTTTCAATAATATCCACCTCGCTGGACATATCCCGCTTTTTACATGGCCACATACTCAATAAACTAACACCTTGACATGAATTGAAATTATGTTATTGATTTATAATACGAAAAATAATCGTATTGCTGCCGCAAAGAGAACAAATCTCCGTTCCACAGCGAATGGCTGAACTGTGACAACAACAATGTGGCTTAAAATTAACAGCGGAACTGATCGAGGTTCACTGTAACTGTCAAAGTCTGTTCACAGTTTCTGATCCGATAATTAAATCCTTAAACATTGCAGACCCCATAGCGTGTCCCTGCTAGTATTGACTTCCTGTTTGTCTTCTTCTGTTGATTTATCTGACTTCCAACGCTGTCTTTTAACCTCTTTGCTTCTTTCCCTTGATCCTCCTTAACAACAGTTATGCTTAGCAACGGGTTAATGAGTATTAATAACCTCTGGAATTTCTTAACTGACCAATCATAATCGATTATTCAACTAAGCCGTGTAATAACTTGAGATAATCAAGATCAGGAGGGCCATAGATGGCGTCTTGACAACCATAGCAACTGATTTAACTGAACATGTTCAGTCAAGGAGAATAGTACATTCTTTTTACATCAAGGTCTAACATAGGCAGATCGTCTTTTGTTTTTAGGTGTTATATCAAGAAAACAGCTTTGTTTCAGTTTTATTTTGTTTGGTGTTTCTGTCACTTCAAACTCTTTGCATAATTTAATCTACAGTTGTGTTTGGCTTGTATTCCTCAGAAGCAGCTATTTTAAATACTCAAGGCTTTACATAGAAAGATTCCTTCCCAAATTCATCACACAACAACACAATCTCACTCCATAATCGTCCAGGAGCGACGTTTGGTCAGGGTCCTGTGGCGTGCCGTTGTGACGCTCCTAGACTCCTTCAGCTTCATAAAGGGACGCAAATAGCTTTCAACTGATTGCAATGTATTCCCATCTGCAGCGGGATTTGACGCTCATAGAAGCACTGCATTCGTTTTTGTCGGCTGCCCTTAAAAGGCAATGTGAGCGTCCATTCCCATTGGATAACGGAGAATTGTACACCCGGAAGTAAGTATTCCCCTTACTGTCGATTGATTTTACAGTGATATCTGTATCTCATTGACTAAAAATCACCAGATTATCCTTGTTAATTACACAACATTGATTGGATTCAATTGTGGGTAATGCTTTTGTATTTTCCCCCTTCGATTCGGAGAAACAAATATTTTTCGGAGTAAAGGATGGCAGATGACACTACACTACCCAGAATCCCCAGCTATCGTTTAGGACTACACCATGTGCTCTGTTTGACAAACCCCGTTTTTTTTCACCATTCATTCCAATGGCTGGGCGTCTATGTCACATGATCTTCAAATTTCTCCCTGCAGAAAAAAAAAACATGGCCGAACTTCGTTTTATTCTCGGTGGAAAATGCCTATTTTAAAGTTAGTTTGGCCATTAAAATGCGTTTTGATGTCATTTGATGCGAGAAATATGAGTTGTTATTTCAGATTATGTGTGCAGTGGATGTACATGATCTTTAGTTTGCTAGTTATTACGAAGATTACTTCAGGAAATTGCGTCCATAGAACGTTTTCATTGTTACCAAGGTGGTTGCTAGGGACGCTGCTATTATTTCTGTTATGTTGTGTAACTGTTTAATGGTGTTATCTTTATTTCTACCCCCTTCCCCGTCAATGTATAGTGTTGGTCCACAGCGCAAACGTATTAGGTGAACAAAATCCACATCTAAAGATACGTTATTTCCCCCTGTGCAATTCCAGTCTCACATCTCACAGCACATCGTCATTAACAAATACCGGAAACAGACCGAAAACATTTAAAAAAAAAAAAAAAACTTTATTCCGAGTGTGCTTGCTTTTCTCTTTGAAAGTCATCACATAACGGCATTGTAATACACGGTTCGGCTGCATTAAATATTACATATCTGCCGTAGTTCTCTATTTATAGCCCTGATGAGAAGACTTCTAGACAAACATGAGGAACTGAAAACGTGACGTGGATCATAAATATATCAGCAATTCAACAACATCTTACATTGATTTTCACACAATACGTCTCCTTGCAGTATCAACACTAATTCGGCTGACTTTTATATTTGATCCAATTGGTAGATAGGCTGTATTTACACCATAAAGGTGCACAGCTGATATAAAGGGACACCTAGTGGTTAAAGCATGTTATTGAATTTCATTATTTTTATTATTAGATATTAATAGGATCCCTATAAAGTATATTCATTACTCGTTATTCTCTACTAATAGTTAATTAAGGACTGTATATAATGACTATTTTGCACATCCCTTTCAAGATTTCAAGATTTTCTAAGGTTTATTGACATATCATTTACACAACTACGGTGTAGTTATGCATTGAATGAAGAACTTGGGTCGCGGGTTCCTCAATAGTGCATTACAAGACATCTATCAATATTTGTGCATACCTCCAGCAATGTTAACTATGTTGAAGCACTTATTTTAACTGATATTATACATATGTTAATACATATGAAATATCTACATACATCTTATAAGAGTATAATTACTCTATGTAGATATTTCATCTCCGGCCTTGTCAGGTATTGAACAATCCGGCCTTGTCAGGTATTGAACAATCAATAAATAAAGAACACAGAATTGTTAAATATAAAACACAGAATTTGTGTGATTATACTAAATGATTTACAAATAAACACCACTGCATATTTATTATGCATTACTCTAAACGTGTAATAGCGTGCGTGGTTTGGGTTAAAAAGCTGTCAAGTTTACAGTGTTAACAAAATAAAATATCCCGCTGTTTCTGGTTTAGTTTACGACGGATATATTTAGTTATTGTTTTGATATTTGTAACACAAAAGCGATGGAAAAAAACCACAGCAACACAGAAAAGATGGTCTTAACATGACCCAGTGGTTTAAATAAAAAAACAATAATATCAAAACAAAATATTACTACTAACTCTATTGTGAAATTCAAACTGAACGGTAAAATAATAGTTTCCGGTCTATTCTGAGCCCGATCTCTGTAGATAAATAAAAATAAAGAACTACGACAGATGTGTAATATATTTAATGCAGCCGAACCATTTATTACAATGCATTCATGTGATGACTTTCAAAGAGTAAAGCAAGCACTGCTGAATAAAGTATGATTTTATCTTTTACGAAACCTTTTTTTTTCATATGGAATGCAGTTGGAGGTCAACCAATCACAGAGCTTGAGAACTAATCAAGGGGTTTGTCAAACAGAGCACATGGTGTAGTCCTAAACGATAGCTGGGGATTCTGGGTAGTGTAGTGTTTTAAAAAAATATTTGTTTCTCCGAATCGAAGGGGAAAAATACAAAAGCATTGCACGCAATTTAAACCAATCAATGTTGTGTAATTAACAAGGATAATCTGGTGTTTTTTAGTCGATGAGTAGTGCAGATATCACTGTAAAATCAATCGACAGTAAGGGGAATACTTACTTCCGGGTGTACAATTCTCCGTTATCCAATGGGAATGGATGCTGACATTGCCTTTAAGGGCAGCCGACACAAACGAATGCCGTGCTTCCATGAGCGTCAAATCCTGCCGCAGATGGGAATACATTGGAATCAGTTGAAAGCTATTTGCGACCCTTTATGAAGCTGAAGGAGCCTCGGAGCGTCACAACTGCACGCCACGGGACCCTGACCAAACGTCGCTCCTGGACGATTATGGAGTGAGAGTGTGTTGCACACAGGAGTTCACAGATTTCACAGAATATTGCACCCTCTAGTCTCACCTCGCCTGTCCTGTAATGGCTTGTTTGACCTGCATATCAAGTACGTAGCTTAAGGGCACATAAGGTGTCAGTATAATACCTTTAAAAAAGGTTATATATACACATTAAGGAAATATCCTGATATGTTATTAGGGCACCATACACCATAGCATCTGATGTACAGTTTGGCAAGCGCTGATGACAATACTGAAAATATAGCATTTACTGCTTTGTCTTGTTCTCCTTCCAGTTTTCTTCCAATGGTAGCTTTGGGTTTATGTTTTTTGGTGCATCTCTTATCTCTAAAAACAAAAGATGAAGAAAATAATGAGTCATTCCTTATACAAGTGATGTACACTTCCCCACTATTCAGTGTTTTAATTACATTACCTTTGTCAGATAAAGCAAACATCACATCACCAATATTTAACTATCAATATCAAAAACCCCTTCTCTACTGCATTTATCCCGTTTTCACCCGGTTTAAAGGTTGGTTATGTGCACCCTTCACTGAACATATATAAAATGATACTCAGTATAATGGATACAGAGTTGATCATACTGTGTTTGTATTGAGTTTGGTTTGTGGTTGTGCTCTTACCAACTCAATCCTCCTTTTTGGCTTTCACGCTCTCTATATCCTGAGAGGCTTCAGTTGCAGAAGTCACTGCGCACACATTGAGAGGAAATCAATACATGATACAATACAATCGACATTGCAGACTTCATACAGAGGAAACTTTCACTCGTTTAACATATGGCTTCACCTTCACCAAAACTAAAGAGACAACTGTAACAATGCACCACAGGAGAGCATCCCTTCTTTGTCACATCCAGGTCTGCTGAACTGGTTACTAGTTATTCACCTGGTTTCTAAACTTACACTCACAATACTGTATGGCGAATGGTCTGGTATGCATACTGCATAGATTCCAGAGAAAAGGTTTTGTAGATGTTATGCAATTTGTCTTCACCAGACCAGTTTTATACACATTCTGCCTGTAGAGGCATCTCTGCCCTAAAAGTACAGCATGTTCTCTGACAGTCAAGGGTGGAGTGCAGGAGGAAATGAAACCACTAGCTCTGCTTCTTAAAGGAAAACTTCACCACCATATCACCATAGCATCTGATGTACAGTTTGGCAAGCGCCAAAAACAAAGTTTATCGTCTGTAAACTTTATTTATATTGCTTTCAGACTGCACAAAACAACAGAATAAAAAAACAGAATTGTTTTTGATTCATTTGACTGGGGGAGGGGCCCCTTTTGACCCTATTAGGTTTTTGTGCATGTCAATAGGCGCTTTCACACCTAGTACTTTTCCCAGGAATAGTTCCCAGAACTTAGTTCCTCGGAAATCTTTAGTTCCGGAACAATCTAGTAGATCGCGTTCACACCAGAATAAGTCCCTGAGGGAGCCGCTGACGTCACTTCTTCTTCTTCTTCTGCTTTGGGTTTACTGGCAGGCCGCAAACAACTTCACGGTGTATACTACCAACTGAAGTCCCGATGTCACAACTGGTTTTTTTGGTTGGGCAACGATTAGCCACAAACCAACCAAGGTAACCCACCTTATCACCTGAATCTCCTCCTAGAGCACCATTATGTTTTTTTAAACCAAGCATCTTGCAGGGGGGCGTGGCCAGCAGCAGCTCATTTGCATTTAAAGCTACAGACACAGAATCAGCACTTTTGAAACTGCCTGAAACAGAGGGGTTTATGGGATGCTACAATTATCTGTTTGGTATTAGGAGACAAACTCTTCAGAGACGTTTTGTGTATATATATATATCTGATAACTATAATATATTGTTAAAATAAATCCCTGTGTTCCCTCCAGAGGGAGTTTCTCTCCCATACAACACCCAATTCTTTCAGCCTGGAGGCTTTTGAGAACACATAAGAGAAAAGTTGTATTCAATAATTCAAGGTTACATGGGGAGTGAGACATTTATAAATAAATTGTCATTTTGTGGGTAAAGTATTCCTTTATAAATTACCACCAGATGTCCTGTGCATTTACTTAGTGCTAAATTACTTTGGGTTTAAGTCAAATTAAGTCAAATATTGTTTAATTTGAAGCAACACGGTATGATAGAAGACAGTTCACAATAGAGTACATTGAGTGAGAGTTGAATCTATTGTACTGTTAGCATGCTCTTGGTAAAATGGACACACTCAAGAAAAGCGTTAATTTCTCACTCCCAGAGTGTGTTTATTTGTTCACACTGTGTTATCTGTTCATCACCACGGCCCAAAAATATCCTGTTCATCCTGTCAGCTCAGACCGATCACAGGACAGGCAGGGACTAAGAATAAGTATTGTTTATTCCAATGACAATTATGGTAAACTGAGTTTGTTGTTGCCATGTGTGTTTTTGATACCCGCTTAGTTATAATGGCAGCCCCTTCAAGGGGGTGAATTTGTTAAACGTTGTCTTTATGTGTAACAAGAAGATAGATTGGCTTGCATGGCTGGTGAAGGGTCATTGATCGTTTACCTGGATGTAAAAAATAATAGTTAAAACACTGAAATATTTCTTAATGTTCTATCCCCTTACTGCTTGTTTACACATCTAATTGGCAAGCATGTTTGCATAGATTTACCAGCTATTTTAGCTAGTAGCAATGTTTGACCTCCACCCAAAAACGCAGCCATCCGACCAGTAAGTGGACGGTGACTATCATGTAGTTTAAAACATGGTTTTACGCTAATGTCACATATAGAAAACTGAATTGGAATATGCTTTGAACAGTGGCGAGCCGTCAGGGCCCTCTAGGCCCTCTGTGAGGGCCTAAGATATTCAAAAAAATTATATTTGAAAACATAAAAAAAAAACGTTTTTTTAAAAATATCTTTTAAAATAGGTTTTTGTTGTTACATTTTTCATTAGTTTTACCAAAATAACTTGATTTAATTGTATTTAAAATAATATTTCCAAAGAAATAAATCCTTCGAATCTGCCTATTCAGTTTCTGTTGGAATGTGAAGGGTTAAATGTCGTCTCTGCAACTGTGAAGCAGTGATAAAACCGCTTCTTAAAAAGCACAACCTCGATCCAGAGGTTTTAGCCAACTATAGACCTATTTCTAATCTTCCGTTCCTCTCAACAATTCTTGAGAAAGCGGTCGCAAAACAGTTGTGTGATTACTTAAAAAACAATGATTTATTTGAAGATTTTCAGTCTGGCTTTAGAACACATCATAGCACAGAGACAGCTCTGGTTAAAGTCACAAATGACATTCTAATAGCCTCAGACAAGGGACTTGTCTCTATTCTTGTTTTGCTCGATCTCAGTGCTGCATTTGATACTATCGACCATGATATCCTATTGCAAAGACTAGAGCACTTAGTTGGCATACAGGGAACTGCTTTAGGCTGGTTTAGGTCCTATCTATCTGAACACTCTCAGTTTGTATGTGTTAACGATGAATCTTCCACGCAAACCAAAGTTAGCCATGGAGTGCCACAGGGCTCAGTGCTTGGACCTATTTTGTTCACATTATATATGCTTCCGTTAGGCAATATTATAACCAGAGTTAGGAAAAGGGACCACATTACTCCTGTTCTGGCTGCCTTACACTGGCTCCCTATAGAACACAGGATAGAATTTAAAATTCTTCTTCTCGCCTACAAAGCCCTTAATGGGCAGGCGCCATCTTACCTTAAAGAACTCATTATACCCTACTGTCCTACTAGGGCATTGCGTTCCAAGAATGCAGGGTTGTTAGTTGTTCCTAGAATCTCTAAAAGTACAATGGGAGCCAGAGCCTTTTCTTATCAAGCTCCACATTTGTGGAATCAGCTTCCAGTTTGTGTTCGGGCGGCAGACACCCTATCCGTTTTTAAGAGTGCGCTTAAGACCTTCCTTTTTGATAAAGCTTATAGTTAGGGATGATTAGATTCAGCCGCTAGTTTTGCTGATATAGGCTTAGTTTTTCGGGGGACATCTTACTTCTTCCTTCTCTCTGTCTATACCTGAGTACTCTCATGTTCCGATTAACCCAGCTTCCCCAAATGTCTTTCTTTTTGGTGTCTATATACACTGGGATCCGGAGTCATGGATGATCCTGCGGTCCTGTGTCCTGGATCGCGAGCGCTGGATCTTGAGTCGTGGCTGTGGTCCTGGATCATCGGTCCTGGATGGATATCCTCGTGGATTCATCTTCCTATTATACACACATGCATTTCCAAACATTTGGACTACCTATGTTGCAAATGTATTATCTTTTCAATTTACACACGGCATCTATTGCACGTCTGTCCGTCCTGGGAGAGGGATCCCTCCTCTGTTGCTCTCCCTGAGGTTTCTCCCATTTTTCCCTTTAAACTGGGTTTTCTTCGGAAGTTTTTCCTTGTATGATGTGAGGGTCTAAGGACAGAGGGTGTCGTATTGTCATACTGATATTCTGTACACACTGTGAAGACCACTGAGACAAATGTAACATTTGTGATATTGGGCTATATAAATAAACATTGATTGATTGATTGAAGACGGGAGAGCTTGTTGGTCCCTCTCTACATTCACAGAGGGCCCGTAACTCAATGAGAGAGTAATGTCAAATGACAGTATAATTGACCAATCATATCTTCCCTCTAAATGGGCGGGCTTTATTTTTGCGGAATTTATGACAAGTTCCGCCTGCTGTGAGGACTATGCAAGTGGTGCAGTGACGCGTCCTAAAACCCGGAAGTAAGCTGCGCTCGGATTCCCTCGACAGAAAGCAATGGAATTTCTCCATAGGATTTTGGAAAATAGCTCGAAATAAGATCTGTGGAAAACGAACCTGTTAGATAAATGCTACGTTTTGTTCAGCCGGATAATATCCACATGTCTACCCTACTTTTATTATTTTCGAATCATAAATCTAATCGATAGATTTATAATTAGCATAAGTTCGTTCATGATGGCTCACTTCAGTGATAGTGATGACATCGTTGCGAAAGTATTAACCGAGTCATTTTCAAGATTGAGTTACAATGATAAACTTGAGTGGCAAAGGATCAGCTGCATGACCCCGCCATCAAGTGCTTCATCCAAAAGGACAGGAGGATGGACTTTGTGTTTAAGTGATTTGATCATCAAAGGTAGGCCTAAGTCATTTTCAATGTGGGCCGCCGTGCCGACTTAATTCATTTGTAATTGTTACTTGGCTGTGGGTGCCGCTGTCATTGATGGGTTTTGCACCCCGGGCCGCTGTTTTGATATTCCGCTGAAGTATACGCTGTGACGTAATAACTCTTCTTTTCTTCTCGAGGGAAGGGGGGTCAGAGGGCCTAGGTATACAAGTCACGGCTCGCCACTGCCTTTGAATAGTTTATTTTGTTTCTGAATTACAGGTTTGTCAGGATTTTTAATCATGTAAAATCACTGAGCAGTAAACTGCCTCAAGAAATACAGAACGGTGTTAAAAAAACATATATCTCCCACTATTGTCACATATAGAAAACTGAATCTGCTTTGTTAAGTCTCTGTTGTTGGAACAGATTACTAAAAAGAATGATGATGGATTTTAGATTTTTATGATAGACTATTAAAGAAAACAGGGTAAACTTACTTACAATGATCGGTGTTAGAGTTTCATACCTTTAGGTGAGGGATCTGCCTTTGTTTGAGCAGCTGCAGTGACTGGTGATAATGGAGGCAACAGTGGAATAGTTGCTGCAGCAATCTTTATATCTATAAGAGTGTGTACTGCCTCGTCCGATGCTGATACTTCACTTGGTTCTGAAGCCTTGTCTGTTACTACTGCTGGTGATGGGGCTTTAGCTTCAGTTGGTGCTGTGGCTTCAGTTGGTGCTGCGACTTCAGTTGGTGCTGCGACTTCAGTTGGTACTGCGACTTCAGTTGATGCTGTGGCTGTTGCTTCGATTGGTGTTGCGGCTTCAGTTGGTGCTGCGGCTGTTGCTTCAGGTGCTCCAGCTTCAGTATATGCTGGGGCTGGTGCTGGGATTGCAGCTACAGCTGGAGCTGGGGCTTCAGATGGTGCTGCAGCTGGTGCTGGGGCTTCATGTGTTGGTGCAGCCGGTTCTGGGGCTTCAGTTGGTGCTGGGGCTGGTGCTGGGACTGCAGCTACAGCTGGTGCTGGGGCTTCAGATGGTGCTGCAGCTGGTGCTGGGGTTTCAGTTGGTGCTAGGGCTGGTGCTGGGACTGCAGCTACAGCTGGTTCTGGGGCTTCAGTTGGTGCTGGGGCTGGTGCTGGGACTGCAGCTACAGCTGGTTCTGGGGCTTCAGTTGGTGCTGGGGCTGGGACTGCAGCTACAGCTGGTTCTGGGGCTTCAGTTGGTGCTGGGGCTGGTGCTGGGACTGCAGCTACAGCTGGTTCTGGGGCTTCAGTTGGTGCTGGGGCTGGTTCTGGGACTGCAGCTACAGCTGGTTCTGGGGCTTCAGTTGGTGCTGGGGCTGGTGCTGGGACTGCAGCTACAGCTGGTTCTGGGGCTTCAGTTGTTGGTGCAGCTGGTTCTGGGGATTCAGTTGTTGGTGCAGCTGGTTCTGGGGCTTCAGTTGGTGCTGGTGCTGGGACTGCACCTACAGCTGGTGCTGGGGCTTCAGTTGTTGGTGCAGCTGGTTCTGGGGCTTCAGTTGGTGCTGGTGCTGGGACTGCAGCTACAGCTGGTGCTGGGGCTTCAGATGGTCCTGCAGCTGGTTCTGGGGCTTCAGTTGTTGGTGCAGCTGGTTCTGGGGCTTCATTTGGTACTGGGACTGGTGCTGGGACTGCAGATGCAGCTACAGCTGGTGCTGGGGCTTCAGTTGGTGCTGGGGCAGCAGATTCAAATGGTTCTGGGTATACACATTTTTCTGTTGAGGTAGCAGCGGAATTGTCAGTTGGAGCCTCTCCCTCCACTTGAGCAGCCACTACAGCAGGGGCCTCAACAGCTAGAGCTGCTGCCTCTTCTACAACAACAGGGGCCTCTGTCTGCACAGCTACAACAGCAGGGTCCTCTGCCTGCACAGCTACATCAGCAGCGTCCTCTGCCTGCACAGCTACATCAGCAGGGGCCTCTGCCTGCACAGCTAGATCAGCAGTGGCCTCCTCAACCAGGGCTTCGACCACAGGAGTGGCCTCAGACAGTAAAGTTTCTACAGGGACGGATTTCTCTAAATGGGGTAGTGCAGCCTCAGGTTCAGTGTAGGCTTCAGTTGGAGCAGCAGTTTCTGGAACTGGCTCTGAATGGCTGACAGGTTCTAGCTGTGGCTCAGGAGCAGACAGGAGGTCCTCCCCAGACCCAAGATCCTCCTGGGCCTCCAGGGCTACCAACACAACATCAGCTTCATCATCGGCTCCTGGTTGGAAATTGTCCGGTAAGGCAGTCTGCACAGGCAACTGTATCTGGTCCTCGATGGTTTGTGCATCTTCTGCAATGAAGCCATTTCTGACTGCTGTAAAAACAGGGTGGACAACACAACATTTTTTATAGTTAGATGTACGACTTGCAAGCATATTATCAATCTACATCTCCCCTATGTGATGCCCTGTTAATCTGTAACAGTAACTACCTGACAACAAAAATAATGAAGAAAACATTCCTAATTTAATTAAATTGAACATTATTTGGGGGTTGGCGAGCTAATCTACAGTAGGCTTCAATAACAACATTTCTAATGGCCGAATTCAAATGCATCCTAAGGTGACATTTAACGAAGAATAGACTTCTATATTGCAGGGTGTTCAATTATTCCTGTATTTTATTGTCTTAATCTGCCTATCAGCATGTTTTTGCATATCATTTTGCTGTTCTTGTAAAAGGCCAAAGACAAATGTCTGAAGTCAATCTAATAAATAATATGAATAATACAAATCCAAACAACAGCTTAACTTATGGAATGCAGGAGATAGAAAATAAAGGCAACAAGGTAGAAAACATTCTTTAATTTCCCTGGTTAAAAATGTGATTTATTGAAGCCAGTCTTTGTCTAAAGCCCGGAGGACATGCATGTCACTCTCTGAGGAAATGAAATACACATGACAATGCATTTGCTGCATTTTGAGAGAGACCCTTCCTTCATTCTCCTTCTTAATGCTGCTGTTAGATATTTGAACAAGTAACAAGCCCTCAGGTGGAAAAACATGAATTTAGTATCAATGGCAGCCTAGGACATTTTAACTGACAGTTTCTCTCTAGATAAGTTTTGCAGCTAATTTATTTACAAAAACACCAGCTAAGACAGAGCAGAATGGGTGGATGGTTCAGAAGCCACAGCTTCCGGAATGTATTCGTCTGTCAGAAGTGCTGAGAGTAATGGGTGGAATAATGGGTGGAAAGGAATGTGACAGGCTGGCAACTCAAATGAAAATAAATCATTGGAAGAAACGCAACAGAGAAAAAAAGTGGGTAAGCCATGCAAGTGAAATATTTCTAATAATATCAAGTTTCAACTAAGAGTTCAGAACTGCAGACTTACATTCTTGACGAAAAGTGTTTTAAAAAATGTTTAATTGTTATTATGGTATGACTCCCCTTAATTGAATTTAAACATGTTTCCATTAGTGTCCAGTTTACGGCTCACATACGATCTAACAGAGTATTCCACACTGTTGTGCAGCTTGAACTGGTGTTAAAAACAGTTTTGGTGAAGACATAGACAGCCTCTCCAAGCATGGATGACCAGAATTTCAACATAATTTAGCAGCCAAAGATGATCCCAGTCAAAATAAGTGCCATGGATGGCTTATAACACAGAGTAGAGGGAGGGATGGGATGTAAAGTATAGGGGGCCCGGTCAGGGGATGCGACCAGTGGTGGATCATACAGTGACTGTAATGGGTGAAAACTCCACCCATTCATTTGTAGAAGCCTTCCTGAGAAATACAATAAGTGGTTTTCTTGTGGGAATTCTGTAAGAGTCTGGAAAGCTTTTCCAGGTTACTATAGCTGGCAGGCTGAAGAGACAATGGTACAACCATCATACACTGATGACACGCATGAATAAACAATCACGGTCAGTGTACACAGGGCTTGCACATAAGAATCCAAACGACAAACAAAACAAGAACTACAGAGCATGACTGCAAGTTCAGATGTAACATATATTCAGAAATTCCAGGATAGCCTAAAAAGCATTTGGGCTTTTTGGAAAAGCCATCAATCTCCTAGCCCCTCTCCTTTGATATCCAGCATCCATTGTTTTGTGCGAGCGCTAAATTCCTGTAGCAGTGTCAAACACTCCATATCATGCATAAACAGATGGCAATCTAAGCAACTCACTTTTGAGGAAAACTTTGTATTCAGACTTTGGAAGCACAAAAAGCATGCACACTATGTAGGGAAACATAATTTAATTCACAAATCAGACTACTGTAGATTGGCAGAAAAATGGTTTGGTCACAACTCTTTCCTCAGGCTGCAGATGCACTGCTGAACAAAGCAGCTGGCTTTCACACGGTGCTACTGTCAGAGTTGTATGAAGTCCTCACTACATTTGACAAAGCTAGCTTCATGTACATGTAAATACCCAATTGGCTTTGGTAAGGAGAGGAGCGGAGAATTAAACACAAACACACAATATAACTCTCATTTCACAAGCCAAAACACTCAGTTTCTGGCAGCATATTTTGAATGGATACCAAGCTTATTAAAAATAAATGCTGACCACTTCTGGGGAGCAATGAGAAAATGGGTAAACATGAATAATTCTCTACATGGGCTGCTGTAGAATGCTTCGAAGCAGAAGAGAGTGAGAAAGCACACAGTGTTCCAGAGCAGAGTCACACACCCCTCAGCAAGCCTTGACTGCATAAAAGTGACTTACTCTACATATGTACATGTAGAGTAAGTGTATAAATCATATGGTATGCTTATTCATTAAACATACACTAAGCTAGACACGTTTAGACATTTAAACATAGATTGTTCAAACTTACCCACTGTATCTCCATTGGCCTCCTCTGGCTTTGTACCTGGTCTTTTCTCCTGATCAACAGTCTGTGCACTGGATGAGGAGCACCCCATGTTTGTCAAAAATAGTTTAAATTGTTTAAAAATAATCTATGTTGTTAACAAACCCAAGTTCCACTGCTCTATATTAGCAAAGACAGAAACTGCACCATTTTCTCCACCAGTCTCTGATTCAATGCATGATCCGATGTCTTCTTGCCCCAGATCTGTTGTAAGAATGCAGCCAGGCAGGGAAGGCACTACTACTGCTGAATGTTCCCGACTGCCTCATGCACAGGCACACTTTTCATGCAAGA
This sequence comes from Pseudochaenichthys georgianus, assembly GCF_902827115.2. Classification (NCBI taxonomy): domain Eukaryota; kingdom Metazoa; phylum Chordata; class Actinopteri; order Perciformes; family Channichthyidae; genus Pseudochaenichthys; species Pseudochaenichthys georgianus. The sequence continues at coordinate 7,039,796 of NC_047518.2, forward strand.
GGGGGAGGCAACCATGTGTGAATGGAGTGTGTGTCCTCCCTTCTATAGGAGTGTCCCCTATGGAAGAGATCCACCTCCTGGTGGTTATGGGTAATACATTTTCAAAGAATGCATTTCTTTAAAAGGGTTTAGTCGATGAAGTTATGCATTTACTGTCTTTGACTTGCATAATAGCTTTTATTATTATTGTGAAAAAAATTAAGTGCTATAGATAACTTATCTTCTGAATTGATCATAAACCTGATAAAAAAACATACAATAAAATGTGAAGTCTAAAATGTGTATTTATCTGTATAAGAGTATTTGGCATACAATTATAAAGATGTAAAGAGAAAAATACATTGTGTTAGTAGAAAGCATTGCATTTTCAGTGTAACTTGTAGCAGGGCTCTCAAGTTTTGAACAGAGTTCAGAGTGAGATTTTGGCAGCGGCGGGGCTTTGGGTGGGGACGGTGGTCTTATCTGATAAATGACACATAAATTCATGTGTGTGTGTGTGTGTGTGTGTGTGTGTGTGTGTGTGTGTGTGTGTGTGTGTGTGTGTGTGTGTGTGTGTGTGTGTGTGTGTGTGTGTGTGTGTGTGTGTGTGTGTGTGTTTTTTGTTGTAGGTGTTGGTGGCAACCCTCTCCGCGTCGGCATTAGAGTGAGGGAGCACTAGAACAAGTTGAGCTATTTTAGTGAGCCTCAAACTGGCTCAAACCGGTCACCTTTAAAAAAAGGAACCATGGGGATATCCATCAGCTGATATTCCAGGAACTCCTCACACACCTAAGGTGTGAGAAAAAGTTTTTAGAGAGTACTTGTCCATGGACAAGTGAGTTTGGAAATTTACTTGTCCGAATACATTTTTCACTTGTCCAGAATGGACAAAAATTGGGGCCACTGGAATCTTCTTCTTCGTCATCGTATTTTACATTTTCCCACGGTTTTTATGACACCGCTAACGTAAGTGAGAAGTGAGATTTTACTGCATCACACATAGGGTTGGGTATCGTTTGGATTTTAACGATTCCGGTTCTGCTTTTCGATTCCGGTTATTTTCGGTTCCGGTTCTTTGAGAGAGTAAAAATAAGTCCCATGACAAACTGGGAGAAAAATATATTTATGAAAACATTAAGTCAAATCTGTATTCCTATTTACAAATCACATACTGTTTAATTTCTTACGGTTATTGAATACAATTATATAAAAATAATCTCTGCATTGTTTATTTAGTTCTAAGTGGTGCAGTTTGAGAATGTACAATTGGCCCAGTCTCCTCTGATGTTACACTGCCTGTGAGACAGAGTCCAACCACACATGTCCAACACATAGGACATAACCTAATAATAATAATACATTATATTTATAGCCTATAGGCCTAGCGTTTTTCTACAACGCAAAGACGCTTGCACGCTTACACACGTCCTGCAATACACATGCTGCAGCTGCTCACTGTTTGTAAAAGTAAAGAAATAGTATTTTCATTTCCATAATGTACTTTCTATACCCTGCTTCATAAACAATACTGACATCCTGCTCCTCCGAGTCTGGGGGTCCGGGGATGTGAGGACAGCGCGAGGACAGACAGGGAGGCTGCTTCACTTCATAAAGGAAATGGTGGTTAATATTAACAACACAGGAGTTAAAACGCTTAATAACCTTCATTACGTGTTAGAGAAAGAACATAAGAAAGTTTGACAAAGATGAGGCTGTTAAACGGGCAGCGGATCCGCTGTGTGTAGAAAGAGAGAGAGATGCCCCTTTCACACCAGCGCCTTTTCAGCTCCGGCTCGGAGCTAGAGCCTGAAAAGCGCCGGGTTTTCCAGTTCACACCGGAGCTGCGCCGGCTCTTAGCTCCGGAATCCGCTTCATTTCCAGCTCCAAAAAATTGTCGGTCCAGAGGCAAGAGCTTTGGAGCTAAGAGGTGACGTCGCTTACGTCGAGGCGTGCAGGAAACTAAACCCACCTCCCATTAGAGATGGCAAATCCGGATCATTTTATGGACTCGGAGTCTTCTGAGTCAATCATTGAAGAGATCCGGATCATACGAGTCATTTGAGTCATTTGAGTCATATGAGTCAGCATGACCAAGATCGTAGAAATCCTACCAGTGAAACCGAAAAGTTGTTGCATTTAACCAGCATATTAAACTAACGTTACATTAACCTCCGCTACACAGTGTCTTTTGCTTTAATAAAACATGTGTGTGTGTGTGTGTGTGTGTGTGTGCATTTTAAAAAATAAGTGTTTTGCATTATATGTATATAGTTATTTTAATATGTTCCTGTACTTAAGCTAATTTTGCACAATTGTGTTTTCATTTAATAATAATAATAATAATAATAATAATAATAATAATTGTATAATTACATTTTATATATTCTAACTGTTTTGCAATTTTCTATCATTTGTTTCTTTTTGTGTGCCATGTTCAAAATAAACGAGTTTCCAAGTAAGATCCTTATTGGAAATGCAGATATTATTACAGGAGACTGTTGCACAACATGACCATTTTGTTAGAAGTCTACACTGAAACTTAATTTAGAGCCGGAAAAATCGCGGGATCCGTGAATCCAGGTCAATGATCGAGAGAGACCAGTAGCCTACGAGGACTCAGAGCCGTAACATATAGCAGGCAGCAGATCCAGAGATCCAGCAGACTCGTCCCCATGCACGAATCTACAGCGACTCAGCCCCTCCTCCGGCTCGCACGGCTCCCGCGAGTCCCATGTATGGGCATACCACGGCTCCCGCGAGTCCCACGGCTCCCTCGACGAGTCGCAGCAGACTCAGAGATTTGCGGACTCACGGCTCACGGCTCACTCACGGCTCCCGCGAGTCCAACGACTCACGGGACTCTCGCGGGAGCCGGAGGAGGGGCTGCATTTGCTGTTGATTCGTGCATGGCGACGAGTCTGCTGGATCTCTGGATACAACAACGTTGTAATGTGATTGTACACGTTATAAAGAGAGTAAAGAGTGACGCAATTTATAGTTTTAATTGTTACGTCACATCAGGTGTAGGACTCAAAGGACTCGGGTTAATCGAGAGGGAGACTCGTCACGACCGGCTCATTACTAGGATCCGGGTTATGATCCGGATGAATCATGACTCGCCCATCTCTACCTCCCATGGGTCGACTGTTATGCCTGCCTACAAGCAGTAGTGCTTATAAACACACTTTATAAAGTCAGGCAACACTAACCAGGCTTCGTGTGATTCTGTTTATTTGTGCCTTACTTTGACCATCCGTTCACTGTTATCGATCATTGTGGAGAGAGGCAGACGTGTTGTTTTGTATTATTGCAGCTATCGGATTAGAGTAGTCAGTTTAGCTTCGGTTGCTATGCTAACATCACCCGTTTTATACCAGAGACACTTTCATAACAGCGTTGTGATACCAAACAGTGTCAATTCAGACTGACACACATTCACTTAGGCTAAGGGGAACTGGGGATATGCATCAGCTGCTTGTGTGAGTCGGACAGTGAATACTTTAGAGCGGCCGCTACAGTGTGAGCTAACCGGGAGCTAACGGGAGAATAAACTCCCGTGGAAGAGCAGCACTGCAGCGGTCGGTAAATGCTGCAGAAACACATTAATAAACAATGAACCACGGCACTCTGGAGCAAAGTATAAGGTTGGAGAAGTCGTTATTCAATTTATTCTGGCTTCGTGTGATTAAAAGCAACACGATCATCGACCCGACGCTGTTGTTGTTGTTGTGAGCTTCCGTTGGGGAGAAATCAGCGATGTAAACGGTCACGTCATGACGCAGCAAGGGCAGCTCTGGGGCGCCAGTGGGCGGTGTGCACAGAGCGGGAGCTGAAAAGGGAAACCGGAGCTGAATCAGAAAAGCTCCCGCTCGGAGCTAGAAACTGAAAAGCGCTGGTGTGAAAGCCGCAAGAGAGAGACGCTGAGCCGCAGCGATCAGCTGATACGGAGCATAGAGAGAGCTGCAGTCCGCGGGGCTCGGCCTCGCCTCCTGTCCTCACAACTCTTATTAATCCCGGTACCGGACATTGTTATTTGTTCCTACTCGGAACCGAGTGTTGCTTCCCAAGCCTGCCACTGTGCTACACTTCCCGCCCCGCCCCCGTCTAACTGTACAGAAAGCAGCGATGCATTTCCTTAGGAATCGACAAGCAGAACCGAAACTAACACTTCTAAACGAACAATGTCGGACACGTACAATTTGCGAATGAGTTCTGCCTTTTGTAAACTGAATGTATCAATAATTTGTCAATAAATCAGGTCGAAAAACGTCACTTGTCCGCCGGACAAGTCAATTGAAAGATCTACTTGTCCGATATTGTAAATAACACGCCCCGGACACACTTGTCCTGTTCCTCCGGCCCATGGAAAGGTAGTAGTTCCTGAAATCTAAAAAGAGCACCATGTGTAAAGAACTGATTAATGTATTCAATCAAAGTATTGAAATCCTGGAAAATGTTGAAACCCTTACCTGTCTATAAAGTATAGGGCAGAATGTCTAAATCCTACCCGGATACAGCCATGTTATTTTCTAATTGGCTGTTCGACAGTTTACATTCTTTTGATTGGTTGATGCGTGGCTACAGTGATTCTGTACTAGTCGGCTTGTTTGAGACAAGCAAGACCTGGGCAGACCTGCGCAGTTGCGATCAACGTCTTGCTAGTGCGTTGCATGATGGTTAGTCATTTTGTCCGACTTGCTCTGGAGGCTCGCCCACATGAGACTTTGAAATCTCGCGGGACAAAGACGCCCGCAGCCTTGAGAGCAAGGCGAGGCGAGTTGGCGCAGTTGCTCTCCACGAGCTGCGGAAGCGAAATGCTTGATGGGAAACGGCTCGCTGGTATCTGGAGCTGAGCGCTCATTGGTGGTTTTTACCACGTGCTGCTGATGAAACTCTCCAATTGGCTGGCAAAAGTTTGTTGTTGTTTTGTGTCAGTTTTACGTCGCCAAATCCATTCCCATTTTTCATCATTGTTCCACAATGTTTATCATCATGAAATTAATATCTATATATACTGCTTACCGTTTTCATACTTTATATATCTTAGCATATTCATACACACTGTTCATACTGCTCACAGGCTGATATCTAGTGTATTAATACCCCACTGTTTATTCATCATTCAATTCATTATACATGTTATTCTGTAGATTGTGTACATTACTTTCCACTTCACTGCTTGTTGCACCTGGTTAGAAGCTAAACTGCATTTCGTTGTCTCAGTACCTGTAATATGTGCAATAACAATAAAGTTTCTCTTTAAGTTAAACCAAATCATTAAAATAAAATCTATTGTAATGTAATGATTTGGTTTAACCTTATTTATTGAATACATCATTTAAAATGGCAAGATTAAATCAATTTCCGCCATTGCAAACCCAGCCAGTCAAGCCGACTCCGAGTCCGAGCTGTCCGATTTAAGACGAAGTTTTTGACACCTCCCCCGGCTGAGATCGGCTACTCTCGTCTACTTTCGAGGCGAGCCGCAATGTGTCTCAAACAAGCCTAGTTTGTTTACAAAATTGCGGCGCAACTTGGTGGGCGGTACCCTGGAAAGGAATCTCTGCGTGAGAAATACAAGGTGTGGCGTGTGAGCGTGTGAATGGAGTGGAATGCGTGTGTCTCACGCCAAATGCGTGAGACTTGAGAGCCCTGCTTGTAGAGCAGGGTGATTAGAGGGATCCTGTGATATCACCCCAGATAGCAACAAGTCATTGAATCTACATTGAGATATGGTCATGCTGAAGATTGCAATCAATGTTAGACAAAATGAACTAAAATGAACAAATAAAAAAAGAGTCATTATTTATTCAGTTAATTATTACGATTTAATTCAATTATATGAACATTTTGTACATCTATTGTCCACTTTAGCACACAAAACATTCTCTCTTTTAAAAGGTCTCATCATATGGTTTTCCGGTTATTACCCGTCCCCTTGTGTGTTATGTAGTTTTTTATGCATGTAAATGGTCTGCAAAGTCACAAACTCTCGCAGTACACCCTGTAGCGAGTAAAACTCTAACACAGAAAATACCTGTCTACACTGAAATAAAGGGGAAAGTGGGGTTGTTCAATTTGCAAATATGCAGTTAATATATGAGACAGAATGTATTCATGTTTCTCATCGAAACATCAATCAATCATGTAGAACTATTTTAATATTGAGGGGTGTACGTTCTATAAGTCTCAATCATGTTAAGAAATAAGAACAAAGTTATGTTTATCTCTGTAACTCCGCCCACTGAGCACATACGTCAGCAGCTTGCTCTGCAGCCGATTACTCAGCTTCTTATTATTGACAAATATGTTATTCACAAATCAAAATGTTCTGACTCAAAACCCTACTTTTAATAGTTTCATAATTTAACTTCAACAATATGGCACTTTAATGGACAAGAAAAGCAGAACAAATTGCAAAAAATCTTTATTTGAAAATGTTGAAGCTTTTTTTAAACAAAGAGGGGGGGAGGGGTCCACCATATTTTCATCCCGCATCGGAGGAGCAAGCTGGTTCTGTTCCGAGGAGATCTCTACAAGGTAAAAGTTATTACAAGTGATTTAATGTCATCAAATGTTACAGGTTATCGTTTGCAAAAAGCTGAGTTCACATTTGCTGTTACAACGAGCAACATAAATACAGCTGTCAATTTGTAAACATTGTCATTCACTCACTGGTGTTAGCTAGGATAAAGCCATGAAAATCATAAGGTGAGTTTATATTGATTGACTTGTGTTTAGCGTGTTTTTAGTGTGAGTATTTGTAGAGCGTAAGTCCGGCAGTTGCTTGCTTTTGTGGTGGAACATTACGGGACATAATTCACTATGTTATAGAGTGGCAAAGTCACGCCCATCTACTCCATGGGACCTTATTTCGGAAAAATAATGTATTGAAGTCAATGGAGAGAGAAAACTTATCTTTCGATCCCGTTTGAATTGTGCCATGAATTACACATATGATGTTTGTCAATCTTAAAAACTAATTTCCATGTCAAAAAAGTCACAGTTTGTCGTAAAACTGTTGAAATATAAGACTATGAAAAATACGCAACTAGAAAGACTACAAATCCCAGAGTCGCGTAAGTGATGTCACAATTGTTTTCCTTCACTAAGAGATAGCTAAGATCAGCACCATATAGATATAATCTGTCTATATGGCGCTGGCTAAGATAAGATAACTTTAACAAGATGCCTGTGTGCTTAGTACCAGGTTGTTATCATACCAGCAATGGGTCTTGCTCTTCTTTCGCTTCCCGTCTGATGAAGGGACCAGGAGTGGCTGGATCAAGTTAGCTACCTAGCTAGTAGCTAGCACGTTAGTTAGCATTACAGCCTTGTCATTTTTATTAGCCTTAATATGAAGTAACATTAAGTAACCCACAATGTTAAACAGTAAGAGTAGTTAGTCATATTTCGTGAACCCTTTGAAGAGTACTGTGTAATCATTCTATAATACACAATTTAAGCCCGGGGGAGAAATGCTAACGCTAGCATCGGCGATTGCCGATCTTTTCTAATTCATGCTATCTGCACAAATGGTTGACATTAAATATTAAAAAGACCAGGCAATTCAGAGAGAATCAAAGGAAGGCAGGCAGGCAGGCAGCTTTGCATGACATTCTTCTGGACGTGGTGATAGTGAGGGTAGTCAATTATTTTGTTGACAAGACAGTAGTGACGGCCATCTTGGTGACGTGTGTTGTTCTGCGAGACCAGAGATGTAGTTCATTGAGCGTTTCACACAAACAAATGTGTAACTTCACAGTTTTACGACACATCTTTTTCTTTTTTGACTCGCAAAATGATCTTTTAAATTGACAAACATCATATGTGTAATTCGTGGCACAATTCAAACGGGATCGAAAGATAATCTTTCTCTCTCCATTGACTTCAATACATCATTTTTTCTAAATAAGGTCCCATGGAGGTCCACCGGAAGGGGAGGGACTTCGCCACTCTATGCCTGCCTTCCTTTGATTCTCTCTGAACTGCCTGGTCTTTTTAATGTTTAATGTCAACCATTTGTGCAGATCGCCGATGCTAGCGTTAGCATTTCTTCCCCAGGCTTAAATTGTGTATTATAGAATGATCACACCGGTGACAGTACTCTTCAAAGGGTTCACGAAATATGACTACTACTCTTACTGTTTAACATTTTGGTTTACTTAATGTTACTTCATTCACTTACTAGCTAGGTATCTAACTTGATCCAGCCACTCCTGGTCCTTTCATCAGACGGGAAGCGAAAGAACGAGCAAGACCCATTGCTGGTATGATAACAACCTGGTACTAAGCACACAGGCATCTTGTTAAAGTTATCTTATCTTAGCCAGCGCGATATAGATAGATTATATCTATATGGCGCTGATCTTAGCTATCTCTTAGTGGAGGAAAACAATTGTGACATCACTTACTCTGGGATTTGTAGTCTTTCTAGTTGCGTATTTTTCATAGTCTTATATTTCAACAGTTTTACGACAAACTGTGACTTTTTTGACATGGAAATTATTTTTTAAGATTGACAAACATCATATGTGTAATTCATGGCACAATTCAAACGGGATCGAAAGATACGTTTTCTCTCTGCATTGACTTCAATACATTATTTTTCCGAAATAAGGTCCCATGGACCGGAAGTAGATGGGCGTATACGGACCCGGACCTATAATCAATACATCAATAGGGGATTTCAATTTTGACAGGGCGATTCTATTTTAACCGCCGCTGACAGGGGGCGAAAGAGACGAGTGAGTGATACAGGGAGAGAAACACAGAAGAAGAGACGAGAGAGCAATACAGGAAGAGAAACACAGAAGAAGAGACGAGAGCGCGGCAGAGAGAAGCGGAGAGGAAAGTGAGTGAAGAGAATAATTAGCAATTCAGGGAGAGAAGCGGAGAGGAGAGTGAACAGGCGTGTTAGCGGCAGACAGGGAGAGACAAATAATTACACATGGCGCTCTCCAAGAAGAGGAAAGTGGACAGTGAGAACAGAGCTTTTAACCCTGAGTGGACGGACTCATTCATGTTCATCCTGCCCACTGGGAGCACAGAACCAGTGTGTCTCATTTGTTCAGAGACCGTGGTGCTCATTAAAAGTGCCAAAACGCCACTATCCGCATTCATTGCATTTAGCTGAAGCTTTTATCCAAAGCGACTTACAATAAGTACATTCGACCAGGAAGACACAACCTTGAAGAAAACAGAATCATATAAGTACATCAGCTTTCATAGAGCCAAGCATTTCAAGTGCTACTCAACTGGCTATAAATAAGCCAGTCCTTTATTAGTATATAAGTGCTCTGTTAGCAGTTCTTTGTTAATAATTCTATCGCTCGAGGTGGAGTCGAAAGAGATGAGTTTTCAGTCTGCGTCGGAAGGTGTGTAAGCTTTCTGCTGTCCTGATGTCAATGGGGAGCTCATTCCACCATTTTGGAGCCAGGATAGCAAACCTACGTGTTATTGCTGATGGGAACTTGGGTCCCCCTCGCAGCGAGGGTGCAGCGAGTCGTTTGGCTGATGCAGAGCGTAGTGCACACGCTGGGGTGTACAGTTTAACCATGTCCTGGATGTAGGAAGGGCCAGATCCATTCGCAGCATGGTACGCAAGTACCAGTGTCTTGAAGTGAATTCTAGCAGTTACTGGAAGCCAGTGAAGGGAGCGGAGGAGCGGAGTGGTGTGGGAAAATGTAGGAAGGTTGAAGACCAGACGAGCCGCTGCATTCTGGATGAGCTGCAGAGGTCGGATGGCACATGCAGGAAGACCAGCCAGGAGGGAGTTGCAGTAGTCTAGGCGTGAGGTGACGAAAGCCTGCACCAGAAGCTGCGTCGCTTTCTGGGACAGCTGGGGACGTAACTTCCTGATGTTGTAAAGCATGTATCTGCAGCAACGGGTTGTAGCAGCGATGTTTGCAGTGAAGTAGTGTTGCACGGTGTACCGATACTTGAAAGGTACCGCGATACCCTGCCGTTAAAAACGGTACGATTCCTCCGTTTCATTAGTATCGGTACTTTAAGAATGACGGGGGAAAGTACTCCCGTGAAAAAACGCCGTTTAATAAGAGCCGTGTGTGTTCAGCGCTCTGCTTCCACTCCTTGCACTGCAGCCGTGCCTGCAGTCCCGCTCCTCTCAAGCACGTTCTAAGTCCCTCCCCTCTCTCTTGCACGCGGCCACGCGCTAGCTGCCAGAGCATGTGAGAAAACGAGAAGCATGGCTGCAAGTGGGAGTGCAACTGCCGCTGCGCCTCGGCTTGTTGACAAAAAAGACGCCAGAAGTCTGTGAACGGGCCGTTCAGGTGTTCAGAGCAGAGCTTCCTGTCGGAGCAGCAGAGCGTGATGTGCACTGAAAAGTTTTTCTGTCGCAATATTATCGTTGAGCAAACTTAACTAGCAAACTAGCATCACTATCTGCTAACGTTAGCTTTAGCCTTCGTTTTCTATTAGTTTTTTTCATAGGCTATAAACGGAGGTGGTATAAGTAGCCTATATATCTTGTACTTGAGTAAAAGTAGAAGTACCCAGGTCTTGTACTTGAGTTAAAGTAGAAGTACCAGAATGTAGGAACAATCCTGCAATCAAAATGTTCCTCAAATAAAAGTACAAAAGTATTATCATCAAAATATAGTTAAAGTAGCGACAGTAAAAGTAGAAGTGCTCAGGTCTTGTACTAGAAGCACCAGAGTGTAGGAATACTCTGTTACAGTAAAAGTACTGCATTCAAAATGTTCCTCAAGTAAAAGTATTAAAGTAGCGACAGTAAAAGTAGTCATTGTGCAGATTGGTCCATTTCAGAATAATATATATGATATGTTTTATAATGATTGATCATGAAAGTGTTCTCAAAGCTGGTAAAGGTGCAGCTAGTCTGAAGTACTTTGTAGACTGCAGGGTAGCTGGTGAAGGTGCAGCTAGTCTGAAGTACTTTGTAGACTGCAGGGTAGCTGGTGGATTTACTCCAGGTGGAACTAAAGTCTGATTTAACACTTGATTATATTTCACATCATTCATCCAGATCTGTGAAGTAACTAAAGGGATTAAATACATGTAGTGGAGGAAAAGTACACCATTATTTCTGAACTGTAGTGGATTAGAAGTACAAAGTAGCAAAAGAAACATTGAAATACTTAAATAAAGTACAAGTATCTCAAAATTGTACCCAAGTAGTACTTGAGTTTATGAATTTAGTTACTTTACACCAGTGAAGATAGACTAAAGATAGAAAGACTAAGCCTTGCACAGAGGCATGAAAATACATTTTCAAAATGCTCAACAGTGCTGCCAAAATGTTAAACTCACTGCTACACAATTAAAATAAATGCTTTTATATATATTTATATTAGATGTGACTCTTTGGCGTTTCTGTTCTTAGTAACACTGCTGCTTTAGTTGTTCTCGTGGCTGTGGTCCTGGATCATCGGTCCTGGATGGATATCCTCGTGGATTCATCTTCCTATTATACACACATGCATTTCCAAACATCTGGACTACCTATGTTGCAAATGTATTATCTTTTCAATTTACACACGGCATCTATTGCACGTCTGTCCGTCCTGGGAGAGGGATCCCTCCTCTGTGGCTCTCCCTGAGGTTTCTCCCATTTTTCCGTTTAAACTGGGTTTTCTTTGGAAGTTTTTCCTTGTACGATGTGAGGGTCTAAGGACAGAGGGTGTCGTATTGTCATACTGATATTCTGTACACACTGTGAAGACCACTGAGACAAATGTAACATTTGTGATATTGGGCTATATAAATAAACATTGATTGATTGATTGATTGTTCTGACTGCTAAAATCATCTGTTATTCCTAATTTTAAAGCCGATATTCAGTGTTGGGAAAGTTCACTTTCTACATGAACTAGTTCAGTTCACAGTTCACACATTTTAAAATGAACTAGTTCAGTTCATAGTTCATAATTCAAAATGTTGAACTAAAGTTCATGGTTTCAAAAATGAACTAATTTATAGTTCATAGTTCTTTTTTCAATACGTTGCTGCAAGCTATTATTTGTCTCCTGTACGATGTTAATGGACCATTTCAATGTTTACAATATCCTCAGAGGGCCGTACAAGTTATTGACCTCTGCTTAAAAAAACTAAAATCACAACTCATTCATTTCATTCTGTGCAAAGAAACCTTTGCAACCTTTGCAAACCTTTTTTGCAAAGATTAAGCAACCTCTTAATCCAGATATCTCACCATGACTCGCGTATGCATGCATGTGCAGGGTGTGGCGTGACCACCAAAACAGAAAGATATGGACACAAGATGTGTGCAAATGTATTTAGTTTCCTATCCATGTGAACATGGTTTAAGTGGGGGGGGACCTAACCTCCTCTAGGGGGGTCCGGAGGGCATGCTCCCCTGGGAAGATTTTTTTTTAAATGTTGAAGTTAAAAGCATCAATCTGGTGCACTTTGAGAGCAACATTAGGAGATCTATGGACACATCTCTCAACACCCAAACACAACTGTAAACAGATTTTCTTTTAATTTATGGATATTTGACAAATCACTCCCCTTTCAAACTGTAGGCCTATTCTTCTTTATTAATAACTGTCATATAGTATTTTATACCTGTTTACTTTATTCTCTTATTTTTTTGATAACTATAATGATCATATAAAGATGTGCCTTTACCTCACTGGTTGTAGACAAAGCTTCTTATATTCGTTAGCATAGCTAGCTAACCAGATGCTAATGATAACAACACAGTTATTGACTGTCTGATCAGTATGACAGATGAGCAGATCGCAACTGGGCTTTCAACTAAAGACACAGACACGCAGAAACTGCGGCATGTGTATGGACTTATCGGTACTGCAATTTCTGAAGTGCTGGAGTGGCGTTCTGGTGCTCTCCGTCAGAACTGCACCCCTGTCAGTCGAGACATATACCACGTGATGACACGTTAGGCTCGTGTTGTGTTCAAGGACCCTAACCTTGGCCAGGAAAAACAGGCACTCGCTTGTTTAATTTTTTTGCGGTCTAGATTTCTTTCATTTTTTATTTTTTGCGTGTGTTTATAAATTACCTCGAGAGCCGTACCAAATTGTCTCGCGGGCCGTATACGACCGGAGGCCGGAGGATGCACATATTTTCAAAAACTATTTTCTCTATTTTATTTTTAAATGCAGCCCGAGAGGAACATAACACATATCCACAGTATGTACTGTATAGTTCAATGTTAATTGCCAATAAATATTGTTGTTTTTGAATCGTACTTTCTTTATTTGATTGGCAGTCAGTTGTTGATTACATGCAGATGTTGATAAAGCTACAGGCTACTTCAATATATATCACACTAATTCATAAAGCAACTTAGACATTTTGATGTTCCGGACCTTTGCATGGGGAGATTTTCTCTAACTGGACCTCGTTGAATTTGAGTTGAATACCCCTGCTATAGAGAGTGTGTTGCGCCATGGACCTGTTAGGTAGCGCACCTGTGGTTTGTTATCATTCTAGCTTGAGTAGCATGTAATGAAGTGGTTCCTACCTTTCTGTAAACTAATGGAAAATAAAGTGTGGAGTGTCATACTCAACACGCCGCCTCCGACTCCCATTCATCGGCTCTACACTTTACAATATTTAAAACTATGAACCTTGCCCAAAGTTTTGCACATTAAACCAAGCTCAGTCGGGAGGGAGAGTCATAGCCGATGGATGAGCTTGCGGCATGTTTGCGGTACGTCTTGTTTTAAATTATTGTGTCATGTCTGCTGTCAGGCGGTGTAGAACTTTACTGCCTCGGTCCGGCTCTGCATGTCTACTCTTGTGCCGACTTTTAGGGGCTCTGAGGCAGGTTGTACGGTAGTAGGTTACGTTAAGCGACCATCTTTACCCATTTAAGGTGTTGATTGTTAAAGATATATTACAATATTGTCTGTGGGACCGCAGTGTTTTCCCTAAAAAACGGTGTATGTATCTGCTTTGATCCGCTTTGTGTTCATGTAAATACCATAAATACACACAGAGCGGATCAAAACAGACACAGTATTGTGTGTGGGGGTATGTCCCGGAAAGCGACAATTGATACTGGAAAGTGGAGGATATTAATGATTGTGTTACATTTTAGCAGCGGTGCACATACCATGAATATGGGGGACATGCCGGACAGATCTTAAAGTAAGGGTTACGATCCACCCGCTGTGAAATGAACTTATCTTCCATATTTGCTGTACACTTGTGTTTACGGAAGTTGAGATGTTTCTCGGTTGTGATTGGTTGTTCCTCGTCACATGACGAGCGGTGCGCACTGCTGCAGTGCACGTCTCCATTGAAACCAATGGAAATGAGCTCGCAACACTGATGTGTATGGCTCCATACAAAGTTGTACTCATTGCATTAGTATAGGCTACTGTAGCTTTTTACATTGGAGGCGCCCATCTCGGCCCAAAGTCGGTTCATATTAACCTAAAGGTACATAATTAAATGGTAAATGTCGCCTTTAAGGAGCAGAACATTTTTGTTTTATTTGTGTGTGAATAATGAAATAATTTCAAATATGTTTTTCTGTGATAGGTAATTGGTGTGGAGAAGATTGACCTCAGTCTTGCTTTGAACATTGTTCCAAAGGCTCTGTAGTAAATGGTGAGTATTCCAATGTTTTGTTTGATTTACAAATACATATTTGTTTTTCCTTTCTTTTCACTATATCTGTAAAGCGTCTTTGAGCACCTGTAAAAGCGTTAACAAAATAAATCTATTATTATTATTATTATTATTATTAAAACGGATACAGGAAATGAAAAAAAATGTATCAGGTCAGACAGGAGTATATCAGATAACAAGGAGGCTTACGGCCCGTACACACTAGGCTTGTTTGAGACACATTGCGGCTCGCCTCGAAAGTAGACGAGAGTAGCCGATCGCAGCCGGGGGAGGTGTCAAAAAGCTCGCCTGAAGTCGGACAGCTCCGAGTCGGCTTCTTCTTCTTCATATTCTTCTTCGCATTCTCCTTCTTCTTCTCTCGGTTTTTTGGCGGATTGCAAACAACTTTAAGGTGCATACCGCCACCTCCGAAGTCGGCTTGACTCGGTTTGCATTTATAAAGAATGCACACATGTGTTGTGTCGTTAATGTCAGATATGTACTAAGTAAATACATTTGTTCCTGCTCAAGATTAGATTCAACTTTATTGTTATTGCACATATTACAGGTACTGAGACAACGAAATGCAGTTTAGCTTCTAACCAGGTGCAACAAGCAGTGAAGTGAAAAGTATATGTACACAATCTACAGAATAACATAGAATGAATTGAATGATGAATAAACAGTGGGGTATGAATACACTAGATATCAGCCTGTGAGCAGTATGCACAGTGTGTATGAATATGCTAAGATATATAAAGTATGAAAACGGTAAGCAGTATAGTATAAAATATATAGATATTAATTTCATGATGATAAACATTGTGGAACAATGATGAAAATTGGGAATGGAAGTGGCGACGTAAAACTGACACAAAACAACAACAAACTTTTGCCAGCCAATTGGAGAGTTTCATCAGCAGCACGTGGTAAAAACCACCAATGAGCGCTCAGCTCGAGATACCAGCGAGCCGTTTCCCATCAAGCATTTCGCTTCCGCAGCTCGTGGAGAGCAAGTGCGCCAACTCGCCTCGCCTCGCTCTCAAGGCTGCGGGCGTCTTTGTCCCGCGAGATTTCAAAGTCTCATGTGGGCGAGCCTCCAGAGCAAGTCGGACAAAATGACTAACCATCATGCAACGCACTAGCAAGACGTTGATCGCAACTGCGCAGGTCTGCGCAGGTCTTGCTTGTCTCAAACAAGCCTACTACAGGCGTCAGAAAAGCTTGAAGCTGGGCGTGTCCGAGGCTTGGCGCTTTCTCGCGCCCAAGGCGACCAACAACCAATCAGGAATCTCCCGCCCACCCCCGGCATACAAAGCAAAAAAAAGCCCGGCTCTTCTTTACTATTGCCAAAATGGATGCCGGTTTTGTAGCAACAGTAGCGTTGGTTTATTCAATGTCTCGCAGGAGGCCACGTATAGTGCGTCGCTGTTGGGTACATCCGATACTCAGAAAACGTCTGCAACGGGGGGAATACCACGTTCTGGTCCAAGAGATCCGCCTGGATGGTGAACTGTTTCAGCACATCTGCGACTCGCCATCTGCCTACGGTACGTTTTGTGTATTTCTACTTCTTTAATATGACTCTGTATATAAAGAGAGAGAATGCATGCAATGGATGAATGAAGTCTGTGATTTAGTTCAGATGAATGACATTAATTAAGATAGCTAGGTAAACGCAGTATTGCTCCTGTGTGTGTGTGTGTGTGTGTGTGTGTGTGTGTGTGTGTGTGTGTGTGTGTGTGTGTGTGTGTGTGTGTGTGTGTGTGTGTGTGTGTGTGTGTGTGTGTGTGTGTGTGTGTGTGTGTGTGTGTGTGTGTGTGTGTGTGTGTGTGTGTGTGTGTGTGTGTGTGTGTGTGTGTGTGTGTGTGTGTGTGTGCGTGTGGTGTAATTGTGTGTCTGTGGTATGTTGGTGTGTCTGTGATGTGTGTGTGTCTGCCTGTGGTGTAATTGTGTGTCTGTGGTGTGTGTGTCTGCCTGTGGTGTAATTGTGTGTCTGTGGTATGTTTGTGTGTCTGCGGTGTTTGTGTGTCTGTGGTATGTTGGTGTGTGTCTGTGGTATGTCTGTGTGTGTGTCTGCGGTGTGTGTGTGTGTGTGTGTGTCTGTCTGTGATGTGTGTGTGTCTGCCTGTGGTGTAATTGTGTGTCTGTGGTGTGTATGTGTCTGCCTGTGGTGTAATTGTGTGTCTGTGGTATGTTGGTGTGTGTCTGTGGTATGTCTGTGTGTGTGTCTGCGGTGTGTGTGTGTGTCTGTCTGTGATGTGTGTGTGTCTGCCTGTGGTGTAATTGTGTGTCTGTGGTGTGTATGTGTCTGCCTGTGGTATGTTGGTGTGTATGTGTCTGCCTGTGGTGTAATTGTGTGTCTGTGGTATGTTGGTGTGTGTGTCTGTGGTATGTTGGTGTGTGTGTGTGTCTGCGGTGTGTGTGTCTGCCTGTGGTGTAATTGTGTGTCTGTAATGTGTGTCTGTGTCTGTCTGTGATGTGTGTGTCTGTCTGTGTCTGCGTGGCGTATAACTTTTTTTTTTTTTAAATCATGTATATTACTTTTTTCTCAGGTACCTGGCAACCGGTGACTCGTACAGGACCATAGCATTCAGCTATCGGGTCGGGCATACAACAGTGGCTGTCATCGTGAAGGAGGTTGCGGGTGCCATCTGGACCGAGGTGCGCTGGTCGAGGAGACCATGCCGGTACCACAGACGGAGGACTGGAGAGCCATCGCTGCTGGGTTCCAGGAGCGCTGGAACTTTCCAAATTGCGTTGGTGCCATTGATGGGAAGCACGTGGCACCAGGCTCCGGCACATTCTGGGTCCCTCTACTTTAATTATAAGTCCACCCACTCCTTGGTACTGCTGGCTGTCGTGGATGCCCAGTACCTCTTCAGGGTAGTGGATGTCGGAGGCTTTGGAAGGAGCAGCGACGGTGGGAGCCTGCGGAATTCTGCATTTGGAGAGGGCCTCAGAGATGGCAGTCTGCAGCTACCACCTGGCACCGTCATCCCAGGAGCAGAGCGGCTCGGCCTTCTTCCCCATGTGTTCGTTGGGGATGAGGCTTTTCTGAGGCTGAGGGTTGGACAACCTGCTGCGTCCGTTCCCTGGACGTCACCTCACAGGAGGCTGTTCAACTACCGCCTCGGCCAGGTTGGTGGTTGAATGTGCGTTTGGCATCCTCTCATCTCAGTGGAGAATGTTCCGGCGTGTCATCACCACCAGCCCGGAGGTAACAGAGTTGTGTGTGAAGGCCACCTGTGTGTTACACAACGTCCTCCGCAGGAAGACAATAGGAAGGTCATCATGCACACCTGTCGTCGCAAAGTCGAGTGATGAAGCTCCAACCCTGCGCGATGCACCTATGATGGGCTCCAACAACGCCACACGCCGATCCATCCAACTGCGGGAGACCTTCTGCTCCTATCTGAATGAGGAGGGTGGAGGGTCATGGCAGCATAACGTGGTGTAGGGTCAACATGGCTCCTCCAAACCAAAAGCTCTTTTAAGAGCTACCCATTTTCTTTAAAGAGCAAATATTCCAAATGAGCCATTTTAAAATCAAACATTGCTAATAAACATGTTTCTTGAATTGATATTATTATATTATGATATGACTAACAACCTTTTTCTTTCAGCCCTGTTTTTACTGATAAACCACTCATAATTTCAATATGTTTTCACATGACCAATTACAGAAGAAAGCACATTATATATACCGACATACATGAAGCTTCTGGTATGTTGCAACTGACAAACCACATGAACAAGTGAAGACACAGTATAGCCATAACATACTTGAAATAATGTTTTATTTGGTGAATTTGAGTGAAGTGTGTGTGATGAGTGTAAAAAATGTAATGTGGATCAGTATGTGTGAAAGAATTATAAAAGTATACATTGTTCTCCTGGTCCACCTCAAAAATGAGCTGGTGTACCCCGAGGCGGACTCTTGCCCTCTGTGCCTTTGTCATCTGCCTCATGGTGGGCAAGAGGCTCTTGAAGAATTGAAAGTCCTCGTCCTCGGGGTTGGCTGGGCAATTGGTCACAGCAGACAGCAGACGTCTTTCATCTTTTCTTGCAGACGTTCTCTAATGAAATTAAATGAAATAATAAAGTTAATAAATAATAAAGTGAATTTTGTTAATTTACTAAATTATTCCTCCATTAATGAATGCTATTTTTATGCTACATTCCATGCTGGCTAAATATACTGTCTATGCTTGATAGCTGTGAATCAAATCAAGTTTTATTGATATAGCACATTTATAAACGATTTTTGGTCGAGCCAAAGTCCTGTACATATAATAAAATTAGCCTACAGTAGAGACACTTTACAGCAAATACAACAACACAGATTGTTCAGAATATCAGTATTGTTATATTATATATTATGCTTATACTTATATTATATATAATATTTTTTTATTATTATATTAATATATATTATATGTTATGCTACATTACTAGCTGGCTAAATATACTGCCTATGCTTGATAGCTGTGCATGTATTATATGTTATGTTATATATTATGCTTATACTTATAATATTTTTTTATTAATATATATGATATTGTAGTGCCGAGAGATATGGGAGTCGGAGGCGATCGAAGGTGGTCACCACAATATGTTATTATGCTACATTACTAGCTGTCTGTTCAATGCTAAAACGAAGTAAACTGGATATAAACTCTCCAAACAGTTGAAAACCTACCAGTTTCACCAACTGTCTCTGCCACCTCCCGCCATGCCTGGTTCCTCCGGTTTAGGTCCCGGTAGGTGAACAGAGTACAGTCATACAAGACTGGGACATTTGCCACGGAAATGATTAATTTGTCCTCCATTTTCTGACATAAGGAAAATAGTCGAGACCTGCATACACGCGGTTTGATTGGTTGGTGCTTGTAATGACGGGAATTCAAAAACGGGATTTGATTGGCTGACGCCAGCTTCGAGCAAGCCTCGAGCCTCAAAAGTTGAACATTGTTGAACTTTTGATGCCGATAGACGCTCGCGAGGCTTGCAACGCCTTGCCATGCTACCCACAATGCAGTTCCGGGAATTTTGAAAATATCCTACGTCACCCCATTCAAATGAATGGGCGAAGCGTTGGAAGCCTTTTTTGACGCCTGTAGTGTGTACGGGCCGTTAGAAAGTACTGCAATCTGACCAAACACAGGGACTTAGTAATGGGTATATATATATGTATTGATTTGTTAGATCTCACTCTGTTCCCTTTGTGACTGTGCACTCTGCAGGCAGAAGATGAAGACGTCATTCTGCGGTCCATTCAGGGGATTACAATGGGATTTTATGTTGTCAAACACAATTCCACCATGAGACCAGAGGACAGATGAGACCAGAGGACAGATTTTCCTGTAAGGCCAACAGGTACTAACTGATGTGGACAACATTGCATTAGCTGTTTGGACTAATGTATGCAATGAACCTGAACTACCCCCCCAAACTGAAGTGCACGTTCGAAGCGCTCCAGCAAATGTTAATGGAGCTAGACGGCAACATGCTCTCCAAGAAAGCCCAAGCGTTTAAAAACAAACAATTTGAATGAGCTGTTGCCATGGACCATTGTGCACTTTTTCAGCATTCATACTGGACTTTCATCGATACAACTGTCTTGCACTTTCTTTGCTTATGCTTTTTGTTGTATTGATTTGCATGTTTCAGAAATGTGTGTTTTTCCTGGGGTCATGTGTTTTCAGAATGTACTAATTGCGCTACTTCAAAATGTCAGTTCTTGTTTTTATTTGTAATGCTTTCTTTAGTGCATATGTGACCTGCTCTATCGAAATCAGTCGGAAGTCGCAACGGCTCATTTCAAAATAAACGTGGATTTACGTAAAAAACTATTTTTTCGGGGTTCAGGTGTTTTGTTTGATTTTAAACAAACAAAGTCTTGGTATTAAATCCAACTAACTGTGAATTTATTTAAAAAAATGTAAGGAATGTCCGGTGGCTGCAGAATCAACCCCCGGTGGCACCAGCAGTGAAACCTCGACCAGCACCGCCGAGGAGTCCTTCAACTTTGATGCTGAGCCCTGCACTCCCCTGGCAGAATCCACCATCTGCACCACACCGGCACCGCTCGGAGAGAGGCCAAGCACACTCAGCACTCGAAGGCCTCTGGCGAAGCGCAGGATGATGATACTAAATGAGATACTGTCTACCACTGTTCATTGTTCAAGATTGAAATGTAAATGTGCAAGCCGTTTTTCTGCCCCTCTATTCACATGTAGCCTTTCATGGTTTCTTCATTCTCGAACTGTTGTGGAGCAGAACTATACAGTTGCAGGATTAGTCTCAAGTACCTCAATATAATGATAGTATGTCTGCACTTTATGTGCTCATTTCATCATTCAATCATGTATTTTATATTCTACTAAAACTGAATCAAACCATAAACAAGGTGGCCGGTTGGGATTACTATATATATATATATATATATATAAAATATATCTGCATTATTTGATCCCACTTTATGCTTTGCTCTTGCTGCTTATTTGACACTGATTTGATATCTTATGTTTCTGCCCCTCTGTTAATTCTCCCATTATCCTCCTCAATCTGCCTAGAAGTATTTTAATGTTGTAGCTGTTACTATAAAGAATAAACACAAATAGCAGGAAAGGCAATGCTAAACTTTATTTCGTACCTTCATACACACATAACACAACATTAGAATGAGCTTTTATCAACGCCTACATGATGATAACCTGTGAACATGACAGGAAAATCCACATGACATTAATACAGAGCGGGCAGAACTGAAATCTGCATTCAAAGAATACACTTTACCAAAGCTTGAGGAAAATATCACAACACAACCCCTTTATGAGCCAAACCATCATGAAAGAAAACTATGGTGCTATATCTGTAACATCCCGTCATGTCTGCTAAATTGTTCATGTCATGTTAATCAGGTTCATGTTATTGTTTCACGTTTAGTTCATAGCCCAGGTTAGATTTATGTTTAGTCAAGTCTTTTTGTTCACCTGTCTAGTCTTGTCATTGCACTTCCTGTTTTATTTTGTACTAACCTCTGGTCTCATTTCAGGTCCCTTTACTTCCTCCCTTTGTGTGTTTTCCCACCATCGTCAGTGTCTGCCCCGCCCCCTGATTGTTTCCACCTGTTCCCCCTTACCTCATGTATATATTTATATATACTGTGCCAGTTCGTCTTGTGCCTTGTGCCATTTAGAGAGCCAGCTTGTCTCGCCCAGAGATTATTGTATTTTGCGACCATAGTGAAGTTTATTTAGTTTGTAGTTTGCTTTGCTATGTTTTGCCTCTTAGGAGTGATGTTTTGTTTGAACTTTATACTTTTCCAAAGTAAAGACTATTTTTGAACAAACTTTCTTTTGAGTCGTGCGTTTGAGTCCAAGTGTCTGTAAGGTTCCTAACAATATCTTATCCCACTGAAAAGGCACTGCACCGATACCGTTAAAATATTGGCATAGTTCATCCCTGTGATGCTTGGCTCGAGCTGGATTATTGGTGGTGGGTGGCAGGGTGGCTTGCCGTAGGTCAGGGTCTTGTCTCCAGATTCCTGGGACAGTGCCATGATCGGGTCCTTCCTGGTCAACAACACCCGCCATGTATGTGCTACAGTTCTCTGTGCGCAGGAAGTTGTGCAGAGCACATCAAGCCAAAACAACTTTGGCCATGTTTATGGTGGTTAGGAAGACCCGAAAACGGTTGGCTAGGATGCCAAGGGCATTTTCTACCACCCTCCGAGCCCGTGACAGCCTGTAGTTGAAGATGCGTTGCTCTACAGCTAGCCTGCGGTTCGGATAGGGCTTCTGTACTCTTTCAGGGGAAATGCCTCATCTGCCACAATGTGGTAACAAACCGCCTGGTCAGAAGCAGGAAGTGGTGCAGGTGCAGGGATGTTGAATGTCCTATTCTCCAAGGCATCCTGCAGTGAGCATCCACCAAACACACCACCATCTGAAATCCTCCCATTACAACCTACATCTACATACAAGAACTTGTAGTTGCTGTCGACCAGTTCCATTAGCACTATTGAAAATGTATGTTTGTAGTTGAAGTAGGTTGATCCAGTTCCTGGAGGCGGGCGGATGTTGATGTGTTTCCCATCCAGGGCACCTAGGCAGTTTGGGAAGTCCCACTGAGCCTGGAATCCATCAGCTACTTGCTGCCACTCTTCCACTGTGTCTGGGCACTGAAAAACAAAACATATATTTTTTAAGACCCATGCTTCATATGGCAAACCAAACATTTGCTGTTCAAATGCCTACAGACCTCACTGTATTACATAGAGTTTGCACAGTAAAACCAGTAAGTATCCACACATACCTTCAGGTATTTC
Source organism: Pseudochaenichthys georgianus (assembly GCF_902827115.2). Lineage (NCBI taxonomy): Eukaryota > Metazoa > Chordata > Actinopteri > Perciformes > Channichthyidae > Pseudochaenichthys > Pseudochaenichthys georgianus. The sequence continues at coordinate 7,062,696 of NC_047518.2, forward strand.
TCTTTTAAAACCTCGTAAATGGCTGTACAGGTCTCAGGAACGAATTGCCGGATGGTTGACACTCCCACTCGGAACTGGTAGGAAAGGCTCCTGAAGCTTTCCCCTGCAAATATTAACAAACACATAACTGAGTTATCTACACAAGCAGCTGAACAAAACACTCATTAGCTACAAAACAACAGGTTATAGTTTGATTACTTTAGCTACTATGAAGATTCAGACAAATGATACAAAATATAATAATGAAATATTTTAACAAGCATTATTATAGGAAGAAGATAACGCTTTATTGATCCCTTGGTAAATTCTCAAGCAACCAAGCAGTACTTTGGTTTTGTACTTACACTAGTACATCTACATTACACTGCGGTATTACTACTTACTTTAGTAAGCACTTGTATATTATTTGCTTTAGCAAAATATACAATAATATACAAAGTGCTGCAATTTTAAATATAGCAACATCTTTAGCTTGCATACCTGTTGCCAAAAATCGCAGCGTAACCATCAGACGTGTCCCCACGGAGATGCAATCCCGGTAGTTGGTGTTTTGCCTCTGGATGATTGGAGTTATGAGTTCCTCCAACATGTGGAACTGCACAGGAAAAAGCCAAGCGAAATTTCTGAAATCTGGCACTTCATTGAATTCCAGCTCTCGACACAGGTTCGGGAAAGCCCCATGAGCTTCTCGCTGTAGTATCCATGACTTCACCCATTTAGTGCGGTTTCTCCTAATTCTTCGCTTCCGCTTCTTGAGAGACTGTTGCTTGAGAATGTCTTCCACAAGTAACACTGCAATGGCTGATAGCTCCAGTGCCGCACGAAACATGTTTTAGATGGACGAGAGGGAAAATGGAATGCACACGCTATTTGTTGTTGTTTATATCACGGTCTGTTCTTCTTCTCTGTCTTCCGGTTGTTGCCTCTTTTGAATGACGAATACACACTCACGCACTGAAGTCGGTGCGGTGTGTTCCCGTGCGACACATGGCCAAAACGCAGGAGAACACGGCCAGGCAACAGCCGACTTCAGCGTCGGCTAGTCCTCTGGTGACTGCTTGGTCTGTCAGGGCCTTAAGAGTATAGTAATCATAGATAACACGGCAGGGTCCGTTACAGTTTGTTTTCATCTGATTTCAATTAAACAAAGTATTGGCTTTCAGAATATTAAACTTGTTTCGGCAAATTCAGATGATAAATACAACTTTGAGTGTTTTCCCCGGGAAACACACACAATAGACACAAATGCAAAATTACACAAAAAAACACACACGCACACGTATACACACACACTCGCAAGCTTCCCTCCAAACGAAAATATCTTCCCTCCGTACGTATTTTGATCATTTGCTCCGCTAATAATCAATCAGATCGATGGATTCCAGAGAAGAGAAAACTTTAAAGGCCTTTTTCTCAAAATGATGACTCGGTGACAGTCATTATATAATGGGTACTTCATGGTAGTGATCAGCTTTTAAGCACAAAAGTGTATATTTCAGTATCTTTTTGAGAGAATTAAGCATACATCTGTCAAATGTTCAAAACAGCCTTGTTTCACTGAAATAGCCTCAAAATCACAAACTGCCATTAAGAGTCAGATTTTGAACGAAATATACTGACACAAAGTACTTTATTTTCTAGTTTTCATCTTTTATACTAAAACAATTATCTTTCGGTAACTTTTTAAGAGAATTTAGCATAAATCTGTCACATTTTCAAAACAGCCTTGTTTCACTGAAATAGCCTCAAAATCACAAACTGCCATTAAGAGTCAGATACTTGACGAAATCTACTGACACAAAGTACTTGATTATCTACTTTTCAGCTTTTATACACAAAAGTGTATCTTTCAGTAACTTTCTTAGAGAATTTAAGAATAAATCTGTCAAATGTTCAAAACAGCCTTGTTTCACTGAAATAGCCTCAAAATCACAAACTGCCATTAAGAGTCAGATGCTTGACGAAATCTAATAAAACAGAGTACTTTCATGGTAGTGGTCAGCTTTTAAAAAGAAAAGTTTATCTTTCGGTAACTTTTTGAGAGATAAGCATAAATCTGTCAAATGTTCAAAATAGCTTTGTTTTACTGAAATAGCCTCAAAATCACAAACTTCCATTAAGAGTCAGATGCTTGACGAAATCAAATAAAACAGAGCACTTTCATGGTAGTGGTCAGCTTTTAAACACAAAAGTGTATCTTTCAGTAACTTTCTGAGAGAATTTAAGCATAAATCTGTCAAATGTTCAAAACAGCCTTGTTTCACTGAAATAGCCACAAAATCACAAACTGCCATTAAGAGTCAGATACTTGACAAAATCTAATAAAACAGAGCACTTTAATGGTAGTGGTCAGCTTTTAAAAAGAAAAGTGTATCTTTCAGTATCTTTTTGAGAGAATTCAGCATAAATCTGTCAAATGTTCAAAACAGCCTTGTTTCACTGAAATAGCCTCAAAATGACAAACTGCCATTTAGAGTCAGATTCCTAACGAAATCTACTCAAACAGAGAACTTCATGGTAGTTATCAGCTTTTAAACACAAAAGTGTATCTTTCGGTAACTTTTTGAGAGAATTAAGCATAAATCTTTCAAATGTTCAAAACAGCCTTGTTTCACTAAAATAGCCTCAAAATCACAAACTGCCATTAAGAGTCAGATGCTTGACGAAATCTACTAAAACAAAGCAATACATTGTCTACTTTTCAGCTTTTATACACAAAAGTGTATCTTTCAGTAACTTTCTGAGAGAATTGGAAGAACCATAGAAAAGGGATGACAATTGATAAATTGTATCCAAAAATAGTGTCTCTTAAGGCGTGTAGAGTCCCCTGACAACTCTCCTTACATTCCTCCAGAGTCAGAAAAAGTTTAAGTTAACTTTTGGAAAAACCATAGAAAGGGGTGAAAATGGATAAATTGTATCTGAAAATAGTGTCTCGTAAGGCGTGTAGAGTCCCCTGACAACTCTCCTTACATTCCTCCAGAGTCAGAAAAACTCTAAATTAACTTTTGGAAGAACCATAGAAAAGGGGTGAAAATGGAGAAATTGTATCCGAAAACAGTGTCTCTTAAGGCGGGTAGAGTCCCCTGACAACTCCCCTCACATTCCTCCAGAGTCAGAACAAGTTTAAGTTAACTTTTGGAAGAACCATAACAAAGGGGTGAAAATGGATAAATTGTATCCAAAAATAGTGTCCCATAAGGCGGGTAGAGTCCCCTGACAACTCTCCTTACATTCCTCCAGAGAAAGAAAAACTGTATTTTAACTTTTGGAAGAACCATAGAAAGGGGTGAAAATGGATACATTGTATCCAAAAATAGTGTCTCTTAAGGCGGGTAGAGTCCCCTGACAACTCCCCTCACATTCCTCCAGAGTCAGAAAAACTCTAATTTAACTTTTGGAAGAACCATAGAAAAGGGGTGAAAATGGATAAATTGTATCCAAAAATAGTGTCTCTTAAGGCGGGTAGAGTCCCCTGACAACTCCCCTCACATTCCTCCAGAGTCAGAAAAAAGTCTGAGTTAACTTTTTGGAGAACCATAAAAAAGGGGTGAAAATGGATAAATTGTATCCGAAAATAGTGTCTCTTAAGGCGGGTAGAGTCCCCTGACAACTCCCCTCACATTCCTCCAGAGTCACTTTTTTTCTGACTAACAACTTTGGTGCCGCCCGAAAGTCCTTCTCCATGTCTTCTCCGAACTTCTCCCACACCCGCTGCTTTGCCTCGGCCACGGATGAGGCTGCTGCCCTTCGGGCCTGTCGGTACCTTGCAACTGCCTCGGGAGTCCCCCGGGATAACAAATCCCTGAAGGCCTCCTTCTTCAGTCGGCCGGCTTCCCTGACCACCGGTGTCCACTAGGAGGTTCGAGGGTTACCGCCCCTTGAGGCACCTAGGACCTTGAGACCACAGCTCCCCGCCGCGGCTTCGGCAATAGAGGCTTTGAACACCGACCACTCTGGTTCAATGTCCCCAACCTCCACAGGAATGCCCGAAAAGCACCGCCGGAGGTGTGAGTTGAAGGCCTCCTGAACTTGGGCCTCCTCCAGACGTTCCCAGTTCACCCGAACTACACGTTTGGGCTTACCAGGTCTATCCAGAGGCTTCCCCCGCCACTCGACCCAACTCACCACCAGATGGTGATCAGTTGACAACTCCACGCCTCTCTTTACCCGAGTGTCCAAGACATACAGCCTCAGGTCCGATGATACGATAACGAAATCGATGATGGACCTTCTGCATAGGGTGCTCTGGTACCATGTACACTTATGAGCATCCTTATGTTCGAACATGGTGTTTGTTATGGCCAATCCATGACCAGCACAGAAGTCCAGTAACAAACCACCGCTCCGGTTCAGATCAGGGGGCCGTTCCTCCCAAACACGCCCCTCCAAGTGTCTCCATCATTGCCCACATGTGCGTTGAAGTCTCCCAGCAAGATTAAAGAGTCCCCTTCAGGAGCCCCATACAGGACTCTTTCCAGGGTCTCCAAGAAGGCCGTATACTCTGAACTGCTGTTGGGTGCATAAGCACACACAACAGTCTGAGTTTTCCCCCCCATAACCCGCAGGCGTAGGGAGGCAACCCTCTCGTCCACTGGGGTAAACTCCAACAACGAAGCACCTAACCGGGACTTGTGAGTATCCCCACAACCGCCCGGCGCCTCACACCTTGAGTAACTCCAGAGAAGAATAGAGTCCAACCCCTATCCAGAAGTAAGGTTCCAGAGCCGACGCTGTGCGTCTCTACGCACAGCGAGCCCAACCAGATCCAACTGGTAACGCTCCACCTCCCGCACAAGCTCCAGCTCCTTCCCCCCCAGAGAGGTGACGTTCCACGTCCCCAAAGCCAGCTTCTGTCGCCCGGGTCTGGTCCGTCGAGACCCTCCGCTTTCACTGCCACCCTTCTGGCAGCGCACCCGACCCCATCGCTGTTTCCCGTAGGTGGTGGGACGGAGAAGCGGAGGTGTTGCCCACGTTGCCTTTTCGGGCTGGGCCCGGCCGGGCTCCGTGGCAAGCCCGGCCACCAGACGCTCGCCGACGAGTCCTCCTTCTGAGCCTGGCTCCAGAAGGGGACCCCGGGCTTCCTCCGGGCCGGGTATCCTCACTTCCTGTGTCGTCTTTCATGAGGTCTTTTGAACCAATCTTAGTTTGGCCCCTTGCCTGAGACCAATTTGCCATGGGAGACCCTACCAGGAACACAAGGTTCCAGACAACACAGCGCCCAGGTTCATCAGGGCACACAAACCTCTCTACCACGGTAAGGTGCTGGTTCTTCAGAGAGGGAACCATCCAAGCTGTGTACAGTAAGGATGGGACGTTGTTGACCTCAACTGATGGAGTGTTAGGGCGTTGGAAGGAACACTTTGAGGAACTCCTGAACCCGACAACTCCGCCCTCTATGTTAGAGGCAGAGTTGGAGTATGACGGGGGATCAACACCAATCTCCCGGGGGAAGGTCACTCAGGTCGTCAAACAACTCCACAGTGGCAAAGACCCGGTGGTGGATGAGATCCGCCCGGAAATGCTGAAGGCTCTGTGTGTTGAGGGACTGTCATGGTTGACACGTCTCATCAACGTTGCGTGTAAGTCGGAAACAGTACCGAAGGAGTGGCAGACCGGGGTGGTGGTTCCCCTTTTTAAAAAGGGGGGTCAGAGGGTGTGTGCCAATTACAGAGGCATCACACTACTCAGCCTCCCCGGGAAAGTTTATTCTAAGGTACTCGAAAGGAGGGTCAGGCCGATTGTCGAACCTCAGATTGAGGAGGAACAATGCGGATTCCGTCCTGGTCGTGGAACGACGGATCAGCTTTTTACTCTCGCAAGGATCCTGGAGGGGGCCTGGGAGTACGGTCTACATGTGTTTTGTAGACTTGGAGAAGGCGTATGACCGAGTTCCCAGGGAGTTACTGTGGGAGGCGCTGCGGGAGTATGGGGTGAGGGGGTCTCTACTCAGGGCCATCCAATCTCTGTACTCCCAAAGCGAGAGCTGTGTCCGGGTCCTCGGCAGTAAGTTGGACCCATTTCCGGTGAGGGTTGGCCTCCGCCAGGGCTGCGCTTTGTCACCAATCCTGTTTGTAATATACATGGATCGGATTTCGAGGCGTAGTCATGGGGGAGGGGGTCTGCAGTTAGGTAGACTAAATATTGCACCACTGATTTTGCAGATGATGTGGTTCTAATGGCTTCATCGGGTCTGCGACCTTCAGCACTCACAGGATTGGTTCGCAACCGAGTGTGAAGCGGCTGGGATGAGGATCAGCACCTCCAAATCTGAGGCCATGGTTCTCAGCAGGAAACCGATAGACTGTCCACTCCAAGTAAGGAATGAGTCCTTACCTCAAGTGAAGGAGTTCAAGTATCTCGGGGTCTTGTTCACGAGTGAGGGAACAATGGAGCGTGAGATGGCCCGGAGAATCGGAGCAGCGGGAGCGGTACTGTAGTCGCTTTATCGCACCGTTGTGACAAAAAGGGAGCTGAGCCAGAAGGCAAAGCTCTCTGTCTACCGGGCCATTTTCGTTCCTACCCTTACCTATGGTCATGAAGGATGGGTCATGACCGAAAGAACGAAATTGCGGATACAAGCGGCCGAGATGGGTTTTCTCCGCAGGGTGGCTGGTGTCTCCCTTAGGGATAAGGTGAGAAGTTCGGTCATCAGGGAGGGACTCGGAGTTGAGCCGCTCCTCCTTCGTGTCGAAAGGAGCCAGTTGAGGTGGTTCGGGCACCTAGTTAGGAAGCCACCTGGGCGCCTCCCTAGGGAGGTGTTCCAGGCACGTCCAGCTGGGAAGAGACCAAGGGGTAGACCTAGGACCAGGTGGAGGGATTATATCTCTTCGCTGGCCTGGGAGCGCCTTGGGATCCCTCAGTCAGAGCTGGTTGATGTCGCCAGGGAAAATAAAGTTTGGGGCTCTCTGCTGGAACTGCTACCCCCCGACCCGACCACGGATAAGCGGGAGAAGATGGGTGGATGGATGGTTGTCGAAATGCGTAGTCTGCCGGCGTATAAATGCTACTCCTGGACAACAACAGATGGTGGATTTGCCCCTGGATAGAGTCTCTCCTGATGAACCTCCATTCACATATGTTGGAGTTGATAATTTCGGACTCTTTGGAGTGAAGCATGGAAGGAGCATTGTGAAACGTTATGGCGTCATTTTCACATGCTGAGCAATAAGAGCAATTCACCTTAAAATGGCATCGTCTCTTGACACTGATTCGTTCATCAATGCGCTACAGCGCTTTATAGCTAGACGTGGTCAAGTCAAAGAACTCAGATCTGACAATGGCACTAATTTCATTGGATCCGAACGTGAGTTGAAGGAGGCAATTGAAAGTTGGAATCAAGGTCAGATCCACAAAACACTTCTCTAGAAAGGAATTCATTGGATCTTCCATCCCCAGCTGGCACACATCATGGAGGTGTTTGAGAAAGATTAATCAGATCAGTACGAAAGGTTCTCAACTTCACTCTGAATGTACAAAGTCTCGACGAAGAGGGACTTAACACAGTCTTATGTGAAGCAGAAGCTATTCTCAATAGCCGTCCAATCACCAAAGCTTCTACAGATCTAAACGACCTAGAAGCACTGACACCGAATCATCTTTTGCTCCTTAAGACAACACCATCCCTGCCACCAGGACTGTTTCAAAAGGAAGACATTTACGCTCGCCGCAGGTGGGGACAATCAGTATATGTCAGACTTATTCTGGAAAAGGTGGATTAAAGAATATCTTCCCCTACTTCAAGAACGACAGAAATGGACAAAAATCAGACGCAACTTCACACCAGGAGACATCGTGATCATTATGGATGACTCAACGCCTCGGAACTCCTGGCTTACTGGAAAAGTTGCTGAGACCATCGTTGACAAAAAGGGACTCGTGCGTATAAGCATAAATCTGTCAAATGTCCAAAACAGCCTTGTTTCACTGAAATAACCTCAAAATCACAAATTGCCATTCAGATGACTTTTGGAGAGAATTAAGCATAAATCTGTCAAATGTCCAAAACAGCCTTGTTTCACTGAAATAGCCTCAAAATCACAAACTGCCATTCAGATGACATGTATGCTTAATTCTCTCCATAAGTAATCTGAATGTCAGTTTGTGATTTTGAGGCTATTTCAGTGAAACAAGGCTGTTTTTAACATTTGACAGATTTATGCTTGATTCTCTCCAAAACTGCCATTCAGATGACTTTTTGAGAGAATTAAGCATAAATCTGTCAAATGTTCAAATCAGCCTTGTTTCACTGAAATAGCCTCAAAATGACAAACTATCATTCAGATGACTTTTGGAGAGAATTAAGCATAAATCTGTCAAATGTACAAAACAGCCTTGTTTCACTGAAATAACCTCAAAATCACAAATTGCCATTCAGATGACTTTTGGAGAGAATTAAGCATAAATCTGTCAAATGTCCAAAACAGCCTTGTTTCACTGAAATAACCTCAAAATGACAAACTATCATTCAGATGACTTTTGGAGAGAATAAGCATAAATCTGTCAAATGTCCAAAACAGCCTTGTTTCACTGAAATAGCCTCAAAATGACAAATTGCCATTCAGATGACTTTTGGAGAGAATTAAGCATAAATCTGTCAAATGTCCAAAACAGCCTTGTTTCACTGAAATAGCCTCAAAATCACAAACTGCCATTCAGATGACATGTATGCTTAATTCTCTCCATAAGTAATCTGAATGTCAGTTTGTGATTTTGAGGCTATTTCAGTGAAACAAGGCTGTTTTTAACATTTGACAGATTTATGCTTGATTCTCTCCAAAACTGCCATTCAGATGACTTTTTGAGAGAATTAAGCATACATCTGTCAAATGTTCAAATCAGCCTTGTTTCACTGAAATAGCCTCAAAATGACAAACTATCATTCAGATGACTTTTGGAGAGAATTAAGCATAAATCTGTCAAATGTCCAAAACAGCCTTGTTTCACTGAAATAACCTCAAAATCACAAATTGCCATTCAGATGACTTTTGGAGAGAATTAAGCATAAATCTGTCAAATGTCCAAAACAGCCTTGTTTCACTGAAATAGCCTCAAAATCACAAATTGCCATTCAGATGACTTTTGGAGAGAATTAAGCATAAATCTGTCAAATGTCCAAAACAGCCTTGTTTCACTGAAATAGCCTCAAAATCACAAACTATCATTCAGATGACTTTTGGAGAGAATTAAGCATAAATCTGTCAAATGTCCAAAACGTCGGGTTACGTAGTGTAACCCTTGTCATATTAGCACAGGCGGAGCCCTCTACTGGACTCTATGGGTACTCTCTTACCCCGAAAGCATTCTCCCACTGAGACTTCTATAGACGTAGCCGGCCCTCGGCGGGCCTACCTGAATGCGCGCGCATCACACCGTAAAAAAGGAGGCCTCGCCTCCTGACTATCATCCTACACTTCTCTTCAGCGAGTGGAATAGGACTGACAGTGCCCCGAGTAGAGGGCTCCGCCTGTGCTAATATGACAAGGGTTACACTAAGTAACCCGACGTTATATCTCTCACAGGCTCCGCCCTCTACTGGACTCTATGGGTACAGTGGGTGGAGCCGCGATGTATACGCGCACTGTCGTCCAACAATATTCCACCCTACTACCCCTGACCGGCTATTATGGTCAGCAGCTGCTGCCCCACCTTCTCCTTTAACCCGGTTGTAACCGAGGAGAAATCTGGGCTGTGGCTGACAGAGCACACCCTGCTGCGCTTACCTCGCAAAAAGTGTGCTCAAAAAACAGTGCCGGGGAGAGCCCCCTCGGCCCCGAAAGGGCTAACTACACGCCTGCCTCCCTGAATCCCTAAAGATAACAGGGAGAGCGCCAGAGCCCCTGCCCCACACTCAAACACTGATCCCGTGTCGAGTGTGTGGACTAAAGTGTGGAGGGCTCCCCCCCTCCTGCTCTCGGCAGGAGGAGAGCAGCCCTCCAGCCCTGCAAGGGCCCAGTGCGCCACCCCCGCCCCTCCCGGGACCCTCCGAAGGCCCGAAAACAGCGAAGGCACATTACGTCCGGGGAGGGGGTCAGATGCCAACTGACCCACAACCCCCCTCCCCCCTACCAGTCCTGTGTTGCCCCCGCAAGTACAGACGAGGAGAAAGAGCCCGACATGTCCAAGAGATAAAACCTTATGAAGGGGCCTGGCGTCGACCAAGACGCCGCTGTGCACCGTTGAATAAAGCTGTTGACGCAGCCACAGCCCGTGTGGAGTGTGCACGAACCCCCGTGGGGCAGGCTCTCCCTGCCTGTCCGTAGGCATGTGCAATGCACTCGCAGAGCCAGCCTGCCAGGCGTTTCTTGGACAGAGCTTTCCCGATCACCCCGCCCCCGAAGCACACGAACAGCTGTTCGGTGCGTCTAAGGGCAGCCGTGCACTCTACATAACATGCTAGCGCACGCAGAGGAGGTGCAGTTTAGCTTCCCTGGTCCCACATGGAGGGGAAGCCTAAAACCCCCTAACTGAATAGCCCTTGACCTGAACGCACTCCTTAGGCTCTTGGGCACAAAGGAGGGGTTCGGTCTGAGTGTCGCGCCGCTCCGGTCACCCCGAATCTGTAAACAGCTCGGGTGCACCGACAGAGCAGTTAACTCGGACACTCTTTTGGCTGACGTTAAGGCAAGAAGCAAAGCTGTTTTCCACGACAATGCTTTCAGAGAGGAGAGCTCCAGAGGCTCAAACGGCCCCGAGGCCAGAGCCTCGAGCACTAGGGGCAGGTCCCACTGTGGGGTGGAGGCGTGCACTACTGGGCGCAGCCTCCTGACCCCCTGTAAAAACCGCGACATCAGTGGTTGACTAAAGGCTGACCTGCCGCAAATCCCTCATGGCAGGACGAGATGGCTGCTGCATACACCTTCACTGTTGAATGCGCAAGCCCTCTGTCCACCAGTAACTGTAAGAAGGATAAAATAGAGCCTAACTCACAAAATAGGGGCTCTATTCTCCGCTCCTCACACCATCGCTGGAATCCTAGCCACTTTGGCCTGTAACAGGCTGTGGTGGATCCAGCTGTAGCTGCCTGGATAGACTGAATAACACTATCAGACAATCCACCCTGTCTCAACCTGTCCCTCTCAGGAGCCAAACCTGGAGAGGACGGCCGAGAGTGGGTAACGCCCCGATTGCACCTGCCTCTTGAGACATCGCCCCCCAGAACTGGGGAACCGCCCAGGGCTGGCCCACCTTCATCTGTGTCATCTCTGAGTACCACGGCGCCCCAACGCGATCCGGAGCCACTAGGATGACTGACAGACGTTCTCGCCTCACTCTCCTCAGGAGGGGGAGAATGAGACGCAGCGGTGGAAAGGCGTATAGCAGCTTCCTTGGCCATGGCTCGTGTGCAAACGCGTCCACCCCCAAGGGTGGGTCGTCGCTCCGAGCCACGGAGAACCACAGGGCACAGTGGCTGTTTCGCCGGCTGGCGAACAGATCCACTTCCGCTCTCCCGAACTGGGCCCAGATCTGCTTCACCACCTTCGGGTGAAGCACTCACTCGCCTGGCAGGGGGCCGCCCCTCGACATGAGGTCGGCTCCCCCGTTCTCCAGTCCCGGGATATGGAGGGCTCTCAGAGATAACACCACCTCTGAAGCCCATAACCACAGCCTCTCCGCTGTGGTCAACAAGGCGGCGGAGCGGACTCCGCTCTGCCTGTTGATATAAGCCACTGTGGTGCTGTTGTCGCTCCTGACCATTACATGCCTCCCTTGAATTAGGGGCCTGAAATGCTGGAGGACTAACACTACCGCCCGTAGCTCTAGGAGGTTGCTGTGTCGAGACTCTGTTAGAGCCCAGCGCCCACCTATAGCCCTCTTCAGGCAGGTCCCTCCCCATCCTGTTCCGGATGCATCCGTGAACACTGTGATGTAGGAGGTCACCCGTCCCAGTGGAGACCCCCTCCGGAGGTGATCCGGGGACCCCCAAAACCGGAGGTTGCCCCTCACTGAGGGGGGTATGGTCACCAGCCGCCGCTTGTGCCTCTTGGGATCCAAGCACCTCTGCAGGCGGCGCATATGTAGTAACCCTAACGGGACCATCATGTGATCAGCCGCCATGAGACCCAGCGTCTGCATGACAGTAAAAGCTGTCACTGTTGCCCCCTGTCGCAGTCTGCGTACCCCCTGAAGAAGGGACGCACGTCTGCTCTCTGACAGGGTGGCGCGCAACGTGCCTGCATCGAGCACCACACCCAAATACAACGCCCGTTGGTGAGGTATGGGGGTGCTCTTTTTCCAATTGATCGCGAAGCCTAATCTGGTTAGGTGTGTGATCAATTGTGCTGTGCAAAACATTGCCTGTTCCCGTGACCCAGCCATGACTATGAGGTCGTCTATGTAAAAGAAAACTCTCATGCCGTGTGCGCGCAGCGGTTGAAGCGCTGTGGCCACACATTTGCTGAATGTGCGTGGGGATAGGGAATAGCCGAACGGCAGCCTGTTGTACTCGTAGGCTATTCCCTGGAAGGCAAAACGCAGATACTTTCTGTGCTTTGGAGCAATTTCTACATGAAAGTACGCGTCTTTCAGGTCGATGGTGGTGAACCAATCGCCTGGCTGCACCAGCCCCAGTAACTGTTTCATAGTTAGCATGCAGAATTTCCTGCGGGAAATGTGGCCATTCAGGCCGCGGAGATCTAGAATAGGTCTGAATTCCCCTGTCTTCTTGGGAACCAGGAAGTATATGGAATAAAGACCCTCTTCCCTGCGCTGAGGGTGCACAACAGACACAGCCTGTTTCTGCACCAGAGCCTGAATCTCTGCTGAGAGGAAACTCATCCCCTCTCGAGAGGATAGCTTCACCTCTCGCATGCCCATAAAAGGGGGTGGGACGCTGCAGAACTGGAGTGAATAGCCCCGTTTCAGCGTCCTGTCCATCCACCCTGATAGTACACATTTACCTCTCGCATGCCCATAAAAAGAGGTGAGTGTGGGACACCCACAAGACAGTGGTCCATGTGATACAGTGGTACAGTGTATAGACATGTGGTACAGTGGGACGCTGCGTCCTCCTGTCCCTCCACCTTGTTAGCACACAGCTGAGTTTCCATTCCCCAGAACATTGTGTTAATGGACAAGCCCTCAGCTGTGGAGCTATGAAGCTGTGATACTCTCTGGTGACCCGTTCCACCGCAAAAACTCCCCGCGAAGGGAAGATTTGCCCCTGGAGGGTTGACACAGAAAGGGCCGATTATTTACTGAGGACCCTGAATGCACCGCCGCGCGCTCACACAAGAGCGCGCGCTCCACCCTAATGCTGTTCTCACCACTACGGTAAACAGCATTAATCGGAGTCTTTATAGGCGTAGTGTGTTTTACTAAGGTCCCTGAACGCACCGCCACGCGCTCTTGTGTGAGTGCGGACTCCGCCATAATGCAGCCTTTACCACTACGGGTAAACTGCATTGGAGTCTTTGCTCTAGGCGTAGTGTGTTCTCTGACAGCAATACGCCGGCCATAATGTCCCTGTACCCGCATAGCGCTCTCCTTTAGATAGCACTCCCTGCGGTTCATCCCTCTCTGCGCACGCCCATTAGCCACCTCCTTTACAGGAGCTACAGCTGGGGCAGCGAATGGGGAATTTGTACGGTTAACATTGTGTGTAAGTGTAGCCTTTGTGGAAACAAGATACACTTGGATTTGGATACAGATCAACCTCATTCTTATTAGAAAACGTAGTGATCTGTGCATTATACAGGGAGGAGGCGGGATTCGCCCCCTCGTCCCGGGCGGAGAGATGTTCTCCCCCCGCCAGCCAGATCCGTAAAGACGGAAAACCCGTCCCCGTGAGTGCCGGCACGCCGGTTCCACGGGGTGGGCCGAAGAGGTGGAGGGCGCCGCGGGCACGGGATCTCCGTGCCTGCACCTCTCCCTTCGTCTCACCTCTCTACTGAGATCTTTGAACGCACCGTGGCCCGCCCTCGGGGGAGGGGGGCCGCGCGCGCCTTCACAATGCCGTCTCTTTGAACCGGACATTATGGGGGAAAGTGGAATTGTGGAGAGAAATGACTCTTACTCTGGGATAAATGCAATAGTCTTTACTGAATGCATTTTTCCCACACACACACACACCTCCCTCCAGAACTAGAGTTTACAAACGTAAACCACCGTTCTCCTGCGGGGGTTCCTGAACGCACCGCGGCCACTCTCACGAGGGCCGCGCGCCCACGTATTAACGCTGTATTTCCCATTGCAACGGTGAAATGCATTAATCGGAGCCATTATACTAGGCAAGGTGTGTTTTCTGACAACAGCACGCCGGCAATAGCGTCTCTTGAACCCGCACAGTGCTTTGACAGCACTCGGTTTATTCCACTCACGTGCACACGCCCACCTGCTGGCTCCCTATACTGGGGTTTACAGCAGGGCGGGGAGTGTAGGACAGTGTTTCTTCCTCTGGGAATGGGCAAGAAGCAGCTACGCTGCGACTAATCCTCATCCCGTGAGCAAAGAGCCCTTCCGTAAACACGGGGGCTCCCAGGAGATCAACACGATCCTCTTTGGAAAGTGCCACGCGGCGTGATATCCCAGGGACATCACACGGCGGGCAGCGGTGGCGGCTTATTCGGCCTTGCGGCCCAATAATCGCTCTGACCTGGTGAGGCGGGGGCATCTCTCGCAATAAGTGAGTAGCCCACACATCCGCCGCCACGATCATCATCCAGGGAGAGTACAGCCCTGGGCGGTGGACTTCCATGGACGCCAGACCCGGAAGGAATGGCGAACGTCTCAGCCATATCCTGGTCCCCCAACCACTCGAAGCAAGGTGGTGGGGATCGGCGCCCGCTATTTCAACCAGGGCATGAAGGACAGGCCCGGGTCTCTAGCAGTGGCGACTGTTAGAACGGGGTACAAAAATACTGGACTCAAATGCGACGGCTCAGATTTTAATGAAAAAATAAAACAAAGTTTTAACAAAAAATCACTCAAGCGAGGACAAAACAAAACTTCTCGATTTCAAACAAACAAAACTCTTCTCTCTGGTTTTAACGCTGGGTCTCTGGACATGGAAGCACACTGAAACAAGACGAACTGGCACAAGACAAAGGGAGACAAGGACTATTTATACATGAGGGAATAGGGACCAGGTGGAAACAATCAGGGGCGGGGCAGACACTGACGATGACGGAAAATCACCCAAAGTGAGGAATTAACAGGACCTGAAAGGAAAGACAAGAGGTAAGTACAAAATAAAACAGGAAATGGGAAAACGAGACATGACATGAAATAGACAGACAAGACATGAAGTAACAAGAAAACGTGACTCTACATAGAAACCTTACTAGACTTGGAATTACATACCTGACTAAACATGAAGTGACAGACATAAAACAAACACGACTAACACAATTGACGAGACACCACAGTACCCCCCCCTCTAGGGACTGCTCCGGAAGTCCCAGACCCTCCTGGATGATCCTGATAAAAGTCAGTGATCAAACTCCGATCTACAATGAAGCTTGCAGGGACCCATTGTCTTTCTTCGGGACCGTAACCAACCCAGTCCACGAGGAATTGTTTCCCTCGACCACGGTTACGGACTCCAAGCAGTTTCTTAACAGTGTAGACAGGACCACCATCAACCATCCGGGGAGGCGGTGGGGGCTTAGAGGCGGGCACCAGAGGACTCTCTCTTACAGGCTTGACCTTCCCCACATGAAACGTCGGATGGACTTTGAGCGACCTGGGTAGACGTAAGCGCACAGACACTGGGTTAATCACCTTAGACACCTGGAAAGGACCCACGATCCTTGGGGCTAGCTTTCTGGACATGACATGAAGGGGTAAGTCTTTGGTAGCCAGCCAAACGCTTTGTCCAGGCCTATAGGATGGAGCAGGTCTGCGATGCCGATCCACCACCTTCTTCATCTGGCTGGCACTGCGCAGGAGAGCACGACGAGCACCTGCCCAGATCCGGCGGCACCGACGGACCATGGCGTGTGCCGACGGGACCGTGACCTCACCTTCATTGGCAGGGAACAAGGGTGGCTGATAACCATAAACACACTGGAAAGGAGTAAGTCTAGTAGCTGCGGTGGGCAGTGTGTTGTGAGCATACTCGACCCACACCAGGTGCTTGCTCCACGATGCCTGGTTCTGGGAAACGAGACACCGCAAACAGGTCTCCAGCTCCTGGTTGATCCGCTCTGATTGGCCATTGGACTGCGGGTGGTAACCCGAAGACAAGCTGACGGTGGCACCCAGGAGATGGCAGAACTCCTTCCAAAAACCTGAGATGAACTGGGGGCCTCGGTCCGATACGATATCCCTGGGAAAACCATGAATGCGGAAAACTTCACGTAACATGACCTCTGCCATTTCTTTGGCAGAGGGGAGCTTGGGTAATGCAATGAAATGTGCCATCTTACTGAATCTGTCCACCACCGTCAGGACGGTGGTGTTTCCCTCGGAAACGGGTAATACAGTGACGAAGTCCATGGAGAGGTGTGACCATGGACGATGTGGAACAGGAAGAGGCTGCAGCAGACCCATCTGAGCTTGTTTGGAGGTCTTGTTTCTGGCACAAACGGTGCAGGCTGCCACATACTCTGCCACCTGTTTCTCCATAGCCGGCCACCAGAAACGTTGCTTTATCATAAAGATTGTGCGTTTAATCCCCGGATGACAGGTGAGCAAAGACGTGTGAGCCCAGTGAATTACCTGTGAGCGAACAGAAACAGGTACAAACAACCTATTTTGCGGGCAACCACTAGGAGCCGGGCTCATGTGCTTGCTTCACCACAGATTCTATTTGCCATGAAACTGCCCCAACCACACAATGAAGTGGAAGGATGCTTTCAGGTTTTTTGGCAGCAGGTTCAGGCTCGTACATGCGTGACAAAGCATCTGGTTTCACATTTTGAGAGCCTGGTCTGGCAGATTTATGCTTGATTCTCTCCAAAACTGTCATTCAGATGACTTTTGGAGAGAATTAAGCATAAATCTGTCAAATATCCAAAACAGCCTTGTTTCAATGAAATAACCTCAAAATCACAAATTGCCATTCAGATGACTTTTGGAGAGAATTAAGCATAAATCTGTCAAATGTCCAAAACAGCCTTGTATCAATGAAATAACCTCAAAATCACAAACTGCCATTCAGATGACATTTATGCTTAACTATCTCCATAAGTAATCTGAATGTCAGTTTGTGATTTTGAGGCTATTTCAGATAAACAAGGCTGTTTTTAACATTTGACAGATTTATGCTTGATTCTCTCAAAAATTGTCATTCAGATGACTTTTGGAGAGAATTAAGCATAAATCTGTCAAATATCCAAAACAGCCTTGTTTCAATGAAATAACCTCAAAATCACAAATTGCCATTCAGATGACTTTGTGGAGAGAATTAAGCATAAATCTGTCAAATATCCAAAACAGCCTTGTTTCAATGAAATAACCTCAAAATCACAAATTGCCATTCAGATGACTTTTGGAGAGAATTAAGCATAAATCTGTCAAATGTCCAAAACAGCCTTGTTTCAATGAAATAACCTCAAAATCACAAATTGCCATTCAGATGACTTTTTGGAGAGAATTAAGAATAAATCTGTCAAATGTCCAAAACAGCCTTGTTTCAATGAAATAACCTCAAAATCACAAACTGCCATTCAGATGACATTTATGCTTAACTATCTCCATAAGTAATCTGAATGTCAGTTTGTGATTTTGAGGCTATTTCAGTGAAACAAGGCTGTTTTTAACATTTGACAGATTTATGCTTGATTCTCTCCAAAACTGTCATTCAGATGACTTTTGGAGAGAAATGTAGCTCAGTGTAAGTTCAATCAGGAAGACAACAGCATCGGGTGTCACACGTTATTTCAATAAGTGATCAGGGGCATTACGCCCCGGCTAGCTAATCATCGCACCTGCTAACCTCTTTAAATCTGTCAACGCAAAAGGTAGTAAACGAATACTCCTCCGCAAACACTCAGAAAAGAAAGAAAAACAAACCACAATGTCTAACACAGACTCTTCCGAGAACGAACCGTTTTCGAAGGATCTCGATCCTGGCTCCGATGTACCTCCGGATGCAGCTTCGAACTCCTCAAGCCTCCGGCGCATGAGCGCCCGCCTGGCTTCCCGTGACAGCTCACAATCAGCAGAAGCAAACTTCATAATCACCCATTTACGGCAGCAGGGTATCTCTGCAGCCTCAGATCTCCCTCTCTCCCAGCTCAGGGAGCTCTCGGACCAAGTCTCCGGCGCGGTCCATCAGCCCAGGGCAGCAGCCCCAGCAGCTCCAGCCAACTCTCCAGCTATCACCCCCGAGAGGCCGGAGCGAGGACGCGGGCGGAGCCGCGGGGGGGAAAGGAAAAAAAAGTCAAGTCCCTCTAGAGCCGGTCCATCTAAAAGGTCCACCTTTCCACAGGCTCACCCGAGCGTCGCCCAGCCCGGGAGCCCCGGTAATCAGCCACTAACGGATAGCATAGCAAACTCCCTGCAATCTTTGGCTAGCTCTATGCTGCTAATTGACGCTCGCCTGCAGGCCATGGATAAAGGCCCCATCGGAGCTTCAACCTCTTCTGCGAACTGGGCCTCGGTCCCCGCTTCGCTGCCAACAGGATTTATGCCAGGTCTCGGGGGTTTTCCTCCACAAATCATAGCTCCCCCTCACTCCCTGGCTTCAGCACTCCCAGCGCCTCACTCAGGTAGGCCTCATATTCCCCAGAGCGCTCACATTTCCTCTCGGCTGAGAGCGAAAATCCTCGAAGGGAAAGACATAAATTTAGTCACCCTCATCTTGCCTTCCCCGGAGTGCGACAAGTCAATCGCCACGGGAGGAAGCATCACTGCCGTTTTTAAATCCGCAGATCCTCGGCTCCTCAGAGACCTCAACATAGGACAATTTCTGGTTGCTTTCGGCATCTTCCGCGATGTCCTGTGTTCCGTTTACCCGGAAAGAAGAGTTGAGTTAGACGCTTATCTGGGCCTCATCGGCGATCTTTATCTCAAATTCGGGAAATCCACGTTCTACTCCTATCACAAGAGCTTTTCTAGCAAAGCAGCGCTTCACTTAGCCCACTGCAACGTTCGCCTGGACTGTTCCGTGCTGGACACCGAGCTGCTCGTGATGGCGACTGGCGGGCAACAAGTTGTTTCATGCATCAGCTGCGGGACGCAGGGCCACACCTCCCCCTTCTGCCCATCAGTGCCTTTCTCCGGGTTCAGAGCTTTTCCTGCGTCACAGTCGGGGAATAATAAACAAAAAAACCAGGTGCAGAATAGGCAAGAGGCGCAGATTAGGGCAGACGACAGGATCTGTTATAAATTCAACGAAAATATCTGCACCTTTGCTTATTGTTCTTATCTCCATATCTGCAGTACCTGCAGGGAGGCTCACCCGAAGTCAGTTTGCCCCAGGCGCGGGCACGTGAAGTTCCCGCAGCAGAAACCACGTGGGGGAAAAAACTCCTGAAACATCACCTTTCCACCCCCATCAACATCCCACATTTAGCAGCAGCGCTTTCTACTCACCCAGATCCCGTGTTCGTAGAATATCTTCTGTCAGGGCTCTCTCAAGGGTTCAGGGTCGGGGTTATTTCTCCTCCCTCCGTGTCCCTTGTTTCAAAAAATCTGCAATCAGCATTTAAAGAACCCACCATAGTCTCCCAGC
Organism: Pseudochaenichthys georgianus; assembly: GCF_902827115.2. Classification (NCBI taxonomy): domain Eukaryota; kingdom Metazoa; phylum Chordata; class Actinopteri; order Perciformes; family Channichthyidae; genus Pseudochaenichthys; species Pseudochaenichthys georgianus. The sequence goes on from NC_047518.2 coordinate 7,082,314, forward strand.
TTATCGAGAAAGAACTCAACAAAGGATACCTTATCGGTCCGTTTCACTCACCCCCGTTCTCAGTGTTCCGGACAAGCCCAATAGGAGTAGCCACGAGTAAATACTCTGAGAAAAAAAGGCTGATTTTCGATCTGTCCGCACCCCGCTCCGGCCCGTTTTGCAGTATTAACAGCCTTATTCCTCCAGAGCCATTCTCCCTTCATTATGCCTCAGTCGATAACTGACGCATTCAAGATCATTCCCATCCATCCATCCCAGTGGAACATGTTCGGTATTAAGTGGGAAGCTAAATTCTACTTTGCGGTTCGCTTGACTTTCGGGTGCAGAAGTAGCCCTTGTATTTTTAATTCCTTTTCCGAAGCTCTCTGCTGGATTCTGCTGAATAATGTCAGGATTCCCTCCGTTCTCCACTTGCTGGATGATTTTCTCCTCATAGATCCCCCTCGGGATAACTCAGGCGCTTCCCTGGCGAAACTCAAATGCTGCTTTCAGGAGCTAGGCGTCCCCCTGTCCGGAGAGAAAACCATAGGACCCGACACTAGCTTGGAGTTTTTAGGCATCACACTCGACACTATAGACATGAAAGCATCTCTCCCCATCGCCAAACTGCAGCGCATACGCGACATCACTAAATCCTACAGCTGCTCTCCCTCCTCGGGCACCTCAACTTTGCCATGCGCGTCATCCCCCAGGGGCGCTCATTCATCTCCCGCCTCCTGGACGCAGCGTCGGCTGTAACAAACCTCCACGACCGCGTGTTTCTAGACGAAGGCTGCCGCTCAGACCTATGCTTCTGGTCTCTCCTGCTCGCCCACTGGAATGGCATCACCTTCTTTTACGACGACCTCGTGTACTCCTCTGATTCCATGAGGTTTTTCACGGACGCTGCCCCATCCGTGGGTTTTGGGGGTTTCTTTCAGGGAGAGTGGTTCGCGGGCCCGTGGCCTCCCTCATTTCCCAATCATGCCTCATCCTCCGCCCTGCACGAGATCTATCCGATTGCTGTTGCCTGCCACGTGTGGGGCCACCTCTGGCTACGGAAACGCATCTCGGTGCTCTGCGACAACCAGTCAGTGGTCTGGATCATCAATAAAGGTCGCTCCTCTTGCAGTGACATCATGCCGTTCATGAGAAGCATCACGTGGTCCTCCCTCACCCACAACTTCCTCATCTCAGCTCGTCACGTCCCCGGCCACCTCAATATAGTGGCTGATTCCCTCTCTCGCTTTCAATTTCAGACCTTCCGGAACCTCTGCCCGGAAGCCAGCCCGCAACCCGTTGGGATTCCTCCTCTGCATCTCCTCTCTCTACATTAAACAAGAGCCCCTTAGCTAGGCACCTAGAGTCCGCCAGATATTTTATGAGGAAAGGCTTAGCCACTTCCACCCTCAGAACGTACGACTTTGCATGGAGAACGTTCGCGTTCTTTTGTGTTTCCGTAGGCATCTCACTTAGACCCGTTCTCATCCCCACCGTGTGCGCCTTCATGTGCTACTGCGCCACTGATCGCCACCTCAAACCCCAATACATCCGGGGCCTCTTAGCAGGAGTACAATTTAACGTTCGCTGCTTCGATCCCAGCTTCCCCAGCTTGCTTGCTAACCTATCCGTTAAACTCATACTTAGAGGTCTTCTAAAAACGTTTCCCCCAGCGTTAGACCATAGACGACCCATTACACTCTCCACTCTGCGCCTTATGCTCTCCAAACTTAGAGAAGGATTATTTTCTCCCTACATCGACGCCCTACTCGACGCCGTATTTCTGCTGGCATTTTATGCTTTTCTTAGACCAGGCGAATTTACCACAGCTTCACGATCATTCAATCCCAATCAAGACGTCTGCCTTAACGACCTATCCTTCCACGCTAGCCATTTTAGTTTAAACATTAAACACTCAAAATGCGGAGGCGCTTGCTCCGTCATCGCAGCTCGCAACGATTCCCCGTTCTGCCCTTATGGATCCATGATCAAATTCCTGCGTCTTAGACCTTCCATTAATCCTCTCTCACCACTATTTCTTATTTCAGGGGATTTTCCCTTAACTCAACACCAGTTCAATCATTACCTTAAGCAAGTTCTCATTAGATCCGGCTTATCGCCCCAATTATTCTCGGGGCATTCGTTCAGGATAGGCGCAGCTACCTCCGCTGCTAATCAAGGCGTCTCATCCTCATCCCTGCAACAACTCGGACGATGGTCCTCCTCTGCCTTCACATCCTACATCCGCCCGGACATCAGTGCCGTGCTGGCTATCCAAAGGTCCCTCAAACACTAAAAGATGGTAAATATACCTATAACTGGTGGTGGTAACATGTCAGCATGTATACGTGTCTACGGTTCCGGATCTGTCAGGCTATGACTCCGGATCTGCGTATGCTAATCCCGCAAGTGCAGGTCGCGAACGTGGGTCCGAGTCAAGTTGCCGACTCAGGTCCGTGGTTAGGTTTAACCCTGCGGGCGCAGGTTGCGGACACAGGTCCGCGCTTAGGTTTAACCCTGCGGGCGCAGGTTGCGGACACAGGTCCGCGCTTAGGTTTAACCCTGCGGGCGCAGGTTGCGGACACAGGTCCGCGCTTAGGTTTAACCCTGCGGGCGCAGGTTGCGGACACGGGTCCGCGCTTAGGTTTAACCCTGCGGGCGCAGGTTGCGGACTCAGGTCCGCGCTTAGGTTTAACCCTGCGGGCGCAGGTTGCGGACACAGGTCCGCGCTTAGGTTTAACCCTGCGGGCGCAGGTTGCGGACTCAGGTCCGCGCTTAGGTTTAACCCTGCGGGCGCAGGTTGCGGACACAGGTCCGCGTTTAGGTTTAACCCTGCGGGCGCAGGTTGCGGACACAGGTCCGCGCTTAGGTTTAACCCTGCGGGCGCATGTTGCGGACACAGGTCCGCGCTTAGGTTTAACCCTGCGGGCGCAGGTTGCGGCCAGTGGGTCTGCGTCATGGTAAACCTGCGTGCAGGTTTCGGGCAGTGGTCCCGCACATGACTAACCCCGCAGCCCGGAAGCGATTCCGGCGCTCATCATGTCCCCATGTTAATCTCCTTTTCATCCATAGATCTCCGCAGCCAGCCGCAAGGTAAGGATTGCTCACAGCTCCGTACTTCATACTTCACTTCTTTTGGGGGTTCATCAGAGCGATTCTTTCCCTCCTGAATGATCATCCTGCAAACCCGGGGCCTAGTCGCCAAAACATCATTACAGTTACTTGTTGTAATACGTCAATCACTATTCCCGCATATCATGTGTCCCGATAAATAAACATGTACTCATACATCACGTCTCTCCTAATTGAAATGTAGCTCAGTGTAAGTTCAATCAGGAAGACAACAGCATCGGGTGTCACACGTTATTTCAATAAGTGATCAGGGGCATTACGCCCCGGCTAGCCAATCATCGCACCTGCTAACCTCTTTAAATCTGCTCTCCCCTTGTCAGTTGTCATTTCAGGTGTCAACGCAAACCCTCCTCCACACTGAAAAAATTGTTATGTTGGATTTACTTAATTTTATTTAGGTAAGTGGACACAGGTGCACGAAACAAATTTATCTAAATCCAGATATATTTTTTAAGTTCACTGTACTTATTAGTTTTGAGTAATTTCAACTTAATCATACTGATAATTTTCAGCTCAACTATTTTGAGTAATTGCAACTTATTCGTACTGATAATTTTCAGCTCAACTATTTTGAGTAATTGCATCTTATTCATACTGATAATTTTCAGCTCAACTATTTTTGAGTAGAATTTACTCACTAAACCCATGTTAAGTGTACTAAAATGGATTATGTAATGTAACCTTTTTTCTTTTTGTACATTCAGATCAATTCTATAGTTTAATTCCTACATACAAAAATTAAGTTGAATTTAATCAAACATTTTTACTATGTTAACTTTCAATATATTAAAATAAAACAAACATCATATTTGATACATACTCTTACTTTATTATCTTGTACAAAATGACGTAACATGAAGCATGTGTCTTAAACATCTTCTGATTCGATAAAAACAACATGCAACTATCATGGCACCTCGTGTGTGTGTGTGTGTGTGTGTGTGTGTGTGTGTGTGTGTGTGTGTGTGTGTGTGTGTGTGTGTGTGTGTGTGTGTGTGTGTGTGTGTGTGTGTGTGTGTGTGTGTGTGTGTGTGTGTGTGTGTGTGTGTGTGTGTGCATGTCAGGCTGCCAGGTGTCCACAATCCAATCACCTCTGCTATAAGACTCAAGCCCTGACTCCTCCACTTCGCCATATCGTAGACTCTGTAACCACAGTCAGTCTCTAGCTTTGGAAAGTCTTCGATTGCGATTCCCTGTTTGACCTGTTTTCTCCTGTGCCAGCCTGACACCAATCTCCTGTTTCCAGACCACCGCCAACATTGGACCCTGTCCCGCTCCTCCTGGCTCTTCTTCCTGGTCAGACCTCCGTTCCCCTCTCGCTTGGACTCCATCTATCTTCCCTGGCCCAGACCCCCCTGCCCAGTATTATTCAATAAACGTTATTATTGTGCTTGAAACTCTTTCCTCCAGTCTCTGCTCTGCTCCTGGGTTCCCTGCTAGCCTTAACAGTACAATCTCGCCACTGCTCAAGGCAGGTTCTGCTTTTTTACTTTCCCCACGTGGGGATTGAATTTGCACCTTTCCAGTCACAAGCCTGCTTCTCTAACCAGTATGCCACTATTGCCTTATTAAGATCAGATATCCTTAGAAATGTGTGTTGCATTCTTGCACCTGGCAAGTAATCCAGGCTGTTGTGAGGCAAATCATAATAATAATAAATTATATTTCTATAGCACTTTTCTTGAACCCAAAGACGCTTTACATTTGGAAATGGGGCTCTATTTCATAACATTGCTCTACAGAGTATATGACAATTTGTATAAAACAGTGTATATACACACATTTACCTTTTGCAAGATCGCCAGATGTTTGGCTAGTTTCTGGCCAACAACTACTCCATTCTTCTGGAAGACAGATGTCAGCTGAGGTAGATGCGCCATGAAGGCTGTTTCAAGTGGGATAGTCGTAATGCGCAGGAATTCAGCATGTATCTGTTATGAAAAACAAAACGACAGAAGACAAAGAGCACATTCAGCCATTGGTGTAATGATATTTTGTATCTACTATATAATTAAAGGATATATTCTAATTTTGACCTCATTAACCAAGTCCTTGATAAGATGTGTATTGGTGTACAGTGTGTTCTAAGCAAAGTATTTCTATTAATCTAAGGTCATTTTTTTTAATTGACAATGGGTAAAATGTTGAGGAATAAAGTGAAAACCCCAATTCCAGCAACAGCTGTTTTCTTCAGACAATCAAACCGACTGTTATAGAATAGCTGGTGAAGACAGCGGAACATTGAGCAGCTAAAGAGCCAAATACTTTACTAAGGAGTTGGTGGAAAGCAAAAACAGAGCTAAAAGATAATTATCAGATGGACAGAAACACCATTTCAAATGTATGATCATGTTGCTTTGTATCAGCTCAATGTGTACAGTAAATAGGCATTTCACCATACATTCACCATGTGAAATATATAACTTACCTCATCAATATGGAAAAGTGCAGGCCATCTGACTTTGAACTCTCCAGCAGATAGATTTCCCTTCACCACCTCTTTTCTTCCGCCACAGTCTTTACATTGCCACATAAACTAGACAAACAACAAAGAGAGAAATGGGGGGGGGAATTAAACATTAGTGATGGTGTTTCACAGTCACCTTTGGGTCTAAGCAGAGTGAACTAAACGAAAATCCTAATAGTTTGCTGAAAAGTTGAAGATTAAGGAATTTGTTTGATAAATTGACTTACCAAAACAACATGAGGTCCCCAAAGAGTAAGGTTCTGTTCCACATCACACCAACATCAGATATAAAAACCTGCAATAAAAATAAAGACGAGCAGAAATTAAAAATAATAATGGTAAATGAAAAAAGGTAATTGATTGCCAATGATTACTAACTTGTGTTGGGCCAATGACTCGAAATCCTACAAAATCCTGTGTGACTAACACATTTTCTTTTTCAAATAGAGCCTAAATATTACTGGATGTGGTGCACTTTTGCTAAATGTTTAGACAAATTGCTTGTGTTACCGCCCTTACATGCTAAACTGTTATTGCACTTGATGGCACCTTTTAAAAAAGGGAGAAGCTTTTCTTGCTTTCATTGTACATGTACAATGACATTACATGATTATATTCTATTCAATAGCAATACATTATTTCTCACTTTTGGCAAAGAGCATTGTCGACCTCAAGACGGGTAATTTAATTTAACCACATCTCGGAGCGCTTAGTTCTCTCTCCGCCGTGTGTGTGTGTTGCATGCATGCATGTAGCAGCCGCATGTGTAACTGCCCGTCCCCTCACACACAGACCGGGGAGAGAAAGATCTCTTGTCTGGAATGGAAAGATCGAAAATACATCACAGACGCATTTTGTCTTATTGCATATTATAAACGGTGTTGCGAAACTCAGACTGCAATATAATGTTTAAGTAGCAATAATACATATGACGTGTATTTTTTTTTTAAATGTCTCAATTACCGATAAACAGACCGTCCTGCTAGAGAGGTGGTACTCTGCTGGGGAGAAAAGGTTTGTGGGTGTGTCGGCCACACTAAGAATTTCTGATTGGCTGGGCGAATATTAAACCACCCCCGTGAAACTCTGAAAAGTTTTGTGAAGACGCCATTTTATTTGCTCGCATTATTAGCATTAGACCAGCGCACCAACGGAGAGAGAATAACTTATGGCAACACAAAAGAAAACATGGGAGCGGTGGAGTGATGAGGAGGTGTCGGCGTTCTGGCGATTTACTCTCCCCCCTCCCCATCAGCCTAGTTCGGGGGGAAAAGTACTCCGGTGTGAAAGCGCCTATAAAGGCCCTGACACACCAACCCGATTTTGGGAGTCAGAGGCCGTCAGAGGCTGTCGGGCATTCGCGGCGCCGTAGTCAGGTTGGTGTGTCCCGCACCGTCGACCGTGACACGCCTTATTTGGACTGCCAGACCCGATGCATGGCCGATTCAACATGTTGAATCGGCCATGCATCGGGTCTGGCAGTCGGACCAAATAATCACTCTGATTGGCTGTTCAGCTAACAAATCAGTGCATGAGAAGCGAAGCGGAAGTGAGGGACGTAAACAAACGATTTAAGAAGGCACACACAGACTGCTATTCATTTTCATCTCATCATGGCGATCTGGAATGATGCAAACGAAGACCTGCTCATCACCTTGATCCAGGAGAGGCCAGCTCTGTATGATATTACGGAGAAAATATACTCTTCTTCTTCTCTGTCTTCCGGTTGTTGCCTCTTTTGAATGACGAATACACACTACCGCCGCCTGCTGGTAAGGAGAGTTATTGCCACTCATGCACTGAAGTCGGTGCGGTGTGTTCCCGTGCGACACATGGCCAAAACGCAGGAGAACACGGCCAGGCAACAGCCGACTTCAGCGTCGGCTAGTCCTCTGGTGACTGCTTGGTGTGTCAGGGCCTTAAGACCAAGATATGAACGTTAACCGCGGTAACATTAACCCCTTGCCGCCAGAGAGTAACGTTACCAAAAGCACCCTTACCATCGTGATTTCACATGTTTAGTTGTGTCCTAATATTACCACAGTGATAAGAATAAAAAACAAAACTTACAGTCGGTTAGGAACACTGCGGCCAGTGGGGGCAGCAGGGAAGATGAAGCTACAAAAAAAGCCATAGTAACAGGCAGTTAACATTCAACTTATATTGGCCACAAACTAATAAGCAAGTCTAACAAGACAGATTGCATTTATCACGTATTTAAATTGAGAGTAGTATCAAGTTATCTTATAATGTTAATGATGCAAGTTGCACTTCAATTAGGTTACTTAACATTACTACACAACTAAGCTAGGTTAACAGTAGGCTAACAGTTAGCTAGCTGCTGTAGGCCTATATTAACGTTTGCTAATGTTAATCTATCAAAACAAACAGTCAATAGCGTTAATGTTAGTTATTAAGCTACCTGTTTAAGTATAATATAATACACCAAAGGCTATAAATGAGCTACTTACTTAAAATGGAGAGCCGTGGAGAACGTTCACCTCACGACAGCGGACCTATACTACGCAGGCAGTCCGGTGACTGTCTTTCCGAATGGAAAATGGAGGGAAAAGCTGCTTGTCGCAAATGCGCAGACAGGAAAGTATATGTGGTAACTAAATTGTACATATTTTTTTCTAATTACTTTTAAATGAATGAAATGAGCTTGTTTTAAACAGTGACAATATATGTTAAGATTAATTAAAAAACATAAGAAGGATGCAACAACACATTACAATCTATTAAAAAAGGCTAGATTAAAACATGTAACATCTAAAAGGGGTCATAATCAGTTTTTTCAGCACCCCTTCGCCTCCTGTCTCCTAAATACAGGGCCAAGCTAAACCTTCTCCCTTCAGATCGGACTGAACTACTATCACCACCACCAGTGTCTAGACCCCGGGGGGTTCATCAGAGCGATTCTTTCCCTCCTGAATGATCATCCTGCAAACCCGGGGCCTAGTCGCCAAAACATCATTACAGTTACTTGTTGTAATCAACGTCAACGTCAATCACTATTCCCGCATATCATGTGTCCCGATAAATAAACATGTACTCATACATCACGTCTCTCCTGATTGAATTAAGCATAACTCTGTCAAATATCCAAAACAGCCTTGTTTCAATGAAATAACCTCAAAATCACAAATTGCCATTCAGATGACTTTTGGAGAGAATTAAGCATAAATCTGTCAAATATCCAAAACAGCCTTGTTTCAATGAAATAACCTCAAAATCACAAATTGCCATTCAGATGACTTTTGGAGAGAATTAAGCATACATCTGTCAAATGTCCAAAACAGCCTTGTTTCAATGAAATAACCTCAAAATCACAAACTGCCATTCAGATGACATTTATGCTTAACTATCTCCATAAGTAATCTGAATGTCAGTTTGTGATTTTGAGGCTATTTCAGTGAAACAAGGCTGTTTTAAATAATTGACAGATTTATGCTTGATTCTCTTCAAAACTGTCATTCAGATGACTTTTGGAGAGAATTAAGCATAAATCTGTCAAATATCCAAAACAGCCTTGTTTCAATGAAATAACCTCAAATCACAAATTGCCATTCAGATGACTTTTGGAGAGAATTAAGCATAAATCTGTCAAATGTCCAAAACAGCCTTGTTTCAATGAAATAACCTCAAAATCACAAATTGCCATTCAGATGACTTTTTGGAGAGAATTAAGCATAAATCTGTCAAATGTCCAAAACAGCCTTGTTTCAATGAAATAACCTCAAAATCACAAACTGCCATTCAGATGACATTTATGCTTAACTATCTCCATAAGTAATCTGAATGTCAGTTTGTGATTTTGAGGCTATTTCAGTGAAACAAGGCTGTTTTTAACATTTGACAGATTTATGCTTGATTCTCTCAAAACTGTCATTCAGATGACTTTTGGAGAGAATTAAGCATAAATCTGTCAAATATCCAAAACAGCCTTGTTTCAATGAAATAACCTCAAAATCACAAATTGCCATTCAGATGACTTTTGGAGAGAATTAAGCATAAATCTGTCAAATGTCCAAAACAGCCTTGTTTCAATGAAATAACCTCAAAATCACAAACTGCCATTCAGATGACATTTATGCTTAACTATCTCCATAAGTAATCTGAATGTCAGTTTGTGATTTTGAGGCTATTTCAGTGAAACAAGGCTGTTTTTAACATTTGACAGATTTATGCTTGATTCTCTCCAAAACTGTCATTCAGATGACTTTTGGAGAGAATTAAGCATAAATCTGTCAAATGTCCAAAACAGCCTTGTTTCAATGAAATAACCTCAAAATCACAAATTGCCATTCAGATGACTTTTGGAGAGAATTAAGCATAAATCTGTCAAATGTCCAAAACAGCCTTGTTTCAATGAAATAACCTCAAAATCACAAACTGCCATTCAGATGACATTTATGCTTAACTATCTCCATAAGTAATCTGAATGTCAGTTTGTGATTTTGAGGCTATTTCAGTGAAACAAGGCTGTTTTTAACATTTGACAGATTTATGCTTGATTCTCTCCAAAACTGTCATTCAGATGACTTTTGGAGAGAATTAAGCATAAATCTGTCAAATATCCAAAACAGCCTTGTTTCAATGAAATAACCTCAAAATCACAAATTGCCATTCAGATGACTTTTGGAGAAGAATTAAGCATAAATCTGTCAAATGTCCAAAACAGCCTTGTTTCAATGAAATAACCTCAAAATCACAATTGCCATTCAGATGACTTTTGGAGAGAATTAAGCATAAATCTGTCAAATGTCCAAAACAGCCTTGTTTCAATGAAATAACCTCAAAATCACAAACTGCCATTCAGATGACATTTATGCTTAACTATCTCCATAAGTAATCTGAATGTCAGTTTGTGATTTTGAGGCTATTTCAGTGAAACAAGGCTGTTTTTAACATTTGACAGATTTATGCTTGATTCTCTCCAAAACTGTCATTCAGATGACTTTTGGAGAGAATTAAGCATAAATCTGTCAAATGTCCAAAACAGCCTTGTTTCAATGAAATAACCTCAAAATCACAAATTGCCATTCAGATGACTTTTGGAGAGAATTAAGCATAAATCTGTCAAATGTCCAAAACAGCCTTGTTTCAATGAAATAACCTCAAAATCACAAATTGCCATTCAGATGACTTTTGGAGAGAATTAAGCATAAATCTGTCAAATGTCCAAAACAGCCTTGTTTCAATGAAATAACCTCAAAATCACAAACTGCCATTCAGATGACATTTATGCTTAACTATCTCCATAAGTAATCTGAATGTCAGTTTGTGATTTTGAGGCTATTTCAGTGAAACAAGGCTGTTTTTAACATTTGACAGATTTATGCTTGATTCTCTCCAAAACTGTCATTCAGATGACTTTTGGAGAGAATTAAGCATAAATCTGTCAAATGTCCAAAACAGCCTTGTTTCAATGAAATAACCTCAAAATCACAAATTGCCATTCAGATGACTTTTGGAGAGAATTAAGCATAAATCTGTCAAATGTCCAAAACAGCCTTGTTTCAATGAAATAACCTCAAAATCACAAATTGCCATTCAGATGACTTTTGGAGAGAATTAAGCATAAAGTAATCTGAATGTCAGTTTGTGATTTGAGGCTATTTCAGTGAAACAAGGCTGTTTTTAACATTTGACAGATTTATGCTTGATTCTCTCCAAAACTGTCATTCAGATGACTTTTGGAGAGAATTAAGCATAAATCTGTCAAATATCCAAAACAGCCTTGTTTCAATGAAATAACCTCAAAATCACAAACTGCCATTCAGATGACTTTTGGAGAGAATTAAGCATAAATCTGTCAAATGTCCAAAACAGCCTTGTTTCAATGAAATAACCTCAAAATCACAAACTGCCATTCAGATGACATTTATGCTTAACTATCTCCATAAGTAATCTGAATGTCAGTTTGTGATTTTGAGGCTATTTCAGTGAAACAAGGCTGTTTTTAACATTTGACAGATTTATGCTTGATTCTCTCCAAAATTTCAGTGAAACAAGGCTGTTTTTAACATTGACAGATTTATGCTTGATTCTCTCCAAAACTGTCATTCAGATGACTTTTGGAGAGAATTAAGCATAAATCTGTCAAATATCCAAAACAGCCTTGTTTCAATGAAATAACCTCAAATCACAAATTGCCATTCAGATGACTTTTGGAGAGAATTAAGCATAAATCTGTCAAATGTCCAAAACAGCCTTGTTTCAATGAAATAACCTCAAAATCACAAATTGCCATTCAGATGACTTTTGGAGAGAATTAAGCATAAATCTGTCAAATGTCCAAAACAGCCTTGTTTCAATGAAATAACCTCAAAATCACAAACTGCCATTCAGATGACATTTATGCTTAACTATCTCCATAAGTAATCTGAATGTCAGTTTGTGATTTTGAGGCTATTTCAGTGAAACAAGGCTGTTTTTAACATTTGACAGATTTATGCTTGATTCTCTCCAAAACTGTCATTCAGATGACTTTTGGAGAGAATTAAGCATAAATCTGTCAAATATCCAAAACAGCCTTGTTTCAATGAAATAACCTCAAATCACAAATTGCCATTCAGATGACTTTTGGAGAGAATTAAGCATAAATCTGTCAAATGTCCAAAACAGCCTTGTTTCAACCCCAAAACTGCCATTCAGATGACTTTTGGAGAGAATTAAGCATAAATCTGTCAAATGTCCAAAACAGCCTTGTTTCAATGAAATAACCTCAAAATCACAAATTGCCATTCAGATGACTTTTGGAGAGAATTAAGCATAAATCTGTCAAATGTCCAAAACAGCCTTGTTTCAATGAAATAACCTCAAAATCACAAATTGCCATTCAGATGACTTTTGGAGAGAATTAAGCATAAATCTGTCAAATGTCCAAAACAGCCTTGTTTCAATGAAATAACCTCAAAATCACAAATTGCCATTCAGATGACTTTTGGAGAGAATTAAGCATAAATCTGTCAAATGTCCAAAACAGCCTTGTTTCAATGAAATAACCTCAAAATCACAAACTGCCATTCAGATGACATTTATGCTTAACTATCTCCATAAGTAATCTGAATGTCAGTTTGTGATTTTGAGGCTATTTCAGTGAAACAAGGCTGTTTTTAACATTTGACAGATTTATGCTTGATTCTCCCAAAACTGTCATTCAGATGACTTTTGGAGAGAATTAAGCATAAATCTGTCAAATGTCCAAAACAGCCTTGTTTCAATGAAATAACCTCAAAATCACAAATTGCCATTCAGATGACTTTTGGAGAGAATTAAGCATAAATCTGTCAAATGTCCAAAACAGCCTTGTTTCAATGAAATAACCTCAAAATCACAAATTGCCATTCAGATGACTTTTGGAGAGAATTAAGCATAAATCTGTCAAATGTCCAAAACAGCCTTGTTTCAATGAAATAACCTCAAAATCACAAATTGCCATTCAGATGACTTTTGGAGAGAATTAAGCATAAATCTGTCAAATGTCCAAAACAGCCTTGTTTCAATGAAATAACCTCAAAATCACAAATTGCCATTCAGATGACTTTTGGAGAGAATTAAGCATAAATCTGTCAAATGTCCAAAACAGCCTTGTTTCAATGAAATAACCTCAAAATCACAAATTGCCATTCAGATGACTTTTGGAGAGAATTAAGCATAAATCTGTCAAATGTCCAAAACAGCCTTGTTTCAATGAAATAACCTCAAAATCACAAATTGCCATTCAGATGACTTTTGGAGAGAATTAAGCATAAATCTGTCAAATGTCCAAAACAGCCTTGTTTCAATGAAATAACCTCAAAATCACAAACTGCCATTCAGATGACATTTATGCTTAACTATCTCCATAAGTAATCTGAATGTCAGTTTGTGATTTTGAGGCTATTTCAGTGAAACAAGGCTGTTTTTAACATTTGACAGATTTATGCTTGATTCTCTCCAAAACTGTCATTCAGATGACTTTTGGAGAGAATTAAGCATAAATCTGTCAAATATCCAAAACAGCCTTGTTTCAATGAAATAACCTCAAAATCACAAATTGCCATTCAGATGACTTTTGGAGAGAATTAAGCATAAATCTGTCAAATGTCCAAAACAGCCTTGTTTCAATGAAATAACCTCAAAATCACAAACTGCCATTCAGATGACATTTATGCTTAACTCTCTCCATAAGTAATCTGAATGTCAGTTTGTGATTTTGAGGCTATTTCAGTGAAACAAGGCTGTTTTTAACATTTGACAGATTTATGCTTGATTCTCTCCAAAACTGCCATTCAGATGACTTTTGGAGAGAATTAAGCATAAATCTGTCAAATGTCCAAAACAGCCTTGTTTCACTGAAATAACCTCAAAATCACAAACTGCCATTCAGATGACATTTATGCTTAATCTCTCCATAAGTAATCTGAATGTCAGTTTGTGATTTTGAGGCTATTTCAGTGAAACAAGGCTGTTTTTAACATTTGACAGATTTATGCTTGATTCTCCCCAAAACTGCCATTCAGATGACTTTTGGAGAGAATTAAGCATAAATCTGTCAAATGTCCAAAACAGCCTTGTTTCAATGAAATAACCTCAAAATCACAAATTGCCATTCAGATGACTTTTGGAGAGAATTAAGCATAAATCTGTCAAATGTCCAAAACAGCCTTGTTTCAATGAAATAACCTCAAAATCACAAATTGCCATTCAGATGACTTTTGGAGAGAATTAAGCATAAATCTGTCAAATGTCCAAAACAGCCTTGTTTCACTGAAATAGCCTCAAAATCACAAACTGCCATTCAGATGACATTTATGCTTAACTCTCTCCATAAGTAATCTGAATGTCAGTTTGTGATTTTGAGGCTATTTCAGTGAAACAAGGCTGTTTTTAACATTTGACAGATTTATGCTTGATTCTCTCCAAAACTGCCATTCAGATGACTTTTGGAGAGAATTAAGCATAAATCTGTCAAATGTCCAAAACAGCCTTGTTTCAATGAAATAACCTCAAAATCACAAATTGCCATTCAGATGACTTTTGGAGAGAATTAAGCATAAATCTGTCAAATGTCCAAAACAGCCTTGTTTCAATGAAATAACCTCAAAATCACAAATTGCCATTCAGATGACTTTTGGAGAGAATTAAGCATAAATCTGTCAAATGTCCAAAACAGCCTTGTTTCAATGAAATAACCTCAAAATCACAAATTGCCATTCAGATGACTTTTGGAGAGAATTAAGCATAAATCTGTCAAATGTCCAAAACAGCCTTGTTTCACTGAAATAGCCTCAAAATCACAAACTGCCATTCAGATGACATTTATGCTTAACTCTCTCCATAAGTAATCTGAATGTCAGTTTGTGATTTTGAGGCTATTTCAGTGAAACAAGGCTGTTTTTAACATTTGACAGATTTATGCTTGATTCTCTCCAAAACTGCCATTCAGATGACTTTTGGAGAGAATTAAGCATAAATCTGTCAAATGTCCAAAACAGCCTTGTTTCAATGAAATAACCTCAAAATCACAAATTGCCATTCAGATGACTTTTGGAGAGAATTAAGCATAAATCTGTCAAATGTCCAAAACAGCCTTGTTTCACTGAAATAGCCTCAAAATCACAAACTGCCATTCAGATGACATTTATGCTTAACTCTCTCCATAAGTAATCTGAATGTCAGTTTGTGATTTTGAGGCTATTTCAGTGAAACAAGGCTGTTTTTAACATTTGACAGATTTATGCTTGATTCTCTCCAAAACTGCCATTCAGATGACTTTTGGAGAGAATTAAGCATAAATCTGTCAAATGTCCAAAACAGCCTTGTTTCAATGAAATAACCTCAAAATCACAAATTGCCATTCAGATGACTTTTGGAGAGAATTAAGCATAAATCTGTCAAATGTCCAAAACAGCCTTGTTTCAATGAAATAACCTCAAAATCACAAATTGCCATTCAGATGACTTTTGGAGAGAATTAAGCATAAATCTGTCAAATGTCCAAAACAGCCTTGTTTCAATGAAATAACCTCAAAATCACAAATTGCCATTCAGATGACTTTTGGAGAGAATTAAGCATAAATCTGTCAAATGTCCAAAACAGCCTTGTTTCAATGAAATAACCTCAAAATCACAAACTGCCATTCAGATGACATTTATGCTTAACTATCTCCATAAGTAATCTGAATGTCAGTTTGTGATTTTGAGGCTATTTCAGTGAAACAAGGCTGTTTTTAACATTTGACAGATTTATGCTTGATTCTCTCCAAAACTGTCATTCAGATGACTTTTGGAGAGAATTAAGCATAAATCTGTCAAATGTCCAAAACAGCCTTGTTTCACTGAAATAGCCTCAAAATCACAAATCTGCCATTCAGATGACATTTATGCTTAACTCTCTCCATAAGTAATCTGAATGTCAGTTTGTGATTTTGAGGCTATTTCAGTGAAACAAGGCTGTTTTTAACATTTGACAGATTTATGCTTGATTCTCTCCAAAACTGCCATTCAGATGACTTTTGGAGAGAATTAAGCATAAATCTGTCAAATGTCCAAAACAGCCTTGTTTCAATGAAATAACCTCAAAATCACAAATTGCCATTCAGATGACTTTTGGAGAGAATTAAGCATAAATCTGTCAAATGTCCAAAACAGCCTTGTTTCAATGAAATAACCTCAAAATCACAAATTGCCATTCAGATGACTTTTGGAGAGAATTAAGCATAAATCTGTCAAATGTCCAAAACAGCCTTGTTTCAATGAAATAACCTCAAAATCACAAATTGCCATTCAGATGACTTTTGGAGAGAATTAAGCATAAATCTGTCAAATGTCCAAAACAGCCTTGTTTCAATGAAATAACCTCAAAATCACAAATTGCCATTCAGATGACATTTATGCTTAACTATCTCCATAAGTAATCTGAATGTCAGTTTGTGATTTTGAGGCTATTTCAGTGAAACAAGGCTGTTTTTAACATTTGACAGATTTATGCTTGATTCTCTCCAAAACTGTCATTCAGATGACTTTTGGAGAGAATTAAGCATAAATCTGTCAAATATCCAAAACAGCCTTGTTTCAATGAAATAACCTCAAAATCACAAATTGCCATTCAGATGACTTTTGGAGAGAATTAAGCATAAATCTGTCAAATGTCCAAAACAGCCTTGTTTCAATGAAATAACCTCAAAATCACAAACTGCCATTCAGATGACATTTATGCTTAATTCTCTCCATAAGTAATCTGAATGTCAGTTTGTGATTTTGAGGCTATTTCAGTGAAACAAGGCTGTTTTTAACATTTGACAGATTTATGCTTGATTCTCCCAAAACTGCCATTCAGATGACTTTTGGAGAGAATTAAGCATAAATCTGTCAAATGTCCAAAACAGCCTTGTTTCAATGAAATAGCCTCAAAATCACAAACTGCCATTCAGATGACATTTATGCTTAACTCTCTCCATAAGTAATCTGAATGTCAGTTTGTGATTTTGAGGCTATTTCAGTGAAACAAGGCTGTTTTTAACATTTGACAGATTTATGCTTGATTCTCTCCAAAACTGCCATTCAGATGACTTTTGGAGAGAATTAAGCATAAATCTGTCAAATGTCCAAAACAGCCTTGTTTCAATGAAATAACCTCAAAATCACAAATTGCCATTCAGATGACTTTTGGAGAGAATTAAGCATAAATCTGTCAAATGTCCAAAACAGCCTTGTTTCAATGAAATAACCTCAAAATCACAAATTGCCATTCAGATGACTTTTGGAGAGAATTAAGCATAAATCTGTCAAATGTCCAAAACAGCCTTGTTTCAATGAAATAACCTCAAAATCACAAATTGCCATTCAGATGACTTTTGGAGAGAATTAAGCATAAATCTGTCAAATGTCCAAAACAGCCTTGTTTCAATGAAATAACCTCAAAATCACAAATTGCCATTCAGATGACTTTTGGAGAGAATTAAGCATAAATCTGTCAAATGTCCAAAACAGCCTTGTTTCAATGAAATAACCTCAAAATCACAAATTGCCATTCAGATGACTTTTGGAGAGAATTAAGCATAAATCTGTCAAATGTCCAAAACAGCCTTGTTTCAATGAAATAACCTCAAAATCACAAATTGCCATTCAGATGACTTTTGGAGAGAATTAAGCATAAATCTGTCAAATGTCCAAAACAGCCTTGTTTCAATGAAATAACCTCAAAATCACAAACTGCCATTCAGATGACATTTATGCTTAACTATCTCCATAAGTAATCTGAATGTCAGTTTGTGATTTTGAGGCTATTTCAGTGAAACAAGGCTGTTTTTAACATTTGACAGATTTATGCTTGATTCTCTCCAAAACTGTCATTCAGATGACTTTTGGAGAGAATTAAGCATAAATCTGTCAAATGTCCAAAACAGCCTTGTTTCAATGAAATAACCTCAAAATCACAAATTGCCATTCAGATGACTTTTGGAGAGAATTAAGCATAAATCTGTCAAATGTCCAAAACAGCCTTGTTTCAATGAAATAACCTCAAAATCACAAACTGCCATTCAGATGACATTTATGCTTAACTATCTCCATAAGTAATCTGAATGTCAGTTTGTGATTTTGAGGCTATTTCAGTGAAACAAGGCTGTTTTTAACATTTGACAGATTTATGCTTGATTCTCTCCAAAACTGTCATTCAGATGACTTTTGGAGAGAATTAAGCATAAATCTGTCAAATGTCCAAAACAGCCTTGTTTCAATGAAATAACCTCAAAATCACAAATTGCCATTCAGATGACTTTTGGAGAGAATTAAGCATAAATCTGTCAAATGTCCAAAACAGCCTTGTTTCAATGAAATAACCTCAAAATCACAAATTGCCATTCAGATGACTTTTGGAGAGAATTAAGCATAAATCTGTCAAATGTCCAAAACAGCCTTGTTTCAATGAAATAACCTCAAAATCACAAATTGCCATTCAGATGACTTTTGGAGAGAATTAAGCATAAATCTGTCAAATGTCCAAAACAGCCTTGTTTCAATGAAATAACCTCAAAATCACAAATTGCCATTCAGATGACTTTTGGAGAGAATTAAGCATAAATCTGTCAAATGTCCAAAACAGCCTTGTTTCAATGAAATAACCTCAAAATCACAAATTGCCATTCAGATGACTTTTGGAGAGAATTAAGCATAAATCTGTCAAATGTCCAAAACAGCCTTGTTTCAATGAAATAACCTCAAAATCACAAATTGCCATTCAGATGACTTTTGGAGAGAATTAAGCATAAATCTGTCAAATGTCCAAAACAGCCTTGTTTCAATGAAATAACCTCAAAATCACAAATTGCCATTCAGATGACTTTTGGAGAGAATTAAGCATAAATCTGTCAAATGTCCAAAACAGCCTTGTTTCAATGAAATAACCTCAAAATCACAAACTGCCATTCAGATGACATTTATGCTTAACTATCTCCATAAGTAATCTGAATGTCAGTTTGTGATTTTGAGGCTATTTCAGTGAAACAAGGCTGTTTTTAACATTTGACAGATTTATGCTTGATTCTCTCCAAAACTGTCATTCAGATGACTTTTGGAGAGAATTAAGCATAAATCTGTCAAATATCCAAAACAGCCTTGTTTCAATGAAATAACCTCAAAATCACAAATTGCCATTCAGATGACTTTTGGAGAGAATTAAGCATAAATCTGTCAAATGTCCAAAACAGCCTTGTTTCAATGAAATAACCTCAAAATCACAAACTGCCATTCAGATGACATTTATGCTTAACTATCTCCATAAGTAATCTGAATGTCAGTTTGTGATTTTGAGGCTATTTCAGTGAAACAAGGCTGTTTTTAACATTTGACAGATTTATGCTTGATTCTCTCCAAAACTGTCATTCAGATGACTTTTGGAGAGAATTAAGCATAAATCTGTCAAATATCCAAAACAGCCTTGTTTCAATGAAATAACCTCAAAATCACAAATTGCCATTCAGATGACTTTTGGAGAGAATTAAGCATAAATCTGTCAAATGTCCAAAACAGCCTTGTTTCAATGAAATAACCTCAAAATCACAAATTGCCATTCAGATGACTTTTGGAGAGAATTAAGCATAAATCTGTCAAATGTCCAAAACAGCCTTGTTTCAATGAAATAACCTCAAAATCACAAATTGCCATTCAGATGACTTTTGGAGAGAATTAAGCATAAATCTGTCAAATGTCCAAAACAGCCTTGTTTCAATGAAATAACCTCAAAATCACAAATTGCCATTCAGATGACTTTTGGAGAGAATTAAGCATAAATCTGTCAAATGTCCAAAACAGCCTTGTTTCAATGAAATAACCTCAAAATCACAAATTGCCATTCAGATGACTTTTGGAGAGAATTAAGCATAAATCTGTCAAATGTCCAAAACAGCCTTGTTTCAATGAAATAACCTCAAAATCACAAACTGCCATTCAGATGACATTTATGCTTAACTATCTCCATAAGTAATCTGAATGTCAGTTTGTGATTTTGAGGCTATTTCAGTGAAACAAGGCTGTTTTTAACATTTGACAGATTTATGCTTGATTCTCTCCAAAACTGTCATTCAGATGACTTTTGGAGAGAATTAAGCATAAATCTGTCAAATATCCAAAACAGCCTTGTTTCAATGAAATAACCTCAAAATCACAAATTGCCATTCAGATGACTTTTGGAGAGAATTAAGCATAAATCTGTCAAATGTCCAAAACAGCCTTGTTTCAATGAAATAACCTCAAAATCACAAATTGCCATTCAGATGACTTTTGGAGAGAATTAAGCATAAATCTGTCAAATGTCCAAAACAGCCTTGTTTCAATGAAATAACCTCAAAATCACAAATTGCCATTCAGATGACTTTTGGAGAGAATTAAGCATAAATCTGTCAAATGTCCAAAACAGCCTTGTTTCAATGAAATAACCTCAAAATCACAAATTGCCATTCAGATGACTTTTGGAGAGAATTAAGCATAAATCTGTCAAATGTCCAAAACAGCCTTGTTTCAATGAAATAACCTCAAAATCACAAACTGCCATTCAGATGACATTTATGCTTAACTATCTCCATAAGTAATCTGAATGTCAGTTTGTGATTTTGAGGCTATTTCAGTGAAACAAGGCTGTTTTTAACATTTGACAGATTTATGCTTGATTCTCTCCAAAACTGTCATTCAGATGACTTTTGGAGAGAATTAAGCATAAATCTGTCAAATATCCAAAACAGCCTTGTTTCAATGAAATAACCTCAAAATCACAAATTGCATTCAGATGACTTTTGGAGAGAATTAAGCATAAATCTGTCAAATATCCAAAACAGCCTTGTTTCAATGAAATAACCTCAAAATCACAAATTGCCATTCAGATGACTTTTGGAGAGAATTAAGCATAAATCTGTCAAATGTCCAAAACAGCCTTGTTTCAATGAAATAACCTCAAAATCACAAATTGCCATTCAGATGACTTTTGGAGAGAATTAAGCATAAATCTGTCAAATGTCCAAAACAGCCTTGTTTCAATGAAATAACCTCAAAATCACAAACTGCCATTCAGATGACATTTATGCTTAACTATCTCCATAAGTAATCTGAATGTCAGTTTGTGATTTTGAGGCTATTTCAGTGAAACAAGGCTGTTTTTAACATTTGACAGATTTATGCTTGATTCTCTCCAAAACTGTCATTCAGATGACTTTTGGAGAGAATTAAGCATAAATCTGTCAAATGTCCAAAACAGCCTTGTTTCAATGAAATAACCTCAAAATCACAAATTGCCATTCAGATGACTTTTGGAGAGAATTAAGCATAAATCTGTCAAATGTCCAAAACAGCCTTGTTTCAATGAAATAACCTCAAAATCACAAATTGCCATTCAGATGACTTTTGGAGAGAATTAAGCATAAATCTGTCAAATGTCCAAAACAGCCTTGTTTCAATGAAATAACCTCAAAATCACAAATTGACATTCAGATGACTTTTGGAGAGAATTAAGCATAAATCTGTCAAATGTCCAAAACAGCCTTGTTTCAATGAAATAACCTCAAAATCACAAATTGCCATTCAGATGACTTTTGGAGAGAATTAAGCATAAATCTGTCAAATGTCCAAAACAGCCTTGTTTCAATGAAATAACCTCAAAATCACAAATTGACATTCAGATGACTTTTGGAGAGAATTAAGCATAAATCTGTCAAATGTCCAAAACAGCCTTGTTTCAATGAAATAACCTCAAAATCACAAATTGCCATTCAGATGACTTTTGGAGAGAATTAAGCATAAATCTGTCAAATGTCCAAAACAGCCTTGTTTCAATGAAATAACCTCAAAATCACAAATTGACATTCAGATGACTTTTGGAGAGAATTAAGCATAAATCTGTCAAATATCCAAAACAGCCTTGTTTCAATGAAATAACCTCAAAATCACAAATTGCCATTCAGATGACTTTTGGAGAGAATTAAGCATAAATCTGTCAAATGTCCAAAACAGCCTTGTTTCAATGAAATAACCTCAAAATCACAAATTGACATTCAGATGACTTTTGGAGAGAATTAAGCATAAATCTGTCAAATGTCCAAAACAGCCTTGTTTCAATGAAATAACCTCAAAATCACAAACTGCCATTCAGATGACATTTATGCTTAACTATCTCCATAAGTAATCTGAATGTCAGTTTGTGATTTTGAGGCTATTTCAGTGAAACAAGGCTGTTTTTAACATTTGACAGATTTATGCTTGATTCTCTCCAAAACTGTCATTCAGATGACTTTTGGAGAGAATTAAGCATAAATCTGTCAAATATCCAAAACAGCCTTGTTTCAATGAAATAACCTCAAAATCACAAATTGCCATTCAGATGACTTTTGGAGAGAATTAAGCATAAATCTGTCAAATGTCCAAAACAGCCTTGTTTCAATGAAATAACCTCAAAATCACAAATTGACATTCAGATGACTTTTGGAGAGAATTAAGCATAAATCTGTCAAATGTCCAAAACAGCCTTGTTTCAATGAAATAACCTCAAAATCACAAACTGCCATTCAGATGACATTTATGCTTAACTATCTCCATAAGTAATCTGAATGTCAGTTTGTGATTTTGAGGCTATTTCAGTGAAACAAGGCTGTTTTTAACATTTGACAGATTTATGCTTGATTCTCTCCAAAACTGTCATTCAGATGACTTTTGGAGAGAATTAAGCATAAATCTGTCAAATATCCAAAACAGCCTTGTTTCAATGAAATAACCTCAAAATCACAAATTGCATTCAGATGACTTTTGGAGAGAATTAAGCATAAATCTGTCAAATGTCCAAAACAGCCTTGTTTCAATGAAATAACCTCAAAATCACAAATTGCATTCAGATGACTTTTGGAGAGAATTAAGCATAAATCTGTCAAATGTCCAAAACAGCCTTGTTTCAATGAAATAACCTCAAAATCACAAATTGACATTCAGATGACTTTTTGGAGAGAATTAAGCATAAATCTGTCAAATGTCCAAAACAGCCTTGTTTCAATGAAATAACCTCAAAATCACAAACTGCCATTCAGATGACATTTATGCTTAACTATCTCCATAAGTAATCTGAATGTCAGTTTGTGATTTTGAGGCTATTTCAGTGAAACAAGGCTGTTTTTAACATTTGACAGATTTATGCTTGATTCTCTCCAAAACTGTCATTCAGATGACTTTTGGAGAGAATTAAGCATAAATCTGTCAAATATCCAAAACAGCCTTGTTTCAATGAAATAACCTCAAAATCACAAATTGACATTCAGATGACTTTTGGAGAGAATTAAGCATAAATCTGTCAAATGTCCAAAACAGCCTTGTTTCAATGAAATAACCTTCAAAATCACAAATTGACATTCAGATGACTTTTGGAGAGAATTAAGCATAAATCTGTCAAATGTCCAAAACAGCCTTGTTTCAATGAAATAACCTCAAAATCACAAATTGACATTCAGATGACTTTTGGAGAGAATTAAGCATAAATCTGTCAAATGTCGAAAACAGCCTTGTTTCAATGAAATAACCTCAAAATCACAAATTGACATTCAGATGACTTTTGGAGAGAATTAAGCATAAATCTGTCAAATGTCCAAAACAGCCTTGTTTCAATGAAATAACCTCAAAATCACAAATTGACATTCAGATGACTTTTGGAGAGAATTAAGCATAAATCTGTCAAATGTCCAAAACAGCCTTGTTTCAATGAAATAACCTCAAAATCACAAACTGCCATTCAGATGACATTTATGCTTAACTATCTCCATAAGTAATCTGAATGTCAGTTTGTGATTTTGAGGCTATTTCAGTGAAACAAGGCTGTTTTTAACATTTGACAGATTTATGCTTGATTCTCTCCAAAACTGTCATTCAGATGACTTTTGGAGAGAATTAAGCATAAATCTGTCAAATATCCAAAACAGCCTTGTTTCAATGAAATAACCTCAAAATCACAAATTGACATTCAGATGACTTTTGGAGAGAATTAAGCATAAATCTGTCAAATGTCCAAAACAGCCTTGTTTCAATGAAATAACCTCAAAATCACAAATTGACATTCAGATGACTTTTGGAGAGAATTAAGCATAAATCTGTCAAATGTCCAAAACAGCCTTGTTTCAATGAAATAACCTCAAAATCACAAATTGCCATTCAGATGACTTTTGGAGAGAATTAAGCATAAATCTGTCAAATGTCCAAAACAGCCTTGTTTCAATGAAATAACCTCAAAATCACAAATTGACATTCAGATGACTTTTGGAGAGAATTAAGCATAAATCTGTCAAATGTCGAAAACAGCCTTGTTTCAATGAAATAACCTCAAAATCACAAATTGACATTCAGATGACTTTTGGAGAGAATTAAGCATAAATCTGTCAAATGTCCAAAACAGCCTTGTTTCAATGAAATAACCTCAAAATCACAAATTGACATTCAGATGACTTTTGGAGAGAATTAAGCATAAATCTGTCAAATGTCGAAAACAGCCTTGTTTCAATGAAATAACCTCAAAATCACAAATTGACATTCAGATGACTTTTGGAGAGAATTAAGCATAAATCTGTCAAATGTCCAAAACAGCCTTGTTTCAATGAAATAACCTCAAAATCACAAACTGCCATTCAGATGACATTTATGCTTAACTATCTCCATAAGTAATCTGAATGTCAGTTTGTGATTTTGAGGCTATTTCAGTGAAACAAGGCTGTTTTTAACATTTGACAGATTTATGCTTGATTCTCTCCAAAACTGTCATTCAGATGACTTTTGGAGAGAATTAAGCATAAATCTGTCAAATATCCAAAACAGCCTTGTTTCAATGAAATAACCTCAAAATCACAAATTGCCATTCAGATGACTTTTGGAGAGAATTAAGCATAAATCTGTCAAATGTCGAAAACAGCCTTGTTTCAATGAAATAACCTCAAAATCACAAATTGACATTCAGATGACTTTTTGGAGAGAATTAAGCATAAATCTGTCAAATGTCCAAAACAGCCTTGTTTCAATGAAATAACCTCAAAATCACAAACTGCCATTCAGATGACATTTATGCTTAACTATCTCCATAAGTAATCTGAATGTCAGTTTGTGATTTTGAGGCTATTTCAGTGAAACAAGGCTGTTTTTAACATTTGACAGATTTATGCTTGATTCTCTCCAAAACTGTCATTCAGATGACTTTTGGAGAGAATTAAGCATAAATCTGTCAAATATCCAAAACAGCCTTGTTTCAATGAAATAACCTCAAAATCACAAATTGCCATTCAGATGACTTTTGGAGAGAATTAAGCATAAATCTGTCAAATGTCCAAAACAGCCTTGTTTCAATGAAATAACCTCAAAATCACAAACTGCCATTCAGATGACATTTATGCTTAACTATCTCCATAAGTAATCTGAATGTCAGTTTGTGATTTTGAGGCTATTTCAGTGAAACAAGGCTGTTTTTAACATTTGACAGATTTATGCTTGATTCTCTCCAAAACTGTCATTCAGATGACTTTTGGAGAGAATTAAGCATAAATCTGTCAAATATCCAAAACAGCCTTGTTTCAATGAAATAACCTCAAAATCACAAATTGACATTCAGATGACTTTTGGAGAGAATTAAGCATAAATCTGTCAAATGTCGAAAACAGCCTTGTTTCAATGAAATAACCTCAAAATCACAAATTGCCATTCAGATGACTTTTGGAGAGAATTAAGCATAAATCTGTCAAATGTCCAAACAGCCTTGTTTCAATGAAATAACCTCAAAATCACAAATTGACATTCAGATGACTTTTGGAGAGAATTAAGCATAAATCTGTCAAATGTCCAAAACAGCCTTGTTTCAATGAAATAACCTCAAAATCACAAATTGCATTCAGATGACTTTTGGAGAGAATTAAGCATAAATCTGTCAAATGTCCAAAACAGCCTTGTTTCAATGAAATAACCTCAAAATCACAAATTGACATTCAGATGACTTTTGGAGAGAATTAAGCATAAATCTGTCAAATGTCCAAAACAGCCTTGTTTCAATGAAATAACCTCAAAATCACAAATTGCCATTCAGATGACTTTTTGGAGAGAATTAAGCATAAATCTGTCAAATGTCCAAAACAGCCTTGTTTCAATGAAATAACCTCAAAATCACAAACTGCCATTCAGATGACATTTATGCTTAACTATCTCCATAAGTAATCTGAATGTCAGTTTGTGATTTTGAGGCTATTTCAGTGAAACAAGGCTGTTTTTAACATTTGACAGATTTATGCTTGATTCTCTCCAAAACTGTCATTCAGATGACTTTTGGAGAGAATTAAGCATAAATCTGTCAAATGTCCAAAACAGCCCTTGTTTCAATGAAATAACCTCAAAATCACAAATTGACATTCAGATGACTTTTGGAGAGAATTAAGCATAAATCTGTCAAATGTCGAAAACAGCCTTGTTTCAATGAAATAACCTCAAAATCACAAATTGACATTCAGATGACTTTTGGAGAGAATTAAGCATAAATCTGTCAAATGTCGAAAACAGCCTTGTTTCAATGAAATAACCTCAAAATCACAAATTGACATTCAGATGACTTTTGGAGAGAATTAAGCATAAATCTGTCAAATGTCGAAAACAGCCTTGTTTCAATGAAATAACCTCAAAATCACAAATTGCCATTCAGATGACTTTTTGGAGAGAATTAAGCATAAATCTGTCAAATGTCCAAAACAGCCTTGTTTCAATGAAATAACCTCAAAATCACAAATTGACATTCAGATGACTTTTGGAGAGAATTAAGCATAAATCTGTCAAATGTCCAAAACAGCCTTGTTTCAATGAAATAACCTCAAAATCACAAATTGACATTCAGATGACTTTTGGAGAGAATTAAGCATAAATCTGTCAAATGTCCAAAACAGCCTTGTTTCAATGAAATAACCTCAAAATCACAAATTGACATTCAGATGACTCTTTGGAGAGAATTAAGCATAAATCTGTCAAATGTCCAAAACAGCCTTGTTTCAATGAAATAACCTCAAAATCACAAATTGACATTCAGATGACTTTTTGGAGAGAATTAAGCATAAATCTGTCAAATGTCCAAAACAGCCTTGTTTCAATGAAATAACCTCAAAATCACAAATTGCCATTCAGATGACTTTTTGGAGAGAATTAAGCATAAATCTGTCAAATGTCCAAAACAGCCTTGTTTCAATGAAATAACCTCAAAATCACAAATTGACATTCAGATGACTTTTGGAGAGAATTAAGCATAAATCTGTCAAATGTCGAAAACAGCCTTGTTTCAATGAAATAACCTCAAAATCACAAATTGACATTCAGATGACTTTTTGGAGAGAATTAAGCATAAATCTGTCAAATGTCGAAAACAGCCTTGTTTCAATGAAATAACCTCAAAATCACAAATTGACATTCAGATGACTTTTTGGAGAGAATTAAGCATAAATCTGTCAAATGTCGAAAACAGCCTTGTTTCAATGAAATAACCTCAAAATCACAAATTGACATTCAGATGACTTTTTGGAGAGAATTAAGCATAAATCTGTCAAATGTCGAAAACAGCCTTGTTTCAATGAAATAACCTCAAAATCACAAATTGACATTCAGATGACTTTTTGGAGAGAATTAAGCATAAATCTGTCAAATGTCCAAAACAGCCTTGTTTCAATGAAATAACCTCAAAATCACAAACTGCCTTTCAGATGACATTTATGCTTAACTATCTCCATAAGTAATCTGAATGTCAGTTTGTGATTTTGAGGCTATTTCAGTGAAACAAGGCTGTTTTTAACATTTGACAGATTTATGCTTGATTCTCTCCAAAACTGTCATTCAGATGACTTTTGGAGAGAATTAAGCATAAATCTGTCAAATATCCAAAACAGCCTTGTTTCAATGAAATAACCTCAAAATCACAAATTGCCATTCAGATGACTTTTGGAGAGAATTAAGCATAAATCTGTCAAATGTCGAAAACAGCCTTGTTTCAATGAAATAACCTCAAAATCACAAATTGCCATTCAGATGACTTTTTGGAGAGAATTAAGCATAAATCTGTCAAATGTCCAAAACAGCCTTGTTTCAATGAAATAACCTCAAAATCACAAACTGCCATTCAGATGACATTTATGCTTAACTATCTCCATCTGCTTTGGTACTCCAGTATGGCCGTTGCGCTGACTTCACGGGTAACGTGACGTCATATGCAAAGCCTCTATATCGGAACTATATACTGGGAAAAGTACTCTGGTGTGAAAGCGCCTATTAACTTCCCATTTGGCTCCAACACCATGATTAATAATGGAGATGTAAAATGCTGACCCTGTTAAATGTTCTTGCTTAATTATCACTGGCAATAATGGATAAAAGTGCTTTTTATGGTATAAAGGGTGAACAGAACATTGTCAAGTGGGCCCTAGCCCCTCTTAAGTGCAGGACAGTGAGTTTGAGGGCAGTGATAGTGAGAGAGAATGAGAACGGGCCAAAAATCAGGCTCGAGAGGCAAGGAAAAATGCTCTGTTCTAAACCAATAATTATACATAATGTATTTAGGGAAATGGGAGAATGGGCAGTTACACACCCACAAATATACACGATGCTTAAAACGTATTGACAAAGAATATGTGACCCTGAATAACCTGGGTCCCGTGCTAATATCTGAAACTACAGCATCTCTACAGGATGAGTGATCTGGAGCAACCGAAACCATACAAGCTTTATCACACTTTCATTTAAATGTATCACTGGTTCTACTGCACTGGCGGCAGGAACATGGCTCACCACAAATTGCGTCATGTGCTTCAATTGTTACTGATTTAGCAAGGTGCAGAGACGCTTGAAGTGACATCAGAATCAGAATCGGAATACCTTTATTAGTTCCACGGAGGGGAAATGTGCGTAGTTACAGAAAAAGAGCCACAGACAGCTTAATGTTACATATGCAACAAAACAAGAAGATTAAATGTGGTCTCTTAAACATAAGATCTCTAGCATCTAAAGCAATATTGGTAAATGATTTAATATCAGATTATAATATTGATATGCTGTCTCACTGAAACTTGGTTGAGACATGAAGAATATGTCAGCATAAATGAGGCCACTCCACCCAGCCATGTCAACACTCATATTGCCCGAGGCACGGGCCGAGGAGGTGGAGTTGCAGCAATCTTTGACTCAAGTTTACTTATCAATACTAAACCAAAATTAAATTATACCTCCGTTGAAAGTCTCGTTTTTAGTCTTACGCATCCGACCTGGAAAACTTTGCAGCCAATCTTATTTGTTACAGTGTATCGTGCACCAGGTCCTTATTCAGAATTCTTATCAGAATTCTCTGAGTTTTTATCAACTTTGGTTCTTAAAACAGATAAAGTAATTATCGTAGGTGACTTTAATATTCATGTAGACGATGATAAAAATAGTCAATAGATTATGTTGGTTTCCGTCAGAGTGTAAATAAACCAACCCACTGCTATAATCACACTCTCGACCTTGTTCTGACTTATGGTATTGAAATTGAGCAACTATTAGTCGAACCGCATAATCCTGCTTTATCCGACCATTTCTTAGTAACTTTTGAAGTGTTGTTACTAGACTTCTTCTTATCGTGTCCACAAGGCAGTCAGTTGACAGGCTGACAGAGAGCCACAGCTCGATTGAGCCTTCTATTCCCATAGCACTCAGTAGTAATGATTTTATGTGCTTTTTTAACGATAAAATTGTTACTCTTAGAAACAAAATTAATGACCTCTTGCCTTTGACCAGTATAGTGTTATCAACAGCTCCCGGAAACGTAAGTTCTAATATTACACTAGATAGTAAACTAGAATGCTTTTCAGCCATAAACCTTGAATAATTAAATTCAATGATTCTCTCTTCTAAACCATCAACGTGCATGTTCCAACTAAGCTGTTGAAGGAAGTTTTTCCATTAATTAGCACTTCTTTATTAAATATTATGAATATGTCTTTATTATCAGGCTATGTTCCACAATCATTCAAAGTAGCAGTGATAAAACCGCTTCCTAAAAAGCACAACCTCGATCCAGAGGTTTTAGCCAACTATAGACCTATTTCTAATCTTCCATTCCTCTCAAAAATTATTGAGAAAGCAGTCGCAAAACAGCTGTGTGATTACTTAAAAAACAATGATTTATTTGAAGATTTTCAGTCTGGCTTTAGAACACATCATAGCACAGAGACAGCTCTGGTTAAAGTCACAAATGACATTCTAATAGCCTCAGACAAGGGACTTGTCTCTATTCTTGTTTTGCTCGATCTCAGTGCTGCATTTGATACTATCGACCATGATATCTTATTGCAAAGACTAGAGCACTTAGTTGGCATACAGGGAACTGCTTTAGGCTGGTTTAGGTCCTATCTATCTGAACGCTCTCAGTTTGTACGTGTCAACGATGAATCTTCCATGCAAACCAAAGTTAGCCATGGAGTGCCACAGGGCTCAGTGCTCGGACCTATTTTGTTCACATTATATATGCTTCCGTTGGGCAATATTGTAAGGAATCATTCTGTACATTTTCATTGTTATGCGGATGATACTCAACTATATTTATCAATCAAGCCTGATGAAATTAATCATCTAAATAAAATTCAAGACTGCCTCAAGGACTTAAAAACGTGGATGACCTTAAACTTTTTGATGTTAAACACGACCAAAACTGAAGTTATTGTACTTGGCCCGAAAAATCTACGAAACAAATTATCTAAAGATAAAGAGAAACTAGCCCATGCATTTGTTACTTCAAGGCTGGATTATTGTAACTCCTTATTATCAGGGTGTACCAAGAAGTCAGTCAAGTCGCTTCAGCTGATTCAAAATGCTGCAGCTCGTGTACTAACCAGAGTTAGGAAAATGGACCACATTACTCCTGTTCTGGCTGCCTTACACTGGCTCCCTATAGAACACAGGATAGCATTTAAAATTCTTCGTCTCGCCTACAAAGCCCTTAATGGGCAGGCGCCATCTTACCTTAAAGAACTCATTATACCCTAATGTCCTACTAGGGCATTGCATTCCGAGAATGCAGGGTTGTTGGTTGTTCCTAGAGTCTCTAAAAGTACAATGGGATGACGATGATGGTTCTTCAGGACTGCTTCTTAAGCTCAAATCACACTCTCGCAGACTTTTCCGGTGTTTCTAAATTAGATGACAATGTATGTGTGTCATTTAAGAGGAAAAGATGCCTGTTTTTGTTGTTGTTATTACTGTCAGGAAATGTACAACCTAACCCTGGTCCGCCCAGTAGTAGTAGTCAGATCGCTACTCCTGCTGATTTTAAAGCTAGGTCTGGGTTGGGTTTCATCCACTTGAATGTGCGCAGTCTGTTAGGTAAACTAGATTTTGTCCGTATCTGGGCAAAATCATTGTCTTATCTGAAACATGGCTAAATAAGTCTATTTTGGCCTCTGACATTGCCTTAAATGGTTTTAATGTGTATCGTACCGACCGGCCTAATAAAGGTGGTGGCGTTGCAATTTATGTTAAGAATAAGTTCAGTGTAACCACATTAATTTCCAAATCGATCAGTAAGCAATTTGAATTTTTAGCCTTAAATAAAGAAGTGGCAAAGGGTCAACAGGTCATGGTGGTGGGCTGCTACAGACCCCCCTCAGCTGGCAAGGACTCCTTGTCTTCACTAGCAAATCTTTTATCACAACTAGACTACAAGGAAATAGTGCTACTTGGAGATTTTAACTGGGACTGGTTAACTGCAGTGTCAGAGGATTTTAAAAACCTTTGTATCTCTTTAAATGTTACTCAGATTGTGGACAGTCCTACTCGCCCAAATATTAAGTCCCCTAATAAATCCTCCCTAATTGATCTCATTTTAACTAATGTTCCCCATAAATACTCATCTGTGGGAGTATTTGCAAATGATCTGAGCGATCACTGTGTTCTAGCCACAATTAGGGACACTAAGGTCCAAAAGGTTAAACCTCGCATTATCATCAAGAGACATAAAACATTTTGTGGAGCAGGGTTTTGTGCATGATCTGTTTGATTTTGATTGGGGTAAAATCAATCTGTGTGCTGATGTTGAAACCGCATGGTCTTATTTTTATCTTGGTTTTATGGAGATCATTGTTAGACATGCACCCCTGCGTAAATCTAGAGTAAAGGGACGAGACAATCCTTGGTTTTCTGCTGAGCTGTCTAGTCTCTTTCATGAGAGAAACAAGGCCTGGGCAAAGGCTAGGAAATCAGGCTCAGAGATAGAATGGCTGCGTTTTAGGCAGCTAAGGAATAGCTTCACTTCAAATGTCAAAAGTGCAAAGTCGAAGTACTATTTGTCAGTTACCACAGAAACCTAAATAATCCTAGGAAATTTTGGAAAGCAATAAATCGATATCAACCGGTGAGATCCGTAATGAGCTACCTCCGTGCCTTACCACAGCATCTGGCCCTATATCGGACAGGGCTACTATGCTAAATTGCTTTAATGAGCATTTTGTGTCCTGTGGTTCTCTGTTTGATTCTGTCACTAACTCTGCTTCTGTAAACATCACAGTATGTGACTCTGAACAACGTGGTCTGGAAAACCCTTTCAGTTTTACCCCTTTTACTGTTGATGTTGTTCATGAAGCCTTATCTAAGCTAGATCCTAGGAAACCGGCTGGCCCGGACAACTTAGAACCTTTCTTTTTAAAGATAGCTGCAGACTTTATTGCTCCACCTCTTACTTCTCTTTTTAACCTCTCCCTCAGCACAAATACAATTCCAAAAGTATGGAAGTCTGCTTATGTCTTGCCTTTACTGAAAGGAGGGGAGGCAACTATTTTAAATAACTATAGGCCAATCTCTAAATTGTCAGTTCTGGCTAAGGTTCTTGAACGCCTAGTGAGTGAACAGGTAAAACAGTTTTTATGTACAAATGACATCCTGTCTAAACATCAGTCAGGCTTCAGAAAGAAACACAGCACCATCACTGCCACAATGAAAGTGGTGAATGACATTACTAGTATTTTAGATAATAAGCAGAGTTGTGCAGCTCTGTTTATTGACCTTTCCAAAGCATTTGACACCGTTGATCATCGCATCTTAAAGCAGAGGCTACTCAGTACTGGCCTATCCAGCCTTGCAGTGGGGTGGTTTGTGAACTACCTCTCTGAAAGGTCCCAATGTGTTCATTTTTGATGGACTGTCTTCTGAGTGGTTAAACATTTCTAATGGTGTACCACAAGGTTCTGTTTTAGGACCACTTTTATTCTCCATATATATTAACAGCGTAGGTGATAATGTGGATGAAGCTACTTTACATTTTTATGCGGATGATACTGTGATGTATTGTGCAGGTCCCACCGTTAAGGAGGCTGTTGTTAAATTACACGCTGTTTTTAACACTATTCAGACTCAGTTCTCTGAATTAAAGCTTCTTTTAAATGTGGATAAAACCAAGGTAATGCTCTTTTCAAAAGCAAAAAAGACACCAGAGCCTGTTTTAGATATTGTAACTACGCAAGGAACAAAACTTGAAGTTGTTGCCTGTTACAAATACCTTGGTATCTGGCTTGATGATTGTCTCTCTTTTAAACTTCATGTCAATAATCTGCTTAAAAGCTGAGGGTTAGGCTAGGTTTCTTTTTCAGAAACAAGTCCTGTTTCTCGCTTGAGGCCAGGAAAAGGCTACACTGTAAAAAAAAAATGGTTTTTTACAGTTTTTCCCCAGAAAAAAATACAGTTTTTTATTGTATTTCATAATTACAGGAAATCATATTCAATTTACAAGAATAAACCGTTTATTGAAATGTGTCATGTATTTTAACAAAAAAAAACTGTAAAAATGGAATACATTATTTATCTGTTTTTTAGCAGTTTTTAAATGTGGATTTAAAAAAACTAACCGTAAAAATAAAGGATTTTCTGTTGGCAAAATTAGCTGCATTTTCTGTAATTTTACAAAAAAATACTTTTGTTTTGGCTATATATCACTGTCAAATACATACAATATACTGTTAATAATCATTTATAAAATGTATAATTGCAAGAAAATATATGAGTAAAGAAAGAAATATTTTGTAATTTTGCTTAATTTAACCACTACTTTACATTGATAAACTGAAAAAACACAGGTATTGACTATCCTATTATAGCAACAACAACAAAACTACATTTTAACACATTTTGACTTTCACTTTATTGCTACAATTGTATTAATTTGAAGATTTAATTGTTAAATATGTGAATGTCATGTTATAAAAACTGTGTACAACCATAGAGTTAAACAAAACTGTTATTAACATGTTGGGTGCAAATTCCGAGCACAATTCAGATATAAAATGATGCTATTCCCACCAGTAACAGCCATAGACTGTGGGTTATGAGAGACATCTGGCTATGCCATGATACATCTATATACTAGCTCATAGGTGTTAGCATTCACTGCAGGCAAACCTAATGTGGCCATTCACTTATGATTTCTAAGAAGAAGAAGAAGGAGATATAATATATTCATCCCTCAGAGGGAAATGTCTTTTCCCACTCTGTTGTGTTTACACACATTACACACACAGGGAGGATATGTACATGCACAAACACACAGAGCATATACATGCAGTAGCCTATGTAAAAACCATATTGAGTTTCACCGTAAGCGAAAAATGAAAGGATCTGGAAGTTAAATAACATTAGCATCTCCCCCTAGGCCTTATCACCCTAGCATAAGCTCATCACATTGAACATGCTAGCAAGCACTTACAGCCAATCTACTCTGAAAATCTTTTGATTTGAAAACCTTGTTAGCAGTTAGTGCTACCACTATGCTAAATTGGTATTAGCATTGCAATTAAAGTAAAGCAACTCTACTAACAAACTATCAAATGTTGTCCTTTTAGACGTCTAATAATATCCAACTATTCAAGTCCATCATATTGAAAGAATAGGCCTTCACCAAAGCATGTTGACGAAGCTAATACAGCGAAAGATCTTTTACAATCAAAGTCATTTAGCTTAAATATGTATTGTGATAATGTTGTTGGTTACAACAATAATGTCACAGGGATTTCAGGCAGAAGGTAGTTGAAGGTTAAGTACCTACATTATGGATTAATAAGTGAATGTAGGTACAACGGCCTCGTGGAATAACAAAGATTTATTTTCTGTTTGTTTAAAAAATAATCTCAGTAATGCATCTTTGTCTATCACACTTTGCTTCTGTAGATCTCCCATCTGACTTGATTGTGAGCTTGTGTTTTCAATAAGTTAATTGAGCATGTTTTATGAGACTGAACAGTCTCATAGGGTATTGGACTCTCTTAAAACCAAGGTAGGTGCAGAATAGGTTTCTCAAAAATAAAGCAATCAGGAAGGCAGTAGCCTACAGTGCATGACTAAAAATGATAGTAAACTATATGTACACATTGATTAATACCTTAAATTGTACCTGGGACAGGGCACCAAAGTACAGATGGGATATTCCTGATCATAATCAACTTTATATAAATGTTCACCAACATTAGTTATTAGTACACTATTCTCAATTTAAAAGAATAAATGGACGATAAAGACATTCTTATAACATCATTTGCTTGTATCTTTCGTAGGCCTTCAGTGTTTGTTTTATTATGTATCGTCTAGTTACATTGTCATTTTGTAAATTAGGAAAATACAATCCAAAGAACAAACAAATTATAATTATAATGTAAATAGTTTGCCCGCCATCATATTTGTTTTACTTTTAAATGAATGTTCATGGTGTGGTGTTACGAATTCTTAAAATAATACAAAGATCGGAGGAGCCAGCAAACGACACATCTACATCAAAGCATTTTCAGGGCAATCGATTTGCAGCCAATCAGAGACGAGATCTGCTGCACCCAGGCCATGGATGTGACCCAGGCACGCAGAAACCAGGCAGAGACCATGCGCTAATGTACGCACAGAGCATGCGCAAAGCCACAGACCACGCAGTAACCACATGCCACGCGGCTCTCTCTGAATACACAGCACATCGCCAGCCGGGAGAGGAAGCAGCATTTTGAGAGGTAACGTTAAAACTATTTATCAACGGATACAAAACATACAACTCAAAACATTGCAAACGTCAAAGTCCTAGCTATGGTGTTCATTTTGATTAACGACCGAAAACAAAGTAAGTAATGTTAGCTAACGTTATGGTAGCTAGGTAGCAGCTGAGCTAGCTAGACAATGGATGGGTATCGTTACGGTACTTTACAGGGATGCAAACGTGACACTTTTCGCCGTTTTGAATCCAAAATAGATTGTTTGTGTGATTCATGTAGATCTGCAATAAAAATATTGTTGGTTTATGGGGGGGGGCCTGCTAGACCTGCGGGTCTGGGACCCGGAGTAATCTGCGGCCACGAGGTGTTATGCGCCACGTGTAACGGAGTTAAACATGTGTATAAATAAATATTAGTTATAAATTAAAGATTTTCTTGGTAATTTAATAATTTAACAGGTCACTTATGGTTGTGACCCGTTACACACGTTACTTTTGTGTTATATATTATAATGAAGCTTGAGCGTGATGTGGACTGAAAAGTAGCTAACTAGCATACATTGTCACTGTGTAGTAGGGCTGTGCGATTATGGCAAAAATCATAATCACGATTATTTGGGTCAATAATTGATATCACGATTATTTTGACGATTATTCATTGACCATTTATTGAACTTTAAAACAAATAATATTTTACCAATAAACCAGATCAACAAATATGTTGGAGCGCACTTCCAAAACCATACTAAACATATATTAATATGATAAATAAAATAAATTAGACCAAAATAAATTAAATCAAATATGATGCAGTGCACTGTCACAACATACTGACAACTCCTTAACATATAGCCAACATGTTGGTAAAACATATTCAACATATTCCACTCAGTTAAACGTTGAAGGCTGGCCAACCGTCATGGTCCAGAAGTAACAGGAAATAAATGTTGAACTACAATTTAAGACCAAATAAAAATGTTTAGGCCACCATGGCAAATGCTGGTAGGGCTGCTCATGTCATCTCTTAAAGATTGTTTGCAAGAAACACCAGCCTGTTTACATGGTCTGGTTTCAGAGATGAGCGCAGGCAGGTGACAAGCCACCTGTACTGAAGACCCTCAGCCACGCCCCGACACATGGGGTGACGCCGGCCAATCACAAAGCTTTGATGCGTTCAAGTGCATTATTCTGGCACAGGAAGATTATGTTACAGGACATTAACGATAAAACAGAATATTGTTGTTCTATTTTTAGACACATCTCGCGATCGACTGGTTGGGCACCCCTCGGCTGGACCATAGGTCTGTTGTGGTAGCAAAGTAGTCAGCTGAAGCCACATCTCTCTCAACTTCCCCACGGCATTTGTCATATAGTGCAGGCAGCGCAGACCTGCTGAAATAATACCGAGACGGCATCGCGTAACGCTTGTCCAACGTGTTGACAAGTTGCTTAAAGCCCTGGTTGCTAACAGTGCTAACTGGGCACATATCTTTAGCGATGTGAAATGTAATGGCAAAGTACTTGCAAATAGTGGAAATAGTTTTACCCTTCTTTTTAACGAGTTGCTGCTCTTGTTCTGACATCTTCGCTCGCGCTGAACACTCACAACACATGTCACTCCCACGTGGCCGAGTGGGCTTTCAGGGAGGGGCGAACGCGCACCCAGCAAAATAATCGTATTTTGTCAATTATGCTGTTTTCATAATCGTCGCAAGCCATAATCGTAATCGCGATTAAAATACGATTCATTGCACAGCCCTACTGTGTAGTATAGGTCTTGTACTCGATTAAAAGTAGAAGTACTCAGATAGATCTTGTACTGGAGTCAAAGTAGAAGTACTCAGATCTTGTACTGGAGTAAAAGTAGAAGTACTCAGATCGTGTACTTGAGTAGAAGTACCAGAGTGCAGGAATACTCTGTTAAAGTAAAAGTCGTGCATTCAAAATGTTACTCAAGTAAAAGTAGAAAAGTATTATCATTAGGGCTGTCAATGGCGTTAACGCAAACAAATATTAACGCCACTAATTATTTTAACGCGATTAACGTATGTTTCAAAGCGCATCGAGTTTAAAATACCATCTACAAGCTGATGCTGACAGCCCCGCTCCTGCCTCCCGCTTGTGGCAGACCACACTTCCACACTCACCGGCAGGCCCGGACTGGCCATCGGGAGGTTTATGTGCGGCGCGAGCGAGAACGCGCACACCTTACGTGTATTGTTGTTGTTGTTAGCATCTGGTGCTAGCAAGCTGCGCTAACGGATATTAGAGCTGTTTCAATGAAAACAGAGGAGCGGCATTTTGCCACAACTGCGCCGAGCACTTGACTTTATGCAGGAAGCCAGACAGCGGGACATTGTAGGAGAAGTCAGCACACTCAGCACAGATGTGCGCAACATGATTGCAGCTCTTGTTCGAGCATATGCCTTGAGTTGCACATAGCTCCAACGACCCATCACAGTGCGCGCGCACACACACACACACACACACACACACACACACACACACACACACACACACACACACACACACATTGTATGAGAGAGGTTCCAGGTTGAATTGAGGTGAATATTTGTAATGTTCAGAGGTTGTTGTGTTGAGAATATTCATGAGAATATTTGTCATTGTTCAAATGAAACAAACATTTGCATAAAGCATATTTGTCCACTCATATGATAAGACTATTAAAAACTTGAAAAAGATCCCTCTAAGGTACATTTAGAACAGGTAAAAAATGTGCGATTAATCGCGATTAACTATTTTAATCGACTGACAGCCCTAATATATATATATATACAAATCTCAGTTAAAGTGGTATTACTGTGCTTAAAGCTGGTGCTGTGTTATTTAAGTTATTTGTAACTAACCATATGCAAACTTGTCTCTTTTCTCCCTCAGCTGTTTGCTGCTATACAAGGAATTTCAACGTTGGCTAACAGCAATAATAAGCAGCCAGAGATCCTAAAGTAAGACAATATGACAAGTTTGATCAATTCTTTCACATGTCCTACATGTGGCTTTGCTATCCTAACAGTGAAGGGATATGTGAGTCATCAAGAATTACACAAAAATGAAGCACATGGTCAATATGCCTGTTGCATAGTTGGGTGCAAATTAAAGTTTGCAAAATATAATTCTTTTAAAAGTCACATTTATCGCCACCATAGACAATCATCTGTTTCACTATGTGAAACAGTAAATGGGCCGCTGAAATGTGAAAATCGTCATTGCCAGAAACAATGCGTTGATCTGAAAGATCTTTTAGATCATTTGAAGACTCATGTTTCAAAGAAAGAAGAAGTGCAGTGTCCATTCAAAGGTTGTGGCAAAGCCTTTTCAATTAGGTCCTCTTTTGCTACACACGTTTCTAGAAAACATAAAAATGCTACATCTGTGCAAGTTTCGGCTTCGCATTTTGTTGACTCTTTGCCTAGCAATTACTCGGATGTTGCTCACAGTCAGTCAGATGTTTTTGAACATGACGAACCTATGGATACCCTGGACCCTGCTGATATGAAAGGGTTATATATGAGAAATGTGTGTATGTTTTACATGAAGTTGCAGGCTAAGTACCTTGTACCTTCCTCCACTATTCAGATGATTGTGGAACAAGTAAACACTCTCAATAGTGTGTGTCACCAGTACACAGGAAATCAAATGAAAGGTGCCCTGCAAGCTAATACCAACTTGACACAGTCAGAAATCAAAGATGTCTTGACAAGTTTAACTGACACTAGTTTGCATGCACCCTGTAGCCGTGCACTCTCTACTGAGTATTTGAGAAGGCAATATTTTCAGACAAACTTCTCTTATGTGCATCCTCAAGCTATTAGTTTAGGCACTGATGAAAATCAAAAGGAACGATTTGCTCAGTATATCCCCATAAAAAAGACTTTGGAGACTTTGCTTAAAGACCCTATTGTGTGGCAAGAATGTACCAAGTCGGTAGATGACACTTCTGCACATGTTCTAAATGATGTAAGAGATGGCTCTGTATACAAGTGTAATGCACTGTTCATGGAGTCAGGTATACGTCTAAAAATCATACTGTATCAAGATGCCTTTGAGATTGTTAATCCTCTTGGGTCAGCAAAAAAAAAATACAAGGTACTTGGGGTTTACTTCACACTGGCCAACTTTGACCCGATGTATCGTTCCATGGTTGAACATTTACAGCTTTTGCTTTTGTGTAGAGAGGTAGATTTTAAATATTTTGGCCAGGAAAAAGTTTTCTCCACGATGCTGTCAGATATCAAGGACCTGGAGACAAATGGGCTTGTGATATCTGGGCAGGTTGTTAAGGCAAGTATTCTTTGCATTGCTGGAGATAATTTGGGGTCTCACAGTATCGGAGGTTTCACAGAGAATTTCAGTACCTCCACTTACTTCTGTAGATATTGCCTTGTAACTAGAAGGGAGCTTGAAGATCTTCAGAAAGGTGCCCCACCTCGAACAGTGCAAAACTACAATGAGGCAGTAGAAGAGCTACAATGTGGTGACCCGACAGAAAGCAGAGGTTTGAAATTTGACTCTGTTTTCAATTCCCTCACCTACTTTCACGTCTGTCAGCCTGGTCTCCCACCGTGTATTGGTCATGATGTGTTTGAAGGAATTGTGGCATATGACTTGGCTATTTACATCAAGTACTTTGTAAAAGTTAAGAAATTCTTCACCTACAGTCAGCTAAACCGGAGAATCGCGCAGTTTAGCTATCAGGGATCTGATGCTGCTTCTACTCCCTCAGTGGTAGTTGAAAAGGGAGTTAAAATAGGTGGCCAGGCAGCAGAGAACTGGTCTCTCCTGAGACTTCTTCCTATTATAATAGGTGAAAAGATCCCAGACACAGATGATCCGGTATGGCAGCTGACAGTCCAACTGAAAGAAATTGTGGAATTAATATGTGCCCCTACAATATCTCTCTCTCAAGTTGCTTTGCTCAATGTTCTCATTGTGGAGTATCTAGAGACAAGAAAAGAGATGTTTCCTGATCAAAAACTCAAACCAAAGCACCATTATATTGTCCACTATCCTGCTTTGATACTCAAGTTTGGCCCACTCATAAGATTGTGGACAATGAGATTTGAAAGCAAGCATTCTTACTTCAAAAGATGTGTGCGAAGAACCCAAAACTTCAAAAATGTGTGCCAGACACTTGCAAATAGCCACCAACTTCTGCAAACCTATCTAAGCTCAAGTTCCGTCTTTGCTCCTACTTTGCAAGTGAAGCAATCCACCCCTTTCCATGCAGAGTTGTACAGTGATGCAGTACGCAGTGCAGTAGAAGCAAGCTTTCCTGGGGACTGTGATCGTGTAGTGTCTACTGAGATACAGTGGAAAGGCACTCTTTACAGAAAGAGCTTCTTTCTGTGCATCGGTCCTGGCATGCCAACAAAGTTTGCACAAATAGAACTCGTGTTAATAATGGACAATAAGAATGTGTACTTCCTTGTAACACCTCATGGTTCATCATATTTACCAGACTTGGGACTATATGAGATTCACACAGCAAGTGGGGGCATGAGGTGCATAAATGGAGAGCTATTATTGGATTACTATCCATTGCCTGCTTATGCTCTTTGTGGAACTAGAGTCATTTCTCTCAAACACAGCATAGTAGATACAGAGTAAGGGGGATACATGACAATGAGTGTTTTTATGGCGA
Source organism: Pseudochaenichthys georgianus (assembly GCF_902827115.2). Taxonomy (NCBI): domain Eukaryota; kingdom Metazoa; phylum Chordata; class Actinopteri; order Perciformes; family Channichthyidae; genus Pseudochaenichthys; species Pseudochaenichthys georgianus. The sequence continues at coordinate 7,124,052 of NC_047518.2, forward strand.
GCTGCGCCTGTAAGAGCTGTATCAGGTAATATAAGCATGGTTACCCTACAGACTATGGAAAACTAGAGTGTGTTGAACTTGGCACAGGAGGTCCTTAAATGCTTGAAATCAGGGCTAAGATCATATGTCTGTAATAGGTCAACAACTCCCTAATGTGTTGTAATAAATGGAAAGCTTCTGTTGGAATACCATCGTAAAAAACACGTATGGGGATTTATTGTTGGATAACTGTTGGATTGCTATGGAGCAAAACAGTTGATTTACTATTACTACTTTTTACTATTACCATTTACTATTACTACTTTTAAATAATACTATTTACTATTACTAATCATTGTTACTGATATTTACGGTTACTGTCATTGGATTACTTTGAGATTGCTATGGAGCATGACAGTTGATTTACTATTTCTACTATTTCTACTATTTACTATTACTAATTATTGTTACTGCTATTTACGTTTACTGTCATTAGATAACTGTGGCACTCTATTACTGTTCATAGCAAAACAGAGAACTGTTGTTGGATTACTATTGGTAGTTGTTACATGCTCCCCTCTTGGTGTTCTCTCTCCGTATTGCAGGCTTATTTTTAATTTTATTATTCTGTTTTGAGTTATGGATGATGCAGAGGGTGATCTTGTAGCTGGCTTCATTAGCTCTGTGCTGCCAAACTCAAGTACAAACGAGCTGGTGTTGGAGGCTCTTCAACAAATGGGAGTGGACACCCTGGAAGACCTGAAATATCTCATCGAGGCAGATCTCAAAAACGTCATGAGGCCAATCGACGCTAGAAAACTGATTGCCAGTGTTAAAGTTTATGTAAGTATACTTATTTGTGAGTTGTAAAAACGATGTTTCTTTTTAATGTTGAAAATAAAAGCACAACATCCTCACTACATTTGAGATCATCCGAATTGTAATATTGTGGTCTTGCAAAACAAGCTTTGTAATGAGAAAACATGATAGCAGGCCTAATTCCTATTTTGTGTCTTTTATCCAGCTGAAAACGATGCCAGTGGGATTCCTGACCCGCCTCCCAGAGCTGAGACAGAAACACCTATGGCCACACCAAGAACAATAATGAGAAGTGAAAATCCACGCAGAGACTATTCACCCGCAAGTATGTATGAGAAAATATAAATGACTTTATAAAAATGGTATACAGGAAAAAATAAATGTCATAGTCCTACAGGAAAAAAAACATCTGCGTGTGTATTGAGGAAGTTGATCAGCTGATTGATCGCGGAGGCGACATAACCAGCAGAATCACTGTCGGCTGATGGTCTAAAGTTATAACTCACTTCGACCAATGGAGTAACTTCATCACTTAGCAACGTTATCATTCTAGTCAGTCCCTCAGTCCAGGACTAACTCCTGCTTTGCTGCACTCCAACCAAAATAAGGGAGGGGGAGGTCGCGCAGAGTGTCAGAGAAGAGAGGCAAACACACTGGCACAGCTTTACAGAGAAAACAGGTTATGCAACAGAACATCAAACTATATCGATATATATGGTATTGTTTCATCTTATATCGATATACCTTAAACCAGTGGTCGCCAACCTTTTTAAGCCCAAGATCACCGACCTTGGCCTAGGTGAAAGGTGAGATCTACCTATTGCAGAATTGAGTGAAAAAGACGGGCTTCCAATTTGAGGCCTTTTATAGGCTAATTGCATCTGAATTACTGTTACAATGAAGGCTCCATAATCACACTCGCGATCGACTGGTTGGCGACCACTGGTTTAAACAGTAGATATATCGCCAAGCCCTACTGCTTCCCCACCTATTAAAAACCTGGTACCTGGTCGATGCCTGCTTTTACTTTATCTCCTCTGAAATATTTTCATTTTACCCATAGGCCAGGTGTAGGCATCAAACCAGTTGTAAGATAAACTATTTGATTGAGCTCTGTGACCAGGTTTATAGAGATTTTTAAAACAATAGAGGTTTATGAGATGCATGACGAGAGTCACATCTAGTATAGCCAAAATCTATCAAGAATGTTCTGTGCGTTGTAGAAATATTATGTTTAGGGCCAATAATAAATGCAAAAATGTATTTAATCACCATTTGTATATCATTTGGTTCCCTTTGCAGGCGAATACTCTGCAGACTATTCCAACTCTCCACTGTCTACTTCAAGCGCCCCGTCTACCTCAAGCGCCCCGTCTACCTCAAGTGCCCCGTCTACCTCAACTCTGCATAGACGAACTCCATTGAACAATAACTGGCACTTCAATTTTGAGATCCCCTGGAGTAAAATGCCATCAGAGATAACAAGAAAGCTTGTAAACAACGAGCGACCAACAGGATGTGAGAGGCGTGAGGTGATTCGCCTGATCGCAGGGGAGATCCTAACCATCTGCCCTATGCCAGGAAAAAAACACCTAAGTGAAATTGCCAGGGAGATGGTTTTAATGTATCCAATGTCATTTCGAGACTACATTGAAGACATAGTTGTAGGTAGCGGTTATGACTCTCTAACCAAGCAGCTGCAGAGCAGAGTGGACAATTTAAAAAGGGGAACAACCTCCCTTTTCTTAAAAAGAAAGGCAACAAGCGCAAGTGAGGGTGAAGACCAACCTCCCAAGACAATGAGACTCGATACCTATGGGTGTATTAATTGGCAGCCACAGCGACCACCACCAGGTGAAACTGGGGAGACTCAAGAACAGTTCAAATTAGAATTAAAGAACATGCACATAACGAGGAGCAAGGACACCAAAAGGATTGAGGAGAAAATGGTGGCAACATTCTACACTCAGAGAAGTGATATCATAAAGGGAATGGAAACCCCGGTTCTGCTAAGAGACTGGCCATATCTGTTTGAGATGTGCGGCATGATGGCTCACTTCAAAGAACTCACAGGTATGGATGTTGACAAAGAAGCTATGTCAAGCAAATGTAGAAGAGTTGTGTCATACCTCATGTCCCGTGAGAAGAAGAGCAAAATAGAGGACATCCTATCAGACATGGAAATAGCCAAAGCAAGGCATCTAGATGCTGATCTTCCCGGATGTCTGATGCTTCTTTTGAGGCATTTCAATGAAGACCAGGCCAAGATGTTCCTGAAAGTTGATGAAACTTGTCTGCCATCGGAAGTTGATGACCTGCCAAGCTCACCATGCATCGTTGTGTGTGGTATGATTCTTATTATTCCCCCGCCTTTTAATCCTTGTGCATGGCTACATTGGCTTGGAATATTTTAAATGTTCCCATCATTTGGCTGTGTTAATACAAATGGCATACGTTTTGGTGAGGGTGTGAATTATTATTATTTATTTTCAAATGTTGGAAGTTTAAAGCTCCTACAATAAGTCTACAATGAAGTGGATAGCCTAAATACAGACACTCAGACCGGATGTTTTGAAGTGGGGTTGTATGAGGTACTTATCCATAGTCAGTGTATTACGGCCACAGTAGATGATGGTCGGCATTCCCCCAGTTTGGAGATGCAGACAGGAATTACCGCACAGAAGCAAATCAATGTACTGAGGTGGATGGGGTCGGCAGCAAAACATATTTAAGACGCATAAAAGAAAGGCTCACAAAAAAAATTAGTTAAGTGCATGATATATTTAGAACATTTTGCTGGTTTACCTTGCCATGACACAGCTATACTGTCTGTTTCTTACAGAGAACCGATGTCGCCATCTATGTTCTCATCAAAGCCACCAGACAAAAAACAATAATTTAACCTCACAGAACACTGGAGTTGCTTGTCTGCTGCTGCCTCAATCGCTTAGTTTGTTTGTGCTATTGTGTGACTTTGGTGAATCACAATAACAAAAACAAACTTTCCAAAGGTTGCTTTGGCGAGAGTATAGATGCATACAACAGCTTCAGTTCCCTAAAAAGGGCTGTCTTATGGCAAAGTAAACACACGAAAATATTCAAAATATAGCGTGCGATATTTTTAGGAGGGCCTTTCTTTAAGGTGGCTACAATATGTTCTGCTGCTGACCCTGTGCAGAGCAGAACATCGCTTTGCTTCCATGCGGTTGCTCCTGTCTGCATCTCCAAACTCGGGGCATACCGAAATCATCTACTCTCGGTAATACACTGACTATGGCTAAGTACCTTATACAACCCCACTTTAAACACCCAAACTATCCCTTTAAGATGTGCCATCTTCTACTGTTAACATTAAGAAACACTTAAGAAAGAAAAGAAAGCTGCAGGAGCTCACAATTCTATAAATGCAATTGGCCATATGATCACCAGTACAAACAAATATGAACAATCTGCACCAAATATTTTTTGCATTTATAATTTTTTTGTAATTTTTCTACAGGGAGTTCTCCCCTGACAGCTGGACACTTCATGGTCGCCGTCGACCAGACCATCGTCAATGGCAGTGTCCCAAATGTTGTTGACGCCCTGACACTGATGTTTGCAGCATATTACTGCCTCAACATCAGCTATCCCACAGAACTGGGAGGTACCCTGGAGTTCTTGCAGAGGTAAGACTTGAATCGTAATTATTCTAACTCATTCCATCTTAAGCCACAGAGTAGAGGATTGTGCACATTCCTGACACACGATAAGTGCTCCTGACAATACAAGATAATCGAGATAAAAAGATTATTGCGCTGCATTCTGTTTTGCATTATGCTCTAGTTCTGTCTTGCGATGTAAATTCAGCGTACCCCTTTCCTTTGCAGTGGTGTGCTTTAGCTCCTCCCTAAAAGCCCAAACTCACTCTTAGCCAATCGGTGGTATGTTTACTTCAGCTCAATGAAAATGACAGAAAGAGGGCCCTTTGTCGACAAAAAAAAGAAAACCAATTAAGTTATTTGGAAAAAGGAATCGTTTTCAAGGAGTCCTATTGAATAGGGATTCAGCTAGGACTGTATGGGGGAAGGTTTCACTCGGAGTGACTTGCACTTTGGGGTGTCGGTAAGAACACACAAGATTCTTGGTAGCGGTTGATTTCCTTAACTTATTCATATCAACAGCACAGTAATACAGCCATGGAGCAGGCTTAGTGTATGTGTGTGGTCTATAGAGGCTTTGCGTGAGTGTCAGCACCTGATGACAACGGAATCTGACAAGGAAGAAGCAACTATTTCTTGCACCAAAACCCGGTATTATTGCAGTGAACAAACACATTAATACTTATTTTGGTTAACTAAGATGCTTTTACACCGCTCACTCTGCTGCTGACACGCACCTCATCTGCCCCAGTTACACAAACCTCTCAAGATGGCACTCGTAGCTACCACACTCAAATGACCTCAAGTATTTGCTCCTGTTTACAGACCTGCTGCGATACTGTCCAGTGTGATAGTGATGCCAAGTGACAACTTTATAGAACAGAACTCTTTTCAAACCAATGCTTTAAATGTACAGATATGATCATAACAGTCAATTTAAGAGTAGTATTGCCCTTTGACTTCAAGCTGTATAAGTGTGAAGACAATTAATGGCCGTATCATCCACAGAATTTGTAATTATAAAAACTATTGTTTGTAGCACTACATTTAAGTGTACTTCTGTCTTAACAGGTGCCTTTTCAAAATCAATCCGGACAAGGGGACTAAAAGGGAGAGGAACGCTTCAAAGAAACAGCAGTCAGTCAATCCGAAGGTGCTTTCATTGATCACCAACATCGCTGACTTTGAATGGAGAGAGTAAAATCGCACACACATAGTCACATACATAATTGTTAAGAGAGTTTAGTGTATATAATGTTATCTTTGGCACAAATTGTTGGCTAATGTTTAAGGTTTCTTTGCCGGTCTATTCTGCTTTATTATTATTGTGTTTATGTGTATGGATGTATGTGTGTGTGTATATGTATGGGTTATATATATAGAAAGTATTGTAATAACGTGTATATATTGTGTTCTTAATTATGTTACGGCATTGCAAATAATAAGAAATTATAAAAAAGAATGGTGGTGGTGTCATTTATTTATATTGTCAAATCTTTTCAACATGTTGCCAAAGGCATAACGTTTTAATGATATTGCATACATGTCTTTGCTGCATCATATCATATCAGACAAATATCATACACCACTTTTTATTACATTTTAATACTCTAAATATTTTATATTAATATTTTGATGGAAACATTTGCTTATTTCTTCAATACCTTCCAGGTCATGTGACCGATTTACTCAAAATCAATGTTGGGTCAAAGGACTACACTGGATGCATAGGACACACCACTTTTTATTGCATTTTAATACTCTAAATATTTTATATTAATAATTTGATGGAAAAATGAGCTTATTTCTTCAATACCTCCCAGGTCATGTGACCGATTTACTCAAAATCAATGTTGGGTCAAAAGACTACAGTGGCTGCATAAGACACACCACTTTTTATTGCATTTTAATACTCTAAATATTTTATATTAATAATTTGATGGAAAAATTAGCTTATTTCTTCAATACCTTCCAGGTCATGTGACCGATTCACTCAAAATCAATGTTGGGTCAAAGGACTACACTGGCTGCATAGGACACACCACTTTTTATTGCATTTTAATACTCTAAATATTTTGTATTAATAATTTGATGGAAAAATTAGCTTATTTCTTCAATACCTTCCAGGTCATGTGACCGATTTACTCAAAATCAATGTTGGGTCAAAGGACTACACTGGCTGCATAAGACACACCACTTTTTATTGCATTTTAATACTCTAAATATTTTATATTAATAATTTGATGGAAAAATGAGCTTATTTCTTCAATACCTTCCAGGTCATGTGACCGATTCACTCAAAATCAGGGCTGGGTCAAATAACTACACTGGCTGAATAGGACACACCTCTTTTTATTGCATTTTAACACTCTAAATATTTTTATATTAATATTTTGATGGAAAAATGAGCTTATTTCTTCAATACCTTCCAGGTCATGTAATGTTGGGTCAAAGGACTACACTGGATGCATAGGCTAAACAGAGCCACAGAAAGAAGCAGCCTTAAGTAGAGGCTCAATCAGTGGGAACACCTATGCGCAATTGGAGCATACCATGTAGTGCATGGGCGCGGGTGGCACTTTTCTTGCAAGTAAAAATGTTATTGTTTGGGGCTTCTGTGGTCAGAAAGATATAATATGTTGACCTATTTTGATTTGGTGTGTTTGGGGAATTTGTCTTGCATTGTGAATGTGTTTGTAGATTAGAATGACATTGGTTAGGGGTATAAATAGTGGATTGTCCTATGGGGCTTAACATGTATAAAACCCTGGCCACAAGTGCTTTGAGGGGAGTCTGACTGTGGCGGTAGAGCAGAGAGGTACCAGTTATATGTCCTCGACCTGTATGTATATAGCAGGGTTTTGATTTCTTCCTGTACAATCCTTGTTACTTTGTGTTTTTTCAGCACGTTGGTGTTAATAAAAGCACCTAAGGATACATTTTTGGTGACTCTAGCCATCTTATTTAATTCCTAGTTTTTTCATCGAACCTTTTTGTAACATAATGTCTGGGATGTATATACCAACTCCAACACACTCTTCTTTGTTCTTAGATGCATCTGTGTACATTTGTAGGTAATTGTAGTAGTACGTTCAGATATATACTGGTTTTAATTCCCACTTCATTTATTTGCCACTCTTTTTTCCTTTCTACAATACTCATCTATGTTAGCTTCTGGGAAAAGCCATGGAGGAACACTATTAAATGGGGTTGCTTTGGCAAACGTGATGGTCTCCACTCCATATGCCCTCGTTCTTTCCTTACTTGTCCAGCCACACATCCCTGGGCTTCTATGTTACATGACAGAGAAGCTGTTAAAACAAAATTGAGTGTGACATTTGGTCACATGACAGAGAAGCTATTGAAAAAAAACATAATTTTCCATGGAAAAATTAATTAATATTAACCCTTGTATAATGTGTCATTGTTTATCTAAAGAACAATGATATGATACATTATTTGTTCAACCTCACACTCAATGGCGTTGGCTAATTTTCTGTGAAGAACATATATCAGAACCAAAAAAAAGACAAGCCACAGGACCAGCCGGTCAGCGGGCAAAAAAACAAGTAGCACTTTAATTCATTAATCAAGGTTCAAGGTTTTTATTTGTCATACGAACATAGCTACAGTGTAGTTATGACAATGAACATCTTAGGTCACTGGCTCCTCCATTGAAGCAATATCCTCATTTTCGCATACAAATATTAATATAAAAATATGTAAAGTAACTCCAACACACTCTTCTTTGTTCTTAGATGCATCTGTGTACATTTGTAGGTAATTGTAGTAGTACGTTCAGATATATACTGGTTTTAATTCCCACTTCATTTATTTGCCACTCTTTTTTCCTTTCTACAATACTCATCTATGTTAGCTTCTGGGAAAAGCCATGGAGGAACACTATTAAATGGGGTTGTTTTGGCAAACGTGATGGTCTCCACTCCATATGCCCTCGTTCTTTCCTTACTTGTCCAGCCACACATCCCTGGGCTTCTATGTTACATGACAGAGAAGCTGTTAAAACAAAATTGAGTGTGACATTTGGTCACATGACAGAGAAGCTATTGAAAAAAAAAACATAATTTTCCATGGAAAAATTAATTAATATTAACCCTTGTATAATGTGTCATTGTTTATCTAAAGAACAATGATATGATACATTATTTGTTCAACCTCACACTCAATGGCGTTGGCTAATTTTCTGTGAAGAACATATATCAGAACCAAAAAAAAGACAAGCCACAGGACCAGCCGGTCAGCGGGCAAAAAAACAAGTAGCACTTTAATTCATTAATCAAGGTTCAAGGTTTTTATTTGTCATACGAACATAGCTACAGTGTAGTTATGACAATGAACATCTTAGGTCACTGGCTCCTCCATTGAAGCAATATCCTCATTTTCGCATACAAATATTAATATAAAAATATGTAAAGTATTAAAATGCAATAAAAAGCGGTGTGTCCTATGCAGCCAGTGTAGTGCTTTGACCCAACATTGATTTTGAGCGAATTGGTCACATGACCTGGAAGGTATTGAAGAAATAAGCAAATGTTTCCATCAAAATATTAATATAAAATATTTAGAGTATTAAAATGCAATAAAAAAGTGGTGTGTCCTATGCAGCCAGTGTAGTTCTTTGACCCAGCATTGATTTTGAGTAAATCGGTCACATGACCTGGAAGGTATTGAAGAAATAAGCTCATTTTTCCATCAAATTATTAATATAAAATATTTAGAGTATTAAAATGCAATAAAAAGTGGTGTGTCCTATGCATCCAGTGTAGTCCTTTGACCCAACATTGATTTTGAGTAAATCGGTCACATGACCTGGAAGGTATTGAAGAAATAAGCGCATTTTTCCATCAAAATATTAATATAAAATATTTAGAGTGTTAAAATGCAATATAAAGTGGTGTGTCCTATTCAGCCAGTGTAGTTATCAATCAATCAATCAATGTTTATTTATATAGCCCAATATCACAAATGTTACATTTGTCTCAGTGGTCTTCACAGTGTGTACAGAATATCAGTATGACAATACGACACCCTCTGTCCTTAGACCCTCACATCGTACAAGGAAAAACTTCCAAAGAAAACCCAGTTTAAAGGGAAAAATGGGAGAAACCTCAGGGAGAGCAACAGAGGAGGGATCCCTCTCCCAGGACGGACAGACGTGCAATAGATGCCGTGTGTAAATTGAAAAGATAATACATTTGCAACATAGGTAGTCCAAATGTTTGGAAATGCATGTGAGTATTAAAATACAATACAAAGAGGTGTGTCCTATGAAGCCAGTGTAGTTCTTTGACCCAGCATTGATTTTGAGTGAATCGGTCACATGACCTGGAAGGTATTGAAGAAATAAGCTCATTTTTCCATCAAAATATTAATATAAAATATTTAGAGTATTAAAATGCAATAAAAATAGGTGTGTCCTATGAAGCCAGTGTAGTTCTTTGACCCAACATTGATTTTGAGTAAATCGGTCACATGACCTGGAAGGTATTGAAGAAATAAGCTCATTTTTCCATCAAATTATTAATATAAAATATTTAGAGTATTAAAATGCAATAAAAGTGGTGTGTCCTATGCATCCAGTGTAGTCCTTTGACCCAACATTGATTTTGAGTAAATCGGTCACATGACCTGGAAGGTATTGAAGAAATAAGCTCATTTTTCCATCAAAATATTAATATAAAATATTTAGAGTGTTAAAATGCAATATAAAGTGGTGTGTCCTATGAAGCCAGTGTAGTTATTTGACCCAGCACTGATTTTGAGTGAATCGGTCACATGACCTGGAAGGTATTGAAGAAATAAGCTAATTTTTCCATCAAAATATTAATATAAAATATTTAGAGTATTAAAATGCAATAAAAAGTGGTGTGTCCTATGCAGCCAGTGTAGTTCTTTGACCCAACATCAATTTTGAGTAAACCGGTCACATGACCTGGAAGGTATTGAAGAAATAAGCTAATTTTTCCATCAAAATATTAATATAAAATATTTAGAGTATTAAAATGCAATAAAAAGAGGTGTGTCCTATGCAGCCAGTGTAGTTCTTTGACCCAGCATTGATTTTGAGTGAATCGGTCACATGACCTGGAAGGTATTGAAGAAATAAGCTAATTTTCCCATCAAAATATAAATATAAAAATATTTAGAGTGTTAAAATGCAATAAAAAGAGGTGTGTCCTATTCAGCCAGTGTAGTTATTTGACCCAGCACTGATTTTGAGTGAATCGGTCACATGACCTGGAAGGTATTGAATAAATAAGCTCATTTTTCCATCAAAATATTAATATAAAAATATTTAGAGTATTAAAATGCAATAAAAAGAGGTGTGTCCTATTCAGCCAGTGTAGTTATTTGACCCAGCACTGATTTTGAGTGAATCGGTCACATGACCTGGAAGGTATTGAATAAATAAGCTCATTTTTCCATCAAAATATTAATATAAAAATATTTAGAGTATTAAAATGCAATAAAAAGAGGTGTGTCCTATGAAGCCAGTGTAGTTCTTTGACCCAACATTGATTTTGAGTAAATCGGTCACATGACCTGGAAGGTATTGAAGAAATAAGCTCATTTTTCCATCAAAATATTAATATAAAAATATTTAGAGTGTTAAAATGCAATAAAAAGAGGTGTGTCCTATTCAGCCAGTGTAGTTATTTGACCCAGCCCTGATTTTGAGTGAATCGGTCACATGACCTGGAAGGTATTGAAGAAATAAGCTCATTTTTCCATCAAAATATTAATATAAAATATTTAGAGTATTACAATGCAATAAAAAGAGGTGTGTTCAATAAATGTATGCTCTAGAGTGAATTTGCTTCACATTCACAAGATTGAGAAGCTGTCGATTAATTAAAAAGAATAGTTTTTTTGTCTATTTGAAAAGTAATTTGTTGATGGTCCCTAAGTGAAAGCCTCGTTTCGCGGAGAAGATCTCCCCGTCGTAATACAGCCAGTAGCAGGGGAAACTGACGCTGCTGGCGGGTCCGCAAATGTCCGTCGAATATCCAACCTAAAACTAAATTCACCGCGGTAGTCTCAAGTCTCTAAAAAATAAAAGTCTCATGTCTCTTCTGGTTGTAATAAGCCTTCTATTGTCTGCTGCTATCCAGTCTGATAAGAATACTGCACGCTATATCTAAGAAATTCAAAGCATTTACTATGTTATTATCACTCCTATATATATTAGCATACAGTATCAGTACTGATTAGTTGTTTGTTATATGATCACTTTAAACAGGCTATTGCAATGCAATATGAGGAAAAACATCACACTTTAGCTAAATGCAAACAACTTATAAGCAAAACACTTCAGAATCAGAAATCAGTATCACAAATACAAAGCTAGTAGCAAGCTAAGTTAACATTACATAGCTGATGCTGAGCTAAACATGTTTGCTAACCGTCCATGCGTTAATGTGACTGACCTCTCCGGGTGAGTTTTCAAGTGCCTGATGAAATTCGACGTTGTTGCGCCAGCATCCTTGATTTTGATATTGCAGACTTTGCAGTGTGCGCTCCTTTTGTTGGTGCCGCCGGCGTTTTGTTCGAAGTTTTTGTAGTTGAACCTAATTACAAGCGGTACAACCGCAGGTCATGGATGTATAATAAGCCGCAGATGTGCCGCCGGTCGCTATTGTGTTACTACGAGGTAGTAACAGAGGCGCGCACGTCTGCGTAATGAGCCCGGCTAAAATAACTGGATGGCCTACCTGCCTGTCAGCCTTCCATCTGGGCACACATTTATCTCGTGCCCTCATTGGTCATGTGCGCGTTCGTGTGTGTTGGAGGAGGCGGGCTCTATAAGGAAGTAGCAGCCTCTAGCAGATTATCTCCGGTTGTGTATTTTCAAATTCTAGCGATCTCGAGCCGGTTTCTCTCAAATGTACCTACCCCACCTTTAATACGCCAAAAATAGAAAACACAATGATTGTTCACGAGTCCCAACACACGAGTCCAAGTCGAGTCTGAAGTCTTTTGGTCACGAGTCCAAGTCAAGTCTGAAGTCTCTGTGTGTGCGACTTAAGTGCGACTCGAGTCCGAGTCGCAGACTCGAGTCCCCATCTCTGGTGGCTACTGCCTGAGATCAAATGCTGTGGTTTTATTAAATGTGCCAACTGCTAGGACTGTCTTAGGGAAGACAGCTTTTAGATGCGCAGCTCCTCTGTCTTGGAATAGTCTGCAAATTAAATGGAAACTGAACAATCTGGTGCCACTAAATGTTTTTAAAGCTCGGTTGGATGCTAGTCAATCAGAAGCTATTGGTACCTGTTTATGTGGATAATTATGTAAATGATGCTGGATGATGTCCTTTTGTTGTTCTGTTTATGCTTTTATGTTTCATGTGGAACTACTTGAACAGGTCTCCCTTGGAAAAGAGATCAATGATCTCAATGGGATTTTATCTGTATAAATAAAGGTTTGAAATGAAATGAAATGAATGGGAGCCAGAGCCTTTTCTTATCAAGCTCCACATTTGTGGAATCAGCTTCCAGTTTGTGTTCGGGCGGCAGACACCCTATCCGTTTTTAAGAGTGCGCTTAAGACCTTCCTTTTTGATAAAGCTTATAGTTAGGGCTGATTAGATTCAGCCCCTAGTTTTGCTGATATAGGCTTAGTTTGTCGGGGGACATCTTACTTCTTCCTTCTCTCTGTCTAAACCTGTGTACTCTCATGTTCCGATTAACCCAGCTTCCCCAAATGTCTTTCTTTTTGGTGTCTATATACGCCGGGATCCGGAGTCATGGATGATCCTGCGGTCCTGTGTCCTGGATCGCGAGCCCTGGATCTTGAGTCGTGGCTGTGGTCCTGGATCATAGGTCCTGGATGGATATCCTCGTGGATTCATCTTCCTATTATACACACATGCATTTTCAAACATTTGGACTACCTATGTTGCAAATGTATTATCTTTTCAATTTACACACGGCATCTATTGCACGTCTGTCCGTCCTGGGAGAGGGATCCCTCCTCTGTTGCTCTCCCTGAGGTTTCTCCCATTTTTCCCTTTAAACTGTGGGTTTTCTCCAGAAGTTTTTCCTTGTACGATGTGAGGGTCTAAGAACAGAGGGTGTCGTATTGTCATACTGATATTCTGTACACACTGTGAAGACCACTGAGACAAATGTAACATTTGTGATATTGGGTTATATAAATAAACATTGATTGATTGATTGATTGATTGATTGATTGATTGATTGATTGATTGATTGATTGATTGATTGATTGATTGATTGATTGACATATGTTAAATATGTGACATGCATTTAAAAAAAAAGAGTGCTAAGTTATGATATAATTGAAAAAATATATATAATAAAAAAAAAAAGTGTTGTGCTGTGCTAGTTGTATAGTCTGACCGCTGCAGGAAGGAAAGACCTGCGGTATCTCTCCGTGAGACAGCGGGATGCAGCAGCTTATCGCTGAAGGAGCTGCACAGTGAGGACAGGGTGTCCTGGAGGGGTGGGACATATTTTCCAGCAGGGAGGACAGCTTGGCTGCCATTCTCCTGTCTGTACCTCCACAGTGTCCAGAGGACTCCCCAGGACAGAGCTGGCCTTCCTTACCAGTCTGTTCAGTCTCTTCCTGTCAGCAGCCGAGATGCTGCTGCCCCAGCAGGACACACCATAGAAAAATGATGCCACAACAGGGTCGTAAAAGGTCTGAAGGAGTGCCCCCTGCACCCCGAAATACCTCAGTCTCCTCAGCAGAAAGAGTCTGCTCTGTCCCTTCTTGTTCAGAGCAGCAGAATTGTCAGTCCAGTCCAGTTTATTGTTCAGATGAACACCCAAGTATTTGTAAGATATCACAATCTCAATGTCCGCTCCCTGGATGTTCACTGGTGTCGGGGGGAGTGTTGGCGCCGTCTGAAATCCACATATTAATGAATTTGCTTCAGCTGCAAAGATCACTATTCAACACTTCATTCATTACTCTTATAGCTGCTACAGTGAAAACATAATGTAAAATGAATACAATTTTTATTCATAGCACATTTATTTAAGCATGTAATCAGTCTTTTCATGTGGGCAGCAGCAGAAGTGATGGACTGATGAATGATTGTTCAAGGTTCAATTTTAACATTGGCTCATTCCGATATTTGACTTCAGAGTATGCATAATGTAGAAAAGTAATATTAAATCCACAGGTGATATAAAGAACACATCTTCATAAAGAAACAATAGTTGCGAAACTCAAGTTGAATAGGTTTGGTATTAACAGAAGAAGATAAAGCTTTAAGGTTAAGGACGAGGCCTATACAAATACAATGTTTAAAACACAAACATATTTACTGGCCATTGATGTGAAAATCAAGCCAATCTATCTTTGGTGTTATACTTTCACATACAATACATGCAAAAAGAATGAATAAGAACATGTTGGGTAATTTAGTCCATGTCTTCCTTTGAATGCAGTCTATGATGTATAACACATGTTCAAATGTTTTTTCAGAACTCCCCTTCAGTGTTATGTGTCACACAATTGCAGTTATATTGTTTAACCCCTAGATTTCAAACTTTAAGTTTTCTTGACTTTATATGATAGCTTTCATATTATGTGCAGAGTGTTTGAGAATTAAGATTATACAAAGAAAAGGTCAGCCATGAAATTCCTATCCCCTCTGTGTTAGGGAATCATTTGCTTAGGTATTCAACCTTCGACCCAGTTCATCATTTTCTCTTCTCACTGTCTCCTTTCCCATGGCATAGGTCTACGGCCTTGGGTATTGCTGCTATCTCTCTTAAGGAGGAGCAGCTTGGGCGCATTGTTGTTGCCAGTCTATGACAGAGCACAAGCCACCATGAGGTAGTTTACTGTGCAGGGACATGCGCGCCAGGTTCCCTGGCGCGCATTCTTTTCTATGGACGAGAGCTCTAGTTAGATTCAGGGTCCATCATTGCTTTAGTCTCACTGATGAAGAATGTTGATTATTACAGTCCGAACTAGTTAAAACCCTCGAACTGCAGAAGAGTTCTTAAGAATTGGTTTGGCAACCGCTGTGTCAACTCGTGACACACCACCTGTCAATTCTCCGGCCGTAACTCCAAATAAACCATCAGTGTTTGCCATCAAAGCTCCAGCTCTCCTCGTGCCTCTCTGAGTCCTGACTCTCCATTGTTACAGAAGTTTCCCCCACACTCTGCAGTATGTCATGGTTTCTCTGCATATGAGGTATTCATTCGGTACAGGAAGTTATGTTCTTGAATGTTTGACTGGGCCCTATCTGACAATCATTGACTCATGCGCCACATCCGGGTCCTTTTCAAGTTTGGGTAAGCTAGCAGATTCCATACTCTGATAACTCAGCCAGCACCGGCTTCACCCCGTTCTCCTGATGCTTTGCTGGAACTTACGTAGTGGTGAGTAGATACCCACCCAGAAACATTGTGTTGGCGAACGATGTAGACTTGGTTATATATCGTGTACAATTTGGGATTTTAAAAGTGGGGTCCATGGAAACCAGACCCAAGAGGTCATTTTTTTTAACACTTTATTCATTGGGTATTTCACACATAACACAAGAACAGGAGAAAATAGAGAGTAGTAGAGGGTTTCTGCACTCTTTCATACAATACAGCTATACATGTGTTACACCTTATTCCTTTTGTTTGAAGGGATGTCGCCTAACAGGGCTAATTTAGGTGTACAAGGAATCACAAAACCAGAAATCTCTTTAAGAATCCCCCATATTGACCTCCAGTAATGCTTTAATTTATTACATTCCCAGAACATGTGGATTACCTGTCTCTGCAGTACATCTAGGACAAAGATCTGAAATTGATTGATTTATGAAGTATTTCTGGTGTAAAGTGGTTCTGTGACTAATGTTAAACTGCAAAAGTTTATGTCGGCTGTTGTATGAGAAAGTTAGGGCCTCCTCACATAATGAGTCCCATTTTAAGTCTCCAAAAGTACAACTCAGGTCTTGTTCAAGATTACCCAAGAGGCCGTTTGATGAAGTGCAGTTTCTGGCAATTCCACATTCATTACTCAGCCCTGGAGGTTATGTGGCTTGTGCTTGACCTCCTGCAGGACATGCTAAAAACATGGGTCTTACAAGCTTCTCTCTGCTGCATGTCACAGAGAATTTTGAATTCAAAACATATTTAGCATTTTGGAAGTGCTATATTCTTATGAGTTCTGTAATTAATCAAATCATTATGATTATAAAAAAATTGCTTTATGTAGTGACAAGTTGCAATGTGTAGTTGCTGAAAGGTAACATCCATTGGTACCGATATCAGTAGCCTGCATATTAGACGTTCAGGGAACAGCATCTAAATGTCTACAATAAGATAAGGACAATTCATGTAGAGAAGGCCTAAGTCTTCTGTAGCCTAGATTAATCAGAAATATTGATAATAAAGTTGACTTTGACCGGCTGTCCCTGTGAATATATAAATAATGGATCTAAAAAGGGAGCGTTGCCATTTTTTTTTCAGGGGGGTCAAAATGGAATCAAACATGTTATTTACAGCGGCATGAAATAGTTGCAAGTGTCAACTGGCTTAAAGGAATACTTCACTTCCAGATTGATCTTTTGTATATCAATGACTCACTCTGTGTAATATCCCATGTGCTTAGAAATCCTTTCTTTCATGCGGTGAATTATTCTTAAATGAATTTAGCCTAGTTTTGCTTCTGTAAAACACATCCACTGTTTACTCAATAAAATGGTTTCATCTTTTTGGGATATTTCCTCACTGTGTCGAGGCATAACAAATCTAAAGAATTAATGATCATTTTGGGTGTAAAAGTACCCATTTCTTAGATATTGCTATCTACTGTATCTCCATTAGGAATGTTACTTCCGATGTAAATAAAGTAATGGCTTCAATCAGGGCCTAAAGTGACATAAAGCCCTGTAATGTTATATATTGCTTAATTTGCTTTCTCAATATGTTCAATATTTTTAGCAAAATTCATTTAAATAATTGGCTTGTGCGCCCCTGTGCTGTTCGCCTGCTATACGGCCATCCCGCTGTCTGTCACCCGACGTCTTCGCATAGCGTCTTCAGCGTCAGGCGGCTCTTTTGTCATTGGTCTTTTTTGTTGTCTGTCAAACAAGCACTACCTTGGGATTGGCTCTCCCACGGAGCTGTGTTCCTTTTGGCTGCACCTGTCTCTCTGTGAGAGGCTGAGAGCGCTTCCTGCTTCACGCGAAGCTCCCGCCTCTTCATTCAGCTCCAAGGAAGAAAGGAGGAACTGCCCCAACCGCATGTGACACTTCCAGTATGCCGCAAAACCTTGCTGCTATGTGACTCCTTGGTATTATTTAGCTGCTTCTGGACTTGGTAGGAAGTAATGTTAGAACGTTTTTAATTACACACGGTGTTTTGGGGGGTGCAGGGTGCTTTCGGAAAGGTGCCAGTGGGTTCGGAAGTGGAGCGTGGCAGCGAAAAGGGAAAAGGTTTTTTTCTTTCCTGTTTGATACCAGATAGCTTGACACGACAGGGCTGACATAGAATATGGCGGAGCATCACCTGGTTTCCGACAACAAACACAAATCCTCACTGAACTCCGGAGCGTCGTACTCGGGTAACGGGAGCAGCAACACGGCGGTGGCGGAGAGAGATTGCAGCGCCGCGGCGGCGGGAGGAGGAGGAGGTCTGTCCGGCGGCCTGTCGCAGCCGGCTGGGTGGCAGTCCCTGCTGTCTTTCACCATCCTGTTTCTGGCCGGTGTGGCCGGGTTCAGCGCCAGGCTTTTCGCTGTCATCCGCTTCGAAAGCATCATCCACGAGTTTGACCCCTGGTGAGTTAATCTTCCCACACCAAGCATATTCAAATTGATGTTTTAAGATGGACTGCTAAATATATTTTTGGGTTTGGCTAACAATCACTCAAAAACGCGTACAAATGTGAGCAAATGGTTATAAAAATAGATTAACTTACTAACTGTGTTAATTTATTAGAGTTAAGCCACCAGGAAACAGCTTTCAAAAACACGTATTGGCCTTCTTCTCTCTCTTTCCTGACCATAATGCTTATTTTACAAACCAAACATTTGGGCTTCACTTTACAGTACCAAGTGAAACCTGCTAAGACTATCTAATATATTGTAGTACTTGTTCATTGTAAGTGCGACGTTGTAACGGCCAGTGAGGAGTAGGTGGTGTCACACTCGAGTAAACGAGCGGTGACAGCTTCATAGTACGCGGTTTGAAGGCGGAAATAAAATGCTCTACCAAGAATTTCTCCTCGATCAACCAAAGATCACCTCTGCTCTGATCTGTTGCCTTGCCGCTACACTAGCACTGATTCAGTGTGCCACACAGGTGACTTAATCATATTGTACCTTTTTATGCTGCACATTATTCCTGCAGGTTGTAGTATGACTTTTGCTCAGAATATTGCTAAAGGTGATTCAAAACTTTATTTGTACTTACTTTGCAATGTGCTCCTTGTTCTGAATGCAATATTCACTATTCAGATTTATAAGGACTTTTAAATACTCGTCCCAGAACAATTCTGGTAAGGGTTGAAGTGCAAAATGGATTTCCTCACACTGCTGACAGCTGGGCCTTTGCCACAGTGACATGAGCAGACTTTGCTGCACGATAAGGTCTAAGGAGGCCTTTAAAACAATTACATTTGGAACTATTCCCCTCAAACGTATGCATGTCTAGGCTTATCCAAGAGAAAGTGAAGCACCTCAGTTGTAACAAACTAACCAGTGCTTTTTCTAACCAGAGCAGATTTAGTTCGTGCACTTTAGTTTGTGTTTGATTCCAAAATCTCGCGTGAGTTCTGACATTGTCCAATCTCTTTGTGTACTCCAAGGGACTGTTGCCTGGCCCGAGCCTGCATTGCATCACTGAAAGCATTTCATGATTATTCCGTGACCATCAGTGTGGATTAAACTGTCAGCTTCAATTCTGTCTGCTGAATAAAAGAGGAGTCTTGCAAGCTTTGGCTTGGGAGAATCCTTCAGTTTTTGTGTGTCACTGTCTGGACGCCTAACATGGCATGGAGTGAAATGTATTCACACATGGCTTCATTGTTCTATCATTCTCCCTTTGCTCTCAGACTGGCAACATTTAGTACATTAGACATTTGGATGGTGTGTTTCCCCTGCAGGACATCTGATTATACATTACACTTTATGTTGAAGTTCAGTAGTTTTTGCACATCATGACTATCAGTTTAAAAAATAGTGATGACAATGTTTTAGGCTGTATTGCTTCATATTTTGAAAAGGATCCCGAATGTGTTGATTCCACTGTAGTAGTAGTAGTAGTAGTAGTAGTAGTAGTAGTAGTAGTAGTAGTAACCCCACTGCAGTCAGCATGTCGTTGTGTCCCTGAGACACTTCACCCCAAATCGCTCCTGTGGGGATTGTCCACAGTATTGACTATGTGAGTCGCTTTGGATACAAGCGTCTAACAAGTGACTTGTAATGTAACAGTACCAGGCTGTGCTGCTGTTGTACATCTGTCAGGAAGGTCTACTTCTTCCCCTGCGTTTTCTTGAGAGAGAAAAGGTGCTTTTGAAGATTTCAAATAAAGTGAGGGGGCGCTTGATGCACATTAGGATATGTATTTCTACATTTAGCCTTGTTGACATCTATTATACCGACGGTTTAAACTTATTTTTGCTTAAACAATTCAATCCTTTCACTGTTGTGAGTCAGTTAGATTTCTTGTTTACGGTTTAATTCTCAGATGTAGGTGACAGTAAAACACAGATGTATGTTCCAGGTCAGC
Source organism: Pseudochaenichthys georgianus (assembly GCF_902827115.2). NCBI lineage: Eukaryota > Metazoa > Chordata > Actinopteri > Perciformes > Channichthyidae > Pseudochaenichthys > Pseudochaenichthys georgianus. The sequence continues at coordinate 7,144,216 of NC_047518.2, forward strand.
TGTGCAATGCGAGGTTATGTCTGGATTTTGGCTGATGAGTCACGAGAGTCCTGCTGCCCCCATTAGGAGCCTTCAGTGGTGCACTCTGCTCGGTCAAAGGTGTCACGACAGTTTGTGCCTCTTGCCAGTTGTGTTAACAGATAGTTGTGGTCCACTGAAACCTAATGCTAACGTGCCACTGACTCTGCTAAACACCAGCGCTTCCACTGGGCAGGGGCACATGTCCTGCTGGCAGCCTGCAGCAGGCAGGAGGTGACATGTCAGATAGGCTGCCTGGCTAACACACTTCCTGGCTGCAACCCTTGTGCAGTTTGGACTTTACTTAGTGCCTGTATTTGTTAGACTGATGCCATTTTTCCAATTGCTTAGCATTATGGTGTTTTTCTTTTTGTCTGACAAACATTGACACAAGATAAGAGAACCCCTGTATAACATCATCCAGGCATTTCCAACGGACATGCGATATTCTTTCCTTTTTATGAAGCTTTTAAAACATTTCTGTTGAACTACGGCTGGGCTTGTATTCCTGCAGAGAAATGGGGCAGCTGTGGCCCAGGAGGTAGATGGTTGTCCTCCAATGGGAAGGTTATGAATGTTTCCCTGAACAGGTGGCGGCTGCCTCTGAATGCATGTGTGTACATTTCTTCTGTAAATACAGAAGTGCTTTTAGGGGACTGGGAAAGCACTGTATAAATGCAGTGAATTGAATTACCATCAGTAATATGATGCCTACCACAGAGTTGAACCCATTATCGTTAGAGATGTCCCGATCCGATCACGTGATCGGGGATCGGAGCCGATCACGTGATTTTCAAAAAATCGGGGATCGGGAGAAAAAAATCGGGGATCGGGATCTTTTTTTTTTTATAATTTCTTTTTTTTTTATTTAATGTTACAAAACAAAATTGACCATGTTCACGTCTTAAACTCATCCTGAGGACTTAGTTTTGGTTTAAAATTACACAACATCATGTATGTGTTGCTTTCTTTGGGCTTGTTTTCATAGACCTGGGGCCTATACTACGAAGCTGGTTCAACCTAACCTGGATATGTTTGAGTTAGCCGGTTGGCCTAATCCAAAACATACGCGCTCTCGCTAAACTGTACTACGACGCTGGTTATCAAGTGGATCGCTCAAGCCAGCCGTGTCCTATCTAGTTAGGTGCGCGTTCACATGAAAGGGGTGGTATTGGAGCATTCGACCAATCACAAACATGGAGAAGCGTACTGACAGCGCAGCGTCATACTTCCTGAATGAAAAGTGAACTTTAATACTAGTCAAAAATGAAGAAGTTAAACTTTAAACATCCATGACTTAAACACTTTATCCAGGATAAAAGCCACATAGCTGCACCTGCAAGGTGAATACAGCTGGCAAAAGAAAAAGTGTTTGAATGCGTACATTAACAGGTTTATGATATCACTGCCCCGTCTAAAACACGATCTGACTTCAATTACATTTGTCTCGAGTGTTTCGTCAACTTATGTGTTGCTTAAAATAATACTTCTGCATACAGTATGTGACACTGAGTGTTGCACGGCCAGATACGGCTCAGCTGACTCAGATAAGGAGATATATGATACATTATGAAGTGATATGCCGCGGACTGTACTTAATGTACTCTGATCCGGTTACTTATGTTGTGGCCGATATTTAAGTAAGCTTTCTTAACGCTAATGTTATAATAGTCAGATTGCTCTGAAGATGGAGGTGATATTCTATTCATGTTCACGTTCACACAGTCGGTGATTTTTGCCGGCCGTCTTTCCTGCGACGGCAGTTTTTCTGTATTTCCTTTCTCCTGTAATATGACTTGATCGCTTTAAACTCCGCACACTGAGCTCTGATTGGTCAGCAGGCGGTGCTTTCACTGAGTTGAGCTCTTAGCCTGCAACCTAACCTGGTCCCGACCAGGTTAGCTGCTTAGCATATATTACCATGGAGATCTAGCCTGCTAAAAAGAGAACCAGCTTCGGATGACCGGAAAGCCGGAGTTTCCCTGAATTTAGCCGGCTAAGCGAAAATCCTGCTTCGCAGTATACCCCCCTGGTTGCTTATTTCTCTCAAATCTGGCAACAGAGTGGGCGCAGTGTCTAATAGTAGCAGTAAGCTAACGAGAGGCTACGTTCAGCTGGTGACTCGGGAGTCGGGACAGAGAAAATGTCAGGAGTTTGGAAGTATTATAAAATTGAAAGCGAAGGCAGTGTAACAGCCAGATGCAATGTTTGCAAGGCGGAGGTTCCGCGTGGTGGAAAGAACAGAGCTACGTTCAACACGACCAATCTAATACGCTACCTGAGAAACAAACACCAACAACAACACGGCGAGTACACAGCGGCCACTCAGGTAACGGCACTGAAACAACCGACACTTTCAGAGACTTTTAAAAGGAAAGAGAAACTGGCCCAGAACAGTGAAAAGGCCAAACAATAACAGCCAAGATAGCTGAATTCATCGCGTTGGATGACCAGCCGTTATCTGTTACCTTTTTTTTCTCTTAATGCATTGCATAAAGATCGGATCGGGAAAAATCGGTATCGGCAGATTGTCAAAATCAAATGATCGGAATCGGATCGGGAGCAAAAAAAGGTGATCGGGACATCCCTAATTATCGTCATGGCTGCTACGACTTACAGTAATTCTTGCCCTCAGCCTCATTGTTTATTGTATTATGATATAATGATATCAAACGTTTGTAGGTAAATCTGAACAAACAACAAACACTGCTGGGATACCTGTCTGCTCTGGGATGTGCTGCCCTGTCACCATCATGTTAAACCCCTGCTAGTGTCAGACTCAGCTTATAGTACATTTTGCAACAGCAATGGATTGAATTGCACTAAATGGAATGATGTCTTTGTATCAGTTTTCCACTTAATTTACAGATGGCCCTGAGCCCAATAGAGATTGTCCTGAAAAATGCGCGCGGACGAAATGACGCACGAACGGTTTGGGGGCCCTCCCCCTAGAAAATTTAGATTTTTGCAGGTCTTAGATGCTGTCTGGTGCATTCTCTAGACCAGAGGTGCCCAGTACGTCGACCGCGGGGGCAATGCTGGTAGATCGCGAGTCATTCATAAAAGATCGGGCAACCAGCAGGTGAGGCTTCATTGCCCGAGCTAAATATTAGATTGCCTCGGGCCATCGGGCAGACGTTAATGTCGAGCCCTGAACTGGAAGATTTGGCGTATCTACGTGCTACTGAAGTGGACATTTCGAACTCGGAGTAGGAGAAAAAACTAATTTTGAGAAAACTACCTTTTTAAAGATTATTGTGAGGCGCTAGCTAAACCCTCCTGTTCTTTGGATGACAGCTTGCGCCTTGACGCACTCCGTGAAGGTATTTCGTAGTCGGGGTCATTTGTTTTTTTTTTAACATTGCTTCGTGAAAGTGACAATTGTTGTGGTCTTCTTTGTGAACGTTTTTATCGATGTTCTTTTGCCATTTTGAGATTAAGGCCCAATCCCAAACCACACCCTACCCCTCCATTTGCGCGTTCGCACGGAGGGTCCGCCACATTAAGTGCTGTTCCAAACCAACGAGTGTTGAGCGGTGTGGAGGGGGAGTGGGCTATCAAGCCCTCAAACAGCGAGTCTGCATCGGTGCTGACTTGAGACCAGTCTCTACCTGACCGGAGTCACGCTGTGTGTGTCCGTCAGGAAACAAGTAGTTCCAGCAAACATCCACTGATAAACTGCGATGTTAACAACCTCATGATAACCTCATATGTTTTTAACTTAGGATCAAACCTGTGTTTAATTTAGAAAAAGATACATTTGTGCATTTTATTATAAAGTTGTGTATATTTACAGACTGTTGCAAAAACTAAGAAGCTTATAAACATCAGGTTTAAAACTAACACAATGAAAGATGTTTGGAGTTTTATTTGAGTTATTCGTTTACATTTTTTGTCAAAGAGATGCTGATTTGAAACCGTTGTTACATACAGTTGCGGCATTTCATGTTTCTGCCGGAGAGAGGGGAGGCCGTCCCAAAGCTTGCTGCTGTGTTTACTCCCTCCATCTGACAGGAGGGAGCCTCATGTGTCACTCCACGGAGTTCACTCCGTCACGGAGGGGGAGTGGGTAGGGTGTAGGGCGTGGTTTGGCATTGGGCCTTACATTTCTAGCGGAAAGCTAACCAGGAAGTGTTTTAGCACACCACGTGACGCATCTGAACGAATCACGTTGTCAGAAATTGGCACCAGCCAATGAGATTTAATTTCTTGGTTTAAGACCCTTTTGTATTTTCACAATTGGTTGCTGATACAAAGGAAATGACCATATTTGGATCCGATGAGATTGTGCAGGAGAGATGGAGCTTTCCAGCGATATCTCTGTTGACATGGTGCAAACAGCGGTCGCGGTACTTTATGTTACATTAGAAAGCTAACTGTTGGTGAATTTAGGAGAAATCTACAGACGCAAATAGACAAACTATAGTAAAATAAACACCTAAATGTGTATTTTGTACATTTTCCTTCCAAAAGCCTGAAGGAAAACATGTTATGGACTCAAAATAGAACAACATATCAAAATTGACCAGTGCATGAAAAACAATGTTTTTCCCTGGGGTGTCTCGCCTTCATGAGTGAGACACGGGGGAGTTGAGGATCTGTTTGGGTTTGTATGTCGATGTATGGGAAACACTGTTCTTTGTATTACTATTATTAATAATAACGTGTGCATAGACCTTCTTCAGGGGCGGACTGGCCATCTGTAGAATGTCTCCCCACGTTGACAATTCACTAACAACCCACCCTCCCCGCCATTGACAATTCACGTGGCGGGGGGTCGCCAGTCTCTGGTAGTGCTGCACGATTCTTGCTCAAAGGTGAATCACGATTTTCCTCCATAAGAATTGAGATCACGATTCTCACACGATTCTCATCGTTTCAATGAAAATATTTATTGCACTCTTACTCTTAGATGTCACGTGAGTACAATGAATTTAAACAGACAACATTTGTCTCTCTTGTAACAAAAATATTTTATGGTGACGTTGCAGGTGATTTAATAGGTTTGTGGTGTTACCTGACGTCGTTGCGACGATGCGAGAGCAATGCTTACAGTGGACGACTTTTTGTAAGTCATCATCAGGATCAAATCCAAAAAAGTTCCACCCACTGGATGAATGTGGTCCTTTTTTCGGCACAAGCACAACTTCCCTCTCACTCTCGCCAGAGTCGCCACCGGGATTTTCATCGGTGTTGTTGTCATTGTCCTCGACCTCCTCGTCACTCATTTCTGTGTCACTCATTTCTGTTTTTCCTGTACTACTAGTCGCTCTCGTCACTCTTTGCTAATCAGTGCTAATGCTAACGCTTCTGTAAACATACTGCCGGCTCCTGCCCTCACGTGCTGCAGTCAGAGAGTGTTGCCAGGTATACTTATTATAAGCCACATTGGGCTTATCTTTCTGTGAAGTTCCTTGGTAGTAAGTAATAATGGTTGTTGCGGTAGTGAGCTTGTAGATAGGTTATTTAGAAATAGCCGACTCGACATTGAATGGTTGTTGCGGTAGTGAGCTTGTAGATAGGTTATTTAGAAATAGCCGACTCAACATATATAGGTTTAAAGTGCTCATGTTCTTTTGCGCTTGTTTTCATAGACCTGGTTGCTTATTCCTTCCGCAAAAACTGGCAACACTCGTGGCTGCAGCGTTAACACTGCATGAGAGGAGGACAGACAGAACACTACCATTTGCATGCGATCATGGTACTTTAATGTTAAATATATAGAGTATATTTGCTTTACATCGTTTAAGTATGATTGACATTGCAAGTTGGTATTATTCAGAAGCAAAATAAAAAAATCAGCATGACGTCATAGGATCGCCGTAATTTAGAAATGAGATCGCATAGGTGTCTGAATCGAGATCACGATCTTTTTTCGATTAATCGTGCAGCACTAGTCTCTGGCACAGTTATTTTGGGGGTCGCGGGCTGAAAGGTTTGGGAACCCCTGCCCAAGACTACACTTTCATTGATTGACACCTTGATTCACATAGAAAATAATTCTCCAACCTCCCATTTACACTAAGAAAAGAAATAGGAAAAGTGTAATTACTAGCTTGCTTGAGTGAATGCACCACGAGTCCTACAGTGGTTAACCCCAGTGCCTGGAGAGCATGAAGATGAAACTGGGTTTTCTCCGGAAGTGTTTCCTTGTACGATGTGAGGGTCTAAGGACAGAGGGTGTCGTATTGTCATACTGATATTCTGTACACACTGTGAAGTCCACTGAGACAAATGTAACATTTGTGATATTGGGCTATATAAATAAACATTGATTGATTGAACCAACCAGTGAGGAACATTTATTTATTTGCTTCAAGTCAACTTCATTGTCTGCAATGCTACGGGAAAAAACGGAGTCTCATAGGTGCCCCTCACCAGCTACTGCTAACATGCACAAGCATTGGTCTTGCAGTTGGTGTCTATTCAATGTCTTTGCACAGTAATGGCTGGTTAGCCATTACTGTGAGATACATGAAAACTCTTCCCAATGTTTTTTGAGCTGGATCCTAAGGATGACACAAAATGTAGTTTTCTCCAAGACCCAGACGAGAAACCGTTTACGAGCCTATTATCCAGAGATGTAAGTGTGGGCTGTGAGTGTTTCTTCTGACCACTTACAATTAAGATGCTGCAGGCTTCCTAGGGCTCAGGAAAATAAAAGGAATTCTGTCAACACAGACAGGAATCGGAGCACCCAATGGATTGTGGGTTGTGTATGTGTGCAGGCACTTTTTCTCCAATAATGTACCTGAGCCTCAAGAGGGAGCATGAGCAGCCAGCACTTCTCTTCTCAATATAGCACTCACTCCTAAGCAAGCCATATGCTGCAATCCCTACATTATATTTCAGCTTTTCACCAGGAGACACTTACTATTGAGCTCTTTAATACTTAATAAAAGCTCAGGGGGCAACACACTAACTGCTGTGGACCAGCAGAGTCTCCGTCGGAAGGCCAGAGGCAGCACTTTATCTACCAGGCCTGTAGAATCGTAGACAAGTCTGTGGTGGGGTTGTTTCTCGTAAAGTCTTGTTGGCTGTTAGCTTAAGAAATGGAAGGCTGGAATGTATGGAAAGTTTTATACCTGCTACTCTTTCCTTTTTGAATGTCTCTAATGTGCCAATGAACAGGAATTGTGTCCTAATGTAGACCTGCCTTGACATTAACCAACTTCAATGAAAATTCCTAAATACATAAATGCATTTATTGATCTCCCGTCACCATGCCATAGGTCGACCTTAAAGATTGTGTTTCAGTTTCTAACTTTAGGGCTGAGGGCATGCTAACTTGAACTGGTGTGCTGCATTTTGTTAACTAAATCATCCAGTCACTTTCAGAGATCAAGGAACATTGCCTTATTGCCTTGTGTATCTCAACAATGTCAGACAACTTGTAAGTGCTGCACAACAAAACCATTCCAACATGAGCTCACTTCCTTCAATCTGACACTGCAGTCCTCTGAGCTGCTCTGTGGTTTCACCTCTCTGACAGCCCCCCCCATCTCTCTGTGTTCACATGTTTCAGGTTCAACTACAGGGCTACTCACCATCTCACTACCAATGGCTTCTATGAGTTCCTCAACTGGTTTGACGAAAGAGCCTGGTACCCTCTGGGTAGGATAGTAGGAGGCACGGTGAGGGTTCATTTGTTTTATTCAGAAATGTGTAAATGAAATCTGCTCTGTTCATTTATTATTTTGGACCAGGTCAAGTCTTTGGTTGAATTTGACTTTATTTTGTTTCTGGGAGAAATCCTGTAAATAAGTCGCAGTCTTATTTCGATACAGAGATTTGAACGTGATCAGGAGTGTAGCAAAAACATGGAAGTGAAAGCAGCACTGTTTTTAAATGCATGATTGAAATAAATATATTTTGTGTCTAAAATCTGTTTAATAATTGTTGCCATAATTGTGCAGCGCTATGTGGGAGATGGGCTGGCTCTTCAGACTTTAATAATAGCTTCTGACGGGATAATTACTGCACAGTCACCTTTGTGTCTCCGCTCCTTCCCCAGGTGTACCCAGGCCTGATGGTCACGGCGGGCCTCGTCCATTATATTCTCAACCTGCTGCACATCACCGTCCACATCCGGGATGTTTGTGTGTTCCTGGCTCCGGTGTTCAGCAGCCTGACCTCCATCTCCACCTTCCTGCTCACCAAGGAGATTTGGAACCAGGGGGCAGGGCTGCTGGCAGCCTGCTTCATCGCCATCGTCCCCGGCTACATTTCCCGCTCTGTGGCTGGCTCCTTTGACAATGAAGGCATCGCCATCTTTGCCCTGCAGTTCACCTACTACCTCTGGGTACGCCCATGCATACTTTATTAGTGTTGAGACTCTCCTGAATGCAGCTATTTATAACCGTTGCCATTGCTGCTTGAGGTGGCTGCTCTTTGTTAATAGCTGGGTAATACACTTGAATAGTCGAGCTGCATGGGCTGCCCTGTAGCTCATCTGGTAAAGCCTTTCATCCCTTCTGTCTCCCAATGTCTATACTGTCACTTCAGTAGAGGCACTGGTGGCCTGATGACACATCTCTGAACTACAATGACTTAAACACTTGTTGTGTGTTGCTGCTCATCAGGTGAAGTCGGTGAAGACGGGATCTGTTTTCTGGACTATTGGATGCTGCCTCTCCTATTTTTACATGGTGAGAACACATACCCAAACTCATTTATCATTACACTATAAGCGGTGACACCTTTTCTCTTGCAGCGTCTTATCCACCAATAATTATATTACACTTGTAGAGAACAAGCTAAAAGCACAAGCTTGAAAATATGTGCTTGTCTGTTTTTCTGTGCTCGTGTGCCTTTGGAGGGTTTTTGACCCCGCAGCATCACCTGAGTACTGAGTAGTCTTAACGCTGTAACAGAGGTGGCGTTAGACCTTTTCGGACAGGATCGTAACATTCCCGCCATAATCCATTATTACCCGTCGGGTCTGAACCCGCTACTAACGCGTCGTGCTGTTCCGAGTTTGTTCTAATCTGTCAAAATGACAGACTGCTTTCAGATTTTTCCGTCATTGTTAAACAAAATCCGTCATTGACGGAAATATCTGGTTACCGTGACCACTGCACTGTAGTCATAATATATTAGTCGTGAATATCGCAGCTCTCAGGTGGGCTGTGCAGCTTTGCCCCTCCCTCTTGGTTTTACATCTCATTATGAAAGAGTCATAGAATCACAGCCACCTTTCATTTGGCAGCCTACGGGGGCTCGTGGGCTCGTCACACCGATTCTGATATTATGATTCTGCTGCAGAAGCATGGCACATACTTAGCAGAGATCTAAATGGCAACTGTGTATGTTCATTGTGTGCATACATAAACCAAATAGTTACACCTCTTATTTCTATTTTGAGAACTGCTGCAAAAGCTCTAAATGAATGAGAAAATACTCTGCTTGTTTCACAGGTGTCTGCTTGGGGTGGATACGTGTTCATCATCAACTTGATTCCACTTCATGTATTTGTCCTGCTGCTCATGCAGCGCTACAGTAGGAGAGTCTACATAGGTGAGACACACACACACACACACACACACACACACACACACACACACACACACACACACACACACACACACACACACACACACACACACACACACACACACACACACACACACACACACACACACACACACACACACACACACACACCGGTTTCTTTTGACATTCAAAGTCATGAACGTACACACATTGCTTTGGAGGTAGCAGAGTAGCGGTTACTGATGATGAATAGCAGCTGATGATGTTTATAATGAGACAGACATCAAGCTTACACAAGTCCCACAGAGGAGAAGAGACATGTGATGAAATTACTTTGAGATATATAGAAAGTGGCAAAGCACGCAGGGAAAGCAAATCAAAGCCGTCTCACTTTCAAAGACTTTGCCTTTCTGATCTTGAATCGATTCCTGATCGAAGGCTCCAAGGTCCGTATTGATGCTGTAACACATTACCATTGTTTCACATCCAGATCAATAACCAACACATTCTATACCAGATCGTTATCCTGTGGTAATAATGACATATCAAGTACATAAACGGGCTGGGTTCTCTTTAGCTTTCTGATGAAGCACACATACTGTACTGGAATATCTTTAAAGGATCGTCTGAAAAGCTGAAGAGACACGCAAATAGACTTAAACAATTATAATAATCTCTGGTCTGGAGACTCATCTGTTGCTGTACCCTAGCAAGCAGCGACTGATCCAATCAAGCGCAGCACTACAGTGAATAATTGAATACCATTCTGTTATTGTGGACACATGTTATGGGTATACATCCAATGAATGTGATCACTTGTCAGTAAGTACATAGTAGCTTGTCTTAAACTGTTCTTAACCATTTGTTTCTCCCACCAGCCTACAGCACCTTCTACATCATCGGCCTGGTGTTGTCCATGCAGATCCCTTTTGTGGGCTTTCAGCCAATCAGGACCAGTGAACACATGGCCGCCGCAGGTCAGTAACCAGCAACCTGTGGTCCCATTCAAAAGTTCAAATGATTTGTTTATTGCAGTGCAAAAACATGGGTTCTCATTTTTCAAGTCTCTCTTAATACAGTACTCGTGTGCCCATATATTCAGTCCTCAGACAGTGTGATTGTTTGCTGTAATAAGTGACCGTCATCGTGGACACGCATGTTCATAGATGCAGGAGGTCTTGCCATACCATGAAGACTACATCCTCTTACCCCCTTACTAACTCAGACTGCCAAAGCTTTTAGCTGATTAGCTTCAGCTGAACTTCAGAACTGATTGATGACACAGAACAAGGACAGTGGTTTATGCCTCTTCATTTCATTACATCAAAACGGAATTAGGAAGTGGTCTCCTATCCATACTGTCCACAATTACAGCGACCAACAACACTTTTGATGTGTGCGTGTCATTATCGTTTTAAGATAAACTTGATTTTTTTAAAGCGTCGGGATATATATGTATTATTTTCCAATCTGGGTCATAAAGATATTTTCTACAAAACTAAGTGTGTCTCTGCAGGAGTGTTCGTGCTGCTGCAGGTCTACGCCTTCCTGCAGTACCTGAAGGACAGACTCACCAAGCAGGAGTTCCAGACTATGTTCTTCCTGGGAGTCTCTCTGGCTGCTGGAGTGGTTTTTCTCGGCGTCATTTACCTGACATACACAGGTTGGTTCATATGGTCTTCTTCTGAGTAGCTCTTGCATGCATTTTCTGCACAGGGAAAAACGTACCCAACCCATCTCCCTCCACACATGTATGTATCCATATACCGTACTTTTCGGACTATAAAGCGCACCTGCATATAAGCCGCAGCAGCTAAATTGTCCATCTGTCTTGCTCTCGTTCTGTCTCTCGGTTGCACTTTTACTTTGGCGCGCTACCCGCCTCTCTCTTTTCCGGCCTCCAGCTTTTCCTGCTGGAGCCATGGAGCCCGCCCTTAAAGGTGGCGGGCTCGGACCGGTCCTAGAGCCCATAGGGTTAAAGGTGGTTAATGTTACCTGTAAAATCCATAGATTTAGGAGGTTCCCTAGTGGCCGTTAGCTGTACAAAACAATGGGGGGGGAAAAGTCGCGGCTTATAGTCCGAAAAGTACGGTATGTGTTTGTGCATGTGTTTAAAAAAATTAACAACTGAAAGGCAATATTTAATTTCCCTTTGTGCAACCAATTCAAAGAATGCTTTCCGTCTTCTTTTACTCCTAGTAACTGAAAGCAACCTTTTTGTCCCCTGAGTCTCAGTCTGAGGGGGCTTTCACAACTGGAGCAGTTAATTTAGTGTGTTTTAGTCTGGTCTGGTTTGTGTTCACACGCAAACAAACCACGAGTATTAAACAAAAGGTCATACAGACTGACGGGTTCCTCTCACAGTTCTAGTAATTATCATCTCATCAGTGCATTATGAGGACATCTGATGTGTCGTTCCAGTAATCCAAAATGCGGTTCACAGATAGCAAATGAGCTTTGACTCGGACAAGATACGTCTCAGGATAGTTTGTTTTTTACTTCCACAAAAAGGTATCAAATACAAACACATATTCTCTCAGGTAAAAAAAAACGATGTTGCTCTCTGCTTCTTTCTCCTTCTCACCCTCCAATCACCAGCAGCTGCCGTCGGCTATAACGTCTCGTAATCACGAGCCGCTGCGGTCGTCTATGCCGTTAATTTCACACGGCTGGTTCCAATAAATGATATAATGGCACTAACGACAAAGGATTATAATATTCAAAAATATCAGACTATACATTTTAACATTATGGCTCCTACATGATGTGTATTTATGTTCTATGGTTTCACAAAAGCTCACTATGAAATAGGCCTAACAGAAGATTGGACATGTTATGAAAATAAGATGCAACAGGATGCTACTTGGTCATTAGCCTGGAAGTCAGTGTTGAGGTCTAATTAGTGAGGGATTGCGGTCACACACTCTTTAATACAGATGTTATGATTCAAATCAGCCATCCATGATCTGCAGTGTGTGTGTGTGTGTGTGTGTGTGTGTGTGCTAGGACCACCTGTGTGCTTTATAACTACTAGAGATGCAGGTCAGAGAGCTCATTACAGCTGATCAGGTCTGCAGCACTGCAGTACAGGCACATGAGAGAATGATTATATGATGGGGACATCAACCAATCAGCAGTCCACTGATGCCTGACAGAATACACAGATCACAGAGCGTGCGAACAAGGTTGGTGTGTGTTGTGTCTGTCTGTGTTTAAATTAACTGTGTGTGTGTGTCACCCTCAGGTTACATTGCTCCATGGAGTGGGCGCTTCTACTCCCTGTGGGATACTGGGTAAGGCCTCACAGTTGTTATACTTTTGCACTGGGGTACCTTCCAGTAGTACTGTACATAATTAGATTTTAATTATGTACAGTAGCACATATACATCTTTTTAAACTGTTCGAAACAAAGTGGCATGGTGGATGTCCATTTTGTAAAGATGTATACCCGCATGTTTACTTGCTGATGGAAGTCTTAATGTTTTGTTTAGTAATAAACACATGCTCAGAATAACTATTTTATTCTCGTGCGCAAGTGAAAGAAATGCAAATAATGAATTAATTATCCTTCCAATCTTTGAATCAACAATGTTTCAGCCAGATCCTAAAGTTATCATTTGCATACAAAGATCATCACACTCTGTGTAGCTGCAAACATGTTCTCATGGTCAAACATGCAGTCTCATCAAACCCCTTTCTCTCATCGTTCAGGAAACTGAGAGACTGCAGCATCAGTTTTTAAACCCTAAAACTCTCCCTCAGTGTATGTGACCATATCGTTGTGTGTTGATGCACACGCCTTCATATTTCTTTCTAAAAGGATGTCAGGTTTTGCTGCAGTGCATTAAAGTAACGAGGTCAGCAACAGACCCAAGATAACGGACATCAGCCAAACCTGAATAAAATCTAAGAGCTTCACTTTTAATAAGGTTGTCAAGTAAAAGGAATACAATGAAATATTCTGCCTTTTTATCTTAAAGGGAAATGATAAAGACCATTGTTTGTTGTTCCTTTGCCTAGGCATGCTTTCCCTGTGCTATCTGACTGCTCTTCCGTGTTCTCCACAGCTATGCCAAGATCCACATTCCCATCATCGCGTCAGTATCAGAGCATCAGCCCACCACCTGGGTGTCCTTCTTCTTTGACCTTCACATCCTCGTCTGCACCTTCCCAGCAGGCCTCTGGTTCTGCATTAAGAACATAAATGATGAACGTGTTTTTGGTGAGAGCATATCGTGGAAAAAGTAACTTGCAAACCATGTTTGATACAAAATACACAAAAACAAATCTCGAGGTCCATCTTAAAGTGATTTCAGTGAAATCCCTGCTCTCTTTCACCAGATGCACTTTGCATTTCCCAGTTATCAAGATGTCATCACCCAACAGTAGTACTGGACTTAAATGGAGGGAGAGGAAATAACCCGATCTCTCTTACGTCAAAGGACATTATTAACTCTCGTTAATGCCTGAGCTTCCCACAATCTCAGAAAGGTCAGCTGATGGTAGTTGAGATCAGAAAGAAGAAACACAATACAGACCAATGATGTATTTATTTCTGAAATGATTTGAAACCAATGGGCCATGGGTCCATGCCCTGATAGTGTGTGAACTCTTTTAACTTCTGCTAAAACACAACAAAAAGAAATGAGTAACAGTAATCAAGAGAAGAAGAATAACTTCCTATATGTCAGATTATTGAATTTGGTTGACTTCCTGTTTTATAAAATATGACTTAATACTCCAGAAAGTTTGATTGTTCCGTCTTCGTATTTGGGTTATTAAAATATCTGCTAGTCTGTTACTTCATTAGAATGAATAACACAGTGATAAAACCTGGCATTGGAAGTCCAGACGTCATTAAGTGAATATCAATGATCGATGTGACGTGTGCTAAGAAAGGATGTCCTGCCAGTGAGCAAGTGGAAAGTATGATCAGCCAGTGGAAAGGGCTTGGAGGCAGTGTACCTGCCATATGACTCAACGGCACTAAATGAAAGTAAATTGAATAATGAAGTTATGTTTGAAATGAAATCTAATTCACAGCTTGAATGGTCCAGGTCAGCTGGAACCTCATTATCTGTCTCTCTGCTCTCCGTCCACCAGTCGCCCTGTATGCCATCAGTGCCGTTTACTTTGCTGGCGTCATGGTGCGTTTGATGCTCACGCTGACTCCGGTGGTGTGTATGCTGTCGGCGGTGGCTTTCTCCAGCGTCTTTGAACACTACCTAGGAGACGACATGAAGAGGCAGAGCCCTCCAGTAGAGGACAGCAGCGACGAGGACGACAGGAAGAACGCTGGAAACCTCTACGACAAGGTGAGCGGCCATTGCAAAGTGTGTGGGATGTCATGTTGTTTGATTAAACTTGGTTGACTTTATTATGTGTTCCATTCCCCATACAAAAGAGCGATGTCCTTTCAAAAGTCAGAATGTTGCTGTCGCTCTTTTTTTAATAATTCAATAAATATTTAAGAACAAACTTAATATACAACGCAACTCATACCTAACTTGTTTGAAGCTCCACTTATCATTTTTTTCATATTAATCGGAAGACAATGGGGGTTTCTCAATGTCGAGTAAAGCTGCTCCAGAGCCACTATTTCAAGCATGCTACGTCATCAAGTGCCGCCGAAGGACTGTTCCAATGTCCAGCATACTTGGAATTCTACCGAGCCCGGCGTACTTCGTTTGGAGACATTTGGAGGCTGCACATGTGTAGGCTCCGGTCTTAAAATCCCCACAATGCTTTGCGCACAGACCAATTTCCCCAAATCTGTGGCGGAAAATGTAAGGCTCTCATATGACGCACTCTTGCTCGCCTGTTCCACTCTTCGTTTTCCGAATGCCAGGAAGGATTCTTGCCTCGCTTCTGAAGCAAGTGACTCGGAAGACATGTGCTACCAAGCAAGCGTACTCAATATTGAGAAACACCCATGGTGTACTGTGAAAGGTGACAGACTCACAGAAAATGATCACCCTCAGCTGCAGTTGAACTCGGCTTTATTAAGAGTTTCAGAATGTGTCAGCTCCTGGTTTGGGTTTGGCTGCCCACAGCTTCAGTGCAGTGCCTCCATCAGCAGGTAGCACTGAACAGAGCTTTGATATACCCACTGTGCACTGCCTGCCCAACAAACAGCCATCACGGTAGGTTAGCGGATTGAAATTAGCAGCTGAAGAGCAAGATATTTTTCTAAGGATGTGTAAATAGACAATTGTTGACATGTTTGCAACAACTTTATAGAAGCACTTTATAACATAGTGGAAGTTGTAAATATTACAGTGACATATTACTGCTGTCAAGTGTCTTCTTTTACAGCACCAGTTTATCGTGGTAATATTTAGCTTCCTTTGTTTATTTACCGTTATGTCTTCTATGATCAAATCATTCTTGTCAAACAAATGGGAAGTAACTGCTGTCGGTCCTATACCCATTAAAAAAATGTATGCACGTCAATATCTGGTACACACTCTTCTTACAAAAGAGGCAAAGCACTACATAGTTCACTAAGCATTTTATAGAGCCATGGTTTGGATTATGAAACGCAAAGCTAGCCTTTTGACATCCAACCAACAGGTAACAACATAACTAACTAAACAACTCAAATAAATGCAAATGTCACTCCTAAAAAATCTACATTTTCTATCATGTTCAGACCTGTCTGAGCAGGACTTGTCATGTTGGTATTATCTGTAATACGTTAAGTCATTGTGTTTTGGTATCTGCTTTTCCGTCCTCAGGGAAAGTTGCACTGCAGTCTGGGTTATTATTTCTGTCATTTTTCTCTGCACATGAATACTATAGGCGCTTTCACACCGCAGTACTTTTCCCTCAGAGGCTCTTGAGAACTTAGTTAATGAGAATTCTTTAGTTCTCATGAACTAAGCACAGATCGCGTTCACACCGGAATAAGTCACTTCACGGCGTATACTGCCGCCCGAAGTCCCCGGCCGGAAGTCCCCGGAGTTGGGGACTGGCTTCAGTAGAAGCTACTGGGACTCCCAGCAGCTTCTAGAGTAAATCGCCAGAACGCCGACAACTCCTCATCTCCACCGCTCCTATGTTTTATTTTGTGTTGCCATAAATTAGACTCTCTGCGTTTCTGCGCTGAGCTAATGCTAATGCTAATGCTAATGCGAGGATAATAAAATGGCGGCTTCACAAAACTATTTGGGAGTTTGACGGGGCGTGGTTTGAAATCCGCCCAGCCAATCAGAAATAGGAACCTTTTTCTCCCACGAAAGTCCCTGCTCTCTAGCAGGGGGTAAAAAGGTTCTCATGAACACATTTGAGTTCCGGCTCTTTTTGGTGTGAACGCAACATTTCGGAACTAAAGTGGGAAAAGTACTGCTGTGTGAACGCGCCTAATGGGAATAATGAACTGCAGGTGTCCTGAAAGGCGGTGTTTAAAGTAGACGCCATGAAACGGCCTGAGAATTCTCTTAATATGGACCACAGAGATGTTCACAAGTCTTTTTTTGCAAGTCCAAGTCAAGTCTCAAGTCTTTGGTCACAAGTCCAAGTCAAGTCTCAAGTCTTTGTGGGGTGAGACTTGATCAAGTCTTTGGTCACGAGTCCAAGTCAAGTCTCAAGTCTCTAAAAAAATAAAAGTCTCATGTCTCTTCTGGTTGTAATAAGCCTTCTATTGTCTGCTGCTATCCAGTCTGTTAAGAATACTGCACAGCTATATCTAAGACATGCAAAGCATTTACTGTGTTATTATACACTGGGTACAGTGACATATTTTAAGTCTACTATTAATAAACATATTCCTCTATCCTCTCACTCAAAGCCAGTGTCATGGTAACCTGATAAACCTGTAACATTAAGGTTACGTGGTCAACAATAAACCTGTAACCTGCCTATAAACCCACAGATGTATTTATGTATGTAACTATGTATTTGTCTACGTTTAACGTTAGCCAGTAGATGGTGGCAGCGGGTAATGATTAACGTTACCGACCTTTTTTGTGTTATGTCAAGAGTTGGATGTCAACGCCACTCAACTCAAACAAGTGTGACAAGCAAACATTCACTCATCTTTTCAAATGTTACAAAGCCAGTAGCAAGCTAAGTTAACATTACATAGCTGATGCTGAGCTAAACATGTTTGCTAACCGTCCATATGCGTTAATGTGACTGACCTCTCCGGGTGACTTTTCAAGTGCCTGATGAAATCCGACGTTGTTGCGCCAGCATCCTTGATTTTGATATTGCAGACTTTGCAGTGTGCGCTCCTTTTGTTGGTGCCGCCGGCGTTTTGTTCGAAGTTTTTGTAGTTGAACCTAATTACAAGCGGTACAGCCGCAGGTGTGCCGCCGGTCGCCATGGTGTTACTACGAGGTAGTAACAGAGGCGCGCACGTCTGCGTAATGAGCCCGGCTAAAGTAACTGGATGGCCTACCTGCCTGTCAGCCTTCCATCTGGGCACAAATTTATCTCGTGCCCTCATTGGTCATGTGCGCGTTCGTGTGTGTTGGAGGAGGCGGGCTCGATAAGGAAGTAGCAGCCTCTAGCAGATTATCTCCGGTTGTGTATTTTCAAATTCTAGCGATCTCGAGCCGGTTTCTCTCAAATGTACCTACCCCACCTTTAATACGCCAAAAATAGAAAACGCAATGATTGTTCACGAGTCCCAACACACGAGTCCAAGTCGAGTCTGAAGTCTTTTGGTTACGAGTCCAAGTCAAGTCTCAAGTCTTTGTGTGTGCGACTTAAGTGCGACTCGAGTCCGAGTCGCAGACTCGAGTCCCCATCTCTGATGGACCATAATCATTTTCTGGTATATTATCGGCTCATTTGAACAGAGCTCCTGTCTTGTTAGAGTTCCAGTAAGCTTACACATGGTGTCCTGTTGGTGTCCTCTGCAGGCCGGTAAGGTGCGTAAACATGTGTCGGAGCAGGAGAAGGCTGAGGAGGGCCTGGGCCCCAACATCAAGTCCATCGTCACCATGCTGATGCTGATGCTGCTCATGATGTTCGCGGTCCACTGCACCTGGGTCACCAGCAACGCCTACTCCAGCCCCAGTGTAGTGCTCGCATCATACAATAACGATGGGTGAGTCACACAACACAATGGGCTTTTCCCAACCATATACCCACACGTTAAGACATCATGGACCTGCCTCCATTCTAACATGATGGAGATGCCACTTGCTTGAAACTTTACTATACAACAAAACAATGATTTTCATTGCATTCTAGAATTCTGCCATCAAAGTTTTTTAAACTGCTTTTCAAATATAAGTATATCCCTACATTAGCATAAACTGTACAGTTGTATAAAGAAAGAAAATAACACATTTGAGCAAAATGTTATCAGATCCAGCTTCTATGAACTGATGTGGACACTTGGGAGTGTCCAACAGGAAAAGCTGATGATGCTCAGAGAGGCTGTTAGTCAGGGTCCAACACATCCTTCTGCTGAAGGCAGACATCTCAGAGATGGATGTCAGGGACATCTTGCCTACCACAGGCGCTGCATGGACAGGAAGCGGTGAAGGGCTTTAATGCTGTGGTTCTAAAGAGCTCATGGAACAATTGTATAAAAAGTTCCTTACAATAAAAGGAAAACTGATCTCTGATGTAAATAATCTACTCGAAATACTTCATATCTCTTGTTTTACAAAACCTTTGTGCAGGTCCCGTAACATCCTGGATGACTTCAGAGAGGCGTACTACTGGCTGAGGCAGAACACAGACGAGCACGCCCGAGTGATGTCATGGTGGGACTACGGCTACCAGATAGCGGGCATGGCCAACAGAACCACGCTGGTGGACAACAACACCTGGAACAACAGTCACATAGCACTGGTGAGAGCTGCCCGCCTGCACGACCTCTGATCACACGAAACTGTGCTAACGCTGAAACTGCGTGCAAAGTTAGGAACACATCAGCGTTGCTCGTTGCTGTCTCAGGTTTCACACGGAAGTGGCAAGTCCCCTTCAGTTCCTCCAGCTTTCACGGCTCGGATAACTCGTTTGCTTCTGATGTACAGAATCAGTGAGATCCATGCCGAGGAAGATGATTTCAGTATTTGGCCATCTTGCTGTTCAATTGTGTTGTGCTCTATAAACACTTTAATCAAAATCACATTAGTTATAAAACAGATGTATAAATCTAATCTATCGCACACACGGATACAAATGCATATCACACTGCACGCTCACAGACATTAGCTAACCTCTTTCCACGTTGAATTGTGCATGGATGTCTCTGTTGAACTGTTGCGTGCACATAGTGAGCCAGAGCAGCTTCCACTTCACATTGGGCGGCTGGCCGTTAGAATGAGTTGAGCCTCAACGGGGTGCCACAGAGGAAATTAGCTTAGCGGTGGCCGGCTAGCAAAGCTGCAAAAAGGTGTAAAAATATCTTGTTCTTTTTCAAAATTGATGCTATGAAAAAGACAATCGCTGTCTGCCACAGTGTTGGTGGTTCACAGGAAACCGACCAGGTGGACAGCGCATCTCAGTGCACTGCGAGCAGGCGGAGGGGACATCTCAGGACTGGACATCCGGGCCACTGGCACTCCCTTGATTTAGACATTCATTGTTTTAATCCAAAAGAAAAGATGCAGCAAATCATGTTCTGACTTTAAGGCGCTCGAATAGGTCAAGTTTCAGGACCCTTCAGTGACATCGTCTTCTCAGACCTGGTAAAGCTTGGGCTCCTCCAAAGCCACCGCTCAACTGAAAAGTACTAAGCTGATCTTGGTGAAATCCCTGCAGTGCCCTTTTTAAATGTTCCCATGAGTTCTGTTGAACGGAAGACGAGATGTAAAGCTGCTGTTCCTTCATGTTGCTACAGGTGGGGAAAGCCATGTCATCCAATGAGACGGCAGCCTATGAAATCATGAGGTCACTGGATGTTGACTATGTCCTGATCATCTTCGGGGGGGTGATTGGCTACTCGGGGGACGACATCAACAAGTTCCTGTGGATGGTGCGCATCGCAGAGGGGGAGCACCCCAGGGACATCAGGGTGAGCAAGGTCACACGTCCCGCTCAGAGAAGCACTCTCTGAAGGAGCAAACTGCTTGGGAGATCAAGGATCTCTTGTGGGCCAAAGAGTTTGGCTGCAGCATCAAAGGAAATCACGGACCAAAGTGTGTGAGTTGACTTTTCTCTTCCCACCTGTCTCTGCTTGCCTCTGAACGCAGGAGAGCGACTACTTCACCCCCCAGGGAGAGTTCAGGGTGGACAAAG
Organism: Pseudochaenichthys georgianus; assembly: GCF_902827115.2. Taxonomy (NCBI): domain Eukaryota; kingdom Metazoa; phylum Chordata; class Actinopteri; order Perciformes; family Channichthyidae; genus Pseudochaenichthys; species Pseudochaenichthys georgianus. The sequence goes on from NC_047518.2 coordinate 7,164,929, forward strand.
CTGGCTCCCCAACGCTGCTCAACTGCCTCATGTACAAGATGTCTTACTACCGCTTTGGAGAGATGCAGGTTTGTCATCATGCATGATCTTTCTGCGCAGCATGCTTCCCTATTCCACTAGGAACGTCTGTACTGTTTTCCTGCACACGTTGTTTCGTTGCAAACACAAATGCTTGACACAATAGTTTTTAGGTGGAAAACAGATGAAATAGGATTCAGACACGCTCACTTGTCTTTATTTCTGCTCTAGCTGGACTTCCGGACGCCGCCGGGCTTTGATCGGACTCGCAATGCTGAGATCGGAAACAAGGACATCACGCTGAAGCACCTGGAAGAAGCCTTCACCTCGGAGCACTGGCTGGTCAGGATTTATAAAGTGAAGAAGCTGGAGAACAGAGACCGTGTGGAGCACCAGCTGAGAGGCACCGACACCAAGCAGAAGTACACCTCCAGAAAGGTACCTGCTGTTCTTCACCTGGTGGTTAACCGGGCGATCCACCGTAACCTGGCATGTTATCTTATTCCCGTGTTTAGGCACATTTAATAGCATTACATGGCCATTCATTGATCAACAGTGATTTATGCAGAACAGGCTTTTAGGTGATGCGTGAATAAGGGTGCGTGTGCTCACGTTTCATGTCAACACGCAAAGCAAATGGAAGGTGTTTTCCCTGCAGTGAAAGAAACTAAAACAACAAACACATATTAACAAAGCAACGGGGTCCACGTGTCTTACGTAAGACGTGATTACAAAGGTTGATTATGTGTCTTCTCTCGGCTTGATTTGTCTTCTCTCTGCAGACGTCCAAGAGGAAGAGGGGACACATCAAGAACAAGCTGTCCCTCAAGAAGGGCAAGAAAGTGAGCAAGAAGTCTTTATAGAGCCCCCCCCCCCCCCCCAGAGGCACATTGTGGACGGGAGAGGAGGAACATCGAAAACCAAACTTTCAAAAACAACAAGCAGCAACAGTAAATCCACCAACAAGATGAATGAGGAACCGTCACCCTAGGCTCCTGATGTTTCCATCAGCTGAGAGAATGTGTTGACCCCCAGCTGACCTTTGACCTGATAAGTGGGGTCAAAGTGCAGAAAACGGGAGATCCTACCCACACTGGTTTTAACCTGAGGAACCTTTAACTGGCTTTTCTTTTTGTACTTGAATGTGATGAGACGGAGAGCCGTCCTGCAGACACACACCTCTGCTCCACCACGCCCCCACCCAGAGCTGCGTCGGCCTGCAGACACACACCTCTGCTCCACCACGCCCCACCCAGAGCTGCGTCGGCCTGCAGACACACACCTCTGCTCCACCACGCCCCACCCAGAGCTGCGTCCGGCTCAACGCGAGGCCCAGGGACTCGAGCAGGAATGGAAGTGTGTGTTCTCTTGGAAATGGAGTATTGAAATGTTCATAGATATTCTATTCCATGCAAAGGAGAGAAACCCAAATGCACCGCCCTGCTTCTTGAGTTGTGCCTTTCAGAGATTGAGTTTGTGCTCGGATGCTTTTGGAAAGTTGAGGTGGTGGAACACACAGCAGTATGTTTTTATGCGTTTCATTCAAACCAGTTATTAATAAGAGTATGCATGTACACGTGTGTGCCAACATGAAAAGGCCATTACTACTCGTACGGCCTCGTCCTGCTGCGCTGCCTTCAGCGTCTCCATCTGAAAGATAACACCCTTTATATGGCTCCAGATCCACTCGCTCCCACACTTCCCACAATTCAGGCTTGCTGCTTTTAAACTACTATTTGTTGAGTCTTTGGAAGCTCCTCCTAGCAACAGAAGACGTCATAATATCCAACAGTCCAAAGCTCATGTTTCTCTCCCTTCAGCCCTTTGTTAGTAATGCCCAGAGCTCAGCAAGGAGCTACATAATACAACCTTACTTTAGACGATAGAAAGGACTTCTGAAGCTACGAATCCACTCAACCAGAAAGATCCTTTAAGCTGTGTGTGATTGTGATCTGTATCATTCACACACTGAGCTCAGCGTCAGACCTATGTAAGATGCTCTCTGGAGGCCAGCCATGTACCCAGGGTTACATTTGATTGGTTAATGATGATTATCAAAGACTCAGTCAAATGAACACATCAATGTGTAGGTAGGGCACGTTACATCCTTCAATACTACAGCAATGGCATGTCCACGAGAGAGAGAGAGTGTGTGTGTGTGTGTGTGTGTGTGTGTGTGTGTGTGTGTGTGTGTGTGTGTGTGTGTGTGTGTGTGTGTGTGTGTGTGTGTGTGTGTGTGTGTGTGTGTGTGTGTGTGTGTGTGTGTGTGTGTGTGTGTGTGTGTGTGTGTGTGTGTGTGTGTGTGTGTGTGTGTGTGTGTGTGTGTGTGTGTGTGTGTGTGTTTTCAATAATCACTGGCTGCAGGTTTATAAGGTATATGAAGTAACTACATGTGAGTGTAAACAGATCATTTCAGTCTCTCCCACGTTGTGTTGCTCGTAGAACATGCTAGCAGGGTTCATGTCCTGCCTGCCAGTGTGATCATTAAACACATTTGGAATGAAGCACTCAAATATCAAGCCGCTGGAAATCTGTCGGTGCCTAGGAGCATTTGAAACACTATGAATGGAGAGCTCATGTCAACTCCTCGAGCCATACTGTTGTCCGTCACATTCCCTCCATGTCTGTCTTTGACCCCCCCCCCCCCCCAGGCGCAGTATCCCCTGCCCAGGCGCAGTATCCGCTTCAGACATGCTTCACCAACACTGAGCGATTCCTCATGACTCTGGAGAAACGGGCTCTAAAGTGCTCCGAGGTTTCCACACAGAGGTGGACACTCTTATTCTTTGTTATTGGCTGAATGTCCGGTTTGATCTTGATTTCTGTCATGCAACCAGTCTTTCCATTTCTCAGAATAACCAATGAATTTAGATTTGAGTGAGTTTTTTCCCTATGATTTAATACTTGTTTCTTGAAGACATCACAAGAAGCAAATGACTTCTGCTGGAGCTGATTTTGATTCTGTTGTGGTGTTTTGTCACAAGAACACCGTCTTCAATAAACCCAGGTGGAGAGGATCACATTGACCTGAACAGAAACACGTCTCTTATTCCCAGAGCTCTAGTCAGTGAGCTTATTTATTTCATGGACGCTGGAGTCAGATGACTGAAGCTGGGCCGCGTCCCGTCAGGAAATGCGAGGATTTGTTCAGCTTTGATTTTCTAAGTCAAGGTTTCTTCCTTCAATTGTAATGTAGATGCAGGTGTGAGAATGAAACATGCCTTTTCAAATAAAGAGGTTAAAATAACTTGGTAATATGTCTTAATTACAATGTGCACAATGCATGTGATGTTATACAGTATACTCAGGAATCCTGAAGTCAAATTGTAAGACCTTTTTTAAGACCCTTTCCATACATTAAGACCTCATCGCCACTTTACCTCACACTTACTATATATAGTATTGATTGTCCTTCCTATCTTCCAACCATTTGGACGCAGACTTGCATTTCCCCATAACGATGTTTAACAAACATCGGCGTAAACGGTCCTTCGCGCGCTATCGAGCAGTGAGCGCGCGATGTCCTGTTCAGATGACGTCAGACCCAACGGGATGCCATCAATAAACTCCACAGAATCACACTACACACCTACGCCATGATTACATTCAGGCAGACTGATACAACCTCTTTGGACAATTTATATACTTATTGAAAACAAGCTACAAAATGTAATACCTTGGAAAATGCCGTTTAATACTTTTTAATAGCCTTAATTTTCGCTAAATTGATTTATCAACTTTTAGTACTTTTTAAGACCCCGCGGACAGCCTGATACTAAACTGCACATTTTTCACATGTACACTTTCTACAGTAAACATTTAGAAATAAAAGCTATGTGAACCATTCCTCCATGTTAATGCTTCTTTAGCTTCCAGAACATTAACAATGCTTCATTTTCTGCTCTTCACACCACTTCCACAGTGCACCTGTGACCTTCACACACTGAAAACAATGAGCGTACAAAACAGGATGTTTTTATATTTCAAATGTTACTGCCACCATTTTCATAAAAATGCACACAATAAAACAAACACTTTAAAAAAAACATACAATTGCATTGACAAGAATGCATGATTTGACTGTTCCAGCTCCTTGGTCGAAGCTAGAATATGTTCAATACATAAATGTATGAACGATGAATTATTTTCCATGTCTTAAACACTTGGACATACACATACACAGCAGAGGATGAAAAACATCAACAAAAAGATCATATGTAAAAGAAGCAGGTGTTACACCATCACACGACAAGCAGCTTGAAATGTTCCGCCTCCAATAGAAGGTGGAGATACTGGGACGAGGGGGTGACCTGGTTTCAGGAGGTTCTTTTTAGGTGGGATAGATTTCTTTAAGAACAGGTTATCAAAAGTTTGTCAGTTTGCATTCAACCTCAACAATGACAAATGTGTCTATCTATTCCAAATGTTCACTCTTGGGATTGACTATTGTTCCGTGTAAAATTAGCATGAAATCCAACAATCAACCTCCTGGTTTTTGAAAGCGGTGTTGCTTGATTTCCATCTATCAGATTTGTTTGCATGAGACGGAAGCAGCTGTTCTGAGGAGCACCTTCAAACAGAAGCACAGCTTTAGCACCTACTGCTGATGTTCTCTTGCCAGATGTTTGATGGAAAATGACTTACAACAACACTGGTGATATGCCATGTTTTAGCCCATGAAAAATAGCCTACATTTCTGTGAACCATCGTTCTCTTTTTAAATGGGTGTCCATTCATTTCAGTATTCAAATATACTTCAAAGGATTCAGAACTTTTAAAATGCCTTAATGGGCTTTAGATTTACAAATCACGGAAACCTGAAACTTGTTTAAGGTAGGTCAATAATCAAAAGGTGAACTCTACTTGGCAAAGTCTGAATCAAACTGTCGTCAGTAATATCAAGTAGAGACTGTTTGTAGTCAGTGGGCTTAGACATGGACACATACTAGCTTCAAACAACTACACATGGACAGGCTACACTGTTGGGGAACTCCAGGGCAATTAGCCCCTGTTCCAAATCATCAATATTATGAACAAGTCACCCAAACACATTCAAATGTCCCCTAGATGATGTCTGTCACATGGCTTCATGACACTCTTTCATCAATACTAGTTAGTTCTCCTCTTCCTCTTCCTCCCCTCCAAATGATAGAAGGCTGTTATTTTTTACTTTCTTTCCAGACTTCACCTCTTTCTTCACTTCCTCCCCCTCCCCCTCCTCTTCTTCATCACTCTTCTTCTTCTTCTTGCTGGAGCTGGCCTTGATGCCCTGGAATTTGTCTGAGGAGGAGCGCTTGGCTGGTTTCTTGAAGAGGATTTTACCATCGGGAGCTGCATAGTCATCTGTGGACAGGACGGATGTATGTGATTCATCAAAACAGTCAGTCCCTGCTGATGCCTTGGCAAAATACAACACTATCGCCTATCGACAGAAACGTCAATAAAACATGGAACTGGACTGCATCGTTCCGTTTCTGTCCAGAACAACAAAGAAACCCTTGCTGCTGTTACCTTTCTCCCCTGCAGGACGCAGCTCGTCCTTGATTTTCTTCACGTCCTCTGCGCTCAGGTCCCCCCCCTTCAGAACCACCACCTGAGGGAGCTCGTCCTCCCGGTCACTGCCGCTGTCATCATCATCCAGGACTGGCATGGTCTGCAACTGAGAGGAAGATAAAACACAGACATGTATCTAATGAGAGAACTAAACCCGTTTGAAATGTTTCGTTCGTATCTTTCCAGGCAAAGCGGTGTTCCGATGTTCGAATCAAAGTGAACGTGTATTGTTAAAATGGCAGACAATGATTCAATCAACAGACTGAGACCCAATACAAACACAATTCTGGTCCAAAGAAAGCTATTATTTCACTAAAATGTGTTAGCGGTGTTCAGGCTTTGTGTTGCTAGCTTTAACGTAAATACAGGAATACAAACCTCCACGTTATTTACATATTCACCTTAGTTTCAACACTCGGTCCTTCTTTATAACCAACATCCTTCTTAAACTTCTTCAGAAAGGACGGCTCCGCGGGTTTCACCCACGTCACGCCACTGGCCTTGCTTTTGTTCATTGCAAATGAGTTAATACGATCGAAAGACAACAAATGTTTGCAGGCCTAAATCTAAACACACTACGGTTTCTCCAAAATCCTGAGTACGTCATTAAGATGGGCCGCTGCAAGTCACGTGCTCTCAGGAGCTACTGCAATTGGGCGACCTTTTCTTCTTCTACTTATTTCTCCGCAGACAAGCCACATTTGAGTGCACTGCTGCCTCCCACCGGAGTGAAACGACGTGACACAGAAACAGGAAGTTGACTGTCAGTGGGCTGTCTCCTCTATAAAGAGTCTGATGCTGGCCATGGACTCCTGCCGCAGTCAGTCAGATATGATTTCAGGATCTTTTTACGCGGTATTTGCGGGCTTTTTGGCGGCCACTGCCTCTCTGTCCGCCAAGCTGTCCCTCGGTGCCGAGCACCTGAGAGGGATGTGCGTGTCCGGGCTCAGCTGGACTCACATACCCGGAGAGACTGCAGCCTGCGACTGGGTAGGACCGCTTCAACACAACTCTGGGTCTTTAATACTTTGCGGAAATGTTAGAAGAAATAAATGCATATAACTCGAGGGTCATTTTCACTTAGTTTGGGACATGGTGCTGTGTAGAATCCAGTGAGTCTAAACAAATGAAGTTGTTCAATCTTCTCTACTTTTATTGTGTTGTTGTAACATCTTGTACAACATGCTTTGGCAATATATATATATATGCTTTTGATATGGCCGTGCCAATAAAGTTCCTTTGAATTGTAAGAGTCTTCACTGCAGGTGTTACATGTTGAATAGGAGGAACATCACAATCATCTATCAATCAATCACGCAATGTATTTATCCCGGGAAAATTCGGTTTTGTGACAGTTGCTGCATTTAGAATGAAATAAATGAATTATATATTTGTAATATACATTTAAATACATAAGAAATGTGTTGTTAGAAGTTGTTGTGCAATTAAAATAAATATAATTATTAGAAGTTAGTTAGTTAGTTAAATAACTAACTATATGTATATGTTATATATATATATAGTAAATACTCTAGAGAAGTCAAGTTAGAGTAAAATGTCCAACACATATTAGATTAAAATAAATAGACCTTTTCTTAACAGTAATGGTAAAAGTTACTTTTAACTATATGCTGCATCTCTATTTTCCTACTATTGATTTAGTCTGCTACATCAGCGAAAGCACATACAGATTTGGCCACAAACAGTTGCTCTCAAATAATGAGTCGGGCCAGGTACACACGCACGCACGCACGCACCTAATGTAAAAATCATGCAAGTCTCTACGGTTAAAGCTATTAGGTGAAGAGCCTATGTGCTCTTACATGTGCCCTGCTGGCATAGCTACGTGTTGCTGAACTGAGAGGAGCAAGAGTAACCTGTAATGTGTAATCTGTAGCATGCAGTTCAATGAACACTCATCAGTGAAGTGAAAAAGTCATGCCTTTTATGTGTTTAATTAAAGGCATTTTACTCTAACTTCTTAGAGTTAATAACTAACTGGAACTGTTGTGGGCTAATAGTGCAAGTGGTGCTTAATTTGTATCAAAGTATGGTGCCACTTAAAACGGTAAGGAACCAGAAGTGAACCAGATGTGAACCAGAAGTGAACCCAAGTGAACAGAAGAGCTGTCCTCTCCTCCCGTGTGCAGCTGCTGCTCCCTCTGCGGCTGCTGTGTGCCGGCCTGCTGCTCTCCTGTAACGCTGTCATGTGGGCCTTCTTCTCCAAGGCTCTCAGACACTGCTCCTCTTCAGCCAGGGCCACGGTCACCACCACCGCGTCCAACTTCATCTCCTCAGTGAGTATTACCCATGATGCATTTTCAAAAGCAATGATCATTTGAAAAGAAAAGCACTTGGCAGCAAACGACTCTGAAGGTGTGCAGTCTCTTGTGTCCGTGTGTCCCAGAGAGTCTCTTCTGTTTGTGTCCAGGCCTTCCTGGGGAGGCTGATCTTTGGAGAGAGGCATGCCGCTCTCTGGTGGGTGGGGATCTCTCTGACTCTGTGTGGCCTGCTGCTGCTGCATGGATCCACGCCTCACACACTCCCACCGAAGGAGGTCAAGAAGCACAGCTGATGGAGCTGAGATCCATGCACACTACAACTACAACTACCTGTGACAAGAAGACTGACGGATAATGATGGAAGCCCTCAGGACTCGGTGATCATTCATGGTCAAAATGCAACATTCAGTTGTAGCTAAGTGCGTTATGCTGCACAAGAAACACATTGACAGAACAGAAAGAATTTAGAGAGAAATATCTGTGGGCACGCATTCCAGTCCCGACTCCGCCTTCTCCGATGTTGATACGTGTTGATACGTGTATCAGGTGAAACAGGAAGGTGAATCCAGGGATGACAAAAGACAAGAGGTACACCCTTCAAGGTGCCATCACAGCATACAACAGAGACACGCAGCATTCATACTAATAACGAAATAAAATGCAGGATTGAATTCACTAGTAGAGTAAATATGTATGTGTGTATAATAAATTGTCCTTAAAGGTGGGGTAGGTAAGTTTGAGAAACCGGCTCGAGATCGCTAGAATTTGAAAATACACAACCGGAGTAAATCTGCCACTTCCTTACAGAGTTCCTCCTCCAACACACACGAACGCGCACATGACCAATGAGGGCACGAGATAAGTTTGTGCCCCGATGGAAGGCTGACAGGCAGGTAGGCCATCCAATCTGTTTAGCCGGGCCGGCTAAAAAAACGGATTTTTACAGTATTACGGCTTCTACAGATGACATTTTGTTATGGATTTTTTGTCAAAGCACTTCAGATATTCTTTGCTATCGGGATGTTAAGAGCATTCCATGGAATATAACAAAAAGTGTATCTCGAGCCGATTTCTGAAACTTACCTACCCCACCTTTAAGCCACGTTTGCACAAGAAACACGAAGAGCATTTTCTTTTCGGGAATGAAATCCTTGTTGGAGCGAGGCGATGGGTGAACTGCACCGAGCTCACATGGAGTTATTAAATTTCAATAGAAAGATACAAGTGAATGTATTTTTAATGACTTACAGAGTGGGACAGCTGCTCTTGCATATTCTTCCAGCACAGCCGACTACAAAGAAAACGCAGAACATCAGCACAGCACAGGCCCTGGACCAGCTGTGTTTCACAAGGAATGTTCCAGTCTACAGTGCATACTTGAGTGTGCAGCATAGACTCAAGACAATAGGTGGATTTGATTTGTTCCTGAAGTCATGCAGGTGCCTGGAGGAACATCTCGTCAAACAGAAGGGACATCAGCCGCCATATCTTCTTGTTCTGGAGCAACAAGCAGGCCAACAGACATGACAGCGTTGTGATGGACAAACAGCTCATCCCCTGCCAGCGTCCTTGGCAGCTTTTGAGGAACTCTTCAAACTGCACTTCGTTTTGGGTGTAAGTTATGAGGACCCTTTGAGGAACATAGACACGTTCCTTCAGACAACTCTGTACGGATGTGGAATTCACAAAGTGAAGGATTGCAGAGCTAAAGTAATGAACAGTCCATGGAGTACTGCGAGTGCCACAAGCTGGTGTTCTTCCTTTGGACGCTCGTCACAGAATAACAAACAATGTTTCGTTGCTACATTTGTGATTCGTCGCACCATGCACCAAGTATGGTAGTCCAGCACATAAAGTACTCCCACGTCAACAAGATCTTGTGCGTGCCCAGCAGGGATGTCCACTACAGATCAGAAGTTTTGCAGTGTTCACAAAGCATCTAAACAGTTGTCATCATAGCAACATTAGTACCGGCCCTAGAGGCAATGTTAATAACCCAACAGCACATCAGAGTTCCCGCGAAGATGCTTCCGACATGGACTTGGATGAGATGAATCTAAAGAGTGTGACATCGTGCATGTGATTCTGGAAGGTGTGGACAGAATGAAACAGAGGTGATGTTTGAATACTGGAATGAGAATGTCTGGAAAACATACTCCAATGATCTCGTTCTGGCTTGTTGCTGCACATTCGACAGTGGAATAAAGTTATTTTAAACTATTGGAAAGCACGGAAATTGTGTGTGTATTGAGATTAACCATAATGATGACATAAACATGACGTCATGAACACTAACCCAGACATTAGTTGTCTAACTTGAACCTAAAACACTTGCAGCCTGTCTCTGCATTCCCCTTATTCCACAATAAGGGGAATGTCAACACGCCCACACTTTGCTGTTCCTCAGCGCCACTCCCCCTCCCTCCCGCTGAAATTATGAATGAAAAGCGTAGTAATAATCATAGATAACACGGCAGGGTCCGTGACAGTTTCTTTTCATCTGATTTCAAATAAACAAAGTCTTTTTAAGAATATTAAACTTGTTTCGCCAAATTCAGATGATAAATACAACTTGTAAGCTTGTAAAGGCATAATTACAAGAGGCAACTTAACGTCACAGCAGGCATAACAACAGCCGTGTTTCTTGTGAGGGTTTCCCCGGGAAACAAACACAATACACACAAACGCGTCACAGATTGTTTTGCGGTATTTGAAATCATGTACGCAGCTCGCGACGTAACTAGGAGTCTAGTGGACTAGTAGTATCAGTACTACAAGTAAAACAAATGAAAAAATAATATATATTTTTAAATTTTTTAAAAATTAATTACGTTGTTTATAAATTAATCTGAGGGCCGCAAAAAGAGGAGGTGGGGGCCGCATGCGGCCCGCGGGCCACCATTTGCCCATCCCTGCTTTAAAGGATGTGGACTTCAGCCCTCCTCAGGAGGGACTTGCATGGGTTTCTTGGGAGGTGCAGTGGAGACATAACCATATGTTTTGCTGAAGGCAAAATCTCACATCTTAGCTGTACCAGAGTTAGCTTTATGCTAATGTGCACGTGTCACAGGAAGCAGAACATCTATCATATTTAGTACATGATTAGTGACGTAACAGTGTCACATCAGCGCTTCAGCAAAGTGACGAGGCGTAATGTAAGTAAGGCTTTAGCCTGTGTGTACTTATGACTCTTTAAGGAAAAACAAATCAACTCAGAAAGAACTTGATGACTCAAAATGAAACCAGATCAGAAGTCATATTGTAAAATGCCCCATTCTCAGTGAAGGGAGACTAAACTTTAAACAACTTAATGCATTTTATTTCAGTGGTTTCACCTCCACTGCAACTGCGTACATGGAACTGAGACAGTACAATACATACATATCATATTGCATATACACATCCCTTTCATTCATTCCTCTGTCTCAGTATATGTGACTTTTTATTCTACACATCTTTACAATGTTTCAACTCAGTTTTCCTGAACACTCGAGCGAAATGTCCACCCTCAGAAGAATCTCACTGTGCTTGAGTTTGTGATATTCAGGACGCCCATCAGAGCCTGGAGGCGTTTCCTGCTGTCAGCGTCATCAGGTCCTCGTGCATAGAAATGTTTTGACAATTCAAGTCAGCTCTGTGGTGCTCTCTCACACACAGGGTGGGGGCGTGGAGGCGCTTCAGCCCTGGAAGGCCTCACACACAGGGTGGGGCGCGTAGAGGCGCTTCAGCCCTGGAAGGCGTGCAGCTGCTCTTCACTGAAGCCCTGCTGCTTCAACAAGCTGAAGGGAGAGAGAAGAGGTGACCTCAGGGCTGAGTATCACTGCAGTGCGGTTCTGATATGAAGATATTGTGGCCCACACTTCTCATCTGAATAATAAATACCTCACTAAGCAATTGTGAAATGGTTTGATTGTTACTGGTCAGTGGTAAAGAAGGTCAACAAAGTGAGAGCAAGCTTGAAGCAAAGGCCCTTTCTAATGTATGCTGAAATGTCGTATCAGAGCCCATTGGAACACAAGGACCTTTTTCTATGTTTTCACATCTGGTTATTTATAGATACTCAATATTGGTGTTTTTTAGTTGTTGTGGCCATCATTCCTATAGTAATGATAACAATGTATAACCCTTGTATGTTGTGCTGTGAGTGTACACGGGGAAGGTGCCCATGAAATATAAAATCTACATGGGTTAAAATAATACCAACGGTTTGTAGTTGCAACCAGGCTTGAGGAATAACTGATGACATGTAACGAGGTTAATTCATCAGGATACAGAAAAGGTACTGTTTACCATGGTATAATACATTTGAAATAAAGTTCAATATACTATAGGAAGAAGCACTTTATGTTTTTGAAATGCATTAGGTGAACACCTGATTTGTTAAATAAAATGCATGAATTCAACTGGCAGCAACTGGACATGGAGCAGCATCAGGTTTGACTTACGGTACGTCCACACAGCAGCTTTGAAAACATCTTGAACATCGTGGAGCTGGGCGTGTCTGACAGCTTGGGGATTTTTTGAGAGCAACGCGACCAACAACCAATCACATGAATCTCCCGCCTCCGACATACAAAGCAAAAAACCCCGGGGATTTTATGAGAGCAATATATATATATATATAAACTCCCCAAACAGGCGAAAACCTACCAGTTTCACCCACTGTCTCTGCCACCTCCCTCCATGCCTGGTTCCTCCGGTTTGTATCCCGTTAATAGTTCTGGTCGTAAAGAACCGGGTGATTTGCTACCGTAATTTCTCGTTTGGAATATGAGGAAATGAAATGCGGTCTGGTTCTCCCTGCTTACACGCGGTTTGATTGGCTAGCGCTTCTACTGTCAGATTTGCATAAACGTGATTTGATTGGCTGGCGCTTCCAGCTCAGCTTCAAAAGTTGAACATTGCTCAACTTTTGAATCCTGGAAATCCTGGAAATCTTCGCTTCGCTTCCCCACAATGCAGTTCGGCGAAAAGCGAGGCAAAGTGACGTCATCCCCATTCAAAGTCAATGGGCAGAGAAGCGTTGGAAGCGGTGGAAGATTTGTTTAAAGCTGCTGTGTGGACGTACCGTTACAGTGTGCACCACAGCCTAGCTGTGTGCACAAACTTCCTGTGCAATGTCCAAATACAATGACATCCTGTGTGATCAGGTTATAATGAATTGTGCATGTGTTTGACTCCATCTGACCTAATAGTACACACCCTATTGTGATCTCTGTGAAGGCAGTGGGGCCACACACACACACGTAGCATTTGGAGCCCTCCGGCCTGGTGAGGAACTCCTCCAGCATGGACTCCTCCACCCGACCCGTCCTGCCGCTCCAACTGTCACAGGGATCAGAGAGCACGTACTCCACCTGAAACCTGACACACATTCTGAAGGTGTACACACACACACACACACACAATACACACTATAGATGTAGCACAATCATGTTTAAAGATGGAAATCATCGGCATCTCACACTTCTACCTTAGTACACATGTGTTGAGAAACATATAGCATGTGTTATACTAAACCAAGTCTTTCTCTGTTGCCAACGTCCATAACAAGTAAATACATTTAGCATGTGTTTGTGCACCAGGCAGCACATGCTTTATTTCATTGTAGAGCACTAACCAAATTGCACAGACTGCAGCTGCCAAACGTATTTGAATAATAGACCGCTGCAGCTGTTGAAGAAGGTTATCCCAGAAAGCTTCGAAACAGAGAGGGCTTTAAGGTAGAACACACATTTGAATTTCCCCTCCTGTGAATCGTCTCTTCACCTTCCTTCTAAGAAGTGTCTTTCTGGTCATTTGTTCAGATCTAAAACAGTCAGTACCTGTCAGTGTTAGCAGCCAGCTCATCCAGCTCACAGCGCCACAGGATGTCCTCCTCACGCCGGTTAAAACAGAGCAGCTTGGTTTCTCTGAGGAAACACAAAGAAAGATGAGGCAGGCAGGCCATGGAGCTATAGTCAGGTGGTCCGAGTGCTTCATGTGTTGCCGTTAGTTACAGTGAACACTATACATCTCACTTTAATTCATTCACAACAGGCATATTTCCCCAATTTCAATTTAAAACATTCAAACCCATGACACTAAAATAACTATTAATAAAAGAAAGGGGATGCAATTCGAATGAGCTTTTTGCAAAGACAGCACAACATCAACAAACATAACCAAGCATACTCAAAGCCTAAGAAATAACAACAAGAAGATCTACAAATATGAATCTGGGAACTAAATAAAGGAGTTCCCACCTCATGGTGTCGGTGTCCTGCAGGGCCTGCTGGATGAGGCGAGCCATTGGTGTGAACCCTGTGCCTGCTGCTAATAGGTAGAGGTGTGTGACATCACGAAGGGGGCGGAGACTGAAGGTCCCCTCTGGACCACTGACGGATACACAGTCACCTAGAGAGCAACAACAGACAAGAGGTCGGGAACACTTCTCCGATCAGTCACTGCAGTGAGGGACTGCACAGTGGAGAGCTGGAGATGCTTTAGGATTTGAAAAAAGCTTGAAGGCAGCAGAGCAGGAAGTGTGTTTATGACAACTTAAATAGAAACTCAGCCATGTTCTCGGGTCAGATCTATCTGTGCGGTGCAACTGAGAAGAGATTTAACTCAGAGTGTTTCTGCGACAGCTGTCCTCCCCTAAGCTAAAGCTGCATTCAGGTGTTCACGATGAGAAGGCAAAGAGTAACATTGATAAGAACACTACAAGGTCTACCCAGGCTGCATAGTCAAAAGTAGCACACATTAGCAGCAGCGTGTACCTTCAGTGGAGTACTGACACAGGATGTGTTCAGGTACAGCACTGTTGTGTGGGTTCATCCACGCTCAGTGCAACAACACTGTAGTTACAACAGAAGAAGAATAGCTGTTTAGACCGGGTCTATTCAATAATAATAATAATACATTACATTTATAAAGCGCTTTTCCTGGTTTTAATAATAATAATAATAATAATACATTTGATTTATATAGCACACTTTAAAGACAACGTCATCGCAAAGTGCTTCACAAAGCTATAAGGAGAAAATAATAAAATAAAAATATATCTAAAAAGGAGCATATTGAATAATATGAAAAATAAAAAGGTTCTCTGAGTGGTTTTTGCTGGAATGCCTGCAAGCAGAGAATTGCAGTAGTCAATGCGGGAGGTAATGAAGGCATGGACCAGTGGTTCTGCATCCGGTTTGGTGAGGGAGTGTCGCATTTTGGAGACGTTTCTCAGGTGGTAGTATGGGGCTTGGCAGACCGTCTTTATGTGTGCTTGGAATGAAAGGGGTGAGTCCAGTTTCACACCTAGGCTTGTTACAAGTGGGGAGAGGGGAATGGAGTGGCCATTGATGCTGATATGAGGGATATCAGTTGTTTGTGTTTGATGTGGTGTTCCAATCAGAATGGCCTCTGATTTGCTGCTATTCAGTTGGAGGGAGTTGCTGCTCATCCAGTGGTGTATGTGTTCCAGGCATCTTGAGACCTTTGAAGTGCCAGATGTTTGTCCGGGGCAGTTAGGAAATACATCTGTGTGTCATCGGCATATGTGTGGAAGCTGATGTTATGGCTCCTCAGTATTTGTCCCAGGGGCAACATGTAAATTCAAAAGAGCAGTGGCCCAAGGACTGACCGTTGGGGTACACCAGAGGTGACACAGTGTGTGTCGGAGGTGCTTTTTCCAAGAAGAACATATTCCTGTCTTCCTGTGAGGTACGTACGAGTGGAAAAAGTCCAGAGCCTTGCCAGCGATTCCCACCTCCTGGAGTCGCCGACACATGATGCGATGGTCAACAGGGTCAAATGCTGCACTTAAGACCAGCAAGATGAGTAGGCTTGGGGAACCAGAGTCAGCCGCCATCAGCAGGTCATTTAGAACCCTGACCAGAGCTGTTTCAGTGCTGTGAGCTGGTCTGAAACCGGACTGGAAGGTTTCATAGAGGAGGATGTTGGGGAGAGACAGGTTGGTTTTTAAAAGGATTTTGTGTTTCATATCATATCCACCTGAAACCTGAGAGCTGGCACTGAATTAGTATGATATGTGAACTCAAAACAAGAGATTTAAAGAACTTTCCTAAGGAAAAAACAACAAACATTAATAAACAACCAACATAGGGTATTGCAATGTGGGGATAATTTCAACTTGAAATCAAATGCATTGTTTCATACCAGCAGTTAGCCTGCTCCTGCATTCATCTTGTTAATGAGTAATTAGCATTATATTAATATCTAATTTAAATTCTGTTTTAGAACCACTGTGCAGTACCTGGAGAATGTGCCGGGCAAAAGCGTTGTGGTACTTTACTCCGGATTGTAAAGAAGAACTTGCCAAGAGGAAACTTTCAGATATAGTCAAATCTATACTGGGTTGCTAGTTTCCCACCTAATTAAATTGTGTGGGCTGGTAGCTGGAGAGGTGCCAGTAACTCCTTTGCACTGCAGAGGTGTCTCGAGGAAGGCACTGAACCCCAAACTGCTTCCTTCTGCCTGAAAAAAACTTGGTCTGTGTATGTGTGTGTATTGTACTAGATATAATAACAAAGTAAACAACTGAATTTCTCCTCGGGATATCTTCTCAACAACCATACATACACTATAAGTAGGCTAACTCTTGCTAGCATCCCACCAAGTAAGCCTGAACAACAGCACTGTGCTAACTGTTGCCTCATCACACAAACACTGGTTCAAACCTTGTGATGTTGTAATGGTCATGCCTTTGAAAGCACTTTGGGTTTCAGTATCTTCAGCACAGGGGATCAAACCACCATTCTTCTGATTGGTCAAACCAACTGTAGCTCCTGAGCTACACCTTCACCTGCACATTCATTTACATACATCTGACCCTCAGCCTCTCTCCCACACAATCCTCTTCCTTCTCCCTTTCCTTACATGACCCACAGGGACTCTGGTTGTTACTCACCGATGTGCAGGCTGCTGAGATGTGGGGTGAACACTCCGTCAGGATACACTTTGATCATGAGGTAGAGGTCGGATTCCTGCGAGGAGTTGTGTGAAGCTGCTGCCAGGCTCTGGTCCACTGGAGTGTACGGCCTCACCACTTCTGTGTCTGGATATGAACACAATGACAATTATATAGAACTTCTTAATATCATACAGTGCTTCCCACAGATCTGAAATATACTTGGGGGGCTGGTGATAGCGGGGGGTGTTGGGGGGGGTTGAGGTGACGTGCAACAACATTAACATTAACCTTTCTGTTGGTCGCTTGTTAGCAGACCCTTCACGCGATGGCAGAGCGAACAGGTACAGGCAGGGCCCATAGTGATAGCCCTATAGTTTAAATCTACTACCCACAAATAAACATATGGACATGGTAAATGTATTTAGGAACATAAGTGATTTTAAGTGGGGGTGGATATCTTCTAGGGGGGTCCGGGGGCATGCTCCCCCGGTAAGATTTATTTTTTATTTTGGAGTTAAATGCATCAATCTGGTGCACTTTGAGGGGAAAATAAAGAGACTAGATCTATCTATGGGAACACCTATATGAAACAGAACTGTATACATTTCAATAATCATAAAATCATGGCCATAACCAATAACATCCCATTTCCAATATGAAAAAAACACTGAAACTTGTTTAATTATTTATTTTTGGTTCATTTATAGTTGTGAGTGTGTCCGTGCTCCTGAACCAGCCTCTCCCGTCTCCCTCCTCTCCCCCCTTCTCCACTTTGAGGCAGCAGCAAAGACTAGTCTTAGCTCTCAACAAGTTTTAAAAGTGTATCTTACCTTTTTTCACCTAGTTAACTTTTAATTTTTTATTCATGCATATTTTACTAATCACTATCCTCTCAAATGGAAATATGTGTTTACATAAGACTGTAGAACTTAGACTAAGTTAACTATCTAAACACTCCTTTAGCTCACCTGAGCTGAGGTTATCCCGAGCTTGAATGACACACAGAGGCCAATCAAGGGCTTTGATTTATGATCTGTATGACAGTGGCCATCATGTAGACAGCCAGTCCCCCTGTGTGAGGCAGACCACATCATGTAGACAGCCAGTACACCCTGTGTGAGGCAGACCACATCATGTAGACAGCCAGTCACCCTGTGTGAGGCAGACCACATAATGTAGACAGCCAGTACACCCTGTGTGAGGCAGGCCACTTAACAGGCCAGGCCATCGGGAAACCCCCCGGTCCTCCCGATGGCCAGTCCGGGACTGGGTACTGGAGGCGTAGAGCGAGGGATCATTGTCCACAAGTTAATTGATCACAGATGGTGTCGTGGTCACGGACGGAAAAAAAAATAATCTTTAAATTTAAAAAAGATTATAATAAACTAAATGGGTCGCGAAATATACTTGGGCGGCCGTTAATATACCTGGGCGGCCCGCCCAAGTATAGTCTATGTGTGGGAAACCCTGTCATATAACATATCTCATTCATGTTCCCCCTCACAGCAGCTTAATCCTACCTCAGAAAAGTGATGTGTCTGTAATGATGAAGAGTAACACTTCTGTGCCTACAGTTTTCACTATCTATGATTTGAAAGATGTCATTTACTCTTGTTGGTGTCACCGTATTGATATCTTAATATAACTCATATTTAACCATTTCAAAGTTTGAAATACGCTGTAATGACGGAGCGATCGATGTGTTTTTCTTTTCATTCAAAAATGAATCACAACAATAATAAAGTGATCAACTTTTAACATTTAATAATTCTTTAATTTTTATATTTACTGTAGGGTTCAGTTTAAGCATAGGGACCTTATTAGAATGTCATATCAATCTTCTTATCATATACTTCTACCAAATGAAATCTAAATCCCACATTTCAATATCAGCCCACCAATATGTGTTGTCAATTTCCAAAGTATTGAACTTGTATGGACATCAAATGGATATCTTATCCAACATTAGTCCTAACATTGACTTCTGGCCTGCATTTCAAGTCGAAGACAACAAGACAAGAACTTCTGATAGAAATGAATGAAACATTAGACAGCATTACACTTCCCCTTTTCTTGTGACCCAGTATACCACACATAACAACTTGCTGGAATCACTGAAGGTAGCAGTGCACATTGTTTTCTTACTTTGAAGTTTCTAATGTTTGAAGAAGAACTTTTGCTTCAGCTTAGAGGAGCACATTCACTGAACACAGTGCAGTGCTGTCCTTACCTTTGATGAGGGCTTTGAGGTAGACATGTTTTCCCACAGGCACGTGCATGACAGTCCCACGAGGAAGTTGCAATCTGAACACATGGCTGTTATGGTTCACCTCCGTCTTCGACACCAACACACAGTCCCGATAGTACACAGCTGTGAAAAGAAGATCATTGATGTAGACTCATTATTCATTTTGTAAACTTAGTCTTGGGTTCCTAATTAAGGAAGCAAATGTCCAATCTTATCTGGTGAACAATTTTAAAAAGTGGCAGAATGTGGAGAAAGAAGCAGTTTGAGATGAGCACACAACATTTTGTACTTTTTGGTATCTCTGTTGGTAAATTGAAATGTAATCAAACATGCAACAACATAACAAAGTAACTGTATTCATTGTTAATGTGGTTTAATTTGAATTCTTTCATTTCCTGCACCTCTAACGAACTTTCAGTCATACAATAACTATCCCCCCCGAGCCTACAGGCGGATGCTGAGGTGGTGGGGGGGCAGGCGAGCAGCAGCAATAGCAAGGCAGAGGCAGCAGATCTGACAGCTTAAATGGAGCGGCAGGTTTAGGAGAATGTGATTGGCTGGTTGGAAGAGGGACGAGGCGCGTCACGTGTAAATGTATCATTGGTGCTCGAGCTGACTGTCTGAACCAGCTCGCAGGCTTTGCCTCATAAGTGGTGTGACACAATTCATGTCAACACATATCTACATATGTCAAATTCAAATGATGCGCTACAAATAAGAGGACAAGGTTCTTTAAAAAAGAAAATCCAAGTGGAAAGATTACCTGATCTTGGAACTTACCTCTGTCTTTTTTGCGTAGAAATGTGTTGTGAGATTCTAGTGGTTGACCGAGACTTGTCCATTTTCCTTTGGCCTGTTTGCGTATGCTGACCTGGATCTTTCCCACCGAGAAGCCAGTGTTGGCTGTTGGAGGAGAAAGGACAGTTTCAGGACAAGAATATTATAATAACAGATTCTGCCGATTATATTAAATGAAGACGGTTTCTCACCCTCAAGGTTTCCCTCAACTTCATCAGCCAGACCTGGAAAAGCATGAAAAGGACACCAAGCCGATTCAGATTACCTAACTATAATACACCAATTAATGACAGTTAATAACCACAAGTTATGCAATGATAATGTTTCTTGCAGGATTCCTTGTAATGTTATAGTCACTCTTAGGGCTGCACAACTAATCAACATTTGAAGCACATTGTTTGTTAAAGGATAAACATTTGTTAAAATACCGTTTTGAATATAATATTGTGGAGCTGCAGCAATATCCCGGCATACATCCTACAAACTTAACAAAAAGGTATTTTTTTGGTACAGATCCACCCTAACTAGATAATTGTAATATTTATTTAATAATAATGAGGACTATGATTCAAGACTAAGCAATCCCTCTAATATCATATCTCAGAATAAAATATTATCATTTTAGAAATCGTGAAGATGTAAAGACCAATAATCATTGCAGCACGTTTGAGATGTGGAACTAGTATAGGGCCGCTGGTATCAAATGGTGCTGAGGCCGTACACTGATTATGAGCGACACATTTATTCACTTTATCTGGAGTTATGCAATATGATCTTCCGTCTGCATTTACTGATTTTCTTTCTATAGATATACTGTACTTGTTCTGCTGCCTGCATATAGAGTGGTGCAGTTATGACGTATAGTTGTACTGTAGGCCGACTCGGAAGTAAGCTGCGCAAGGGTTCCCTCGACAAAAAAGCAATGGGAGTTCTCCGTAGGATTTTGGAATATTGTAGAAAACAAGGTCTGTGGAAAACAAAACCTGTTTGATAGATGCTCGTAAATGTAATCGCCAGAAGCAAAAGGCTAACGTCATGCTATAAACTAACTACAGCGCCCATATAGTCCTATAGCGTCCTATAGTGTTAACTTCCCGCCTGTCTTCTTCTGCTGTTCCCGTTAGTGTTAACTTCCCGTCTGTCTTCTTCTGCTGTTCCCGTTAGTGTTAACTTCCTGTCTGTCTGTCTTCTTCTGCTGCTGTTCCCGTTAGTGTTAACTTCCCGCCTGTCTTCTTCTGCTGTTCCCGTTAGTGTTAACTTCCCGTCTGTCTTCTTCTGCTGTTCTCGTTAGTGTTAACTTCTCGTCTGTCTTCTTCTGCTGCTGTTCCCGTTAGTGTTAACTTCGCGTCTGTCTTCTTCTGCTGCTGTTCCCGTTAGTGTTAACTTCCCGTCTGTCTTCTTCTGCTGTTCCCGTTAGTGTTAACTTCCCGTCTGTCTTCTTCTGCTGTTGTTCCCGTTAGTGTTAACTTCCCGTCTGTCTTCTTCTGCTGCTGTTCCCGTTAGTGTTAACTTCCTTTCTGTCTTCTTCTGCTGCTGTGTCCCGTTAGTGTTAACTTCCTGTCTCTCTTCTTCTGCTGCTGTTCCCATTAGTGTTAACTTCCTGTCTCTCTTCTTCTGCTGCTGTTCCCGTTAGTGTTAACTTCCTGTCTCTCTTCTTCTGCTGCTGCTGTTCCTGTTAGTGTTAACTTCCTGTCTGTCTTCTTCTGCTGCTGTTCCCGTTAATGTTAACTTCCTGTCTCTCTTCTTCTGCTGCTGCTGTTCCCGTTAGTGTTAACTTCCTGTCTGTCTTCTTCTGCTGCTGTTCCCGTTAGTGTTAACTTCCTGTCTATCTTCTTCTGATGCTGTTCCCGTTAGTGTTAACTTCCTGTCTGTCTTCTTCTGCTGCTGTTCCTGTTAGTGTTAACTTCCTGTCTGTTGTGGAAATTGATGTGAGATATTGTACCAAAGAACTGTGATACATGTAAAAGGGCAGAAAGTCTTGTTGCAATTTCCAGACACTAAAAGAGGTCTGTTGAGTTTCCCTGGTAATTATCAAATAGTAGCAGTTAAGTGAATACTGTTCAAGCAATACCTGTGTTTGTGTTTTATAGTGATTTCTCTGTTTTGATCCTTTCATAAATGTGAGGACTAAAATGGCGAGAGACAAAGGGCTGTAAAAAATAAGTTTTATTGCAGTGGGGGAGGTCGAGGTATGCAGCACAGGGTGAGTGGGCCAGGGGAGAGGAAATTCTGTTTGAGATCTCTGGCAGGCCAGGTTTTAAGGAAATCTATGTATCTTGAATGAGTATATGTGTGAGTTTATACATTCCTGTGTGTTAATAGTTGAAGGAACAAAAGGTACATTTTTCCTCTCCAATATAGAGAGGTTTTTTATAGATTTCTGAAACAAAGTTCCCTTTTCTGTTAGAAATAGATGAGCACAATAGTTTTTTCTTTGACTGTTTACCTGTTTATCAAAAGAGTGTTTTAAGCTATTTGTGAAGAAGGAAGATGCAGAATTAAGGGTGATTTCTGTTTGGAGTGTAAAGATTATCCCTGATAATGTTTTCTGGGTTAAACCATCGATAGGCTTTACAAATGGGGAGGGGCATTTTCCTTGAGTTTTAATGGGGTGCCTTCCCAACACCTGTGGCTTTCAAAGCTGCCAGACGCTGATTTCCCTGTGAGATAGCGTTTTGGTATCTCCCCAATGAAACGCCACCCCTTCTTTTGTATTAGGGAAATGTTTTTCTGGTGGTTGGCCCTCTCTTCATGCTCTGACAAGACGAATAGGATGTCCGCAGTGCGTGAATAAGGGCGGGAGTACTCCACACATTGCTTATATGATTATTTGAATTGTATAAGTAATGTATTATATTATATCGTATTGCATTATTACTACTTTGTTTAATTAAAACGGATTATTGTTTAACTGGTATCCTGGTGTCTTCTAATTCCTTCCCTGTTATGATTTCAAGCAGGACTCGCCAAAACAACACGCGGTGAGGAGTTGGGTTGTAAAAACACCCCCACCTCGCAACACTGTCTTCTTCTGCTGCTGTTCCCGTTAGTGTTAACTTCCTGTCTGTCTTCTTCTGCTGCTGTTCCCGTTAGTGTTAACTTCCTGTCTGTCTTCTTCTGCTGCTGTTCCCGTTAACTTCCTATGGTCTGTTGTCCACAGCTGAAGTTTAATTGACAGGACTTGACTGCACAAAGTCCCTTGATGCTTAGCCGCAGAGTTTAAGCGAGTATTAACAACCTCTGAAATGTACAAATTGACCAATCAGAATCAAGTATTCCACCAAGTCGGCGTAATGACGTGGTACAGCGTCCTCGACAACTTCTGTAGTCCTATTCAGCCACTTGTTAACAACCATCGTTTTTCAGACACGTCAACTCTTCAAAGATCACCAGTGGGGTCACTGCTGATGTATTTAATGTCGTAGAACAAAACGTGATCCGTCTCTTCAATCTGTGTCACCCACAGACCTTATTGCCAGCTATTTTCCAAAATTCTATGGAGAAATCCCATTGGCTCTGAGAGAGCAATGCTAACTCACTTCCAGGTTTTAGGACTCATTCCTGCACCACTCTATAGCTTTAGGAATGTAACTGTAATGTATTAATCCAATTGTATTGGATGCCCAGCCTATATACAGTAGGTCATCCTGGCACAAACAAATAAGCAGGCCAAATATATTGATAATGTGTAGGACTCTCAAAAGCAGAAGTTTCAAAAGAGGGAGTAAACTATAAGTGTCTCTTTGTTCAAGCACATTCAAATGTAGAAAGTCTTATCTCTACTCACTTAAATGTATCATGTAGGACATTTTCCCCAGCAGCACTTCCAGTCGCAGAACACCCCCCTTGAGGTCAACAATGGTACAGCCTGAGCTGGGGATCTGACAGAAATGTGCAGTTATGTCAACCATTGATACAAGTCCCTCTGGGGCCAGTTAGTAATCTCATCATTCAAATGTTTGTACAAATATAAATGCATCCTTCAAACTGTTATTGAAATGCAACTCTGTGTTCAAATATGATTTCATACTACAAATCTGTATTAAAATATAATAGTAACAGGCTAGTAATGCCATTTATAATCTCAAAGATTTTAATTGAAAGTGACAATGTATAGGTCTGAGCCACCTGCTCCAAATAAATAGGAGGCAGTGTTTCACCTCTACTACTGGCTGCATAACATATACATTTACCAATCATCATACATATTTAGAAAGCCTACTAGTCAAAGTCAAAGTCAGCTTTATTGTCAAAATTACTACATGTGTTATACATCCGGAAATCTCGAGATACCGTTTCCCGCAGTCCCACAGTGTGACATATATACATAAAACAAAACAAAATGATGGTGTGCTATTGTGTGTATATTTTAGTTGAGGTAGTTTGGCATGTCTATTGTATTGTAATCTTAGGAGTATTCCAATATACAAAATGCATCAGGGATGTGCGTATGGTCGACGAATGCTTACCTTTCTTTTAGCATAAACCACCAGATGAACGGCCACATCAGTCTGGAACCAGTCGTACCTTCACAAACACACAGCAGAACATAACAACGTCATTGAGCATTTTGAAATGCTTTTAACTTCGACATATGTGCATTGATATTTTTTGTATATGTACTATGTTTTTTTCATACCGAGGCCGAGAGTCTTTGTCTGGCGGAGGAGCCAGCAGCTGAGGGGGGGCAAGGCCCGTCGCTGATGGAGGAGGCATGGCAGCTGTGAAGAAAAACGTTAGTCAGTCAAATTCTTATTCACATGATTTACTAAGCAGCAGCAAGGCAGAGGGGAAACTTAAACAAAAAATAAAACACTATAAGATAAAAGGCATGCATTACTATTTTAAAATGAAAAATTATTTAAAACAATCTTTCAAAAATGTTCATCAAACAACGACCTTGTTGATAAAGATGAACAGTGATGTTACACTCCTGCTGAGAGTCTTCACAACCCTTCATAGAAGACTCTCAGTCCTTCCCTGAGGACAGGCTGGGGGACTCTAGTTTAACCATCAATGCAACTCTAAGGTGCCGTTTACACGAGGACAAAAGGGGTTGTATCCGCTACTTTTCTCTCGCGTATAGCCCGTTCGTTCACACGAGGCCGACACGGAAACGCGGAAACGGACCCCGCAAACGAAACGCTCTGGGGGGGCAAACAGCTCCGTGTAATCGCCTCTATACGATCATTTTCTGATAACGATGAAATAGCCTCGCCTCCCTCTCCGCACCTCTCCTGCTCAGAGGTCAGCTGCTGGGCTGTCAGGAGAGGGGGAGGAAAAGACAGGCTCCGTTCTTATATATAGAGTCGTTATCAATTAGTTTTAAAGCTCAATAAATAACAAAGAAGACCTTTGACCGGCACTTTTCTAATTTTGTCCGGAAGATTTAAAGTTTAACTGACATGTTGACCGCCAACATTTTTTTTTAACGGAAACTCTACCGCACGGTTCCCTCGTCCCTTGGAAGAGGCGGAGAGGTGGGTGTTATACACTGGGGCCCAATCCCAAACCGCCCCCTACACACTCCCCCTCCGTTCGCGCGGAGGGTCCGCCATATTAAGTGCTGTTCCAAACCAACGAGTGTGGAGAGGTGTCGAGGGGGAGTGGGCTATCAAGCCCTCAAACAGCGAGTCTGCATCGGTGCTGACTTGAGACCGGTCTCTACCTGACCGGAGTCACGCTGTGTGTGTCTATCGGGAAACACCAGAGGTGGAGACTCGAGTCACATGACTTGACTCGAGTCGGACTCGAGTCGCATATTTTTGGACTTGAGACTTGCTAGACTAACATTGATAAAAGACTTGACTTGACTTTGACTTGCTATTCATGACTTGAGACTTGACTTAAGCTTGAGACAGATGACTTGAAAGGACTTGACTTTTTAAATATTTGCGTTTGTTTTTGTATTGAGATATTACATTTAGTTTTTTCGAAACGTGATTGGGTGATTATAGCGCCGTGTGCGCAAACCTGGCAACCCACTAGACGGCAGGAGTCTCAGTTAACATGGCAGCGGCTAGCGTTACTCCACAAATAGTCAAGTTTGGATTCAAGGATTATGTTGTCGATGACGCTAATAAGAAGAGAACAGCGGTATGCAGGGTCTGCAGCATAAGGATCACGACCACCACAACATCCAACTTCATTCGTCACAACAACAAACCCCACAGAGAAAGGTACGTGAATATGTTGTGTTAGCTAGAAAGCTAACGTTACATTTAAGCTACGTTAGACTTGGTTTCAAATCGATTAAGCAAAGTGAAGACACAACGGTAAATGAACACTAGAACCACCAAGGGATACATTTGTACTAACCCTGACGGGCTGTCAGGAGAGAGAGAGAGAGAGAGAGAGAGAGAGAGAGAGAGAGAGAGAGAGAGAGAGAGAGAGAGTTATACCTACCTCGGTTTAACCATAACAGCATCAGGAAGTTTCAACATGGCAGTGAATGCACTCAACGAAAAAGCAAGAAGAGCTCTAAAGGCAATTAAGAGAACATTTTATAATGTCCAAATTCCAGTTAAAATCTGGCTCAAAATCTTTGATAGTGTGATCCAGCCCATTGCGCTGTACGGTAGTGAAGTGTGGGGTCCACTCAGTCACCAGGGCTATACCCGCTGGGACAAACATCCAGCAGAGTCTTTACATGCAGAATTCTGCAGATACATCTGACGTGTTCAGAGAAAACACCAACAAATGCATGCAGAGCAGCATTAGGCAGATACTCCTGATCATTAACACTCAGAAGAGAGCACTAACATTCTTTAACCAGCCTCCGAGACACCCTCCACTCCAAAGCCAAGAGCTGACCCCAGAGAAGAGTCCCCTATGTCAGCTGGTGCTGAGGCTAGCTGCCCCCTCTCAGAGCCACTCTGACCCGTCTCTCAGCAACACTGCTCTCCAAACACCAACCACAGTCACACACATTATAACACAATGCAAAGACAACTATTTACAACATTGGGAAGAAGAGACTAGAAGCCAAAGCAGATTAGAATGTTACCTGGCTCTAAACAGAGAGTACGAGCTGGCAGAATATCTCTCTACTGTCAGAGACAGAAAGCAGAGACAGATCCTAACCAAGCACAGGCTCAGTGACAGGAAGACTCAAAAGATCCTGGCAACCAAAAGAGAACAGATCATGTGGTCACTGTACGACAGGTGAGACTGAGACAGAGATGCACTTCCTCCTGAAGTGCCAAACATTCAACGAAGCAAGGAGCGTTTACTGTAACAAGTTGAACTCTGTGATCCCAGGTTTCAAGGAGGTTGATGACCTCTCAAGACTGAGAGTACTCCTAGGAGAAGGAGACAAGGCACATCTTGCTGCCCAATATGTATACACATGCCACAACCTGAGGGACAGTGAATGAGACTCACGCACGCACGCACGCAACATTGTTTAATTTAACTTTCATGCCAATAAAGTTCCTTTGAATTGAATTGAGAGAGAGAGAGAGAGGAAAATAGATGCCTCGTTTATTTCCTCCGTGTTATTATCAGAAGTTACTGTAAACTTTTGAATAATGTTTGTAGAAGCGCATTATTCTTTGATTTATTGTAAAATGAATCTGAACTTTTTGATCTGTTATGATGATAAACTGAAGCAATTTCTAAATTAAATCAATTAAGTGAGTTTAAAATCGTCCTACTTAGTTTATAAGGAAATTATGAAGAGGAACAAATTAAATGATTTGAAAATGATATCTATGTAGGTGCTGAGGCTGTTGGCGGTTCTAGTGTTAACATTTAAATTAAATATGTGTAATGGCAAATATATGATTTTCTTACCTGGAATTCTGCCTTTTTGACCAGACTTTTTGAGTCCTCGCTATATGGTCTGCAGTTCTAGCGTTAATATTAATCTAATATGATTGTCATTGGTCTAAATTAGATTTCAAATGATTAACTGTGTATGTAATGAAGGTCATAGTGGGTCGAATCCATTTTCATAACCACTGATTTTTAATTGATTTCAATGCGGAAACTGGGCTTATTCATCAGAATGTCGTATGACTTGACTTGCTTGACCTGAGCAATGACTTGACTTGACTTGCTTGACCTGAGCAATGACTTGACTTGACTTGCTTGACTCTCACCACAGTGACTTGGGACTTGCTTGATACTTGTAGGTCAAGACTTGAGACATTCTCATGACTTGCACATGTAGCACTTACTCCCACCTCTGGGAAACACGCTGTTTACAAGTAGTTCCAGCAAACATCCACTGATAAACTGCGATGTTAACAACCTCATGATGACCTCATATGTTTTTAACTGAGGATCAAACCTGTGTTTAGTCTAGAAAAAGGTAAATGTGTGCATTTTATTATAAAGTTGTGTATATTTACAGACTTTTGCAAAAACTAAGAAGCTTATAAACATCAGGTTTAAAACTAAAAGAGCTTTACAAAAAAGTTACACAACACAATTAAAGATGTTTGGAGTTTTATTTGAGTTATTAATTTAAATTTGTTGTCAAAGAGATGCTGATTTGAAACCGTTGTTACATACAGTTACGGCATGTCCTGTTTCTGCCGGAGAGAGGGGAGGCCGTCCCAAAGCTAGCCGCTGTATTTCCGTCCACACAGAAGCGTTAAAAAATCTTCCAACGCTTCTGCCCATTCATTTCAATGGGGTGACGTCACGTTGCCTCACTTTTCGCCGAACTGCATTGTGGGAAGCAAAGCGAAGATTTCCAGGATTTTCAGGATTAAAAAGTTGAGCAATGTTCAACTTTTGAAGCTGAGGTGGAAGCGTCAGCCAATCAAATCCCGTTTATGCAAATCTGACAGTACAAGGCGTGCTAGCCAATCAAACCGCGTGCAAGCTGGGAGTGACATACCGCAGTTCATTTTCTATATTCCTAAAAATGGAGGAGAAATGAGTTATTGCGCTAGCAAATCACCCGGTTCTTTATGACCAGTCCCTATTAACTTACCGGGATACAAACCGGAGTAACCAGGCATGGAGGTAGGTGGCAGAGACAGTGGGTGAAACTGGTAGGTTTTCGCCTGTTTGGGGATTTGATATCCAGTTTACTTCGTTTTAACATTGCTATAGCTTTGTATGTCGGAGGCGGGAGATTCATGCGATTGGTTGTTGGTTGCGTTGCTCACAAAAAATCCCCAGGCTTCAGATACGCCCACCTCCAAGATTTTGGCGGCTGTGTGGACGTACCATAACCCTTAATGGAGGGAACTTCATTCAGCTGCGAGTGTGGCTACAACCGGAGTTCACTCCGTCACGGAGGGGTAGGGTCGAGGGGGTGATTTGAGATTGGGCCTATATGTACAGCAGGAGAACACGCCATCCACCGCGGAGAATAAACAGAAGGGCAACCATGGCAACCATGCTCCGGGGTCTTCTTCGCTGCTTTTGGTGTATTTTGTGGCGGCAGCAGCGCCACTTACACATACACTTACGTACTACAGCGTTTCCAGCGGGTCGAGCGGTCTCGTGTGAACGGACACGTTAATTGAGCCGAATGCGTGTGAACGGAAGACTTTTTTGTACCCGTTTCGTCCTAATGTAAATGGGGCCTAATGCTGCGTTCACACCGGATGCGATGCGATGTTTGGGGGCAGCGCGATTACATGTAAAGTCAATACAGAGACGCGGACAGACGCGAATTCGCTCCGACGGCGAGCATGAAGTGGTGGACGCGGCGCGAAACACGCGATTGAACGGTGACGCGTCAAACGCGAGAGTTACATTTTTTCATCTCGAGCGTCAAATTCACGTGACGCGTTCTCGCGGAAGCCAATCAGCGGTGAGGATCTCAGCCTGCAGTCACTGACGTTCAACCAGAAAACATTACGTTAGCTGTTAGCAGTTAGCACACAGAGATCACAGCTCCTCATATCTGTTCAGAAACTGGACAAAAGTTAAACACAAACCACAGGCTGTCTGTGTCATGGCGAATACAGTCGCTGGTTTATTTATGTCTGTAGGCCGTTGTTGTGAGTGTGGAGTGAACATATACAACGTTAGCTTAGCCTGGTCGACCCAATCTCCATTCAGAAAACACGCATTTTAAAAGGTTTTTCGCCTGCCGTCTGTCTGCAGACTTGTCAAAGCATTAATTCATGGTTTTTACTAACCGGTATCAGTATGTTGTTACTTCGGCAGCATTTAGAAACGTGTATTACAATTTAATCACGGTAAAATATGTTCATTTTGTTGTAGTTGTAGCTCCCGAGCGCGTCTTGTTTGAATGATGCGAGTAAACACAGCTGGCAGCCGCGGTGAAACTCGTGCGTTTAGAGCGAAGCGAATAGAGCGAAGCGAATAGAGCGAAGCGAATAGAGCGAAGCGAATAGAGCGAAGCGAATATTCGCATCGCGTCCGGTGTGAACGCAGCATAAGACACTTGACTAATGAAAGAAAACCTATAGTGAAGACATTAGTGGGAATGTGGCCCTGAACTCAGGGATAGTGCTTGGTGCTCTCTACTGTGTGTTACATCTGGTTAACACAGAGGTAAGGTTGCAGAACAACAACAGACGACATGTGAGCACACTGATGCAGAGATATGTGTGTAGGGTGTGTGTGTGTGTGTGTGTGTGTGTGTGTGTGTGTGTGTGTGTGTGTGTGTGTGTGTATACCTTTGGTAGTAATAGTGGCCATCCTGCCAACCAGGCATTCTTTTAACATGGACTCATAGTTTACCCAGCGATGGACCTATGCACAAACACCAGAACATTCTTTTTATTATTTATTTATTTAAAATCCAGAACTATCACGGTGAAATTATATCACTACACCTCTACTAACTTACACAATATTTCAAACATACCAAATAGTTAAATTCTCCTTAAAAAATATTTACTTACTTATCAGGTTGAAAAAGTAATTTTACTTTAATACCTAGAAATGATGGTCACGTTCTTTCACGATACCCTTCCATACCTGGTCAAACAGGTCGGTGCCATCCATCCCAGCCGCCTTCATCAGCTCCTCTTCTCCACCAGGGTGGTAGTCCATGTAGGGGGTTACATTATACACCATACCTGAACACATACAGAGAGAAAAGTAGCTTAATGTATACTTCTTTCTGTTAGCTGGTATTTACCAGACTGACGGCAATCATTTGTTGGATCTGTGAGGGTTAGAGTTAGCAAGGATGAGTCAGCTCTCATCACTGCAACTAGCGAGCAACGATACGCCATAACTGAAGACAGCACGCCGTAGTTATGGAGGCTTCAATATCTCAACTGTTCTTATAAGGGATTAAAGCAAAATCTATGCTGAGTGGGCTAAACCGGATGTAGCCTGTGGTCCTTATCTCTGTGCTGGCAGGGAAATTATTCTCTCTGCAGATTAGAATCAGAACTGCGCTTACTTAAAAAGCAGAATATATAGCTATAGCGCTATGATGTGTGTCTTTGTTGCGCTGTGCTCCGATGTGGCAAAGCATGATGAAACTATCTGTAAAGTCTACAGATAAATCATTAACCTATTACAACTGCCCAACAGATCAATTCCACCTTTAAGATTTCAGCCAAGACACATTAAAGACTATGCAGCGAGGACACCATTTTTTCCATTAAAAGCTAAACTCAAACTGAACGTTTTAAAACACCCTTAGCAGCCTTAATGTGTCTTTGCACACAAGAAAAAGGTTCTGATGAAAAATAAAACAAAGGCAATAAAAAATCCAATCTTCCAATTAAGTATGACACACTTGTTCTCTTTGGACCATGCACTTACAATCTTATCATATTTTTTATTAGAAATGATGCATTGTTTTGTACATACATTATACAAACATAACATAAATGAAATGTGTGTGTGGTCATGTTAGAGGACGTGAAGTTTAAAAGGCATGGGGTTTGAACTGGCACTGATCATAACCATCAAACCTGTTGTATGTCGCTCTGGATAAATGCCTCAGCTGAAATGTAATGTAACCTGCTAAATACTACAGCTAACATGCAGCTTCCTTTATTCATCCATCACGTATGAAACATACCCTGTCCAGTCAGACTACTATGCCGGCTCACCTCGTATGCAGGTCCAGCAGTCGTCTCTTGTGTTGTGTTTCTGCAGCTCTTCCTTGGTAACGTCAATCAGGCGCCCTCTGAGCCCGGTCAGATCCTTTCCACTCTTAGAAAAGCGGATCCAGTCCATAAGACTATGGCCAGGCTTCAAGGCCACCTAACAGGGCAAGAGTCATGTCACAGAGGAACACCTGGATATGTATTCTCTTCTGGACATGTGTGAAGGACATGTGTGAAGGACCAAGTTTAAATCACAGCAACGTCATGTTGAGTCCGTTTGCAAGACAATATAAAGAACAGAACATACCAATAGATATTGCTGTTATTTACACATTGGCACATGATAGATTGTTTTTGTATATAATATGCTGAAATGAGGGCTTTGGGCTGTGAAGAAAATGGTAAATGGTAAATGGACTGTACTTATATAGCATTTTATCCAGTCTTTAAGACCCCTCAAAGCGCTTTACATACTACATGTCGTTCACTCATTCATACAGAGCAGTGTAGCTTACTCTAGGAACTAACATTCATACACATTCACACACCGTTGGCCATGCCATCCGGAGCAACACTACACATTAGGACTCTCAAATTACTGTATCCCCCATGATACAGAAACCATTTAAGGGTTCCATTAGACATTCATTTTACTAATATTATGTAGGCCTACCTATGTCTCTCTAACAATATTAAACTGTCAGGTTTAGGGGAGGTGTAGTACATTTTCTATAGAGAGAAGTGCTTCAGTGTTCCTCACCTTGTTCCTTCCGGACTGGCCGGACGGAGCGACCCGCTGCTGGGAACCCGGCGCAGGGAACGCCTGGGTCGGGATGTTCAACATGTTGTTACCGCTTCGGAGGCAGCCCCAGTTAGGACGAAAACCTAAATAATAGGAGTTTATTTAGCACATTAACGAGCGTTTTGTAACCTAGTTACACTGGCTTCAAGATATTATTGGTACACGTTCCTCCCTGTTTGTGACACATCTCTGTTGAAACTATGTTGAGCAGTTCTGCTTATCTAAAGGCTAAGCTAGGCTAATGACAGCAAAGCATACATTCTCGCATTAAATCGCAATTAAAGCTAAAATATTCCGTGTTTATAGCAATAATTAACAAGCCACAATAACAAGTAGCTCGAAAAATAATGATTAAATGCGAGCTAACTTCTGTTTCTTGGTTCCGCCGCCATGTAAACTACAAGAAAATGTCGCACAATTTGACGACGACGGCAACAAATGGCGTCATCCAGTTGCGCCTGAAATCGGTTTCCCTGTTTTTTTCTCTCTCATCCTTCTATAATACTACCAGCGCCATATAGATAGAATATATACAATTATATTATGGCTCTGAATACTACTATTCGTATTTAACAGATACAGGAAGTATAAAGTCAGCATTTACAAAGACATCCATACCCAACTACAAAGTTATTTGAGTTACGTTAGCAATGTTATGTCACGTAAATAAATATTCTGACATTCCAAAGCAGCACAGGTGTAATTAATAATGGCTGCATAGCAGTTGTGCCCGTTTTCAGGCAGCAGTAGGTCTATATTATCTAAAGCACTTTGAATTGCCTTGCGTTGAAAAGTGCTCTATAAATAAACTTGCCTTGCCTTGCCTATATTGTGCATTATTGCTCACTAATGCATACATTGGGTCATAATTAACAGTATGTATTACTTCTATACTTTTTTATTCAAACTGACTTGACTAAAGTGCCAGAAACCCACCTGAAATTAAACTATTGAGTAAAGTGGTGAAAGACGAAACATTCGGTCTTTTCCTTGATCCTCTCTCACTTTCATCATCTTCAGAATCCTCATCTGAATCTCTCTGGTTTTCACCTAGCATTATGAAAACATCTCACAGCGTTGATGTTGAATATAGCTGTGTTTACAGTTTAAAACAGCGCACCTCCGGGTTGAGGCTTTTCAACAGGTTAATCTGCTAAGAGGATTCAAGGACAAGGACTTCAAAATAAACGTCCATGGGAACGTAAAGACAGCTGTTGTGTAATGCTGATTACTATAAAATACACTTTTTTGGTATGTTTGCACTTGGAGAAAAAGCGAAAGTGGGAATGTTAATGTTATTAAAGGCTCCGTTATATCCGCACTCTACTGGACTCTATAGGCTTGTTTGAGACAAGCGAGACCTGCGCAGTTGCGATCAACGTCTTGCTAGTACGTTGCATGATGGTTAGGTGTTTAATCAACGATAGTTCCCCCCCCCTCAAAGGTGATTGGTTCACTGCATCGCAGGTATTATTTTGATTGGCTCTTGGGCCACATCAAAATTAGACGCACTGTCATGCTCTCATACCTGACACCACACATAAGAGGCTTCTCAATTCTTAAATGTCCCCTCCTCGAGACTTAAGAGGCTTCTCAATACTCAAATTTCCCCTCCTCGACTCCCCTCCTCGAGACTTAGTCCCGCCCACAGGAGATGCGAGCGGAGGACCGAGGAGGGGAACCGAGGAGAGATGAGGGGAAGCAGCAGACGTTTAAAGAAATGAGAACTCCTCTCCTCTGAGCCGTCATATTAAAGCGACGTCCGTTCATTATTACGTGGCAACAGCTGCATCATCTGTCGAGTGTTTTGTCATATTTTATAATCTCTGCTGGATCAGCTGAACATTGTTCCCCCACATATTTACTTTGAATTTATTGAGAGTGCGGTATAATGAGACAATACCAGGCTACAGATGCGGACACACACACACAAATATATTTATAAATATATACAATTTAAAGTATGAGAGCACTCTCATAATAACGTAACACAATCAGAGACTGGATATATCCCCCCCCCCCCCTCTCTCTAGTGCTGAAATGGGGAATTGAAATTACGGGCCAAAAGTTGTATTTGCAAGTATTAAAAGTAAGCAGAGGACACCAAACCAACTGAGACCCGTCTGTCCGCCGCATCTACGCACTGTACAACACACATCTACACACTGTACCACACGCACCTACACACTGTATCACACACACCTACAGCTCCTAAAGCATAATCAGGCTACAGCCGTTGTGTATTTTATTATGTGAAGCACTAAATGGTTTTAGAACAATATCGACTCTTTGTTTGTAGATATCTACTAAACTAAAGCAAATAAAGAGAGTAGGCATGTTATACTGAGTGATATATATTTTACACACTGCTCTGCTTTCTGCACCTCACAGCTGTTATCACTACTCTCATCACATGCAGAGCTGTCATTGGCTGAGATAAGTCCGGCCGTGCGTCACGCCTCCACCGTTCCCGGAAATGCATCCGCGGAGGAGCCGTGGAGGAACCATCAGTGTATCCTCGGTTATAGCTCCTCCAGAGAAACTCCTCGACGCTCGATCCTCGGTGTGCATTTAGAGAAATGAGACGTCCTTCAAAATGGCGCGCTGAAATTCATTTCCGGGTCACTACCGGAGGACCGAGGAGTCGAGGAGGGGAAATTTGAGTATTGAGAAGCCTCTATACACACGTAGGGAGAGCCGGGACGAAAGTAACACGGGACGTAAGTAACGGAGCGATTTTATCCGAGCCCAAACAACTTTGACCAGCCAAATTAGGTCAGAATGATCAGCATTCAATACTTAACAGACCTACTAAATATCAGGTTTAACTGTCAGGAGTCCGTGTCTCTCCCCCACACTGACACATATAAGAGGCTTCTCAATACTCAAATTTCCCCTCCTCAACTCCTCGACTCCTCGGTCCTCCGGTAGTGACCCGGAAATGAATTTCAGCGCGCCATTTTGAAGGACGTCTCATTTCTCTAAATGCACACCGAGGACCGAGGATCGAGCGTCGAGGAGGCTCTCTGGAGGAGCTATAACCGAGGATACACTGATGGTTCCTCCACGGCTCCTCCGCGGATGCATTTCCGGGAACGGTGGAGGCGTGACGCACGGCCGGACTTATCTCAGCCAATGACAGCTCTGCATGCATCCCCTGGATATTATTTTAGAAACTGCTCTCATCGCAACGCGATGTTTACAGTGAGAACAGCTGTGAGGCCCGTGCAGAAAGCAGAGCAGTGTGTAAAATATATATCACTCAGTATAACAGACCTACTCTCTTTATTTGCTTTAGTTTAGTAGATATCTACAAAGAGTCGATATTTTTCTAAGACCATTTAGTGCTTCACATAATAAAATACACAACGGCTGTAGCCTGATTATGCGTTAGGAGCTGTAGGTGTGTGTGGTACAGTGTCGGTGCGTGTTGTACAGTGTTTAGGTGTGTGTTGTACAGTGCGCAGATGCGGCGGACAGACAGGTCTCAGTTGGTTTGGTGTCCTCTGCTTACTTTTAATACTTGCAAATACAACTTTTGGCCCGTAATTTCAATTCCCCATTTCAGCGACCAGAGAGAGGGGGGGATATATCCAGTCTCTGATTGTGTTACATTATTATGAGAGTGCTCTCATACTTTAAATTGCATATATTTATATAAATATATTTGTGTGTGTGTGTCTGCATCTGTAGCCTGTTATTGTCTCATTATACCACACTCTCAATTAATTCAAAGTACATATGTGGGGGAACAATGTTCAGCTGATCTAACAGAGATTATAAAATATGACAAAACACTCGACAGCTGATGCAGCTGTTGCCACGTAATAATGAACGGACGTCGCTTTAATATGACCGCTCAGAGGAGAGGAGTTCTCATTTCTTTAAACGTCTGCTGCTTCCCCTCCTCTCTCCTCGGTTCCCCTCCTCGGTCCTCCGCTCGCATCTCCTGTGGGCGGGTCTAAGTATCGAGGAGGGGAGTCGAGGAGGGGAGTCGAGGAGGGGAAATTTGAGTATTGAGAAGCCTCTATATAGAATTCGATATGAACTGAAGAGCCGCATGAAACTGGGCAAAGAGCCGCATGCGGCTCGAGAGCCGCGGGTTGGCCACCCCCAGGGGCGTCGCCTGGACCTGGAAACATTCGGGGCTTAGCCCACAGTGGCGGCGCTACAGTCGAATTTTCTACTGCAAGACACGCACATACACAATTGCGCCATCTGGTGTCACAAACGTGTGCCTGCATTAGCTTTGTTACGGCAATGGATTGTGGGAGATTCTCAAAGCACGTGAGGATCTCTTGAGGGTAAGGTGCCTGTATTATCTCGGTGGACACAATGTATGTTTTTATTTTACAAGGACAATAACGTACTGTTGTGTTTGTTTAGTTTAATGTTAATTGTGTAATGCTCACAGTCACAGCAACATGTTTTTTGTGTGATTGGCTATTTGTTTTATGATTTATCAACGTGATCATCAATAGCTAATCTGAGCACCAGAACCCAGCTCACGTGTCCTTTTATGCTGTCCATTGAAATGCAGGTGAAAAATATAATACCACTATACGATCACTGATGTTTTGTTGTTGACTGGACACTTATTTTGTAAAAGAGATAGCATGAGAGGATCTCTTAAGCAATGCAGCTCACGTGTCCTTTTTATATGCTGTCCATTGAAATGCAGGAAAGTAATCACCAGCTCTGAGTGATCTGTTGCCGAGGGGACACTACACCGGAGTTAGATAAGCAGAGATAAAGTGCTATTTTGGGGGGAACTCACCTCCTCTAGGGTCCCCCAGGAAGATTTTTTTAAATACTGAAGTTAAAAGCATCAATCTTGTGCACTTTGAGAGCAACATCAAGAGATATGGATACATCTCTCAACACCCAGATGTCAAAAATAAATCAAAGAATCAGAATCAGAAACGGGTTTATTATTTAAAAACACTTCATTTTCCAATTAAATCATAAACTATGTCAAATTATTAGAAGTTGTTAGTAATCAGATTAAACAGAAAAAGGGATGGAAGGAGGAAATAATAATCCCTCATCACTTGCTGTTTGCGGTTGAAATGATCTCTTTTGCTGGCCAAACATGCTGGATGCAGTGATGTCTCACTTGCCTTGGCCCTGTATCTGCAGTCCCTAAATCAGTCATGTTACTTATTGACTCTTGTCTGTTCTGGTGTTCCTGTTCATTGTTGTCTCCATTGTCGTTCTTGTCTGTTGTATCTCCTCCTTGTGTGTCCCTTTCTCCTGTTCTCCTTTCTTCATCCTGTACTCTGTTTGGGTCATCTGTGATGACTGTGTAGGTAAACACAAACAAGTATGTAAGTCAATCAGTTTCCAGCTCTGACAAATAAATGAATTTCAAGATACACAAATGTGTCTTCATTAAAATGAGTGTCACCACACTGTCACAACATGTAATACTAACCAATTGAAAATAGTTACATTTACATTGGAAACCTCTTAGATATCACTGTTAGAGTAGTTATCTGCCAATAGGACAGAATCATTCCTATACAAATGCAGTTTGAGTAATTCACTTAATATATTCACTTAACACTTTAATATAGTCATTTTCACTTAATACTCTAATATAGTCATCTTTCTGCATTCAAACTAAGGAAAGCTGTACAATTTGACATGATAATGAGGAAAAAAGGCCTCCGACAATGCAGATATTTTTTTGATCATATCAATTTTAAGATGGGGGTCAAGGCTTAATATTTGGGAGCATAGTGTCCCTTCCCCCTTTCAGGAGCCCCACTGGATTAGCTTTGATCTGAAATATTTGTATAAAAAGCTTGTTAGCTGGCTGTCCATCTCATAATGTTCACATCAGTGGCGCCAGCAGGGGGGGCCAGGGGGGGCCATGGCCACCCTGATATATTTGTTGGCCCCCCCACTGCCCCCCCCCACCACACACACTGCCTCACCAGTCACGTATGCGTAGTAGTTTATCTGATATTTAACAACAAATACACAGCCAGCGAGTCGCTTGACTTGAGCTTCCAACGCTCATACTGCAGCCCCTCCCTCTCCCTCTGTTACCATGGTAACACTCTGATACTCGGCGCACCACTCTGATACTTGCGCGCACCACTCTGATACTTGTAAGCACCACTCTGAGATTCGCACAGACAGCAGCAGGTTGCAGCAAAACGTTTCTTTCTACTGACTTTTCTACTGACAAAGTTGACAAAGATCCACCAGACTTCTAGAAGGTAAGTCGTATACGTTCGTTGCCTGTTAAGCCCCACAACACTTTAGGCTTTAGTGTGTTAGCTTTAGGTAGCAAAAAACGGAGATATGCTTACCTTTAGCTGTTATTCTGATCAAAATGTGTGTTCAATGGCATTAAAACGAGAAAAACGCTGGAAGACCTGGAAAACAGGCTCGGGGCTCAGTAAAGGCTGGCTTGACTTCAGGTATAATTCGTCTGTAAACACACTTTGGCAGCTATCC
This sequence comes from Pseudochaenichthys georgianus, assembly GCF_902827115.2. Lineage (NCBI taxonomy): Eukaryota > Metazoa > Chordata > Actinopteri > Perciformes > Channichthyidae > Pseudochaenichthys > Pseudochaenichthys georgianus. The sequence continues at coordinate 7,204,011 of NC_047518.2, forward strand.
TAGTTAGCGTTAGTTTAGCTTGCTAAGCTAACGTTAGCTGATGTCGGTATGCTGGGCTGGTGTAATGCGTAGGCTACTATTAATCACTGCTGTGTGTAATGTCAATTTGCAGAACATGAAGAGAAAGTCAACAGACATTATTGTAAGAAGAAGATGAGTGAAGGAGAGACAGAGCTGGCAGGGGAGCAGCAGCATAGGGCTAGTGAGGAGATGGCCATTCATGCTAGAAAGTACATGTGGAACTCTGTTTTGTAAAAGTGAAACTAAAACCTAAGTACAGTTTTATTAATGTGATTGTGACCTTTTTAATCATTTAAGTCTTCTACACACTTTAGGTCTGCAGCTCCTTCAAAATGAAACGAGAATCTATGCAGTTTTTCCTCTTCTGTGTTCTGAGCCGACCATTAGTCAAGTTTGTTTTCATAATGTTCTGTATGCTAATTTAAAAAAAGGGTAACCAGTTTGTTTATAAATATACATTTTCAAAACAAATGGAATACAAGCTATATGTATTACTCTCACCACAGTGGCCTAATCTAAAGAAATAGAAATATTTCTCGTTACCTATTTTCTGTCTAATACTAAAAGGTGGTGTTTTGTATCATTTATAATGTTTTGAATTTGCTATAAAGGTCAATAATAGATGGTGTTTTGTGTTCAATCACAGTATGCATTTACCATTTTATAGCCCTTGTGTTTTTGGGTCCTGTTTAAATAAAATAGTCATGTCAATCATCTTTGATCCCAGTGTGACACAAACAGCTTTGTTCAGTCTAAAACAATGTATAACCTAGAGACAGAATACAACTGAAGAACATGTTGTGTTGCTTTGTGTATGTGTGACACTTACACTCAGCCTGTCCTCCTACAAAAAACGACCATATAGGTTGTTCAGCAGCTAAATACGACCCAGTCACGTTTTAAAGTGTAGCACCTCTAGTGGTCGTGTAAGTAACAACATGCTCCTGTCGATTGCAAACGCTCCGGAGGGTCGTTTATTCACAAATAACCCTCTCTGGAAAATCCTAAATTGTGGAATAGTTTGGCCATTAAAATGCTTTTTTATTAGATTTCTAGCGAGAAGTGTATATTGTACTTTTATAATCTACGTACAGTGGATGTGTAGGATCTACAGTTTGATAGATATACGAAGATGATTTGAGGTCTCGCCAGGAGAACGTGTACTGTATATGCAACCCAGTCTCACGGCATTTCGTGTTCACCAACACGATTTTTAATCTATTGATTCGTGTTCACCATCACGATTTGCCCCTTTTTTTCGTGTTGTACAGCACGATTTTAAAAGCAATGTATTTCTACTGGTAACGTGTTTCGTGCCTGCAGGCTGCAGCACGTCTTTTTCTCCGGTCGGGTCGTGGGAGACCGGAAGCTGTGTGGTTCATAAAAACATGTTCTTACTCAATATCAAGCCACAATTATTGCTTTTATTTTAAATCGTATAATTTCGGACTTTTGTATGCCGTCTGTGAGGAAAATAAATGGGGCTCAGAGCCTCAGGATACTGAAATCTGTATTTTTAAATATTTCTTTCCTTCTAATTTGTTATTCTTTTCAAAATAACACACTGTTATTTACTCACCAATAACACACAATTATCCTTGCTTTTATTTATTGGTTTAATTCCATAATCTCTGGCTTTTTTGGTGTCCGTCAGGAACTGAATTTCAAAATAAAAATAACCGGAAACAGACGTAGGCCTATAAGGGACATTTCGAACATCATTGCGATTGTCAACATTTCTGAGTTTAGGATGGCCGAAGACACTACACTACCCATAATCCCCAGCTATCGTTTAGGACTACAGTCCTTATGCAGAGCGTCAAACAGCTGTGTGAAATGGAACGAAACCACGCCAGATTATCCAAAACTGGAATCGAACACCCCCCCAGAACTACACATGCTGGCTATTGTGTTTCGCAAAATGTTCTATGGGACGTCTCTACTGAACGTTTTCGTTTTTCCCACAATTAGAAGTTGCCATTATTAAACACATTGGTGTTATCAAATGTAAAACATATAATTAATAAATGGGTGAAAATCACTTGTGTCCATAATGCGCAGCATTAATATATACCCACATGACAGCTCATTGCTACTTTGTAATTCTACTCCACTACAATTCAGAGGTTAACCTGGTATTTTTACTCCACTGCATTTATTTGAGTTACTTTGCAGATTCTGATTAATTATGTGAAATATATAAACAACCCTTAAATCAGACTTTAGTTACACCTGAGTAAAATTCAGGTAAGGTGATTGTCAAGTGCCAACAATCAGGAGAGATATTTGATAGTTGGTGCTTGAGAAGACTAAACATGTATCTGCAATTGACATTGCAAGTAATAAAGTATATTCATTACTCGTTATTCTCTACTAATAGTTCATTAAAGACTGTATATTATGGCTATTTTGCACATCCCTTTCAAGATTTTCAAAGGTTTATTGACATATCATACACAACTACGGTGTAGTTATGCAATGAATGAAAGACTTGGGTCACAGGTTCCTCAACAGTGCATTACAAGACATCTATCAATATGTGTGTACCTCCACCATTAAACTGTCATATTCTGCACATTTTTTATTCTATCTACATACATAAGAGTATAATTAATGTGTATAATATCAGTTAAAATAAGTGCTTCAACATAGTTGAGTAAGAACATGTTTTTATGAACCACACAGCTTCCGGTCTTCCACGACCCAACCGGAGAAAAAGACGTGCTGCAGCCTGCAGGCACGAAACACGTTACCAGTAGAAATACATTGCTTTTAAAATCGTGCTGTGCAACACGAAAAAAAGGGGCAAATCGTGATGGTGAACACGAATCAATAGATTAAAAATCGTGTTGGTGAACACGAAATGCCGTGAGACTGGGTTGCATATACACGTTGTCCTGACGAAACCTCAAATCATCTTTGTAATATCTATCAAACTATAGATCCTACATATCGACTGGACGTGGATTCTAAAAGTACAATATATACTTCTCGCTAGAAATCTAATCATAAAGCGTTTTAATGGCCAAACTATCCTACAATTTAGGATTTTACAGAGAGGGTTATTTGTGAATAAACAACCCTCTGTAACGTTTGCATTGAACGGGAGCACTAGAGGCCGACAATTTTAAAACGTAATTATAGGTCGTATTAAGCGCTTGAACAAACAACATATTTGGTCGTAATAAGGGCTTAAACAATCGACCCATTTGGTCGTATGAGTTGGAGGACTTGTTGCATATTCACATCATATTTTATTACTGAGGTCAAGCTACGCAGTGAAACATACAAACCGGAAATACGATGTTTTGACTTTCAAAATAAAAGTATAATATTTGTGACTGAGGTTTAAAGAGCCCGCTGAACATTTTTAATTTCTTGCGTGACCTGTGTCCTCACGCCATAGCACCAGAATGAAACATAATATATATTCTGATAGCCAAAGCCAACTAATTTACCAACTTACTTACAAAAAGTTGGATATGCAATAAACATACTGTTTGGTTCTAATTTAATACAATTATTTGTGTTGCCCAAAACCTAGAATATGAAATATAACAGTCAAATTGTTTATGGGAACACGAATTTAGAAAAAAATTATGGGTCAGTTGTGTCCTTCTACTGAGGCTACTTCCGGTGTTATTTCGATGCTTTTATTTTCACACAGTCAGGTAGTGATGGCGAGATGAAGCCTTATGAAGCTTTCGAGCTAATTGGTTCGCAAAAGGGTTCATCTCATGAGGCTTCATTTGAACACAAACCCCCTGCTGGTCAAAGTGTGTACAACAGGCAGATTGGACATCTCAACAGAGTGCTCTATCTCATACCGAGTTCCCAATGAGTTAAGCCTTAGAATAACTCTAAACAACGAACATAAAATCATATTTTCATGTTAACAATATTGTATTTATTCCAGTTAAATGATTGTGATTGAAAAGCCTAAGGAGGCTGGGAAACATTGCAAAGAGGGATTTGTATTCCTTAATAATATTCATAAACTTGTTGTAGCCTGAGAAAGGCTAAACCATATCAAATACATTTATTAACTACATTGTCTCATTTAGCTGTAGCTTTTATAAACAACAAAAAAATAGGTATTGTTCAGTCGTTGAACCAGGGACCCTGTGGTCATGAGTCAACTGCTTTCCAGCTGAGCCACAGCACACACACTAAAGCTCCCTGAAAACACTGCAAGATATGTATTCCTGTATTTATTGATGTTTTTATTCCTACATTTATTTATGCTTTCATCCATTTATACTTATGACATGTTCCGACCTCTATATAAGTGAGGGTCTGAGCTCTCTTAATTCCATCGTGTCACCGGGCCCGGGTACAGGAGGGGTAATATGGTTCTTGTTATACATCCATGGGTATTATGAGCGTTGTGGTTCAACCATAGACTGTATGGGTTCAACCGATCTGAATCGCTTCCTGAAGCAGTCACGTGGTGTCGACAGGCAGCGAGGCTTCGTTTGTCATCGATGACGTCACTGGCCCAAAACGATACAAGCCTCGATACATGCTTCACAAAAAGCTTCGGGGATTACTCGACACACGCTCCGAAGCCTCGGCGCAATACGTAACATCACTACAGTCAGGTGAACACTCGGGACATGTTGCGCGTGTTTCTTCGCTCTGTGATTCCCATGGCTCCAATGTTCTGGTAGTTTTCTTCACTTGACATGGACATGGAGCCTCTGGACGTGGAGGCTCTGAACTTCACGGTGGAGGCTGCGGCGGGGCAGCCCCTGTGTGAGGCGTGGCGGGAGTCCGCGGAGGGCTCCGTGTTCCACCTCGCCAACATCCTCCTGTTCCTCGGCTTCATGGGCGGCAGCGGCTTCTACGGGCTCCTCTACCTCTTCACCTTCCTCACCTTGGGCTTCTTCTGCTCCACCCTGTGGGCCTGGGGGGACCCCTGCACCACGGACTCCTTCCTGTGGAGCTTCGCTCTGTTCGGGGTGTGTCTGGGACAGGTGCTACATGTGTCCTACCGCCTGAGGAGCGTGTCCCTCAGTGAGGACTTCCAGGAGCTCTACAACTGCATGTTTAAGAAGCTGGGGGTGTCGCTCACTCACTTCGGGAAGATAGTGACCTGCTGTGAGGGAGACATCCACACCCTAGAGAGGGACCAGTGCTTCGCCGTGGAGGGGAAGACTGCCATCGACAAGCTGTCGGTGCTGCTGTCCGGCAGGTGACCTGTGTTTACCTTCAACATATAGTATGACACTTTCTGTAGGCCTATTTAAAGTTGTAATGAAGTTTTGCACGGCAGGAGATTATTATTAACCAGAGGTGGAATAAGTACTGTATTTGAATAAAGTAAACGTACCACAGTGTAGGAATTCTCATGTAAGGCTGCGGCCCCACGAGGACGAAAACGGCTAAACGCATAGGATTAACGCAAACGCAATCGCAAACGGCTTCCGTCCACATGCAATAATTATCCGGATAGTGTCTGCCCACACGAGACCGCTCCGTTTAGCTCCAACCGCTGGAGAAGCTGCAGTACATATGCAGGAGCCTCTACGTGGCGCTGTAACTTCCTCCACAAAAGCAGCGAAGAAGCATGGTTGTCATGGTTGCCCTTCTGTTTATTCTCCGCGGTGGGGGCCGAGGGAACCGGGCAGAGTTTTTCGCCAGTCAGCGTGTATTAAAGTTGAAATCTTCCGGACAAAATTATAAAAGTGCCGGTCAAAGGTCTTCTTTGTTATTTATTGAGCTTTAAAACAAATGAATAACGACTCTATATAATATAATGATAAAATACACGGAGCCTCTCTTTTTCCTCCTTCTCTTCGGACAGCGTCAGTGTCTGTCTCATGCAGCAGCTGATCCAGTAATGAGTGACCCGGCCGACAGTAAAAAATAAACATATTTATAACTAGTTTAGGGAGTTTGAGAGGTAATTAAAATAGCTAAGGGTGATGATCTGACTTGAAGTGTGTGTTTTGCTGCAGCGGGAGGAGCTGCAGGTGGGCAGAGCTGCGTGTCTCCGTCCTGTCAGATTAGACTTCACTCGCGAGAGAAAGATAAATAATCTGAATTCAGGATGCAGTTTACTTTGACGTGGGGGTGAGCAGCAGAGGTGGGGAGAGGCGGGGCTATTGCCTCATCATTATTGCTGTAGATGTTGCACAAACAACTGTAGCATGGTCAATAGCGTCCGGAGCACGATAGCAATTCTGCGATCCGCCATTGTTGTTGTTGTTGGTGGCGAAACACTTCAGCACTGGCGCGGGGTAAGCGGAGGTGAGCAGAAGAGGTGGGGAGAGGCGGGGCTATTGCGCAATCACTATCAGTGATCTGAAAATGTCCGTATAGGGCGCACACACGGAGCTGTTTGACCCCCCAGAGAGTGGCGTATGCATTTCTATCCACCTTGGGACCCGTTGTCGTTTCCTCAGTCGTTTAGTGCCATATTCGGTCGTCCTCGTGTGGCCGAACGGTCTATATGACACTAAACAGTAACGCAAACGACCGAATTCGTCCTCGTGGGGCCGCAGCCTAAGTCCTGCATTCAAAAATAGCACTCAAGTAAAAGTAGAAAAGTATTTCAATCAAAATATAGTTAAAGTACCAAAAGTAAATGTAGTCATTGTGCAGATTGGTCCATTTCAGAATAATATATATGATATGTTTTATAATGATTGATCATGAAAGTGTTCTCAAAGCTGGTGAAGGTGCAGCTAGTTTGAATGACTTTGTAGACTGCAGGGTAGCTTGTGGATGTACTCCAGGTGGAACTAAAGTCTGATTAACACTTGATTATATTTCACATCACTCATCCAGATCTATATAATCTTAAAGTATTCAATACATTTACTGGAGTAAAAGCACACTATATACCTCTGAATTGTGTTAGGGTAGAAGTAAAAAGTAGCAGAAAATGGAGATACTAAAATAAAAATACCTCAAAATTGTACTTAATAGTACAGTAAATCTACTTGGTTACTTAACATCACTGAGGCTAACAACAAACAAAATAAATTGTGCATCATAAGAAACATTTAAAAACATTTTTGTGGGGATGCATATCACACAGTTCAATTTTGTTTTTGTTTTTTTTAGTGCACAAACTAACATAAAAAACATAATTTAGTATCTATCTCAAATGGATATCTATCACAAATGATGCTGTCATAGACTCTTCATTTGTAGGGGGCCTAGGGGGCCCAAGCTCAGCCCTCCCCTAGACATGCAGGTGTAAACATGTCCCCATTAAAGCCAATAAAACCATCCTGTGTTTTATCCAAGACAATACAGCATAGAATGCATTCTAATATTAAAAGATTACAAAGTGTTACCGTCATGTGCCCAATAGCTACCTCGTAGTCTGAAGTCTCTGGCTCCTCCAACAGAGCCACATACGTTTAAGACATAAAGAGAAACAACATCAATGCGAGGGGTGAGAACCAGAGGGGCGTAAGTGACATTTTGGGCAAAAATGAGTTATATATATCAAATGAAAGCTCTCGGTGAGCTCTTTCTACTGCCAAAAGGGCACATGTCAATTCTAAACCAATCCAGAGTTATTAATCAAAAACCAAAAGACCTAACACAGAACACACTGAACTAATTGGGGCCAAAAGGGCATAAGTGCACTTACGCCCTTTTGGCCCTGAGAAATGTAAAGCCTTTGGATAGCACTTGAGTCAAAATGGCTGACAAAACATGTAAACAAGCTAGGTCAACCATCAGAAGAAAGCTTTTCACTGTTGAAGAAGTGTTACTAAGCTTATTTGAAGATGCAGAAGAGGAAGAGAATGACATCATCCAGGATTCAAAGTCAATGCTGAGTGACAAAGGTAAGCTAAACAAGGTCAAAGCTAGCATTTCTAGCTAGCATCTAGCTAGCAGCTAATGGTATGTTTCATCATAAAAAAATAAAAGACAAATATCTATATAAATAATATATATATAATACATATATATATATAACTAGGGGTGCAACAACTAACCGACTCAATCGATGACCAAATTAGTTACCAACTAATGCAGTCGTCGATATGTTGGAGACATCATCCCATGTGTTTTCGCGCAGTTAAACTCCAATGTTATCGGTCTTTTTATCGTTAGGCCTGCTGGAGACATTTAAAACATTATGTCATATGTATTATTGCTACGTAAACATTATATCGCAGTCTTAGTGTCGCCAACTCCGTTTCTAATATGCAATAAGACTACAAAATGCGTCTATGATGTATTTTCGATCTTTCCAATCCAGACTCTCCCCCATCTGTGTGTGAGGGGGCGGGGCAGTTTACACACACGCAGCTGTTACATGCAGCAACACACACACACACGCACACACATTTCTCAAAAGAGCCCATGCACACTTACAAGCACACATAACCACAACAAACCAACCAACCACACACACACACACACACACACACACACACACACACACACACACACACACACACACACACACACACACACACACACACACACACACACACACACACACACACACACACACACACACACACACACAGGAGATGGCGGAGAGAACGCGCTCCGAGGTGTGGTTAAACTTTACCCGTCTCGATGCTCGTTGCCTAAAGTGGAATAAGAGTTTAGCATGTAAGGGCGGTAACACGAGCAATTTGCCTAAACATTTAGCAAAAGTGCTCCACATCCAGACGGAGAAATGCACCGGGTTCGACTGTCTTTCTAGCCGCTCTGTAGCCGCGTCCACGAGTAACGTTTCCACGTCAGGTGTTATGTATGCTAGCAGCAACACACCGAGTTAACTACATTATACAAACGGGTTCATGATTAGAGGTAACCGAGTTATTTAGTTTGTTAAAGTTTCAGCTATTCTGTTTACAATTCTGTCTTCACATTATTTAATATGATTTATTAAAACATTGTTGTTTATTTTGATGTGAAATATTATGTATTTAATTTAAATTAAAAACAAATTAAAAAAGCAATGTTAATTTTGTTCACAATGTGTTTAGTTAATTTACCTTATTTTAACGCAGATAAGGGACAGACAGCCACTGACAATGGAGGGGACGAGGGACAGGACACAGAGCATGCTGGGACCCAGGCAGAGGACACCGAGCATGTAGGGTCTCTGACAGAGGACACAGAGCATGTAGCGACCCAGGCAGAGGACACAGAGCATGTAGGGACTCTGGCAGAGGACACAGAGCATGTAGGGACCCAGGCAGAGGACACAGAGCATGTAGGGACCCTGGCAGAGGACACAGAGCATGCTGGGACCCAGGCAGAGGACACAGAGCATGTAGGGACTCTGGCAGAGGACACAGAGCATGTAGGGACCCAGGCAGAGGACACAGAGCATGTAGGGACCCTGGCAGAGGACACAGAGCATGTAGCGAACCAGGCAGAGGACACAGAGCATGTAGGGACTCTGGCAGAGGACACAGAGCATGTAGGGACCCAGGCAGAGGACACAGAGCATGTAGGGACCCTGGCAGAGGACACAGAGCATGTAGCGACCCAGGCAGAGGACACAGAGCATGTAGGGACCCAGGCAGAGGACACAGAGCATGTAGGGACCCAGGCAGAGGACACAGAGCATGTAGGGACCCTGGCAGAGGACACAGAGCATGTAGCGACCCAGGCAGAGGACACAGAGCATGTTGGGACCCAGGCAGAGGACACAGAGCATGTAGGGACCCAGGCAGAGGACACAGAGCATGTAGGGACCCAGGCAGAGGACACAGAGCATGTAGGGACCCAGGCAGAGGACACAGAGCATGTAGGGACCCAGGCAGAGGACACAGAGCATGTAGGCCAAACAGCTCAATAGGCACACACTGTAGACACTAATTAGAAGAACACAGACTAAAACAGCAATGTACAGACGAATCAGATGATTAAACATGATCTTAAGCCGGGACTCGATTAAAAAAATGTATCTAATTAATTAGAGGCTTTGTAATTAATTAATCGAAATTAATCGCATTTTTAATCAAATATACACATTTGACCTGAGAACAGTGAGAAACCATTTCCACATGGATTTGACTCCAAGTGGTCTACAGTCGAGTGCAATCCAGTGATCCAGGGAGTTGGTTATTTTCTCAGACGTGGACTTACTTATCCTGGCCCTGAAACCAGTCATCTGGTTGAGTGTGGGTTGGGTCAGGGTGTGGTTCCTTGCACTCGGAGTCGGGTTAACGTCCACGCTAGCTGCTACATGCTTTGCATTTAGGTGATACTTTAGGTTTGATGTGCTGCGGTGATATGCAAATTCTTTTTTGCATAATTTGCACACAACCGTGCTCTTATCGACGCTTCCATCCGTCCGTTTTTTAAAACAAAATGTCCCATCCACGGGGCCGACCAAAGCGGTCTCATCAGCTTGTTCGTTCATGTTTGACTATTGTTCACCGTGGTTTGTTGTTGTTTGAAGTCCCATGCTGAAGTCATGAACGTTAGTTGGTGCTCCAGTATAATCGGTACGCCTGAAACTCATCCAGTGAGAAACGTTCCGCTGTGCAAAAATAAGTGCGATTAAAGTGCGATTAAAATGCGTTAATTTTTGTGTAATTAATTAATCTGAATTAACGCGTTAACGTCCCGGCCCTAATATTTTTTCCTTTTTAGAAAAATCTCCTGGCACCAAGGCCTCCAAAAAGATGAAGCCCATAGAAGAAGGCTTGGAGGACGACGTCTTTGAGGAGTCTGCCCCCTCCGAGTCTCAGCGGATGCCCAGCACCTCCACCACTGAGGAGGTGTAGCTGCATGGGGGGGCTTGTCATATTGTGTCGTGTAGGTCTGTTTATAACAACCAGGGCCTGGTCCTTACACAGGCATGGCCCACATTACCAGCCCTGCCACTAACCTGGGTCAAAGGATATCTGGCAGCACATGTCAGTGAGAAAGGTCAAAGATATGTTCCTGATCATTTACCACAGACATGTTTATTATACACAATCAAATATCTTGGTCAAAGTTATTTAAAAAATAAATCATATAAAAAGAGATGATCAAAATGTTTGTCAATTCAAAAACAATTATTCGTAGAGAAATCAGATTTTTCATTTTTATTTCTTTGAATCTACAATAATTGACTTCTGTGAACATGTTGTAAACCGCAAAGTTCCCATATTGTCATCTTATTAAGCTGCATTCACATGATACGCGGTAAAAAGTATGGAGAAAGCATTGCTGCCCGACTACGAAGAACCACCTCGGCGTCACATCGCTCGAAATGGTCGCAAAGCGCTGCGTTCAAAGTTCACATTATTTCAACTTAGACCTCCTTTACCAGTTACCTTCGTTCAAGCTACCAATCAGATGACTCGCTGCAAGTCAGCAGGCGAGGTAACCATAGATACAAAACTTAACTAATTGTTTTTACGGCAAGGCCTTGCGCCAAACTTCGGAGTTCGCAAAGAGCAAATCTCGTACCATGTGAATGCAGCTTCACAAAGTTGATACGATGAATATGTTTTCCATCAATTGCCCATCCAGCGGCACAAAGCAACATTACCACCATGAAGAGATGTTTGTATGTTAACCCTTTCATGCATGAATTATGAAAACCTCAGTCAGGACTTTTTTACCAAGTGTTTGTATTGCTCTTGGGGCATGAAAAAAAACAAGATTTGAACTTTAGTTTTTTTTAATCTAGTTTTTTCAAAGAAAGATTTATAGGTCCACTCAGGTGGACAGTATATGGTTACATTTTGAACTGAAGAGATGCACATTTTGAAAAAATTATAAATAAAGATGTGCAAACCTAAAATGACATTATAATAACATAAGTATATTGATTTACGGCCCAAAAAGATATTGCAAATGAAGTATTTTCAAGAACAACAGTAGCAGTAGCAGTATGAATTGTAGTTGAAATATAGCCAGTGATGCATGACGTCCACTTTAGTGGACAGGTGATTAATCATAATTTCCTGCAAACATAAAATCAATACTTTGATAATTTATGAATGATATGATTCCTTAGTTGTTACTTGATGTCACCAACATTGTTATACCTGCAGGGGGCGCTTTCCATAAAAGGATTGGCAAGATATCGAGTAATTTCGTCCATCTGGCTTTCTGTCGTTCATCTTGGTTTAGAGAAATATATCATGCACTTACACTGACTTTCCACTGAGTGGCAGTGTATGGGATGATGCAATAGGGTCCTATGTCATGGCTAATGTGCAACTATGCCATCAAAACCCATGCATATAAGAAAACTCCTTTTGAAATATCTGGCTGCTTTATATTCACCTGCTAAATGCTAACTGTCTGTCTGCTGCTCGTGTTAACGATGTTCGGCAATAGCAGTGTAAAGTGTGTTTTGATAGCTTTTTTTTTATTTCCAGAGAGATACATACTTTCATTGTTTCTGTAAGTCATAAGCATTGATGCAAATCCATGGTTATATTTTTCATATTACAGACACAAACATTTCCTAAATATAAACACAAATTTGTACTTTTCACAACTTTCACAACATAATCTTTGTTAGTGAGGGGTATCATGGGAGTGCACTGTGGGTGTTAAATATACATTTAGAGTGACATGTCCTGACACTGTTTGCTATATATTAAAGTTTGGGATTATGTTATTATTGTAACTTTTGTAAAAATAAATGTACTTTGCTTTTCAGATTTGTGAAAGTGAGTTGAAACGGAGTTGTCAGTCACTAATGTTCTAGTATTTCTAGACATGGGATGCCCCCCTGTGGCCACACTGTGCTACTGTACTATGTAAGTCAGTGAGCTGCTGACCCAGTGTGAAGGCACCCATTTTATATTATAGGTAATTTATCTCTTATTCAGCAATTAAAAAATGTGGTCTAATGGTTGAGAAACAATGCCCTCTCTTTAGTTCCACATACTTTTTAAATAATTATTTGTCAAAATCTGGAAGACAGACTGATCCCTTATGAATGATGTATATGACTTACATATTTTGATATAAATAGATGTATCAGTAGCAGTTAGTAACAAGTGAGAAAGTATGACAGACTTTTAAAGTAATTGAAGGTTATATACAATGATATAACTGATATAACTGCCCATTGCCCATCTGCAGGCAAGAGAGCATGGCGGGGGCCGGACACGGCAGTTTCGAGCCGGCATGGAGACACCGGAGATTGCTTTTACCACGCACGTTTCGGGACAATGGCTAAGAAATGCATCGCTCCATGCAGCTACAAACCCCCGGGAAACGGAGGGGCTGGCGCTCAGTAGTGGCCCTGAGCGTCGGCGGCACGGGCAGACTCCTCTTCGTCAGCGACAGCGTTTCGGGGGGCCCGTTTCTGTGTGACACGGGCGCTCAACGGAGCGTAATTCCAGCGTCGAGACGGCTAACGGCGGTCCCAATCCCATGTATGGCGTGAGGCCTATGTGTTTGTGCATCGGAGGACAGCATTTAAGCTGGGATTTTGTGACAGCGGACATTTCTTTTCCCCTCCTTGGAGCAGATTTTTTGTGTGCTCATGGACTCTTAGTGGACGTTAAGAATAGGCGTTTGGTTGATGCCTTAACGTGGAGGCTGTTGCGGTTTTTTCTCGCCCGCTCACAGCCCGGTCGCTCCGTGAGTTTCTGGGGATGGTGACCTTCTACCACTGTTTCATCGCCCGGGCCGCACACATCATGCGGCCGCTGTATGAAGCGTTGAAAGGCAAGACCCCCGCCCAGGCGATCGACTGGACAGCAGAGGCGGACGTCGCTTTTGCTGAGGTCAAGACCGCGTTGGCTCAGGCGGCTTTGCTGGCACACCCATCATCTACGGCTCCCATCTCCATCACCACGGATGCGTCGGACTACGCGGTCGGCGCAGTACACGAGCAGTGGGTGGAGGGCGCTTGGCAGCCGCTCGCCTTTTTCAGCCGCTCGCCTTTTTCAGCAGCCAGCTGACGCCCAGAGAACGCAGATACAGTGCCTTTGACCGAGAGTTCCTCTGACTTTATTTGGCCGTGCGGCACTTCCGTTTCATGCTGGAAGGCCGTGAATTTACGGCGTTTGTCGACCACAAGCCGCTCACCTTCGCCATGTCAGAAGTGGCGGAGCCTTGGTCGGCACGTCAGCAGCGGCAGCTGTCCTACATATCAGAGTTCACTACGGACATTAAGCACGTGGCTGGCAAGTCGAACCTGGTTGCTGATTGCCTCTCCAGAGTCGTCATCGGTGCCGTCCAGTTGGGCCTGGACTATAATCGCATGGTGGCGGACAGGTCACAGATCCCGGCGTTCAGGCTCTGAAGGTGGAGGGCGCGGGGCTTGTCTTGGAGGACGTGGTGTTCGGCGACGTGGGCGTTACCCTCCTGTGTGAAGTCTCCACGGGCCTGTCGCGGCCAGTCGTTCCCGCCAGCTGGAGGCGCTCTGTTTTCGAGGCTGTGCACGGACTGTCACACCCCGGCGTTAAGCCTTCGGTGTGCTTGGTGGCCACGAAGTTCGTCTGGCATGGGCTGAAAAAGGACGTGAGGATTGGGCTGGTGAGTGCGTGGCTTATCAGCGCGCTAATGTGCACCGCCACACGAAGGCCCCTTTGGAGCGTTTCCTGGTGCCTGAGAGGAGGTTTGACCACGTTAACATCGACCTGGTTGGTCCATTGCCCTTCTCTCAGGATTTTTCCCTCATCCGAAAACGGGGCCAGACCCCTTATGTCTGACGTGAAATACGCTTGGGATTATCTGCTGCCCCAGATATATCACCCACACTCACTTTATCCCAACCAGTAAACAGTAATAGTCACCTTTAGCAGCCTCACATTCATAACCCTTCATATTTCTGATGTATGATAAATATGAAGGGCGCTGCAGCTTTATCACTTACTATTCATAATTAATCATATTTTTAATTGTTTTTTGGTTTAATTTCCCCAACACATCACAGTTCACATTTAGTATCGGGAGGACAGCAGGACAAAGGGGACCCCTGCTATCATATTCACAACAAGTCCTCCAACTCATACGACCAAATGGGTCGATTGTTTAAGCCCTTATTACGACCAAATATGTCGTTTGTTCAAGCACTTAATACGACCTATAATTACGTTTGAAAATTGTCGGCCTCGAGTGCTCCCGTTGAATGCAAACGTTACAGAGGGTTGTTTATTCACAAATAACCCTCTCTGTAAAATCCTAAATTGTAGGATAGTTTGGCCATTAAAACGCTTTATGATTAGATTTCTAGCGAGAAGTATACATTGTACTTTTAGAATCCACGTCCAGTCGATATGTAGGATCTATAGTTTGATAGATATTACGAAGATGATTTGAGATTTCGTCAGGAGAACGTGTATATGCGGCAAGCTTCCATGGAAAGTTACGGGTTGAAAACAGTATTTCCGGTCTCGACATTTTCATAATAAAACCAATGATCAAATGATTTAACAGTGATATCTGCACTACTCATCCACTAAAAAAACATCAGTTTATCCTAGTTAATTATACGACATTAATTGGTTTAAATTGTGTACAATGCTTTTGTGTTTTTCCCATAGGTTTTTCTCTTTCGATTCTGAGAGACACATTTCTTTTTTCAGAGGTTTTGATGCCGCAATGCACGTCGGGATATGGTGTTTATGTGATATGAAATCGGAAAACATTAAAAAAAAAATAATAATACTTTATTCCGAGTGTTCTTGCTTTTCTCTTTGAAAGTCATCACATAACGGCATTGCAATACACGGTTCGGCTGCATTAAATATTACATATCTTCCCTAGATATGTATTTATAGAGCCCTGATCAGAAGACCTTTTGACAAACTGGAAGAGATGCCGCCAAAACTGAATACGTGACGTGGACCATAAATATATCAACAATTAAACAACATCTTCCATTTCTTTTCACACAATACGTCTCCTTGCAGTATCAACACTAATTCGGCTGACTTTTATATTTGATCCAATTAGTAGATAGTCTGTATTTACACCATAACGGTGCACAGCTGATAGAAAGGGACTTTTTTTGTAGTTTTTAAAGATATTACTGATTTTCTGAACTACCTTTCCAACTCATCATGCAGTTGACTGTTACAGGTCTATACAGGTTCATGGTACAATGCATAAGCTTCACATCGAGAGACTGAAACTGTATTTTCCTTTACCGTTCTGTTTTAATTTCACAATAAAGTGAATAGTCATATTATGTACGATATTATTATGTTTTATTAACTAGACCACTGGTCTAAACCGCACCTCCTAGTGCTTAAAGCACGTTATTGAATTTAGTTGTTGAATACGTTATATTTGATGAAAACATTTAAATAGTAGCCTACATACAAAATAGGGGTCAATGATAGAAATATAGAATGGAAAATATCTAGAAGATACTGTAGTGATCTCTACAATAAAACAGTTTAGTGCAGGACGTCCAAAGATATTAACAGGAGGATATGCAAAACAGACAAACTGATAAGGCTGAATTTTACTCAGGTGTAACTAAAGTCTGATTTAAGGGTTGTTTATATTTCACATCATTAATCAGAATCTGCAAAGTAACAAAAATAAATGTAGTAGAGTAAAAATACCAGATTAACCTCTGAATTGTAGTGGAGTAGAACAAAGTAGTACACGCTGCTGTAACAAAAACATTTCCCAACTTGGGATCAATAAAGTATCTTAACTTAAGATGATCGATGGCTACTGCCATATTTGCTAAATGTGCATCTGAACCTTGACAAGTGCATGTTTCAGGCTTATCAATTAACAACAGGAGGGGTCACAGACATAAGACCAGCTGTTAAATAAAGCTCTTCTGACCTTAGCTGTCATGTGGTATTAATGCTGCCCATTATGGACACAAGCAATTTTCACCCATGTATTAATTATATGTTTTAAATTTGATAACACCAATGTGTTTCGTATCCCCTAAACCTCCAGGGATGTATACAGTTTAATACTGGCAACTTCTAATTGTGGGAAATACGAAAACGTCTTTTAAAACTACATTTACCTGTAGAGACGTGACATAGAACATGTTGCGAAACACACAATAGCCAGCAAGTGTAATTCTGGGGGGGAGGGCCGGGCTGGACCCGTCCAAGTCCAGTTTTGGATAGTCTGGCGTGGTTCCATTCCATTTCAAAGAGCTGTTTGACAGCGTAACCTTGTCGCACTGCCACTCCAATATCCAATCACAGAGCTTGAGGGCTAATCACGGGGTTTGTAAAGCAAGGTGGATGTTGTAGTCCCAAACGATAGCTGGGGATTCTGGGTAGTGTAGTGTCTTCGGAAACTCTGTAGTGTCTAAACTCCGAAAAAACAATTTGTTTCTCCGAATCGAAGGTTAAAAACACAAAAGCATTGTACACAATTTAAACCAATCAATATTGTGTAATTTACAAGGTTAAACTGATGTTTTTTAGTGGATGAGTAATGGAGATATCACTGCGTAATCATTTGACAGTGTGGGGAATACTTCCGGTTTTATTATGAAAACTTCGAGACCGGAAATACTGTTTTCACCCACGCTAACTTTATATGGAAGTTGCCCCATACACAGTACACGTTCTCCTGGCGAGACCTCAAATCATCTTCGTATATCTATCAAACTGTAGATCCTATACATCCACTGGACGTGGATTATAAAAGTACAATATACACTTCTCGCTAGAAATCTAATAAAAAAGCATTTTAATGGCCAAACTATTCCACAATTTAAGATTTTCCAGAGAGGGTTATTTGTGAATAAACGACCCTCCGGAGCGTTTGCAATCGACAGGAGCATGTTGTTTCTTATACGACCACTAGAGGGGCTACACTTTAAAACGTGACTCTGGGTCGTATTTAGCTGCTGAACAATCGACCTATATGGTCGTTTTTTGTAGGAGGACAGGCTGCACAGCAAAGGAGAATTATCGAAACAAAACAAAGTGTTTTTATTTATTTATTTAAATTATAACTACAATCCGAAAAAACAGGGGAAGCCTGGCTTCCCTTGGCCTCCGGGAGAAAACGCCACTGACTATTCCTAGCCTGAGGAAGATATGAATAATCAACAGATTTGAATGGAATCTCTTACATTTTCATGTAGAATAAAGACAAAAGAGTGATTATACAAATTACATTTATTGAAATTTGAACCAGAAGATGAAGTCTCAAAGAATGTTTTAAATAAAAGGACATAAAACAAAAAGGTGGATAATAATAAAATCTATTAAATGTATTATGTAAAGATATTTGGTCAAATGAAATGACACTGAGCTAGTAATAACAACAACGCCCAGCGTGGATGAAGCTGGTGCAGGTCTTTCTTCATGCCCCCCCTCCGTGCTGTCCCCTCAGAGGAAGTGTGAACACGGGATAAGACTCTGGACACCACGCTGTCTCAATGATCCACACTGTTAATATGAGAGGAAAATTAATGTTTCAGGAAATGAAAAATATGAAGTTAACAAATAAAACACAGCTCAGGGGCAGTCATGGATGGTAGGTTTTCCTACAAAGTTAAGTCAGCCTCCATTGATTTTCATATCAAATTAGCGTGTTAATAAAATAAGCTATCATGGCTTATACTTGCATATCTAAACAGAATCATGAAAGCCTGTTGGTAGAGTCAGGCACACGAGTCCGTTGGAGTGTGTGCGCCGGTGTCTGAACGCTCAATGCTAGCTATGTAGCTAACTGTTAGGCTACTTAGCTTGCATTGTTATGGATCTAAAGGTAGCAAAATCTAACTTTCATAGCACAGCTTTACTTCTCACTTAAACAATAAAGAAGCAGACCGTATTGCACAGCACAAACAACACAAATGATCTATACTTGCTTGCATATATTTTCACTTGTAGTATTATAATAATTGAAATGCTGGTTCTTCTGGGGGTGTTCTATCCACGCTCAGCTACCGCACCGCAGCTTCCTGCACTGTACAATCGTTGGAGGACTGGGCTGTCACTCAAAAACTGAGTAGCCAATGGGGACGCACCCCTGAAAGTCCCGCCCACCTGGGAGGTTTGTGTCAGAATTTCAAACAAAATATCAGGGAGCGCAAAAGAGAAAGCTCCAGCGAGAGCAAAAGTCTGATCATTGAGAAAGAAGAAACAAGAACTGCAAACAAAAACCTATGTTAAAACAAACACTTATAGTTTACATGATTACACAAATGATTTGTTTGCAACTTATAGTTTTATTTTTGAAATTTATTTTATTTTGCTTGACTCAGTTTTTTTTCTTCTTTTAAACTCATAGTTTTGCTTTATTCTGAGAAAGTGTTGCTTTATCTTTATGATACAAAACTAATCCCACAGATAATAAGATGTACTTTGTTGATCCAAAATCTGGAAATAGTGTTTTTGGAATTTTTTTTTATTTTTTTAAATTTCTAACTTTTTTTTGCGCCCTTAGCATTCGCCTATACTGCCTATGCCGAGGGCCGGCCATGCTGCCAGGGGCGGATCTAGACAAATATTCATGGGGTGGCAAGAGAGTGGCAGGAGAATTTCAGGGGTGGCATCCCCTGGCAGAGGTGTATGCTGATTAAATCACAGTCATGTCAACAATGTTAACTTGGAAAGCCACAATATTGATATTTTAACTCAATAACATTAGGTGAAATTATTGTGGCACATCAGTAAAGCCTTACATATAAATATATAAGGTGGCAGACATAATTTAATGAATTTTAACTGAACAATAACTGAATGAGTTTGTTTCACTCTTAGACCAGCAGGGGTACCAATCTATGCAGACTGCTGCAATAAGTACATTAATTAACTCTCTCAATGATGTTTGTCTGTATGAATATGATAATATTAACAATCATATTATTCCTATCAGCTGTCAATCACTGTTATGATTCACATATTCAGTGTTATTATTAAATAAACTATATTTTTTGGAGGAGTTAATGATGAATGTTCCTCAAAATTCTTGCTCAGCCTCCTTCAAATTTGAAAGACAAGTAATTATCATAAATCAAAAGATTCAAAAGAACAGTTCAGCGCCCCACAACTTCATTGCAAACAGTTACAACCTTGACTTTACATCAGAAAGAACAAACATTAAAGAAGTGACTAACTGCATCAGTTAGGGTTAAAAAACGTGTATTCAGCTAAAACATATACATCGCTGCAGTTATTATCCAGTGGAAAGTCCTTACCTACTGGCCTAGTTAAATCAAAGTGGTTACTTTTTTTGGCTGGGCAGTGTAGTTTTACACACTGTCTTATTTGACTTTCTCAGGACTTCAAACAGTCTTTTGGGGGCAGACCCCCACAAAGAAGAAAAATATTATACACACGTAAGGTCATCATCTTAACAGTTTACTATTCTCATCGAGTCATCCGTGAGCAGAGCATCAAGTTGGCATGCCTATTAGCTGAATGTGGTGATTACCATCTTGTTCAGCAAAACGCCTCACAAACTTATTAAGATTTAAAGCTATGGTGCGTTTTGATTCAATGCTGAGTACAGCCAAACTTGACAGGCTCTTCTTCTCTGTCATTGTAGACCGCAAACAGTGGCTCCAGAGTATTTTTGTTGGGTAATCTATGGGGCTAACCCATACAGTGGTGGGGCTCAAGTCAGTATTTGCAATGTAATTACATACACACTCCCCTTGACAGTGAAACGCCACGTGTGAAGTTTAGATTATTGCCCTGTCTCAATCCAAATTGAACTGTATGAAATAAAAAGGCACATTTGTCTTGAAGTAAATAAAAAGGACGACCTGGAGCCAATCCTGCAATTTCTCCACAGGTGAAAGAGTTGACATGCTGAAAACCCAACCCCTGCAGGGGGGTCTGGGGGGATTCTCCCCAGGAGATTTTTTTGAAATACTAACATAAAAAATACACATTCTGGTACTCTCTTGAGAAGAAAAATAAATACATCTATTACTACACGACATATTAAAAAAAAAATGAATGCCATTTTAGTTTTTTGTTACTTTGTTCTGAAAGCTGAACCTGCTGCTCCTCACAGAGAGAAGAGGGAAGAGGCTGTGAATGGCTTTACATTGTGGATAAGGGTGGATAGCCCCCATTGTTCTGTGTGTCAAAATGAAAGATAGCCCACACACACCTATTCTTTCACACACACATACGGGTATTGGGCCGAGGGCGACACCGTACTTCCGGTATCCGCCGTTTTATGCGAGGTGCAAGCAGGCCAAGGGTTTAGCCGTACACCGTCTAGGTGTTGCTAAACTTCCTGTACTGAATATCATAGTCTATTGCCTTAATCAATATCTAGTCAACTCTAAAATACCACATATATGCATTGGCATTAGGGGTGTAACGGTTCACAGAAGTCACGGTTCGGTTCGTACCTCGGTTTGGCATAATTCCAGGTTTGTTGTTATTTATTTTTGAACAGTAGTGCAAGTTTCAGTTTAAAAATAAAGAACTCTGACATTTTGAATAATTAACTGTATTAAACAGTTAAAAACAAACCATACACAGTACACTCAGATGGCCATATTATCTATAATGGCTGATGTCAAACAAAAAGGTTTCATCAAGCTGTAAAACTAAAAAGGATGTCTTGAAAATATTACATCATAAATAATAAGAAAGTGTTTCAAGAGCGCAAAGTCGTTGAAAAACATATGCCAAAAGCTTCCGTTATTTATTTTGGTCTCACGGCTTTCATGTCTATTGGCTTCTTAAAAACAGCGGGGATCAGCTGTTGAACTGCTGTTGTCTTCTGCCGGGCTCCGTGATTGGCAAATCTGGGTGATGCCTTCTGATATGATTTAGCATGTTTGGTGTGTCCATTAGCATACCGCACCGCTGTGGAACAACGCCGACACACCGTCCTCGTCCGATCCACCACTCGCACACCTCATCGTTATTGTAGTCCACAGGGAACCCGAACATGTTCCCACACAGCTGATTTAAAAGAAGCAGGTGGGTTCTAGCTCCTGTGTGTTATCTGAACTCACCATACTAACTTTTCTTCTTCTTGTATTTTGTTCGTTTTGTTGTTGTGTTTCTTCTTGTTCTTCATTTGTTGTTTAAGGGCGGCTGGCAAACAGCTTTTAGGCGCAATACCGCCCCCTGGATTATATATAGTGTAGTGGATACTGCCCTGAATTACTTTTTTCCCACTCGTAAAAAAAAGGCGTACTTGCCGTGTGACTGCATGTGCCGAACCGTGACGTCCGAACCGTGACGTCCGAACCGTGACGGTACGGGACGAATACGGATACCGTTACACCCCTAATTGGCATGATAATATTATTGTGACAAATGGGGTATTCACTTGTTTCCAGAAATTAGACGTAGATGCAGCCAAAATCGACGCAGTCTGTAAGGGCAATCCGACAACCCACACAGCTCTAGTTTACGCTGGTAACGACCTAGAGCACACCCATCAAGTCCAGAGATGTAATCCGAAGACATGCAGCGATTTCTTCAGTCGTTAATTCAGAAAAAAAAAACAGTGCGCACTGCCTTGCTACGTTAGCTAGCTGTTTATATTTGCACTTCCAGGATATTTGCACTTCCAGGATATTTGCACCTCCATGAAAATGGCGTATTTATATATATATATATATATATGGCGCGTGTTGCATTGTGGGTAGCTCGTGACGTCACTGTGTGTGAAAGAATCAATCATCAAACCATGGGGTCTTATTTCAGGAAGTCCCGACGGAGAATAAATACATCTCTATATACATCGATACAACATTACGTGTTGATAGAAATCAACACGTAATGTTGTATCGATGTATATAGAGATGTACTACAGCAAAAGTATTCTCCGTCGGGACTTCCTGCAACAACACCACGCCGTTATCTTGATTCTGATTGGCCAGAAGACATTATCAAAGATGTTCTATTGAGAAGACGATAACTACGTGACAAAAGTTTTCAAAACCGTTTCTTGTCTTCGGTATTTCCAGACAAGTGGCTACTGAAATCAATCTTACTAACTGCTGTCTGTGCAATTTACTCCGTGCGAGTTGGCGGACTTTATTTTGCTTACTTTAACATCATTTTTCATGGTGGGGCTAAGGTGGGGCTAAGCCTACCCCAGCCATACCCTGACCGCAAATACCTCATTCCTTCCGTCTACTTGGATCCGAAATGCCTCTCGTTTTGAGCTGTCCCCCCGTTCAAATGAAATCGCCGCCAATCATATTTCCACGCTCGCGCCAGGGGTGGGGTTACAAGGCTCACGTCTTGTGCTGCATTCACTTGCACTCGGACATTAGAGATTTTCTCTCATAAATGTCCGATGAGCCACAACTTCTCTTTCAAAACAAAGCTGCCAAATGGGGTGGCAGCTGGGGTGGCAAGGCCTTTTTCTGAGGTGGCAGCTGCCTACCCCGTGCCACCCCGTAGAACCGCCACTGCACACGGCATCTATTGCACGTCTGTCCGTCCTGGGAGAGGGATCCCTCCTCTGTTGCTCTCCCTGAGGTTTCTCCCATTTTTCCCTTTAAACTGTGGGTTTTCTCTGGAAGTTTTTCTTTGTACAATGTGAAGGTCTAAGGACAGAGGGTGTCGTATTGTCATACTGATATTCTGTACACACTGTGAAGACCACTGAGACAAATGTAACATTTGTGATATTGGGCTATATAAATAAACATTGATTGATTGATTGAACATAAACATTTTGTTAGCTTGCCATTAACTCAACGAGCATGATTTTATGAGCATATTTAAATATGTTTTGGTTATACACAATTTTAAAGGACCGTTTTCATCAGTTAAGCAGGAACTTAATCATTGGCCTAACTTTCTTAAAACGTATGTTTTATTTGAAATTATTAAGTTTTATTTGAAATTCTTAAGTAATATTAAAGTAGTCTTTATTTATATTTTTTAGTTGCTTTCTGGCAAAAAGTAATTGTACAAGTTGTATATGCACTGATGCCATCAAGGATCAGTGATGTTCAGATGGAACTTCAACATGCACTGCAACATGTTCCTCCAGCAGATGGCAGCACAGATTCAGAGATTCAAAAGCTTAATGTCACAGATCCACAACACTAATTCAGTGCCTTCATAGAGGTGTTGTCCTCCATAGCATGACAACAACAGCACAGATGAGCCTACTCTAAGATATGTCCTTACTGATAGACATTGCACACAGAGGGCTATATTTTAAAATACATTTTACACATTGGAATGAAATGCTCTGCCAGTGTGATAAGTGTGTCATGTTTGTTGGTTTTAATAGTGCTACATTTGATTAATTTGTCTCCCTTTTTTCTGTCCCCAGCTATCTCTCCCTCTCTTTGTGTAGATCCAGCACAGGGGCGGATAATTATTATTTCAAAACCATTTGCCAGATCATTACCGGCTAATCCCGTGTTTGGTCTGAAGACATTTGCCATGGTGCGGGGCCGTTTGGGGGCCCTTTCACAAACACTGGCCAAGGACCAGCGGCCTGCGCTGTGGGGCCACAAGACCGGTGGTGGGGGTGGGGGGGTCTCTCTGGGACAAGCAGGGGTTACAAGACCCAGTGCGTGTTAAGTGTAAATCGACACAAGATTTGATTATTTAGACTTATGTCTGCCTGAAGAGAATGTATGTACAGTACCTGTCATCTCTACGCAAACATTACCCAAATTGGGATCAATAAAGTTCTTCTTATCTCTTCTCTTATGTCTAAACTGTGGCACTTAAGCAGTCGTGCAGCAGTGTTCCTGCAGCAGTGTTAGAAGCCATTTCATTTATTTTCCCTTACACAACCTCTCTTTTTACAAACTACACCAGTTAACACTTTGTACCAGATAAACACTAAACTATTTCCTAATCTAATTATCTCGATCCGTGTAGACAAAAAAAAGAGGACAGATATAATAGTGAAGTGTAGTGCAGTTTCTGCTATATTACCCTAGCTCAACACACAAATCAGCCATTACCATTTACTATTGCAAATGTTACATATAGAATATTCTTAAATCATAACATGTTTTGGTGAATGTCCAAGACGAGTTATACAAAAATTATACTATTAACTGCATCCAACTTTATCTGAGCTGGGGTGATGTGCAGCCATGCGACTGATTTATTTTGTTTATAGCCTAATATTAGCTTTTTACGTTCGGCAATTTCATTTACACTTCAGCTATTATAAAAGTGGTGTTACTTTGTGCAGATTGTCCTGTTGAACAATATGCGTGAGTATTATAAACGTTTGTTTGACACAGAGCTTTTTTTGTGTGCAAAATGTTGAAATCCACTGTAAAAAACGTATTGCTTTTTGTCAAGGGAGCCCATGCAATGCTCACTTTAGTCTGCCTACTAAAACACATCATCTATCCACCACTCTATGTGAAAAAGGCAAGCTAATGTGGGCTCAGCTTTGACATTCATTTCAACAGAAAGTTGATGCAAATGTTATAATCTTACAGAACAGTAGGATTTGTGTGTGCAGGTATAAACATGGAGCTGCATTACTAAATGCAAAAGGGAGTGTTTCTCGTGAACAACATATGTTTTGAATAGTGATGATCAGTTTGATCAGGACTCTCTTTATCCTTGACAGGATGTAACATTGTAGCTGTGACAGGCAGCATGGAAAACACTTGCACTAATGCAACCCATTAGACATTAATGCCCATCTGTTTCCTCCTCTACGTGTTCCAGTCTTATTGCCCGTGTCGTCTCATTCTCACCCGGTGAACTGTTTGCTGTTGTTGTTGACAGACGCACACATAGTGCCATATGGCTGTATGTGCGGCGCACTGGACTGTTTTTCCTTCATTGGGTCAGTTGACTAGTCAGCTCGTGATACCAGTACACAGAGTTTCCATGGCAACACACACGGCTGAGGCGGGAGGATCAACAAATGGCTTGGGCTATCATTTGATTCAACACTTGCCATCGTCACTCCAACAATGACAATGATATATTGCCCAACACATCAGATGTTACGGTTGGTGTTCAAATGTGTTTAAAAGATAAAATCACTGAAAGGCAACTTTACAAAATGTAATGTTATCATCAAGGAAATATTAAAGTATTAGAAATTCATCTTAAATTGTTCTGATAAACCCTGATTTAACTTGGTTTGATTGTTTGTCTACTGGAACATTTAATGTGAGGGGGATCTACCTAAATATATAAATATTCTTGACCTTGTGCCCTGTATTTAAAAAAAAAAACTAAATTCATATATTTTGTCCACTTCGCAGCTATGAAACAAGCTAAAACACAACACCTGACATTATGTGTTTATAAAGCTAACAAGGCTTAAGTTTAAGCAAACTGTTCACACATCCAGCAGACAGAGAGCATCATCAAATCAAAATAACTGTCACACACGCACAGCATAACACAAGTTTGCATTTATGAGGAGTTATTACGTGTCAATAAATATAAGTCCAAAATTCATTCTCCCTTTTGCTCTGTTATTTTCTTTTAGCTAGATTGCTTCTAGCGTGCTACAAATATGTTAACCAGCTAGTTGCTTGCTCTATCTATTGTGTGGTTGGTGCTGTATGGCTAGCAAATAACTGGTTTGTATTATAGCAAAGTCGTGAACCTAAATATATGCGTGTATAGTTGATTAATATTTCTCAGGGTGCATCACAACAAGTGACGCCCGTCACATTACACACATGCTGTGTCTCAATTTGAATTCTTCCCTGAGTACAATGCCATGTTGTATTCTGTGAACAGTTATGCAGTGCATTCATTTGAACCATTTAGGGTTTGCACACTGCTGATATGCCCCTACTGTTAGATGTTAGCTATACATGCCAACGATCTGTGCAGTACTAAATTATAGACTGCTCCATTTACCCAATGTAATGACAGCATTGTATTGGTATCACATGTATAACCTTTATTTGTATAGTGCTATGTTTACAGAAGCAGCCGTGTAAAGGACAGATCTCTGAACAGGCACAGGTTCCCAGCTCGTTCCTAGCCGTCCTGCTGACCCTTGACCTCTGACCCTAGCTCAGGGCCTCACTTATCATTGGACCGATCTATTCTACCCCAAATGTTTGAAGTGATGATGCTCTTGACACAGATCCATGTCTATAGCAGTTCAGCTACCAATAAATCACTCAGATAACTTTTCTTTTCCATTCACTGTGAAGGTTTTATAGAATGGAACTTTCTAAATATTTTTTTTTGCAGTGCCCCTTTAATGATTTTCACCAGGGGGTTCTTTATTTATTCGTGTATCTGTAAAATATATAATTTCAGTCATTGCCGCAATTTAAATATACGTTTATAAATGAAATGGAATGTTGTGTATCTCCAGCTTTCCTAAACTTCACCACCTAAGGGTTAAGAATGTGTCTGCTTGTGTCTCCTGAAACTTAGAGACGTGCATACAAGCCATGCCGTGGCAAACCTCTATTTATCATGGTGGGTCGGCAGGAAGGGGGGGGGGGGTGCAAGAATATCCCCTGTCAGTGTGAGGGCTATATGAGCAACCCTGTAGAGAAACTCTCAGCAGGACAAAACCAACTGAGCCCATTAGAGCTGCTGCTCAGCCGCCTGTCACAGCGTAACGTCCTCAGGGTGAGGAGAGGAGTACAGGCTAACACTGGGGAAATATCCACGATATTCAAAGGGGAATATGATAGACCTCAGCTATTCCACTTCCCACAGATCCTGAACATTTAAGTATTGAACATTATTTGTATAGGACATCTAAACATTTCATGCACCTGTATAGTATAGTAGGAAATAAAAAGATATAGCCTTTATAGATAAAAGGATATTTTTTGGATGAATATACAAATCAATGTTCTCTTACATTATCCAATACTAAAAGAAAAGAGTAGAATCCATGGTTTTCATGCACACAATTATTATTTTCTTAGAACACATTGCATTATGCAATCTAAAAATGGCCCAGCCGTTTGGGTAGATAAAATAACCCAGTATTTTTTAGGGTGGATAGATATGCACACAAATCTAGTCTTGACTATCACTAATCTTGAACCCCCACTTTACCTGTAACTATAGGCCCCCATGACCACCTCCATACTTCAAAAACAGCTTGTTAAAGGTGGGGTAGGTAAGTTTCAGAAACCGGCTCGAGATACACTTGTTGTTATATTCCATGGAATGCTCTTAACATCCCGATAGCAATGAATATCTTAAGTGCTTTGACAAAAAATCCATACAAAAATGTCATCTGTAGAAGCCGTAATACTGTAAAAAGTACAACCAATCGGATTGGATGGCCTACCTGCCTGTCAGCCTTCCATCGGGGCACAAACTTATCTCGTGCCCTCATTGGTCATGTGTCGTGTGTGTTGGAGGAGGGGCTCTATAAGGAAGTGGCAGATTTTCTCCGGTTGTGTATTTTCAAATTCTAGCGATCTCGAGCCGGTTTCTCAAACTTACCTACCCCACCTTTAAGGTCTATTTTATACATATATATAAAAAAATAATAATAATAATTCCACCGGATTTACTCTCACAGTATTTACAATTCAGACTGAGGTAAATGACAAGATCCAATGTTGAAAAGCAGAAGGATACTTTAGTGGATTGTTATTCCACAACTTTCTTTCCCCATTTTCCTTATTCAAACACACCCTGATCACCAGCACATTAGCTCAGGGTAATGAAGTTACACCGGCTATAAGTTCCACTCTGAAGTCAAAGATTGAATAACCTCATTGTAAGTAGAAGTCAACGTGTCGTGTCCATTGCTATGAAAAAAATGGTTGTCTAAATGGCAATACCTGTGACAGCAAGGTCATCACCAGTCCGAATACATTTTAGGAATCCTAAGCACATTTACACATGCATGGCTTCTATGTAATATAAACCAGTGCTTCTCAAAGTGTGGTCCGCGGACCACTGGTGGTCCGTGAGCGCCCCCTAGTGGTCCGTGAGTATATTGGTAACATTTCACATTTGAAATACATTTATTTATTTAAGTTTTCCGCACTCTCGCCGGAATATCTCCGCAATGGAGCAAGCTTAAGTTTCACTTTCGATTGCATGATATAGCCCAGATAAACACCTTCATCACACATGTTGCCACTTGCGTGTACCATTTTCAAGCGATTTATAAAAAACGATGTGTTTTTGGATATTTGTGGAGTTAGGTGGTCCGCGAGTGTTTTTTTATTGGTTAAGTGGTCCTTGGTATGAAAAAGTTTGAGAAACACTGCATTACATGGAGCAGCCCAATGTGAGAACGTGACATTAAAATAATCTCCTGTTGTGTGGTACATGTGTGAAAGGAAAACTCCAGATATCTTCCAGGGATAATGTGAGTAAAACATTATTGGTCTGTCTATCTTTCTGTTTATCGTCACCATCTGTTGTGAACTCTTATCACACAAATAGGGTTTAACAGTTGCTTAAATCATTTAAGTTAACATAATATGATTGAATACATATTGCCACTTGTGGCTTATAGTTTAAGTTTGATTGATTTTAGAAAAAGAAGGGGAGAGGAGGACACATACGACTGTCTACACTACATCAATGGAACTGGGGTAGAATAAGTTTCATCAGAATTTCACACATCCAAAACCTGTTGAAAAAATAACAGTAAAATGTATCTGTATTTCTCACGGAAAATGAAGAACCACTTACTTCATGGCCCTGTATTGTACAAGGACAATACTTTATCCTTGTATCTCTGAACTTGTTTTATTTTTACCATAGATGCCCCAGTCTCTATACAAATACTTTAATATCTGTGTTTTTCCTGACAGAGAAAATTAATCTTGAGGAATAAGCAGCAGCCAATGGAGCTGACACTAAATACTGTCCTCCATAATGAGTCTGACCTTTGGTAGCTTCTTAAATGTTCTGCACTTGTGGTAATTCATGGAAATAGCATGCTTCTACTAATTGCTCCGTGCCTTGTTGCTGACAGTCCTAATAAAGTAGAACAGGGTTTATTAATTACTGCTTACTGGGTGCTAATGATACCACACAAGCCCTGGGAGGTCAGGTCACAGAATAATCACTGTTGGACAGGTGAAGGTCTACTTTTGGCAACTTCCACATGGAACATCTCTACAGCCAAAGTTTTATGGACAAAAATCTTACATGAGGATTCTTTTTCTTTATAATCATCACAGGTTTGTTCTAGTTTCACTTCATCAGAGGCTGATACACAACCTGTTACCTTTTGCATATGTCATGCTGTAATTATCATACATTATAGAGTGGTGCAGTGACGAGTCCTAAAACCCGGAAGTATGTTAGAATTTGACCACTAATGGTTCCCTCGTCTCAGAGTCAATAGGCGCTTTCAGTACTTTTCCAAGAAACTGGGCCGATAGTTCTTGGGAGTTTGGTTTCACACCAAAAGATCTGGAACTAGTACCTCGTTCACGCGAACCTTTTCACCCCCAGATAGTTCCTGCTAGAGAGGTGGTACTTTCCTGGGGAGGAAATGGTTTGTGGGTGTGTCGGCCACATTAAAAATTTCGGGTTGGCTGGGCGAATTGCAAACCACGCCCCGTAAAACTCCGAAAAGTTTTGTGAAGCCGCCATTGTATTTTGGAAAATAGCTCGAAATAAGGTCTGTGGTCCTAAAATAGGACTACAGAAGTTGTCGAACACGTAAACACTCCCGCTAAGTTTGTTTGCCCCTGTTCTGCTTGAAAGCAAGTACCTGGGGCTGCGCCCTTGAGAACTGTTAAAACAAACACTTCAACTTGTACAATTTCAAATCTGTATTTTTGAATATCAATCTTGAAGTCATGCGACCCTGCTGTACTCGGCTGTAGTTCGTTTTTATAGCATAACGTTAGCATTTAGCTTCTGGCGATTAGATTTTATGATTCGTAAAATATAAAAGTAGGGTAGACATGTGGAGATTATCCGGCTGAACAAAACGTGCATTTATCAAACATGTTCGTTTTCCACAGCCCTTATTTCGAGCTATTTTCCAAAATCCTATGGAGAAATCCCATTGTTTTTTCGTCGAGGGAACCCATGTGCAGCTTACATCTGGGTAAATACGCCATCCCTGCACCACTCTATTACACGGCTTGGTTGAATGCTCGATTCTGATTGGTCAGTTTGTACATTTCAGAGGTTCATAATACTCGCTTAAACTCTGCGGCTAAGCATCACGACTGTTGCTACTGAGGATCAAGGGACTTTGTGCAGTCATATCAAGTCCTGTCGATTTCACGTCAGCTGTGGACAACAGACCATAGGAAGTTAACGCTAACGGGAACAGCAAAAGAAGACAGACTAACAAGGTATGGGCTCTGGCAGTGTTTAAAGACTGGTTAATGGAAAAAAAATGTGCACAGAGTTGGACAGTTACAAACATCCATCAGTGCTGCTGTCATTTTAAATTACGCTGCTGTCGCTGCAGTTCAAGCCACTGGTACGCGGTGGAACGGATTATTCCTGTCTTGGCGGAAGCAATACGATAATTTTTAAGTCAATAAAATCATTTTTTGCCCTTATAATGATTTGAAGACATGTCAAAAACATGTTACTGAATTACTGTCATCAAATAGAAGCCGTAGTTTACTTGTAACAGCGACGAGAGGAATGTTTTTTTGAAAATACTGAGTAATTCCCAACTATTTCGCCAGATTTAGAAAACGTCTTTATTGTTGTGTTAGGGATGCCTCATTCCACATGTTTTATGAGTAATACATTATATTTGAGAATGGCCCATGTTTACCAACAAGTGGCGGTGAAATGTCTCACCTCTCTTTAGGTAAATATGTACTCTCCCACACTTCACTATCACAGAGTGAGATAAAGGGGGGGTAAAGAGAGACTGATAATGACATAAAGAGAGAGAGGGGCCATATTAGGGGTGTAAACAGTGGTTGAATGAGCTGACAGTGTGAGCACAGCTGATAGTGTTTAAGTCACGCAGTCTGTGTTTGCAGGTCCTGCATTGTTCTCTGCTGCCTCTGGCTGTGTTTTACAGCGTAATTAGAACTTATTTCACTGGCAAACACCACCATGCTATACATTCCCATCTGCTTGCCTTTTACTTCCTCCCTTATCCACAAGCATAGATATGTGGTTGGGTTTCATGGCATCTTATGTCCATGATGCCAATGATGTTCAGTTGTTTAGTTCCTATGTGGAAAACTCTTGATGAACTTGATTTGACAGATCGACTAAGCATGGTAGTGTTTTTACCATGAACTGTTTCAACATACATACACTGCACTTAAACACATAAACGTGTGTATGAGCAGTGGATGTTCCAGGGTAGAAGTCCACCCCCCAACACATTTAATGTATACATCTGGTTTCTCTGGGATAAGTAGTAGTGGGTGGTTTGGCGCGAATATCACAGTGAACCGTGCTATAGGTCAATGCCAACAAACATTTAAGAGAATGTATAACAAAGGTCCTCAATAAATATCAATACATAAACAATCGACGTGAGCACAAAAAGCCCTTTCAAGTGATTTACTGTATAATCTAATCTAGGGAAATCATCATGTCAAACTTAACTTTTTGCATTGCTTTATTTTGTGACCAATGACCTTCAGAACTGATGTCTTTCCCATCAGCTTGTTTAGTCGTTAAATGTTACACATGCTGCATTGCCTCTGCATGGTATGTACTGCTTGTCTCTACTCAACTGGGCTCTCTTTTTTGGTTTCCCTTTGCAATACCTCAGCTGACGTTCCATGCGAGCTCAGCCAATACTAGAAAGTCACATTAAAACAATGTAGGTGTTCTACATTGTTTTACATTAGAACAATGTTGAACACGATACAAAAACTATTAAAAGTGAAATTGCATGAACCCTGGAGAAATATGCAACAGTGAAATGCTGTGTATGCAGTCAACACAAGAGTGTGTTCAAACACATTCTCTGGTCTGGATCTGAAGTTTTTCATTTGCTGCTCATTCCTGTTTTTGTCTTGGATTTTCATATAACAAATGTGTCAGTGTATAACCAGTATAACTGTTCCAAGATTAACTGAGATAAATGTTTCAGATCACCGCCTGAATATGGGTGGTTTTGTTCAGACAACTTTAACTACTAGTTTAAGTTCAGGGAAAGATAGTGGTCCCAGTTAAAAGAAAAACACTTTGTCCTTTGTTGATGTGAACATCTGTCTTTGGTGTTTGAATCAAACACACATGGTAAGCCCAACCCTGGCCCTCAGTGGTATACAATGAGTCTAAATGTCAAAATACTTTGTTTGTCATTACTCTCCCAAAAGACCAATATAATTCCATTTACCAACTCCTGATCTGTCAACACAATGCTTAAGGTTGGGAGGGGTCATGCACCTTAAATGCCCCTATATACTTAAATTAATTTGTTGATTGCCACTATCTTCCCTGCCCGAAGATAGTGGCCGACCCCTGCCACCCTGGACACAAACTGTTCACCCCCCTCCCCTCTGGCAGGAGGCTGCGCTCCATCAGCACCCAAACCTCTCGCCACCTGAACAGTTTGTTACCCTCCGCTACCGGCCTCTTAAATAAGGCCCGGCCCTCCCACTGACACAACGTATACTCTATATGCATTACATTAATGCACACAATGTTCAAATAAATACTGCTTACTGCACATATTCATGTTTTATATTCTATAACTCATTGCATTCCATTTCGCTGTAAATTACTGCTTTATTTTATTGCTATTTAACTATATTTTATTACAGGGTCCTTACATTTTTTTTTGTTTTATATTAGATTTTTTGTTTTATATGGAGATTCTTTGTTTTATATTTTATGTATGCACCATGCCATCAAGTCAAATTCCTCGTATGTGTGAACCTACCTGGCAATAAACTCGTTTCTGATTCTGATTTCTGATTCGGATCAAAACGGTCCACTTCCATGCGAAAACCCTCCCGTTTTTTATACATTTGATACATTTCTGATGGTTGGATGGACATTGGATTGGCTGCCAACAGAATGTGTCTGTCCTGACTCCTGTGTGAGGTTTCCTCCACCCAGCTGAGAGTCTCATAATCACAACACAAACATGGCCTCAGAGGTCAGCAAATTGGATGACGTGTCTTAAGCATCTCCATAGCCAGGCAAATGAGAGCAGCTTGTCCTTGTGGAAGTGAATGCTGGATGGGGTCAGACTATCATCTCATAATAAAAGTGTGGACACAAAACATTACAACTGTTTACCTAATATATTTACGATTAAGGGATTTTAAAAGATGCTTAAGCTATGGAATGTGTCTGAAAGAAATATTCTTCATCCTCCTTAATAGATCCCTCCTCATTATGACAGCTACAATACCAAATGAAAAGCTGTTATCACGTAACAAGAGAAGAAGACAGGGTGTTCTGAGGATATTTGATATATTGAGGACTTCAGGAGACATCCCCTTTACCCTCTTACTTACTGGTTGTTTGGATAGATACACAGATTATGCACGGTCCATGACAAAGCTGTTTTAGGTAAGCCTTTGCCCTTTGGTTTCCAAAGTCTAACAACAGAGAAACTATCAATATTGATTGATTCTGCAAAAACAGGAAGGAATTAGGTGTTGGGGAGCAAAGGGTAAATAGCCTGAATTTATATTGTGCTTTTCTAGTCTTAGTGACGACTTCAAGTGCTTCAGAACCCAAGCCAGCTTTAAACAATTCTGTGTAGGTGAGGGATCGAACCACCAAACTTTCACTTGTGGGGCTTTCACACCAATGCGGTTCCAGGGCCGGTTCGGAGCTGTAAGAAATTAAAATCAATGTTGATATGGTGTAATTTAAATTAAATACAGGGTTTTAATTTAAAGCTGTTTTATTCTGAAAAACCGGAAGTTTACACTAACTTTTAACTTAAAACTTTTATTCTGAAAATTCTTCATTTCCGGTTAGCATTAGCATGTGGCTAACGTTTTCAAACCGTGAATTGAAGGTGAAATGACATGTGGTGTTGCACAACTAAACACACTGTTTTTAACTCACTTATTGACACTGCAAAACGTTTATGAGGGAATGTTTAAATAACCACAGACATTAGAATGATGTAATTTAGAAACAGAAAACGGCAGGATTTGCATTGGACACACCCCCGTCGACACTGGCCACTCGCAAATTTCATTTAGTGTCATCGTATCATTTGTTTAATTAAATGCTGTTAACTTTTATAAGTGTGGTACACCCCAAAAATTGTACAATTATTTGTGTATTTACTTTTATTTATTTTTGCTAAACAGTGAATTTATTGTTTTGAAAAGCTCAACATTATCTGTATTTATTTTGGTGCCATTCATATAATTTTATGGTTTAACTGTACTGTTTGAGAAACAGTAATAGTAAGTAGCGCCAAGGTGGAACCTTTGGCAGGTGAGCGGTGAGTATGGAGTCAGATTTGGGTCAATATTCTAGCGCCGTTACCGTTATATATATATATTAGGCCTGTCAGTCGATTAAAATATTTAATCGCGATTAATCGCATGATTGTCCATAGTTAATCGCGATTAATCGCAAATTAATCGCACATTTTTTATCTGTTCTAAATGTACCTTAGAGGAATATTTTTCAAGTTTGTAATACTCTTATCAACATATGAGTGGACAAATATGCTTTATGCTAATGTTGATTATCATTTGAACAATGACAAATATTCTCATGAATATTAAACACAACAACCTGGAACCTCTCTCATTCAATACAAATGGAGGGGGGGGGGGGGGGGGGGGTGTGTGTGTGTGTGTGCGTGTGTGTGTGTGCGTGTGCGTGTGTGTTGGAGCTATGTGCAACTCAAGGCATATGCTCGAACGGGAGCTGCCTGGACGCTGCAATCATGTTGCTGCAATCATGAGTGTGCTGACTTCTCCTCCAATGTCCCGCTGTCTGGCTTCCTGCATAAAGTCAAGTGCTCGGCGCAGTTGTGTGGATAGGGCGCTCCTCTGTTTTCATTTAAACAGCTCCTTATATCCGTTAGCGCAGCTAGCTAGCACCAGATGCTAACAACAACAAGCACGTAAGGTCTCTCTCTCGCTCGCTCGGGCCACATTACACACACCCTCCCGGTCCTCCCGATGGCCAGTCGGTGCCTGCCGGTGAGCTTGGAAGTGTGGTCTGCCACAAGCGGGCGGCAGGAGCGGGGCTGTCAGCATCAGCTTGTAGATGGTATTTTAAACTCGATGCGCTCTGAAACTACGGGGCGGCCGAGGAAAAAAAATACACATGCGTTAATCGCGTTCAAATAATTAGTGGCGTTAATTTTTTTTTGCGTTAACGCGTTATTAACGCGTTAACTTGACAGCCCTAATATATATATATATAAATTAGTTTGATATAAAAAAAAATGATACATTAATTCTAGGAGTGCAATACTTTTACAAACACTATAGTAATAATATGCATTCATTATGACAACATCATACTATTACTATAGGAGTGTTCTATAGTGTGTTCAAAAAACAACTACAGAAACACTATATATTATACTATAGTAGTACTATTTAAAATAATATAGTCTTTATACGGAAACACCAACAAAAACACTATAGTAATACTTTTACAAACACTGTAGTAATAAAATGCATTCACTATGACAATATCATGCTATTAGGAGTGTTCTATAGTATGTTTAAAAAAACAACTACAGAAACACTATATATTATACTATAGTTATACTACTTAAAATAATATAGGAATACTACAAAGATCTAGATACATAGTATTACTATTGAAATATTATAGGGCTACTATAGCTAATAAAATGGCACTACAGAAAAAACTATTGTAATACAATAGCTGGTGAAAAATACTACAGAACACTACAAACTTACTAAAGGACACTATACAATCTTATAGTATACTATAGTAATACTATAATTTATTTATAGTTCATTTAAGGGAGGTGCATACAGCAGACAGTAGCTAGCAGTTTTCCACTCAAAAATATATTGTTTTATATAAAATTAATTACATACAGTACACTTTACGAATATAATAGTTTTTTATGGACAATTTTACCATTCAATCTCGTCCAACTGATCTTGCAGCTGTCACTCCTCGGCTTTTGGTAGTTCAGGCATTTATCAAACCTGAACTAGAACACTGGCAGCTGTCAATCAAAGTCCAGTGGCTCCGCCCCAAAGTGCCAGAAACTTTTCACGCGCGCGTAGACAGACTCCGCGAGCGAGTGAGGCTGACACTCCCACAAGCGAGCAAGAGGGCTGTCTCTCTCGCGAGCGAGCGCATAGCCGCTCGCGGGGGTTTAATCTGCGCGCGAGGGTTTAATCTGCGCGCGAGGGTCATTTCATGCGCGTGTAAAAGCACATTTTCCGCTCGTGAGTAGCTTGTTTTGCGCGCTAGAATATTGACCCAAATCTGACTCCATAGGTGACACCTGGGTTATTTTAGGGGGGACACTTCCGCCCCCTCCTCAGAAGCAATCCAGACGATCAATCGGATCCTGTGTCTAATTCTTGCTGCTGCACTTTTCTGTTTTCTACAGGTCAGTACATGATGAAAATGATCGATGTTAACTTGTGTAAATGAGATATAATGTTAGAGGTGTAAGAAAGTTTTGAGCATGTTTGACATAGTAACGGTATTTTAAAAATACTAAACTGTTGGTAACTATAGATGCCGTTTTCGCGGGCTTCAGCCGCGCCGTGTGTAAATGTGACCTGAGCGAAGGCTCGCAGGCAGGTTAGCTGCTGCGCACGGGTAATATGTTTTGTTCACCTGAGTGAAGTCTTGCAGGAACATCGCCTCGTGTTCTTTTGTTTATTAACACTGACAGTGGATTTATGTGAGCTCCATAATATGTTATATTTGGTAAAGATAGATATATTGATAGAAAGTATTATTTGATAGCATTATGTGTTTTATATTGACTATGTTGAATTTCTCCTTGAGATACAGTAATTGACTGACATAGACGGATAATTGAAATGGAGAAATGTGATATGTTTGAATGTAATTATGTGTACTTTGAATTTTGAATAAGAAGAAATCCAGACGATCAACCGGATCCTGTGTCTAATTCTTGCTGCTGCACTTTTCTGTTTTCTACAGATATCATTTATTGTTGCTGTGGTACCCAAGCTTTTGGAACCCGTAACATAAGCTTCTTTGTACTCTTTTCAGTTTATCCTGCTCTCAGGGCTAAATAAATCCTAACAGAGCTAGAGCCTGAAAAGCACAGTTTTTTCCTGTTCACACAGCTCTAAGCTCTGGAATCCGGTTCGTTTCAAGCACCAAAAAATGGTCTGTCTAGAAGCAGGAACCACATACGTCACGCTTATGTCGGGGGGGGGGCGAGATTAACCCGAGCTAACAGGCGAGTACGGCAAATAAAAGTTGTAACAAGCAGTAGTGCTCAGCAAAGTGACTAGAACGCAACCACACACTTAGAAAAAGAAATACACACTTTATAAAGTCAGGCAACACTAACCAGGCTTCATGTGATTCTGTTCATATGTGCCTTACTTTGACCATCCGTTCTCTGTTATTGATCATTGTGGAGAGCAGGCAGACGTTTTGTTTTAGCAGCTATCGGATGGAATCAATACATGGGCTGCACAGGTTGTCATGTCCGACTATCACAAGTAGAATCATAATGAAAAATACGCCGGTAAAATGTGCCTGTAGAAAACGGCTTATGCCACAATATAGCAACAACAAGTAGTCAAGATAGTCAGTTTAGCTTCGGTTGCTATGCTAACATCACTCATTTTATACCAGAGAAACTTTCATTTGCAGGTCACCCTTGAAAAAGAGATTGTTGATCTCAATGGGATTTTCACCTGGTTAAATAAAGGCTACAAACAAGCAAACATAACAGTGTTGTGATGCCAAACAGCGTCAATTCAGACTGACACACATTCACTTATGGGGAATTGGGGATATGTATCAGCTGCTTGTGTGACAGTCAGACAGTGAATACTTTACAGCGGCCGCTGCCGTGTGAGCTAACCCGGAGCTAACGGGAGAATAAACTCCAGTGGAAGAGCAGCACTGCGGTCGGTAAATGCCGCTGAAACACATTAATAAACAATGAACCACGGCAGAAAATTATAAGCTTGGAGAAGTCGTTATTTAATTTAATCTGGCTTTGTGTGATTAAAAGCAACACGATCATCGACCCGACGCAGTCCCCCATTGTTGTTGTTGTTTTAGTGAGCGCCATAACACCGTTGGGGAGCAAATCAGCGACGTAAACGGTGACGTCATGACGCAGCAGCGGCAGCACCAGTCGGGCTCTGGGCGGTGTGAACAAAACGGGGGCTGAAAAGAGAAACCGGTTCCGAACCAGAAAAGCTCTAGCACGGAGCTAGAACGGGAATCGCGTTGATGTGAAAGCCCTATTGGTGGCCGACCACTCTTCCTCCTGAGCCACAGCTACCCGATTAGTTGGTTTCATGTAGGGATCGACCGATATGGCTTTTTCAAGGCCGATACCGATTATTAGTAATCAAGGAGACCGATAACCGATATTTGGAACCGATATACATTTGCAGTAAAATCAGAAAATCTTGATGTCAAAATGAACTCCAACACAACTCAACACAACTTCTTTGAAATGCATTTAAGCATATATTATGTTTAATGAACTTTTAAACATCTTAAAACTGGTTTCCTCTCTGTGCCCTTTTCTTTAGTGCAGCCATCTGCAATGAGTTAGAGAGAGAGACAAGAAGTGGGGCTGCAGGCTGACATGCTTAACTAACAATAATGCTTAATTTATTATATCTGTCTATCTAGCATAAAATCCCAATAAGCTGCTAGCAACTGCAAAACACTAGTGCTGGCTAATATTTTGCAAACTATTAAAAGTGAGGCCATTGCAGTAGACCTAACGTTAGTCTCGTAGCCTCACTTCTAATATTTTGCTAAACATTAGCTAGATACATGTTGGCTAGCTAATGAGCTTCACATATCAACCTGAAAAACTGTGAGGCTCCACTCGCAAATGCTGCAGGTCAATCCGTTAGCACCATTATCACCGTTTAAATTCCAAGAACCAAATTGGTGATAGAAGAATGGAATTTTTTATTTTAATCCCAAATATAGCTGGGTAGATTGGTGCTAATGGAGCCAAACTGATGTATGCCTCGTTGATATTCAACACCTGTATGTGAGTGATTAAGGCTGGTCTGAAAACAGTGCTCTGACGTGGCAGCGTGCCAGCATGCCAAACGAACCATCTGTCATCTTTCAGAGGAAGAGTTCATCTTCATCATCCAACATCCCCCTGATCTATCGTCTTCTCTTTATCCATTATGTTCAATGCTGTAAATGTCAATATCAAGGAGGGTTGACAGATGATTTCAGCCCCCCCCCCCCTCACCATCACCACTACACACATCGATATCAAACCCATGCTTTGCTAATCAGCTTAGCATTCTCTGGCTCCGCCTCACCCCACTCGTAGTGTAGGACTGATATCTGATTTTGCCGTGTCACTCATCCAGATGGACCCACGTTCAGACACTCAACCCCCCCCCCCGCCCCCCCATATCCTAGACCACTTTGACCTCTGACCTCCTGTAGTGTTGCCTTGGAAACCTGTTTGGTGGAAGTGAGGAGGACCCATGAGGAGGAGGAGGTATCTGTGTTTGGTATTCCAGGCCAATCTCACGGCTGGTTAAGATCCATGAATAGAGAGTGAGCGTCTCGACCCCCCCATCCCCATCCCTCACTGTCTCTTGTCTTTTCTTGGGTACTCCTCCTCTCTCATCCCGTCTGTCGGTTCTCTGCTCTGCTCTGGTGCCAGACAGATGGTTCGGAACACAAACATTAGTCTGAAGTTCAGAGAGCATTTCCTACCACCTTAACACATTACATTACATGAACGAGAGACAGCAAGCGAGTTGGTAAATAGGACACGATTCTTGAGACAAGGGACAGTCTGACAGTCGTTTTTCAACACTGTCAGATGAGGCTTTTTGTACATTTTCTTTCCTGTCCCCTTACATGGTTTGTTAGCTAGTACCTTTGTATATAAATATGTACATTTTATTATAGTAAACATTTTTTTAAAGAAAGGAAATAACGTTGTTTTGTCCCTTACCTCAATAATCAGTCACAAGGATAGCTTCCTACCAGTTTTTAGACAGGCCCACTCACCGTCATCGCACAGTGAAATTCAGTTGCAGTTTTACGGAAAAACAAAAGCTTGTCAAATACATCCAAAAGTTACCCAGAATCCCGGTCGGAATAGATTCAAGCTGCTGGTGGTATCGTCAGGTTTGATAAAGGTACTCAAATTGAAATTGAATCTGGCAGCTCCATCCAGAAAATAAACGTGACTTTTACTTTCAGGACCTTAAGTGCTACCTTAAATACTTATTTTACAGAACAATGTCGGCTAAAAGCATGAAAGCACTGCTGACACAAGGTCCAAGTTCATGAAAACAAAACGTCCAAGAACCATTTAACAAACATTATTGCAGAACTGGTGGGAGAATTGGATTGGTATCAGTCAATAATCAATATAATCCTATATAATTATAAAAACATTTGGTTTATTGTGATCTATTTGTATTGTTGTACATGGCTCTCTTGAAGCCCCGCCCCCCTCTCTGTGTGTAATTTATTTGAAACAATGATAACTTTCAGATGTTGTTCATCTATTTGAAATGAATGAGGTTTACACACAAATCATTTGCACTCACACAAGTACAACAAAGTCAAGTATAAATTGCTGATCATATGTCATCAATTACACCCCCACCCCACTCACACACCTTACAATACTTTACTAACATGTGTTGTCTTCATAGCTACACAATAAAGTCATTTGAAGAGTCTTGCATAAACTCAACAAGGAATTTGAGATGAAAGTCAAACAATATGCAAGCAGTATTTCAACACAAAGGAAATCTGCTTTTTTAAATGAAAATACACACACACACACACACACACACACACACACACCCCCCCCACACATACACACACACCCCTCCACAAACACATGCACACACACCCCTCCACAAACACATGCACACACACCCTCCTCCACACACACATGCACACCCCCCCCCCACACACACCCCCCCCTCCACAAACACATGCACACACACACACCCCTCCACAAACACATGCACCCCCCCCACACACACACGCACACACACACACCCCCCTCCACACATGCACCCCCCCCCCCCACACACACAAACACACGTGCACATGCGCACACACACACACACACACACACACACACACACACACACACACACACACACACACACACACACACACACACACACACACACACACACACACACACACACACACACACACACACACACACACACACACACACACACACACACACACACACACACACACACACACACACACACACACACACAAACAGTAAGTAACAGAGACATGTTGACAACAGCCTCCTCGGTAAATATTTAGCCAAGCAGGCTCAGTGTAATCTCCCAGCATGCACTGGGCTGATGCTCAATTCTCCAGATGGACAGCTTTTCTGGGAGTTATTTGGTAAACAGCTCTCATATGTTCTGCTATGTTGCAATCCAGACAAATACATGAAGAACTCAGGTAACACGAGAGCCAACAACTCCCTCCTCCTCAGATCCTATGGGATGTGTACACATAAAGGACGAGGCACAGCACAGTCAGATGATGGCTGTCAGCATCACTCCACCAGCAGCTGGAGGCAGGGGCTTCAGTGTCCCTCATGTAGAGCCCCTCTGGTGGGGTTAGCTGCTACTTGCTGTCATCACTTTGCTATCTTATGTCTCTTCTTTTGTATGCTGTCTTTATATAATTGTGAGTTTATATTATTTTACCGGAGTGGTTTATGTTTGCTTTGTTCTATATGATTATGCTGTTTGCTTTGTATGTTGGTGTAGTGATATCGAAACGTTGGCAGCCAGACCGTCAATGAGTAGGCGAGTGGCTGTAGTGCTTCGTGGTCCTCTTCCAATCAGAAGGTTGTGGGTTCGATCCCAGCCCCTGCAGTCAACATGGCGATATGTCCTTAAGGT
The DNA here is from genome assembly GCF_902827115.2 of Pseudochaenichthys georgianus. Lineage (NCBI taxonomy): Eukaryota > Metazoa > Chordata > Actinopteri > Perciformes > Channichthyidae > Pseudochaenichthys > Pseudochaenichthys georgianus. The sequence continues at coordinate 7,246,768 of NC_047518.2, forward strand.
AAGATAATGAACCCCAACATGCTCCCGATGGCCAACGGTGTGTGAACAGAATGGATGTGTGAGAATGGGTGAACCTTTTTTAGGTTCACTATTTAACGTATCAACGACAGGTGAAGAAATACGTTACGGTTATGTTTGGAGTAAGAAATGATCTAAATGTCTCATGTCTGCCTCGATAGATGTACAGCAGCATGTCTTTAAAAAATCAGTGTCCTTAAAGTGTTTTTTGTTATACTATTTCTGTTGGAAAAATCGGTAATAAGGTCCAAACCCTATTTCTGTTAAAAATATAAAAAAGGGTTAAGCGAAAGTATGAATATGTTTGCAATGCATGTGACCATTGCCACTCTAAAATTGAAATATAGAACCCATGTCAACCACAGACTTTGTGTAAAACAGCTTCTCTGTCATTTAAGGAAGCCTTTTATGTATTTCTTAAGTTTTAGTCTGTGAAAAGTGTTTGAAAATGTCCCACGTTGTTATTATTTGACAATCATGGACACTAACATTATTTGAGTTCCAGCACTCTGGTGAAGCACGGCAGTCATGGAGCTGTTCTCACATCGTCTTCATCTTGACTCAACACTCGCTCACAGTTGAAAGAAAGAGAATTGTGCCGCAGCAGAAGCATTATTTACTGCCTCGTCCCCGCCAAGGTTGAAATCTCCATTGCTAATATGAACTTTGCGTAAGTGCTTATGAGGGTAGCGTGGATTCAGCCGGGTTATTGTTTTTCCACTATAGTAAAGCAAAGCTGAGAAGATTCCTGGGTAAATATAAACTTTGCTTAAGTTCTTATATGGCTGTTTTCTCTCTCCCATATGGCGGCCAAAGGCACAAAGCCTTGGGGGGAATACCAAGCAGCTCAGCTAAGTCCCCCCCTGCAGGAGACAAAGACACAGCTCTTCAAAGCAGCGCCGGGCCTTTGCACAGCTAACAGCAGCCAGCGCTCTAAACGTGACAGTGTTTGAGAATACTTTGCACCTCTAAAGCCTGAAGATATCCCACACTGCTCAACGCCAACAGAAGGGACAATTGTGAAGATGCACTCGTATGAGCTTATTTTCATTTTATCTTTTTGTTTTGTCCCAGACGTCTGTAATGTGTTGTCTTGCATTTCTCTTCTACTCTATTCCTGACCATTGTTTTTTTTCACGTGTTGCTCCACTCAATTTGTGTGTATGTAGTCGTATGTACTTGTACTTGTATTTCAATATATATATATCATATATTTAACTTATTTTGTTAATGATTTTTCTTTATCTCTCTCTCTTTCTTTACATACTTTTTTTTAGATTCCTTATAATCCAGGGAAAATTAGATTTGTTCAAACATATTTTTGAGGGAAATGAAGACAATGTAAATGAAAGTGAAAAATGACAACAACTGGATTTAATGTTAAGTAGAAAACTGCTCGACCGTGTGTGTTGTGTGTGTGTGTGTGTTCGGTGTGTGTGTGTGTGTGTGTGTGTGTGTGTGTGTGTGTGTGTGTGTGTGTGTGTGTGTGTGTGTGTGTGTGTGTGTGTGTGTGTGTGTGTGTGTAGGAATAATTGCTGTGAGCTGCAGGAGATTTAGGAGTCTGGGCCCGCTGCACGGCTTTATGGCGGGAGTGTGAAGTGTTATCATTAGTAATGTGATTAACACCTTCTCCACAGGGGCAGCGGGGCGCAGCGCTGTGTGTGAGAGTGTGTTTTGTGTGTAACACAGAAAGGAGACAATTATGTGCTTGCTTTGGAGGGGGGGGATGTATCTTTCATCATTCTAACTCGAGCCGGTGATATGTACGAATGATGGCGTGTTGCATTTGTCACAGTGAGGCCACAGCGCTATAATCACCTTGTTAATAGCAGCATTGATTACCTGGATAATCCGATCACAGGGCCTCCAATTGATCCTTCTGCAAGCAGCCTGACAATAAGCACTTTGAGCAAAGAGACGCTCAATAGCCCCGCCACAATCGGCTCTCTCACGGCTTAATTGGCTAAAATAAGCCAAACATTTGGGTTTCCTTCTCAACACTCAGACCACTGGGGGGAATAGTCATTCAGATGACTTTCTTAACAAGCTCGGCCCAACCCCTCTCCCTCGTGTCTTTTTTTAATTCCTTTTTCAAAGATTAGTTTCCCACTTCACAACAAACTGAAATAGTGAGACGATTAGAAACTCTGAAACACAGATGTTGTTTTGTGGATATGGGCTAGAGGTATTATTGTTCTCCAAAGGACTCGTTTGTAAGATGAGTATTTAACAGAAAAAAATATTGTATCCGTATGTGTAGTGATTTTGGAAATTGACCAATGCTGAAAGTCAACATATCAGTCAGCCTTTGCTGCTTAAATGTGGAAATAGTTTTTAACATCTAAAGGCCCTGACACACCAACCCGATTTTGGGAGTCAGAGGCCGTCAGAGGCTGTCGGGCATTCGCGGCGCCGTAGTCAGGTTGGTGTGTCCCGCACCGTCGACCGTGACACGCCTTATTTGGACTGCCAGACCCGATGCATGGCCGATTCAACATGTTGAATCGGCCATGCATCGGGTCTGGCAGTCGGACCAAATAATCACTCTGATTGGCTGTTCAGCTAGCAAATCAGTGCATGAGAAGCGAAGCGGAAGTGAGGGACGTAAACAAACGATTTAAGAAGGCACACAGAGACTGCTATTCATTTTCATCTCATCATGGCGATCTGGAATGATGCAAACAAAGACCTGCTCATCACCTTGATCCAGGAGAGGCCAGCTCTGTATGATATTACGGAGAAAAGATACTCTTCTTCTTCTCTGTCTTCCGGTTGTTGCCTCTTTTGAATGACGAATACACACTACCGCCGCCTGCTGGTAAGGAGAGTTATTGCCACTCATGCACTGAAGTCGGTGCGGTATGTTCCCGTGCGACACATGGCCAAAACGCAGGAGAACACGGCCAGGCAACAGCCGACTTCAGCATCGGCTAGTCCTCTGGTGACTGCTTGGTGTGTCAGGGCCTTTATACAGAGTGGTGCACAAATGAGTCCTAACACCTGGAAATGAGTTGGCATTTTACCACTTCCTGTTCCCATATGTCGAAGTCAACTTTCTTTGAACTCGTTCTGGGTTAGATAAATTACATAAGGTCTATCAATGTACATTTTGTTAGATATCCATTAACACCAAATACCTGTTTGTGAATGTACACAGACCCTATGTGTCATACAATCAACATAGTCACTTGTATGAGACTACCAAACGTCATCAAGCCAAACATTAGCCACCTTTAGCTTAGCGGTGGTGATGCGCCAACCATGCAACCGTGATGTAGTTCCTTTATAGCCTAACGTTAGCTTTTTACTTCTGGCTATAGTATTTACGCTTTAACATTTATGAAAGTGGTGTGTGGATTATCCTGCTGAGGACAAAACGTGTAAGTGAGGGAGCCCTTGCTTTGCTGATTGTTAATCATGGAGACAGAGACGAGGCGTTGACTCCTGGGACTGGAGGCTCTGAGTCCCCCTGGTAGACGGTCTCTCTAAATCAGGGGGCTTCTTACTGAAAAGTGTAGCTAAGCTGCTGTTAACGGTATTTTATCAGAAGTTAAGACTTATGTAAAAACTACACAATGCTGGGACTTATGACTGAAGATAAGCCCCCCTAAAGGTTCTCTCATGCAGTGTGTCTGTCAGACAGTCAAAAGGAGACACTGTCATCTCGAGCAGTTCCATTATGCAGCGCAGGTTATAGGACAGGTGGATTCTTTTGTTGAAGTATTGTGGCTTTATTCTCTTTAAATTACATCTTTATTGTTGTTATATTATAATATTTCCCCTCAAAATATTACAACTATCCGTAACATTTTAGAGAACACAGATATATGAGGTATAATGAATGTGTTTTAAAAATGAGCTGACATCTTGCCAAGTCTACGGGTTTATGAATGCATATTGAGGTGAAGAGATGCCACAACATGCACATTTGAAAAGGTTACTCCCCCAGACAAAAAAACTCAACAGGAGGGAAGGAGAGCGAATCATGTCAAAAAAACATGTGGGTTTGCTATCCTGGCTGTCTGTCTGTCTGTCTGTCTGTCTGTCTGTCTGTCTGTCTGTCTGTGTCTGTCTGTCTGTGTCTGTCTGTCTGTCTGTCTGTCTGTCTGTCTGTCTGTCTGTCTATGTGTCTGTGTGTGTGTGTGTGTGTGTGTGTGTGTGTGTGTGTGTGTGTGTGTGTGTGTGTGTGTGTGTGTGTGTGTGTGTGTGTCTGTGTGTCTGTCTGCCTGCCTGCCTGCCTGTCTGTCTGTCTGTCTGTCTGTCTGTCTGTCTGTCTGTCTGCCTGCCTGCCTGCCTGTCTGCCTGCCTGTCTGTCTGCCTGCCTGCCTGCCTGTCTGTCTGTCTGTCTGTCTGTCTGTCTGTCTGTCTGTCTGTCTGTCTGTCTATCTGTCTGTCTGCCTGCCTGCCTGCCTGTCTGCCTGCCTGTCTGTCTGCCTGTCTGTCTGTCTGTCTGTCTGTCTGTCTGTCTGTCTGTCTGTCTGTCTGTCTGTCTGTCTGTCTGTCTGTCTGTCTGCCTGCCTGCCTGTCTGTCTGTCTGTCTGCCTGCCTGCCTGTCTGTCTGTCTGTCTGTCTGTCTGTCTGTCTGCCTGCCTGCCTGCCTGTCTGTCTGTCTGTCTGTCTGTCTGTCTGTCTCTCTCTGAGTCCAGCTGGTGGCTGACAGCAGCTGAGGAACATAAATCAGCCAAAGTCAGAATTCCTTACGCTGCGTTGGCATTCACTTTGTCAGCTATGAAATAAAGATGTAGCGGAGCAGGAGGTCAAAGCACACAGAACCCCCCCCCACCCCCCCTAAAGCAACAACAATCTAACATGTGCCCTTCTAAAATCTTTATCCTTCCTCTGTGACTTTCTCTCCACAGGTAGCTGCTCTCAGCACCTCTTCAGTTGTGTGGTCCCCCCCCCTTTAAAGCAACAAAGTTATTTGAGTTATGGGAGAAGACTTTTCCTCTACAATCAGAGGTGTTTTTAATTACCACTGACTTCATAGTTGGAGCATAAACACACGTTTTTAAGTTGATTGCTCAACAAATTAAGTTGTTCCGACGAGTTTTACCGCATGATTTAAAAGGAATTTTAAGTTGTATGTACTTAATTACTATCATTGTGAACAACCATTTATACATTAAGTTCCTTCAAATATATTGTATTCAATTGTTTGTTTTTTTAGCTTTTTCATGTTTTTGCCTTTAAAGAAAGAAATTAATTAATTCCACAACAAAAATATTAGGCAATTCTCTTTTTATTTTGAACTGCAGCTGTTTGACACATGCCATATGATAAGGTGCATGAACACCTGAAATCACAGCTGACTGCAGGAGAGAGGAGAGCCATTTTAAAGTTTGGCTGCAGCACGTTGATTGGCTGCTGGAGAATGAGGTGAAATGTAATAGGTTAAAGAGAACGCCTGTGATGAGCTGGTTATAAGCAGCTGTGGAGTGAATGTATACACACCCCGTCTTCCTGAAAGAACTTGCGCTGAGCTTCATTTCAATCTTGAAAAAAAAGATAAATAACACACATTTAAATTGCCCCACAAATAATAAATAAACACATTAGCCATATTACCAAGGGACACGGGGACACAGCAAATACATGCTGCCATCACAACGAAGTTAGAGGCCTTTGCAGATTTAAAACCAGCGCCAAATGTGTAAAATCTGTAAACCTTTTGTAAAACTACAGAAACAAACTCCCAATGGCCACCAGTCTGCAGATCACACATCCATTTCACACAAGATGTAACAAAGATGTTTACTCTGCCGACAGTCGTTATTTCAAACAGTATGAAGACATTTAACGCAGAATGCTCATTCATTTGTTTCCCTCCACCACGATGGCTGCATCGTATGGTCAGATCCTGGGTGGACCGGTCACTGATGAAGGCGATATTCATGTCCTTTTGAAGCACATGAAATAATAGGTTAGCGCATAAGAGATAATGAATTAGGTAACTGCATACTTTTTAAACTGTCACTGTTAGCGAATTCAGAGCCATTATTACCAGCTGCTAAAGCAACGCTGGTATTGTTTTCACCTATTGAGTCTGCATGTGTGTGTCGTCATGGCAATGTGGTCCTGAAGACACACAGAGGTGCTTTTGAGTACTTTGCCTAGTGTTTAAATGCATGTGGACAGATTTTGTCAATCACAACCGTGCAAGTTTTAGTGTATCTTCTCATCTGTTTGCAGGTTCCATACGATACTTGAACTGGTTAAGTGAAGAGCAGAGGCCACTTCTCAAATGTTACACAATCCCTTTCCCATGCCATTGCTGTCAACACCTATCCATGCTGAACGCTGCTAAGATATTATTGATTGGGGTGTGGCCAAAAGTGCAATATGCTTCAGAATGTAGCTGACAGAGAGCAGTGCTTTTGTCCTGTGTTTTTACATTGGGCCCGTGGATTTTATTTTATTTCAAGATGTTTAAATACGCCGCTAAACTCCTTGAAAAGGTCCTCTTCCTTTTCTCCGAGGTACACGACAAGGCAGCGGATGGCTATAGTTCTCTGCGCACTTCAATTGTATTGTGCTATTTTTGAAAAAGGAAAAAAAGAGAAATTACCTAAATGAATATATTCTGAACTGCCAACAACTTGCATTTCAATGACAACTCTAAATAAGGATCCTACCTCAAGAAGCATGTCTTTGATCTGCTTCACCGAGATTCATTTTAATAAAAAGAGATATCACAATAGTAACCAAAGTATTTGTACTCTCACAGTAGCCTCTACTACTTTGTATCCTCTCACAGAGCTATTCACAGTTCAAAGGCTGCTAGTTTTGGTCAAACAGCATATAGCATTTGCCTATACAGTGCAACTACGAGGCTATACTGTATTTGAATGACAAAATATGACACTCACCTTAAAATGTCCGTTGTATAGTATTTCACTGGCAGGAACCACGCCACAACAATGTGATGTTTGTACGTTTATTGAAGTAACATGTGAATGATGTGAGGGGGGTGAAGGGATGATCTGGGAGGACAAGCTGTGGTCCGTGCAGTGGGAGACTCAGAGTGGGGGTTCCGTCTCCGGCATGATCTGCGTGGGCTGATTACGGGCCCCCAGAAGATACCTGGAATTAAGGTGTTAGTATACGCAGTATATAAACATGCACCGTTTAAATATAAATGGTGACGGGAAGAGGATGTTGGGATGAAGGGATGAAGGGATGGAGGGATGTAGGAATGAGGGATGAGGGATGTAGGGATGAGGAATGAGGGATGTGGGGATGAGGGAATGAGGGATGAGGGATGTAGGGATAAGGGATGTAGGGATGGAGGGATGTAGGAATGAGGGATGAGGGATGTAGGGATGAGGGATGTGGGGATGAGGGAATGAGGGATGAGGGATGTAGGGATGGAGGGATGTAGGAATGAGGGATGTAGGGATGAGGAATGAGGGATGTGGGGATGAGGGAATGAGGGATGGAGGGATGTAGGAATGAGGGATGTAGGGATGAGGGAATGAGGGAATGAGGGATGGAGGGATGTAGGAATGAGGGATGTAGGGATGCAGGGATGAAGGGATGTAGGGATGAGGGATTTAGGATGTAGGGATGTTGAGGGGAGGGAGGGATGTATGGATGTTGAGGGGAGGGAGGGATGAAGGATGTAGGGATGTTGAGGGGAGGAAGAAGGGATGGATGGATGTATCGCTCGGTGTGAGTGGGAAGGGGAACTGTATGGGTAGAACGGGAGAGGGAGGGTGGGTTGAAAGGATGGAGACAAGCAGTGGCCGGAAGTGTTGCCGGATATAAATAGTGGTGGCCATAGTTCGAGGTGGAGTTTTAGGCGTGGCCATGCTCCTGAACCTATGTTAACATTTTAACCTCATTTCACTAGCAGGAACCACGCCACAACAAGGTGATGTTTGCACGTTTATTGAAGTAACATGTGAATGATATGAGGGGGGTGAAGGGATGATCTGGGAGGACGAGCTGTGGTCCGTGCAGTGGGAGACTCAGAGTGGGGGTTCCGTCTCCGGCATGATCTGCGTGGGCTGATTACGGGCCCCCAAAGAGTCGGATGAAAGCAGCTGACTTAAGAGTGTGCGCTTAAGTCAGAGCACACTTAAGCGCCGATTTCATCGGGTCAGGCAGTCGGACCAAACAATCACTCTGATTGGCTGTTCAGCTAGCGAATCAGTGCATGAGAAGCGAAACGGAAGTGAGGGACGTAAACAAACGATTTAAGAAGGCACACACAGACTGCTATTCATTTTCATCTCATCATGGCGATCTGGAATGACGGAAACGAAGACCTGCTCATCACCTTGATCCAGGAGAGGCCAGCTCTGTACGACATCACAGAGAAAAGGTACTCGAACCGAGTAGTGAAAACCGGACTCTGGCGAGAGATTGAAACGCAACTTGGTTTCTCGGGTAAGATTATCTTTTTCATCAATTGAGCTCTTTAGCAGATACTGTTGGCTTTTTATTGTTTGCCAGCGAACAGTGACGTTAACGTGAAATGTAATTTGTTATTTCAACCTTGCTAGCTGTGCCGTTTGGCACTGCATATAGATATGAATTGGACATGCTAACTAGCCACAATGCTTACATCGTTTATTTGTGTGCTTCAGAGAAAGAGCTGAGGAAGAAGTGGGATTCTCTGCGAACCCAGTACACCCGGTACAGGAGACTTGCCCCTTCGGGTAGTTGTGGAGCACAAAGGACTGGCAGACAGCAGTGGATCATAACCAGGCTGCAGTTTTTAGAGCCCTACACAAGAAGGAAGGAGAGTACTTCGAACCTCACCATCACGGTAACTATTTTATTTGTTGAGTACAAATAAGTGTTTCTTGCTTCTTTCATTTACAAAAACATTATTTTCATTCATTTGGTGGTTACAGTGTTAAATATAACAATAACAGAATAATATATATATTATTGTTATAATTATTGATGTGCTCATCACCTTAATGTTGCAGCTGGTAAAGGAGGAGCTAATTGAAATTACATGATATACTGCTGGGTAGCTTATGAAATTCACCATGGGATCAATAACGCTTTTATCTTAACCTATAATAATACATGATAAAATATGTCTTATATTTTGTAGTGTTCTGAATCTTCTAGAAGTATGTCTTTAGCATCTGAATAGAGCATCACAATGTGTCTACAATGTACCTCTCACACTTGACCACACCCCAAACTAATGGCACACACATTTCAGGGTATTGTTTTGTTATGAATGCTTAGTAAACAGTTTTAAGAAGCCATGGTATTAAATCCAACTAACTGTGAATTTATTTAAAAAAATGTAAGGAACGTCCGGTGGCTGCAGAATCAACCCCCGGTGGCACCAGCAGTGAAACCTCGACCAGCACCACCGAGGAGTCCTTCCACTTTGATGCTGAGCCCTGCACTCCCCTGGCAGAATCCACCATCTGCACCACACCGGCACCGCTCGGAGAGAGGCCAAGCACACTCAGCAGGCCTCCGGCGAAGCGCAGGATGATGATACTAAATGAGATACTGTCTACCGCTGTTCATTGTTCAAGATTGAAATGTAAATGTGCAAGCCGTTTTTCTGCCCCTCTATTCACATGTAGCCTTTCATACGTGATGGTTTCTTCATTCTCTAACTGTTGTGGAGCAGAGCTATACAGTTGCAGGATTAGTCTCAAGTACCTCAATATAATTATAGTATGTCTGCACTTTATGTGCTCATTACATGTACTTACTACAACTTGAATTTTGTTTTAAGTCAATTAACACAGAAATCAGAGTTCAAATTACACACAATATTAAGTTGATGTAATTACCAACATTATTACGTCAACACAACTTATAAATTAATGTTTGCAACTTAAAATGTTTATCTAAATCAATTAATCCAAATGTGTATCTTGCAACCATGCATTTAATTAAAGGTGGGGTAGGTACGTTTTAGAAACCGGCTCGAGATACACTTTTTGTTATATTCCATGGAATGCTCTTAACATCCAGATAGCAAAGAATATCTTAAGTGCTTTGACAAAAAATCCATAAAAAAACGTCATCTGTAGAAGCCGTAATACTGTAAAAAGTACAACCAATCCGTTTAGCCGAGCCGGCTAAACGGATTGGTTGTATTGGGATGGCCTACCTGCCTGTCAGCCTTCCATCGGGGCACAAACTTATCTCGTGCCCTCATTGGTCATGTGCGCATGTGCAGTTGTGTATTTTCAAATTCTAGCGATCTTGAGCCGGTTTCTCAAACTTACCTACCCCACCTTTAAGTGGTGGTAAAAGGTCCCCTGAATGACTTTTTAGAGTGTGTTAAGATAATGACAATTAGTATATTTACATGATTTCAAATAAATAAATAATTAAAATGTAATTTCTTCAGCAGCTTTCAGGGACAGAGGCAGAGCTCTGATAAACCTAGCACCCCCCGCAGTTCAGTTATTTTAAGTAATTCCATTTTATAAATGTTTTGTATTCATTTTTTTATTCTTTTCATTTGTCTGTTTGAATTGTATTTGTGAGTACTGTAGATGGTTGCTCTTGTTTATGATTATTATATGCACTGATTTCCCACTGTCACATTGTAATCATCACATGAACTATGAATGACCATCAAGGGTCTGGGTTTGGAAATGAGCTTCTGCTGCTTCAGACTGTTACTCTGTCAAAAAAGGAAAAAAAAGAAAATGTTGGTGTTGTGTTTACGGCTTGGTCTGCTGTACCCAAGCAAACAATGATAATATTTATTTAAATGGATAAATTACGACAAAAAGTGTCAAGATGATGTGGTCACCCTACATACACATACCAAAAAAGCACAGAGCTTTGGGAGGGTTACTTAAAAAATGCATTTCGTTACAAATACTAGTTACCTGTAAGAAAAGGTAATCAGTAACCTAATCTAGGTATTAAATATAAGAGAAAATAAATATCCATAAGATGTTGTATTGTTAGACTAGAGAAAAATGTAACCTTAGCAAAGAAGAAGCCAACATATTTAGTTGGAAAAATGTCCAAATTAAATGATAGGTTTGGCCTAAGGAATAGTAATGTTTAAAAATTCTGTTTTAGTTTAATATATGAATTAAAAGTATACAGTATTTTTGATTAATACATCCGGTGTCCACACTTCTGCATTTAAAAATGAAAAACAAAAAGTGTTCATTTTTATAATAATTTATTTGATTCCTTTTTTTTAATATATTATTAACATTTTATTTTATTTTAAAATGGTGTTGTAACATTGTTTTCCTCCTGTGATCCTGTTATTTAGCCCCACTTTTTTCAGTAATCTTGTGTAACTGCACAAAAAAAGAATCCTGATTACATAATTCCTTTACATGTAATCCATGACTCCAATAGACTGTCCCTAAATCTGCACATACCAACACACACACACACACACACACACACACACACACACACACACACACACACACACACACACACACACACACACACACACACACACACACACACACACACACACACACACACACACACACACACACACACACACACACACACACACACACACACACACACACACACACACACACACACACACACACGCACGCACACGCACACACACACACTGCAGATTTGAAGGGGCTCATTGTTGCAGCCCACCTGCCTGTTCTCCGTCAGGACTGCAGCCCCAGCAGAACCCTGTGTAGGATTTCTGCCTAATCCACGTCCTGCTTGTTCCTGCATTAGTCTACGTGTCATGGTGACATGTAGCCCGGCCGGGGGGATTGTGTTCACGCGGTATGTATGTCAACGTGAATAACACATGTAGCACATACAGCTAGCAGCAGGAATGAACAACTGAACAGGCGACAGTTAATGTGGGTCCATGTGTGAGGATACAGGGGCCAAGGTACATGTACTACCCCCTCTCATCTGTTTGGACGAGTGTGTGATTATTAAACATTCTGTGTTGGATATTTATTTCGAAGAGGTAGAGTAGGAGAAATAACAATTATTATGTTTCTCCACATTTTATTGTATTAAGAATACAAACATTGGATTAAACAAATAAACTACTGTTAGTGTAATAATAATAACAATAATAACAATAGTAATAATAATGCTATGTTATAATGCCATATGTTATAACATACCAATCATAGCCTAATTAATACATACTTTAAAGAACAAATAACTACACCATATGAAGATTTCAAATTAAACTTTCTCTTTTTTCATATTCTCCTCAAGGTCCCTGAGAGGAGAAAAGCAACATTTTCAACATTATTGCAGCTTTAAAATGAATATAGGTTTCTAGGAGTGAATGTGATCACTGGAATGTGAAGTGTATTGTGTTAGTTAAAGTGTGATGGTATATCTGCTTATACATGGATGTTGCATGTGTGTGCATATGTGTGTGGTGCATAAAATATGATGATTGATATTTTTTAAATCTAAATGTTTCATCCCATGAAAGATATTTCCGACAGAAAATAAATCAGTCTTGTCCATGAAACACATAATGTAATTAGGTTTCTAACTCACAAAGAATGAATAGCTTAAATCCAGGGAAAGTATTTGTATTTTTTTCCAACCATAAATGTTTCTACGTCACCATGGCAATCGTCCCTATGTGATCTCTCTTCCATAAACCCATGATTACAACCCACATTTTTCAAATCTCAAATCATATTATTTGAACACAGCAGCTCTCATCAATTCCCATGCATCACCCCTCCGGTCCTCTTTCCTTCCCCCTCTCTGTTGGTGTGAGTGGTCAGGGTGTGAGGCCGGGGTCAGGGTCAAAGGTTAAAAGGATAGCACTGTGTTGGTCTAGCTGTATTGTCATGGCCTTGGTCCGTCTGACATCCAATGAGTTCAGATAAGGGCACAGGGTGAAACTATCCCTTATGCACGTGCATGTGTATGTGTGTGTGTATTTGAATGAAAACAACTGGAGCAACATTACTGTCTGAGTTAAGCTAAGACATCAAAGACAGAAGAAGAAAGAAAAAAAGTGAATGGTGTCATCTGGCCATAGAGCGTCTCTAATGGCCTGTGGATACTGGTCTCTGGTGAGGGACTCGTCTGCTCTGTCTGAGGTTTAGCTGGGGTTGTAAAACCTGAGGTGGATACTTCCCTTTCAAAGATCCTTTGAAGAGGAACAAAGGGCTGAGCCTGTCGTGGTGATTACCGCGTTAAGCCGTGGCCGACTTGCCCACCCAGGATGGAGCAGACTGTACGGAGCGGTCGTATCAGCGGTAACATCCACTACGTGCCGCGCTGCAGACTGGGGAATCATCCACATTAAGGGTGGACTCAGTACCCCTGTCTATGGATTAGATCCTCCTCAGATTGTCCATGTTCCATGTGTCATGTTGCAAGAGGTAATTTCCCCTTGTGGAAACAGGTGGATAGAACGTTTATTACATCACACATTATCAAAGAGTGGGAAGCATAAACTAATTACTGAGTTATAAATGGAGTGGAGCTGAACATTGAAAGAATGCCACTAAATAAAAAACTGAATATATAAATAACCCTAAACAAACTAACTGTTTGGGAGCACAACGTTGCTGACCAAATTTCATAAGAATCTGTCTGCTTGAAAATATAATGAGATATTTTGTGAGCTAAACCATTTAGGATTGGGTCAGTGCCCGAATAGTGAGAGTGGGGCAACAGGGATAGGATCCAAATGCAGACACTGCATCCGGACTGATACCGTTGAGGGGTGAAGTGTTAAAACTGAAGGTACTTTATGGCTTGAGGAAAAATGATGCAGCAAGGATCAAAACCAGAAAGGCAGTCCAAACAGGCAAACGGGGTAGGTACGTTTTCAGTCCAAAAGGATCAGGCAGAGGTTCAAATTCGGCTGGTAACAAGTTTCAGGTTCCAGGTGTAGAACCAACATTGACAATCTGGTAACTGATGAAGAAAGATGATGTGAAGGAAATGCATGGTCAGAGTTTTATTCATTTCATGTTCGTTGCACTTCAGTTGTAAATATTCCTGTCCCAATCTATTTCTATGTATTCTATGTTGCTACCTCAGTAGTAATACAAATGCCACTTCAATCTCATTAGTATGCAGAAAAAGTGACAGGTCGCCCCGCCCCTTTTCGACCGGAAGTCCCGCCTTATTTGACCGGAAGTCCCGCCTTTTTATTTTTATTTTGAAACCGGAAGTCCCGCCTCGTTCGACCGGAAGTCCCGCCTCGTTCAACCGGATGTCCCGCCCCCGCTTCCGGCGGATGTCCCGCCCCTGCTTCCGGTTTTCAAAATAAAAAAATAAAATAAATTAAAATTAAAAAAATGAGAAAAATAAAATGCCGTTGTTTTCAATCAATTAATATGCCTAGGATATATGTCCCGCCTCCTTACCACTTCCTGTGTGGTTAATCCTGTATACAGTATCGAATGTAACTTACAAATACTTGCAAATAACATGAAATTAATCAAAAGTAAGGCATCTTAAAAACATATATTTAAACCTCTCTGTTTTTGCAAACAGGACATGACAGGACATGAGGGGAGAGAACATATGGTGGAGGAGGGGGAACACACACACACACACACTTTCCCCGCCCCTCACCCTCTCCCTCTGTCTAAATAAAAAGCCATCGTCTTTAGTCACTCTTAAATATTTTTCAAGTCGAGAGAAAATGGCCAAGAGACGTCTTGATATGAATTTAATCAGCGAGACACCGGTGACAACTTACAGCCATCCGTTGGGTGCTCCAAATCAAAGTAAAGCATATAAAAAACAGATATTTTAAAAAGTCAGCCTTTTTGCTAGAGGATAAGGGAGGGGGAAAACCCCCTATGGAGAAGTCATAAACCCCCTATGGAGACAAACATGTTGTAAACAGAGGGAGGTAGGTAGGTAATATACTTAAATATATATATATAGAAAGTCAGAGAATATTTATCAGAGGATAAACCATATACATTTGTACAAGTCGACACTGGTGCATTTTGTAAGAAAACAGAGTTTTCGTACTCAGACCGCTGCAACAATTTCAAGCAGATCTCTGTGATATGCAGTCGCTGTCCGAATATAATGATGGCTTTAATTATTTGTTAACAGTCATAAATGTATTTAGAAAAACCTGTGCTCAAACATTAAAAAGAAAAAGAAGGGTAAGGTTACCAACGCTTTTTGATACAGGTTTAACACACAGCGAGAACCCTAAAAAGTTACAAACAGCTGAGGGGAAAGAATTCTTTAATAACGTTTAATAAAGTTTTTCAAAACTTGTTGAAGAAAAATGGTATACAACATTATATATAACCGCCATTGACATAAAGGCATGTATGGTAGAAAGATTTAACCGTACGCTGAAAACTAAAAAGTGGAGGTATTTTACAGCTAAAAACACTCCTAGACCTATGATAGTGTTTTTTATGTATGACAACTCTACAACTGGTAGAAAGTTAAGTACTTTTTCTGAGCAGATTTTCTTTAAGACTGTGACTCTTAACACACCAACCCCCCGAGAGCCAGAGATACTCATCCCCTTTTCAACGTATTTTGTTTTTGTCTTTCTCGCTTTTTTTTTTCCATTATATTTTTGAAAAAACTACATAGTGATTGCTAGCAAAAATACAACATGCAACTAATACATTATACAATATTACGACTTTTTGCGATATTTTCTTTCACAACATGAAAAGGAGAAGAAAAATTAAAAGCAAACGTCTACTTGGGCTGTGTGAATTGAACGACAAACCGATCACTGTCAATGAAACGCGGAGAGAAGCAGCAGTGCAAATCGTTAAGTCTATTACCTTGTATGCACTACGACATTAACTTGGTAAAATGTAATATGTTTTCTATGAATTGTGTTGAATGTTGTGTTTTTTCAATTAAACAACCATTACACAATGAAAATGTGTTTTATTTTTTTGCTTTCATATATAGTAATAGTATTGTAAACGAAACATTTATAGTGTATCATGTGCTTTCACTGTATGCTCTGTTTTTTGACATTGCTTTTGGTATTTGTTCAACACATTCGCAGCAGTTGGTTAGCGGGAGATGATCTATAAGATTATTATAATGGCTCTTCAACACCATCCTCTAGTTTAAATTTCTTCACTTTGTTTCTTTTTCTTTTCACCTTCCTTCTTTTTGTCTTTTTAGTTTTCCGTCCTATGGTCCCTTTTCTTTTCATTCGCATTCTGCGTTTGCTTTTAATTTTTCTTCTCCTTTTCATGTTGTTTTTTCTTTTTCTTCGTTTTTCTTTACTTTTTCTATTCTTTTCTGCTAATTGTCGTTTGCGATCTTGGCGAGTGGTATGAGATATACTGTTTCTATAAAGGTTATCTATAATACCATCTTTTAAAGAAAGATATTCTTCATATGTCATGTTATCATGGTCCTCTTTTGTCCTAAAGACCTTACATGGATATGATATAGACGAGAGCTCTTCTTCGGGGACATCCTCTCCCCTACTTTGTAACATCCAGTCATTAAGCCCATATCCATTATCCTGGTGATAATAAGGGCAGGCTACATCAGACTTGGTTTTTCTCAGATCCATGGCTAGTTTTGAACGGTCGTCCTTAGTTTTATATGATTTGCTGAGTGGGTGGGACATATTGCGTTGAGTGGGAAGGCTTCATCTGTAGAAAGTACTCTGTTTGAGGAGATTTCGTAATAATGGCAGTTTGTCATTTTGAGGGTATTTCAGTGAAACAAGGCTGTTTTGAACATTTGACAGATTTATGCTTAAATTCTCTGAGAAAGTTACCGAAAGATACACTTTGTGTATAAAAGCTGAAAAGTAGATAATGACGCGTGCTTTGTGTGTACAGACACACAGAAAACACTGAAAAACACAACAAGAAGGACTGTAATACACATGTATCAGACACGCTCCCCTTGCTAAAATGATGACAACAGTTTTTAGATGTAAAAAACCACTTTTTTTATTTTTTTCACACGCAAAATCAATAGTTATACTGATTGTAGCATCCCCAGGACAGTCTCCAGCTTAGAATTCCCCATATTACTGGAGATATCGTGATGGAGTTTTTTCACTTCAGTCAAAATATTCACGTCTATGCTGTTTTCGACGCAAAGATGCATTACATCTACAAACAGAGCATACAATGAGAGCACATGATACACTGTTGATGTTTGTTTCATTTCTGAGATAATGTTACAGAATGTTTCGGAAAATGAAGATTCCAGGACCACTTTAAATGTTTCGTTTACAATCATTTCCCAATGACCCGGAATAGTACTGCCAGAACGAACGATATCCAAAATGTCTTCTAGTTTACAAACTTCAGCCATTCTGCTTACACGGGGGTCACTACTCATTCTGTTTTCAATCGTCCCCATCATCACACTTATTAAACGGGTAAGGACTACATTATGATCAATATATACAGAGCGTTTTGCATAGTAGTTTCCCATTTTTATTTTACTTAAAGAAAAAAGTCACTGCATTGAACAAGTCCCTGGCTTCTTCTCCATCCGACTGCTGTTTGTTAGTCTTCTTCTTCTTCTCCATCCAACTCTGTATGGATATTTCAAGTCTCTCCTTGAGGCATCTGCATTTTACAAGCTTGTGCAGAAAGGCTTCCGAAGCGCGTCCTATCCTCAGTTTATCCTCGCAAATGCCTTTTTCAATAAGACTCTGGTCAATCACTGCAACGAAGTCGGCGAGCCAAAGTCTTTTCATTAACGCTTTGTAATTGTTTCTGAAGAAGAAATCGGGCATGTCATTCCGACAATCGTGTTGCCTCTGGTCGGGGTTACTGCGTCGGCATTCTTTGCAGATTTCTTTTCTGTACCGATACATCACCATCTCCAGAATATAAAACAATTCCGATTTCACTGTGTCCCTAAACCGAGACTTCTTGACCCGAGGAGTAGCATCAGCAGCAGTAGTACTGCAAGATTCGGGTTTCCCACATGGTGGTGTCGCTGGTGGACTCTGTTCCTGACTGCAACTCGCGGGGGGAGTCTTGGCTTTTCTCTGCTCCATGGCTAGTTTACAACGATCGTCTTAGTGAGGTCCTTCGTTTTAGAAGATTTGTTGAGTGGAGGGTGGGGCTCATTGCGTTGAATGGGGGAGTCAATTATAGAATTGAGAGTTTTTAGAAAAAAAGTTCTTTAAGCGTTGTAGCTTTTTCATCTCATCTCCAGCAATAGGTGAAATTTAAGAATAAGTAATAGTTTGTCATGATTTTACGGAAAAAGTATAGTTTATCAGAAATATGGAAAAGTCATTGTGTACAAATAGTATGTTGAAAATCAAAAAAGAAAACTCAATTCAATACAATTTAATGAATATTTTACCCTGTTCTAAAGTTTTACACCCTTAAAGAAAAACCCCTTCCTTACCAAATACTTCATATTATACCCTTTTGTTAAGTGTTGCGTACATCAGGGTGTATCTCAAAGTATCTTGGTAACATAAAATAACTAAAATATGTAAGTTTATCAGAAAAAAAACCCATTGTTTAACTGAACAAGTGTTGCATACATCAAAGTGTGTCTAAAAGTATCTTAGTAACACAAGAAAAGAGAAAAAAAGCCTTGATGTCAACAAAACTGTATTTTTCCACTGAAATAGCGTTAAAATAAAAAAGTGCCTTTAAAGAAAATGTATTCAGACAAAGTAGGTTTTATTTTCAAAAAAAAAAAAAAGTTTAAGGTTTTGCATACATAAAAAGTGTATCTTACAGTTCCTTTGTGAGAGAATTACACACAAATCTGCCAAGTGTCAGGGAAAATTGTTAAAATCACAAACTTACCTTTTAGAGAAACAGTCTTTAAGAAAAAATCTAATCAGACTGTACTTCATTTTCTAGTTTTAAGGTTTTGCATCCCTCAAAGTGTGTCTAAAAGTATCTTGGCAAGAGAAAAAAGCCAAAATCTGCCTTTAAAAGAATCCGAATTCCTTATAAAGTACTTTATATTCACCCAGTTTCAGTTTTCAGACACCAAACTGTATCTAAAAGTATCTTGGTAACACAAGAAAAAGAGTAAGTGTAATTTCTTCGGTAATGTTACAGAATGTTTCTGAAAAATGAAGATTCCGGGACCACTTTAAATGTTTCGTTTACAATACTATTACATATAGAGGAGAGCTCTTCTTCGGGAACATCCTCTCCCCTACTTTGTACCATCCAGTCATTAAGCCCATATCCATTATCCTGGTGATAATAAGGGTAGGCTACATCAGACTTGGTTTTTCTCAGATCCATGGCTAGTTTTCAACGGTCGTCTTGATGGGGTCCTTCGTTTTAGATGATTTGCTGAGTGGGGTGGGACTTATTGCGTTGAGTGGGGGGAGTCAGTGTAGAGTTGAGAGTTTTTTAGAAAAAAGTTCTTTAAGCGTTGTAGCTTTTTCATCTCATCTCCAGCAATAGGTCATCATTTAAGAACAAGTAATAATTTTGTCAAGATTCTACAGAAAAAAGTCAAAAAAAAAAAGTATAGTACGTCAGAAATATGTAAAAGCCATATAGTATGTTGAAAATCAAAAAAAGAAAACTCAATTCAATACAAATTAATGAATATTTTACCCTGTTCTAAAAGTTTTGCACCCTTAAAGAAAAACCCCTTCCTTACCAACTACTTCATATTATACCCTTTGTTAAGTGTTGTGTACATCAGGGTGTATCTCAAAGTATCTTGGTAACATAAAATAACTAAAATATGTAAGTTTATCAGAAAAGAAAAAACCTTGTTTTATCTGAACAAGTGTTGCATACACCAAAGTGTGTTTAAAAGTATCTTAGTAACACAAGAAAAAGAGAAGAAAGCGTTAATGTTAACAAACACTGGATTGTTCCACTGAAATAATAAATAAATAATTTCAAAAAGTGCTCTTAAAAAGAACAAATGTATTCAGATAAAAGTATTTTGTTAGACTATTAAGTCCACGATGGTTATATTTAACCCCTAACCCATTTGTATTATATGTCTGTTGTCCTAATAAAGCCAGAGTCACCTGAATTAATTTTGTCTCCAGACCTTTTTTATTTTTTACATTTTGTAACAATCTTAAAACATTTGTGGTTTGACTCTTTTTAAAAAAGTTCTTTTTCATCTATCATTTTCAACCAAGCAGCAAGAGGTCAAATGTAAGAACAAGTAATAGTTTGTCACGATTTTATGGGAAATAGTCAGAGCGCGATGTCACATCTTAAAGACAGCTTGAACTGGATAAATGGTTAGTCTTTTTCAAACATACCGTACGTTCTGCATGTTAGTATATCTGGCCCATCGATTTAGACCCTACTGCCCTAGACGCATGCCCTCAATAGGGTAGTCACGCTTTGGAAAGAGGTGTTTCATTTCATAGATCCACCTTGATTGTTATTGTGAAGAGGGACGGGGGAGGAACATTCAGAGGATGAAGAAGCATAAACATAACTTGTTTGTAAAACGGACAGCACGTCAGTTTCAAGAAAGATGACACCGTGTTTATGTATGACATGCAAAATATCTTGAAGTCCTACAAAAAAAAAAAGGGTACAAGTATATTGTGTTGAAAATATCGCAAAAAGTCGTAATATTGTATAATGTATTAGTTGCATGTTGTATTTTTGCTAGCAATCACTATGTAGTTTTTTCAAAAATATAATGGAAAAAAAAAGCGAGAAAGACAAAAACAAAATACGTTGAAAAGGGGATGAGTATCTCTGGCTCTCGGGGGGTTGGTGTGTTAAGAGTCACAGTCTTAAAGAAAATCTGCTCAGAAAAAGTACTTAACTTTCTACCAGTTGTAGAGTTGTCATACATAAAAAACACTATCATAGGTCTAGGAGTGTTTTTAGCTGTAAAATACCTCCACTTTTTAGTTTTCAGCGTACGGTTAAATCTTTCTACCATACATGCCTTTATGTCAATGGCGGTTATATATAATGTTGTATACCATTTTTCTTCAACAAGTTTTGAAAAACTTTATTAAACTTTATTAAAGAATTCTTTCCCCTCAGCTGTTTGTAACTTTTTAGGGATCTCGCTGTGTGTTAAACCTGTATCAAAAAGCGTTGGTAACCTTACCCTTCTTTTTCTTTTTAATGTTTGAGCACAGGTTTTTCTAAATACATTTATGACTGTTAACAAATAATTAAAGCCATCATTATATTCGGACAGCGACTGCATATCACAGAGATCTGCTTGAAATTGTTGCAGCGGTCTGAGTACGAAAACTCTGTTTTCTTACAAAATGCACCAGTGTCGACTTGTACAAATGTATATGGTTTATCCTCTGATAAATATTCTCTGACTTTCTATATATATATATTTAAGTATATTACCCACCTACCTCCCTCTGTTTACAACATGTTTGTCTCCATAGGGGGTTTATGACTTCTCCATAGGGGGTTTGGGGTTTTCCCCCTCCCTTATCCTCTAGCAAAAAGGCTGACTTTTTAAAATATCTGTTTTTTATATGCTTTACTTTGATTTGGAGCACCCAACGGATGGCTGTAAGTTGTCACCGGTGTCTCGCTGATTAAATTCATATCAAGACGTCTCTTGGCCATTTTCTCTCGACTTGAAAATTATTTAAGAGTGACTAAAGACGATGGCTTTTTATTTAGACAGAGGGAGAGGGTGAGGGGCGGGGAAAGTGTGTGTGTGTGTGTGTTCCCCCTCCTCCACCATATGTTCTCTCCCCTCATGTCCTGTCATGTCCTGTTTGCAAAAACAGAGAGGTTTAAATATATGTTTTTAAGATGCCTTACTTTTGATTAATTTCATGTTATTTGCAAGTATTTGTAAGTTACATTCGATACTGTATACAGGATTAACCACACAGGAAGTGGTAAGGAGGCGGGACATATATCCTAGGCATATTAATTGATTGAAAACAACGGCATTTTATTTTTCTCATTTTTTTAATTTTAATTTATTTTTTATTTTGAAAACCGGAAGCGGGGGCGGGACATCCGCCGGAAGCGGGGGCGGGACATCCGGTCGAACGAGGCGGGACTTCCGGTCGAACGAGGCGGGACTTCCGGTTTCAAAATAAAAATAAAAAGGCGGGACTTCCGGTCAAATAAGGCGGGACTTCCGGTCGAAAAGGGGCGGGGCGACCTGTCACTTTTTCTGCATACTAATGAGATTGAAGTGGCATTTGTATTACTACTTACCTCAAAAGGAATTTTATAAAAAAAAGTCCCCTAGAAACCATTCAAATTAATATAATGGGTCTGTAGCCTGTGTGTAAAGACATTGTTTTGTGTTGTAGTCGCATAGACCTTTTACATATACATCACCTATCATTCATTCTGATGCTTTATTCCAAAGGTAATTCAAGGGGAACAACAATAATACAAACTCAGAATAACAAGAAATATTTGATATGTTTAATATAGATGCACCAAAACCAGTGCTAGTGCATTAGTTTCAAAAGGGCTGAATTTGTGGTTTGAACAGGTGGGTTTTCAGTTTGCGACAAAAGCTGTGTAGACTTTCTGCTGTCCTGATGTCGATGGGGAGCTCAGTCCACCATATTGGAGCCAGGATAGCAAACAGGCGTGTTTTGTTGAGGGCTCAACCCAGTCTCACAAGAAAACGTGTAATAACTACGTTGGTCCACAACGTGGGACGTAGTATTTCTACAAAAACGCCTCTGACATTGTAAGATCCCTACGTTTTTGTTCAACATTCATTTCCAATGGCTGGCGTCTATGTCACGTGATCTTCAAATTTCTCCCTGCAGAAAAAGAAAACTTGGCCGACATTCGTTTTATTCTCGGTGGAAAATGCCTATTTTAAGGTTACTTTGGCCATTAAAATGCATTTTGATGTCATTTGATGCGAGAAATATGAGTTGTTATTTCAGATTATGTGTGCAGTGGATATACATGATCTTTAGTTTGCTAGTTATTATGAAGATTACTTCAGGAAATTGTGTCCATTCAACGTTTTCATTGTTACCAAGGTGGTTGCTAGGGACGCTGCTATCGATATTATTTCTGTTATGTTGTGTAACTGTTTAATGGTGTTATCTTTATTGCTACCCCCTTCCCCGTCAATTTATAGTGTTGGTCCACAGCGCAAACTTATTAGTTTAACAAAATCTGCATCTAAAATCGTGGCATACGTTATTTTCCCCTGTGCAATTCTCCATTTACTCAACAATAACACATAATTATCCTTGTGTTTATTTATTTGTTTGATTAATAAACACAAGTTGGAGTCCGTCAGGACCGAGGGTCGGAGCAGCTCATTTGCTTTAGAGAATATTACACCCGGAAGTAAGTATTCTCTCCGCTTCGCTTGACAAACCCAAACCCTGTGATAGTCCTCAAGCTCTGTGATTGAATGTTTGAGTGTGCTCCGAGGGTTACGCCGAGTGTCGAACAGCACTTTCAAATGGGATGGAACCACGGCAGACTGTCCAAAACTGGATTTGAACGGGTCCACCCTGTCCCCCAGTCCCCCACCCCGTCTCCAGAACTACACATGCTGGCTATTGTGTTTCGCAACATGTTCTCTATGGCACTCCTCTACTGGGAATTGTAGTTTTAAAAGGCGTTTTCGTTTTTCCCATAATAAGAAGTTGCCAGTATTAAACTGTGTACATTCCTGGAGGTTAAGGGGATAGGAACACTCAAATCAAACATTTGCGTTACATCAGCATGTGTAACAGTTGTACATATGCATTGGTGTTTATTTGTAAATCATTTAGTATAATCACACAAATTCTGTGTTTTATATTTAATAATTCTGTGTTCTTTATTTATTGAATATTCAATACCTGACAAGGTTGGAGATGAACAACTTGGGTCGCAGGTTCCTCAACAGTGCATTACAAGACATCTATCAATATGTGTGTATACCTCCACTATTAAACTGTTGTATTCTGCACATTTCTTATACTATCTACATACATCTTATAAGAGTATAATACATATGTATAATATCAGTTAAAATAAGTGCTTCAACATAGTTACATTGCTGGTAATAGGCAGCAGGCGTAATTCTCTCAAAAAGTTACTGAAAGATACATTTTTTACTATAAAAGATGAAAACTAGAAACATACACACATATTGATAGATGTCTTGTAATGCACTGTTGAGGAACCTGCGACCCAAGTTTTTCATTCATTGAATAACTACACCGTTTGTGTATATGATATGTCAATAAACCTTAGAAAATCTTGAAATCTTGAAAGGGATGTGCAAAATAGTCATTATATACAGTCTTTAATTAACTATTAGTAGAGAATAACGAGTAATGAATATACTTTATAGGGATCCTATTAATATTTAATAATAAAAATAATGAAATTCAATAACATGCTTTAACCACAAGGTGTCCCTTTACAGTATATCAGCTGTGTACCGTTATGGTGTAAATACAGCCTATCTACCAATTGGATCAAATATAAAAGTCAGCCGAATTAGTGTTGATACTGCAAGGAGACGTATTGTGTGAAAAGAAAAGTAAGATGTTGTTTAATTGCTGATATATTTATGATCCATGTCACGTTTTCAGTTTTGGCCGCAGGTCTTCCAGTTTGTCTAGAAGTCTTCTCATCAGGGCTCTATAAATAGAGAACTACGGCAGATATGTAATATTTAATGCAGCCGAACCGTGTATTACAATGCTGTTATGTGATGACTTTCAAAGAGAAAAGCAAGCACACTCGGAATAAAGTATTATTTTATTTTAAAAAAATGTTTTCGGTCTGTTTCCGGTACTTGTTTATGACGATGTGATGTGAGATGTGAGATGTGAGACTGGGTTGGAGAATTGCACAGTGGAAATAACGTATCTATGCCACAATTTTAGATGCAGATTTTGTTAAACTAATAAGTTTGCGCTGTGGACCAACACTATACATTGACGGGGAAGGGGGTAGCAATAAAGATAACACCATTAAAAAGTTACACAACATAACAGAAATATTATCAAGAGCAGCGTCCCTAGCAACCACCTTGGTAACACTGGGTTAGAAGGCTACCTGAGTCCAGCTCGCAATGAAGGAGCAGCATGCTGATTGGGTGATGCAGAGGGAAGTCCTTCTATCGTAAAGTGGCCTTCAAATGATCAGCGTTAAACAGCTCTGTGCTGACGTAGTCGTTGTGTTTCTATCGAGAGATTGATGAGCAAATCGCAAATCATGTGAAGGCACCTTAAGGCTCCATCGCTACATCTGCCAAGAGTGTCACACTGAACAGGTCGGGCAGGATTTCATTTAAGACAAATTCTTGGCATAGAGTGGCGAAGTCACGCCCATCTACTTCCGGTCCATGGGTCCTTATTTCGGAAAAACAATATATAGAAGTCAATGGAGAGAGAAAACTTATCTTTCGATCCCGTTTGAATTGTGCCATTAATTACACATATGATGTTTGTCAATCTTAAAACATTATTTCCATGTCAAAAAAGTCACAGTTTGTCGTAAAACTGTTGAAATATAAGACTATAAAAAATACGCAACTAGAAAGACTACAAATCCCAGAGTCGCGTAAGTGAGGTCACACCTGTTTTCCTCCACTAAGTGATAGCTAAGATCAGCGCCATATAGATATAATCTATCTATATGGCGCTGGCTAAGATAAGATAACTTTAACAAGATGCCTGTGTGCTTAGTACCAGGTTGTTATCATACCAGCAATGGGTCTTGCTCGTTCTTTCGCTTCCCGTCTGATGAAAGGACCAGGAGTGGCTGGATCAAGTTAGCTACCTAGCTAGTAGATAGCACGTTAGTTAGCATTACAGCCTTGTAATTTTTATTAGCCTTAATATGAAGTAACATTAAGTAACCCAAAATGTTAAACAGTAAGGGTAGTAGTCATATTTCGTGAACCCTTTGAAGAGTACTGTCACCGGTGTGATTCTATAATACACCATTTAAGCCCGGGGGAGAAATGCTAACGCTAGCATCGGCGATCGCCGATCTTTTCTACTTAATGCTATCTGCACAAATGGTTGACATTAAACATTAAAAAGACCAGGCAGTTCAGAGAGAATCGAAGGCAGGCTGGCAGCTTTGCATTACATTACATTACATTGCATTTAGCTGACGCTTTTATCCAAAGCGACTTACAATAAGTGCGTTCGATCAACAAGATATAAACTTGAAGAAAACAGAATCATATAAGTACATCAGGTTTCATAGAGCAAAAACATTTCAAGTGCTACTCAACTGTCTTTAGATAAGCTGGTCCTTTATTAGTATATAAGTGCTTTGTTAATAGTTCTATCGCTCGAAGTGGAGTCGAAAGAGATGAGTTTTCAGTCTGCGCCGGAAGGTGTGTAAGCTTTCTGCTGTCCTGATGTCAATGGGGAGCAGTCCCCCTCGCAGTGAGGGTGCCGCGAGCCGTTTGGCTGATGCAGAGCGTAGTGCACGTGCTGGGGTGTACGGTTTAACCATGTCCTGGATGTAGGAAGGGCCAGATCCATTCGCAGCATGGTACGCAAATACCATTGTCTTGAAGTGGATTCTAGCAGTTACCGGAAGTCAGTGGAGGGAGCGGCGTGGTGTGGGAGAATTTAGGAAGGTCGAAGACCAGACGAGCTGCTGCATTCTGGATGAGCTGCAGAGGTTGGATGGCTCATGCAGGTAAACCAGCCAGGAGGGAGTTTCATTAGTCTCGGCGTGAGATGACAAGACTGGACTAGAACCTGCGTCGCTTTCTGGGTCATGCATGACATTCGTCTGGACGTGTTTCATTGTGGTGATAGTGAGGGTAGTCAATCGTTTTGTCCACAAGACAGTAGTGATGGCCATCTTGATGACGTGTGTTATTCTGCAAGATCAGAGATGTAGTTCATTGAGCGTTTCACACAAACAAATGTGTTACTTCACAGTTTTAGGACACTTTTTTTTTTTGACTTGCAAAATTATCTTTTCAATTGAATGTGTAATTCGTGGCACAATTCAAACGGGATCGAAAGATAATGTTTCTCTCTTCATTGACTTCAATACATAATTTTTTCGAAATAAGGTCCCATGGAGGTCCACCGGAAGGGGAGGGACTTCGCCACTCTATTAATAGAGATAATGAACGCCTGGACAGGAGTGAAATATGTGTGAGAGGATGTGCAGTATGCAAGTTGGCAAGAGGAGAATATGTCCATCTTGCTGCTCGTCTCAGGGAAATTTAAGATGTGTGGAAATGTCCGGAGCGGGGAATGCGGATGATAAAATGTCTGTGACAGTTTTATTGTGATCCAGGAGCATCCTTAGCCAAGACATCAGTCAGCTCGATCCGACAGGCTCTCACAGCTGCTGTTATTTAGACGACAATTCACGACCACCGGTGCCGCCAGGGACATTTGATCTGACTGGCTGGGTTACTGTGTGGGGGTTTAGATGAACATAAATAACTGAGCTTAATGAGGCCTATGATTTTAATATCTCCAGACTTTAAACGTCACATCTGTGCAGCCATAGAGTGCCTGAAACAACACAGCTTGGTTTAGGGGCGACCTGCCGAACAGTGGATGGTCTAATGGTAGAGGCAGTAGCCACCCCATTGGACCTCATCGTACTTGCCAAGTTTCTGGTGACAACTTGAGAAGCTGTGCTGTGGGTTGAGCCCAGCTTAAGGTCTTATTCGCGTCAATCTGTTTTTCTGCAACTGCGTCTTGGTGTTTCCATAAATAAATCATGGACAGTATTCTCGCCCTGTTTGACTGAGAAACATAAGCTTGTTTTATTTATTGCCAGACAGTTACCCTCAGGTCAGGTCTCAACTCAGCAACCAAGATTGGAGTTCCTCACCACCATCGTAAAATTGTTTTATTACACATCAAAGTTTGCCTATAGCTGATGGAATATACCACTGTATATCAAAAAACTTGTATGCTGTAGTTGTGGCTTCAGAAGCTCCAGGTTTCGGTTCAAAAATACAAACTTCAAATGTCCCTCTTTTCATAGAAACAAATAAAAATGCTGGCAACAGTGATTTTGCTACTGATCAAAGTGTATCAGACATAAGCTACTCTCATCAAGCCACTGTTGCAAACCGTTTCCAATAAAAACCCTAGGAAACAGAACACAGACACAGCTACATAGTGTAGAAGATCTAGAGCAGTGGTTCTCAACTGGTCAGGCCTCGGGACTCACTTTTTTCCTTTGTCAATAAATCGCGACCCGAAATTTTGAAACACTCAAATCTATTCAACAAAATATCGTGCTGTAATATATACGCTTTTCAGCATACAATGTTAATTAAAGTGAAGTACAGTGCATATATCCCTTATATCCCTTCACAGAACTAAAGTATACTTTAAAAAAGATTTAATGAGATGATGGAATGAAAGCTGAACTGTATAACATAAAAAGGCACACATGCTGAAAACCCAACCCCAGAAGGGGGGTCTGGGGGGATTCTCCCCCGGAGAATTTGAGAAATACTAACATATAAACTACGCATTCTGGTACACTCTGAGAAGAAAATAAGTAAATCTATTACTACCCGACATATTAATAATATTTTATGCCATTGTTTGTTTTTCACTTTGTTCTGACAGCTTGCTGCTCCACACAGAGAGAAGAGCAAAGAGGAGAGAGTCTGTGTGAATTACTTTAAATTGTGGGTAGGGTAGATAGCTCCCATTGTTCTGTGACCTGTCAATCATCAAACCGGGGGTCATATTTCATTATGTATTCATTTTTATCTGAAGTTGTACCCATGGATGTATAAAGAATAGTTCTACCGCAAAGTTATAGAGAGGCGAAGTCCCTCCCCTTCCGGTGGACCTCCATAGGACCTTATTTCGGAAAAAGTATGCATTGAAGTCAATGGAGAGAGAAATATTATCTTTCAATCCCGATTGAATTGTGCCACGAATTACACATATGATGTTTGTCAATTTAAAAGAACATTTTGCAAGTCAAAAAAATGTAAATGTGTCGTAAAACTGTGAAGTAACACATTTGTTGTGTGAAACCTCTCAGCACATCTCTGGTCTCGCACAATACCAACACCAAGATGGCCAAGTTGGCACATTTCACCTCTTTCTTTCAGAATGAGGAGAATAGTATTAAAAGAGGTGAAAATCACTACAAGTCTGGGCACGTTGAGAGCTGTACATATATGAAAGGGGAGTTAGTCGGTTCTGTAAGAGCCAGCATGCGGGACCGGCTTTACAAGGTTTCGGTGAGTAACATGAGTGCAATGTGTAACGTTAATGTCAGCTAGCTAACATTAGCTAAGAAGGTACACTAACGTGTTTTGTTTTAGCAACTAGTTTTCTCGTTAAGAACTTCGTGGTCTCTGTGTATGCTGTGGATAACATTAGTGTTCACAAGAACAAGGTACACTCCTGTGTTTTGTTTTAGTTGCTCTTCAGATTGAAGCGGCCAGTTTTATCTCGACTACTTATGTTTACATCTCGTTGTGTCATTTGAGTTTATTTGCTGTGTGTAGATTCAAGGATTTTGGTTATCTTGTCAATTTGTTTGGTTATCTAGGCACAGCTGTGTGTGACTCCCTCTGGTACACCGGTATGTGTTTTCCTAATGTAGAGAGCATTGATTAATTAATAAACTACACACTGAGTGACCATCCTTTTTTTTTGTTGATCAAATGTTTTTATTCATACACATTTAGAAAAATACAATGTACAATCACAACCAATACAACACAAATTAAAACTGCGGTCACAGACGTGCACGCAGTTGTGGGCGGGCCTTCGCGTCCGAGCGCCTGTCGGGGAGGGTCGCCGGTCGTCCCGGCGTCCTGCAGGCGTGCTGGAGTCGTGGTAAATGAGCTGCGTGTGATCTGACCAGGAGGTATTAGGCTTGTGTGTTAGTGGTTCTGGCTGTGTAAGCAGGGTGTTGATTTGTGGTTGATGTTATAGTTGTTGAATGGAGGTATAGTTAAGAGTTGTTTGAGTTTTTACGGGATATATTTGGCGTGTTAAAGAAATGTGTACAGTCCAACAATAGTTCAAGCCACTACAGGGATTTGAACCCTGTCTCATATGAGAGTCCATACCAGTGGTGTTTGCTTGTTGTGGCTGTGTGTATTGATCAAAAAGCAAACCTGCAATACAGTTGTTAATGTGATGTTGTCAATGGCACAACAATGATGTGTGAAGCTGTGTGTTGGGTAATAGTGATGTATGACTAAATATGTAGTTGTAACATATGTATTGCACTGTATTGCAGGATAAAATTGATCTGACGTAATTGGGAACAGCATGCTATGTAATGTTAAATGTCCTGTTAGCAGGGCAGTGGGGTTTGCTATAAGCATGAAAGACCTCTCCATTCCCTGTGTAGTAAGACATGTAGGTGATTAGGTGTGGTATGGGAGAGAAGAAAAAGTAAAACAGTTTGTGAACTGGAATGGAAATAGTGAAATGTTGGTGTGATTTATTTAGTGTATGTAATTAAACAGAGTGATTGGTGTTGTGTGAGAAGTGATATGTGTAGATGTGGGAATGTGGATGGATTATGCAGACGTTTTTGCAGAAAGTGGAACAACCTGTGGAAATGACTGTAAAGTAATGCACAGTAGGGTTGGTTACAAGTGCAAGATGACACAGAATTAGTTGGGGTTTGTTGTGAACAATGTTATGCCTGAATATGTGATGGGAATCTTGGCTCCCACACACGACTTGTGATATGGCTCTGAAAAAGCAGTTGCCATCAGCGACAATGTCGTCAGTTGAGCACGGGGCACCGAGGGCGGCATACAATCCACCGGGGGGTGCCCCATTGTCCGTGTAGTGCACCTGTAACTGATTACTCAAAGTGTGTGCCACGTCTTTGGACAACACATAGAACTGATATGCTGGCATTGTCGTTACACCAATGATTGTAACATCTTCGTCGTCCATACTGTGTGTGGCGCCTACCAGCTGAACAGGACTTGGGGCAAGTATGTCCAGATTCACTTCACAATCAGGCTTGGCAAGTATGTCTGTACACTGGCGCAGTAGGTGTTGCTGTGTGTGTACTGCATCAGCATCAATATCAGGAGGTTCTGAGGTGGGCGGCGTAGCACTGACATCAGAAGAAGTGCGGCGGCTTGAAATCATCACTGTGCTGTTCAGAGTAACTCCTGTTATCTCAAAGTTGGCTCCGAATGTGGATTGTGTGTAGCCACTGCAAAGACGAATGTGAACACATATGTCGTCCACAGTCCTGTAGCATAGCAGTAAGCTTTTTCCTGTTGAACTGGGCTTGCCTTTGACGTCACGTGCATGCGAGTCAACAACAACATACTGTCCGTCCTGATGGAATATAGCACAAGTAGTTGTTGCAACAGTGAGGAAGCATTGATTGTATGTGGCAAAGATCTTGTTAAGACTGGCCTTTAAAGGGAATGCAAGCCCAAGACGGTAGAGCTCACCGGTGTCCTTAAACAGATCTCCACTGACGGGGCTGCTGCAGTCCAACGTGTATGTGTAAGGTGGTAAAGTGACAGTGGGTGGCAAATCAGCAATCAGAAGATGTTTTGGACAGATCAGATATGCAATGGCTTCTAGCCAGGAAAGAGTACAGCTTGTTCCCAGCATTGAGAACCTCATCAAGTTGTAGTCTGTTCCAAGTCATGACCGATTTCCCCTTGTGACAAGCCATAGCGGCCAAAGACATGGCAACACATTGACGTCCTGCATGTGCACGTTATTTGGGGTGGGCTTGATGGAAATGCCCTTGAACATATCTGACATGTTCAGGGGGCGCTGTACAATGACTGGGACTCAGTACTTCAGGCACAGTGTGACTTGGCAGTAGTGTTGCACGGTGTACCGATACTTGAAAGGTACCGCGATACCCTGCCGTTAAAAACGGTACGATTCCTCCGTTTCATTAGTATCGGTACTTTAAGAATGACGGGGGAAAGTACTCCCGTGAAAAAGTGCCGTTTTAATAAGAGCCGTGTGTGTTCAGCGCTCTGCTTCCACTCCCTGCACTGCAGCCGTGCCTGCAGTCCCGCTCCTCTCACGCTGCAAGCACGTTCTAAGTCCCTCCCCTCTCTCGTGCACGCGGCCACGCGCTAGCTGCCAGAGCATGTGAGAAAACGAGAAGCATGGCTGCAAGTGGGAGTGCAACTGCCGCTGCGCCTCGGCTTGTTGACAAAAAAGACGCCAGAAGTCTGTGAACGGGCCGTTCAGGTGTTCAGAGCAGAGCTTCCTGTCGGAGCAGCAGAGCGTGATGTGCACTGAAAAGTTTTTCTGTCGCAATATTATCGTTGAGCAAACTTAACTAGCAAACTAGCATCACTATCTGCTAACGTTAGCTTTAGCCTTTGTTTTCTATTAGTTTTTTTCATAGGATAAACGTTAGCTTTAGCCTTCGTTTTCTATTAGTTTTTTTCATAGGCTATAAACGGAGGTGGTATAAGTATATATCTTGTACTTGAGTAAAAGTAGAAGTACCAGAATGTAGGAACAATCCTGCAATCAAAATGTTCCTCAAATAAAAGTACAAAAGTATTATCATCAAAATATAGTTAAAGTAGCGACAGTAAAAGTAGAAGCACCAGAGTGTAGGAATACTCTGTTACAGTAAAAGTACTGCATTCAAAATGTTCCTCAAGTAAAAGTAAAAAGTAGCGACAGTAAAAGTAGTCGTTGTGCAGATTGGTCCGTTTCAGAATAATATATCTGATGTGTTTTATAATGATTGATCATGAAAGTGTTCTCGAAGCTGGTGAAGGTGCAGCTAGTCTGAAGTATTTTCCCACACCACGCCGCTCCTCCGCTCCTCCGCTCCTCCGCTCCCTCCACTGGCTTCCGGTAACTGCTAGAATCCACTTCAAGACACTGGTACTTGCGTACCATGCTGCGAATGGATCTGGCCCTTCCTACATCCAGGACATGGTTAAACCGTACACCCCAGCACGTGCACTACGCTCTGCATCAACCAAACGACTCGCTGCACCCTCGCTGCGAGGGGGACCCAAGTTCCCATCAGCAAAAACACGTGGGTTTGCTATCCTGGCTCCAAAATGGTGGAATGAGCTCCCCATTGAAATCAGGACCGCAGAAAGCTTACACACCTTCCGGCGCAGACTGAAAACTCATCTCTTTCGACTCCACTTCGAGCGATAGAATGACTAACAAAGAACTGCTAACAGAGCACTTATATACTAATAAAGGACTGGCTTATCTATAGCCAGTTGAGCAGCACTTGAAACGATTGGCTCTTTGAAACCTGATGTTCTTATATGATTCTGTTTTCCTCAAGGTTGTGTCTTCCTGGTCGAATGTACTTATTGTAAGTCGCTTTGGATAAAAGCGTCAGCTAAATGCAATGTAATGTAATGTAAAAAAGTACTTTGTAGACTGCAGGGTAGCTGGTGGATTTACTCCAGGTGGAACTAAAGTCTGATTTAACACTTGATTATATCTCACATCATTCATCCACATCTGTAGAGTAACTAAAGGTATTAAATACATGTAGTGGACGAAAAGTACACCATGTACCTCTGAACTGTAGTGGAGTAGAAGTACAAAGTAGCAAAAGAAACATTGAAATACTTAAATAAAGTACAAGTATCTCAAAATTGTACCCAAGTAGTACTTGAGTTTATGAACTTAGTTACACCAGTGGCTATACAGATAGAAAGACTAAGCCTTGCACAGAGGCATGAAAATACATTTTCAAAATGCTCATCAGTGCTGCCAAAATGTTAAACTCACTGCTACACAATTAAAATAAATGCTTTTATATATATTTATATTAGATGTGACTCTTTGGCGTTTCTGTTCTTAGTAACACTGCTGCTTTAGTTGTTCTGACTGCTAAAATCATCTCTTATTCCTCATTTTAAAGCCGATATTCCGCGTTTCCCTTTTTTTAAGAAAAGTATCGAAAAAGAATCGGAATCGCAATTCTTGACTTGGTATCGGTATCGAAACCAAAATGTTGGTATCGTGACAACACTACTTGGCAGTAAGTGTTTGCCGTCATTTCCGTTTGGGCACCACTTGTTAAGGGGCACAAAGCACTTTGTCAATACAACACCTTTGGCTGTTGACAATGGGCGGCTGTCATTGGGAGATGTGCTACTGAAGGTCACTTCGGAAGATGTAGTGTGCACCCTTAGTGCAACGTTATCGGCTTTGTGTGAATGACTTGCCACACCATGTAGTGCCGCCTTGGCATTCACAGTGATGACGCTGAAGTCAGGAGCTTGGTAAGTGTGTGACAAAGCAGTGATATACAGCATGAGGTCATCGAAGGTGGTGTGCAGAACAGCCACAGACCTGCCACATGACATGTGCACTGCACTGGAATCACCAGGCTGAAGATGCACAACAGAGAAGTTTTCATTGTGCTTGATAATCGCACAGTAGAATCCACCTATGTCTAGCAAACATGATGCATGTGACAGCAAAGCCAGTTGCAAAGCTTCATACAGTGCAGAACACTTACCATCAGACAGGGTGACGTTGCAAAGACCTTTAGTCTCAGTGCCCATGGAGAAAGTCCAGAGAGAGTCAAAGATGTCAATGTGTCCTTTAAATCCTGGGGCCAGCACTTCAATGTCCAGCTTCTGTGCTTCCATCTGAACGGAGTCCAGCACTGAACCCTTCCATGTGCAGACACATGAAAGTGTGTGTCGTATCAATGCAGCAAGAGCACGCAACTTGGCCCTTGGTTGTCCTTTAATAGGCAATGTAAACCACCTGTTACCAACTGTCGTTGGCTGGATAATAACAGAGGAAGGCAATGTAGCACATGTGACACTGACCTGTGTTGTGAGGAGGAACTGCTTTTCGAGTGAAGTGACTCATCTTTTGCCTCTTCAGCCTTGGCATCCTCACATATATCTGAAACGTACAGAAAAACACTGTTACACATCATGGGCAGACGTCATTGGTCATGTAACGACTGCTCATGTGTTAATTGACAATCATGTCAGTTATGTAGCATGACAGTAACTACTTCATAAGCAATATGGCATGACACGTAACATGCCGTGATGTAGAGGGTGCACAGCATATTACCTCATGATATGACCATTTGCTTGGGGACATTAAGCAACACAGATGTGTGAACGAGCAACTCAGAAATGGTGGTTGTTGGAGAGCAGATATGGTAGACTACCGTCTGAAATGTGTGACAAGGACGTTCCACAAACTTCTCAGTTCCTGATTGGCAGTAGTTTGGTAATGGATTGGCATTACCCAAGCTTGGCTGCTGACAGCGTGTCCTTTTACGCTATGCAGCTTTAAAAGTGAATGGGTGAAAGTGCAATGACTGGAAGTGCAGATGTAAGCCTTACACTGACATTGTAGAGATGACTAAGATGTGTTATGTGTATGTGATGAGATTGACACATGAAAAGTCAATGAGGAAATGCAGTAGACCACACGTAGGTGACATGGTGTCGTGGGCCATACTAAACAGATACATGGCTATTGCACAGCTAGTATTAGCTACAGTGACCTTCTGTGTATCTCTGTCTCTCTGTCTGTCTTTCAGCATGTAAATAACAGAGCAATACATCGTGGGACGTACATACGTGCAAGTTAGCTAACAGCGCTGCTCCTGTCCTCGTCCCACACACACCCTCTTGTAGCCATGATTACAACCAAGACACACTTGTCACTAATAGCTCAGGGTATGATGTGATAGGTCGTAGCACAGAAAGCACAGAGAGAGAACTCCTAAAACCACGAGACATGAGTTATTGTGATTCAAACGGCAGCTCACTATTATGTAACAAGTCTTTCTATAGGCTTATTGAAATGTGGGGTGACGTACATAGTCACAAGTCCTGAGAAATGGATTTCTCTGCTGTTAGAGAGCTATCATAGTGAATCAATATTGACTGTGAATGTATGCAAACATGTATGGCATATAGCTGTGTAACAGCAGTAAAATCCATGTCTCACTTATTCTGACTATGTACTTAACCCCAAATTAAATTAGAAATATTGGCAGAAATACAGCTTTCCCACTCAATACAAGTGGAACCTGGCTCCAGACGGTGTCCTAGGTTTATATAGTGTCTGATGTGATGTGTGGGATGTGCTTGTGCTTATGTGTGTTTAGCATGCTAAGCTAACGTTAGCTCATGTTGACATGCTGGCCTAATGTAATGTATTAATCTCTGCTGTGTGTAATGTGAATCAGCAGAACATGAAGAGAAAGTCAACAGACATGTTTTTGTTTGTTTAAGAGGAAGATGCGTAAAAGGACAGCCAGAGCTGGCAGAGGAGCAGCAGCATAGGGCTAGGGAGGAGGAAGAGCAGGAGAAAGAAGAGGAGGGAGAGGAGGACGAAGAAGAAGAGGAGAAGGAAGAAGATGAGGGAGATGAGGAAGAGGAGGAGGAGGAGGAGAAAGATGAGGAGAAAGATGAGGGAGAGGAGGAGGAGCAGGAGGAGGAGAAAGATGAGGAAGAGGAGGAGAAAGATGAGGAGGAGGAGAAAGATGAGGGAGAGGAGGAGGAGAAAGATGAGGGAGAGGAGGAGGAAGATGAGGGAGAGGAGGAGGAGGAAGATGAGGAGAAAGATGAGGGAGAGGAGGAGAAAGATGAGGGAGAGGAGGAGGAGGAGGAGGAGAAAGATGAGGAGGAGAAGATGAGGAGGAGGAGAAAGGTGAGGGAGAGGAGAAAGATGAGGATAAGGAAGAGGAGGAGGAAGATGAGGAGGAGGAAGATGAGGAGGAGAAAGATGAGGAGAAAGATGAGGAGGAGGAGAAAGATGAGGGAGAGGAGGAGGAAGATGATGAGGAGAGAGGAAGATGAGGAGGAGAAAGATGAGGGAGAGGAGGAGGAAGATGAGGAGGAGGAAGATGAGGGAGAGGAGGAGGAGGAGAGAGGAGGAGGAAGATGAGGGAGAGGAGGAGAAAGATGAGGGAGAGGAGGAGGAGAAAGATGAGGGAGGTGAGGAGAAAGATGAGGAGAAAGATGAGGAGGAGGAGAAAGGTGAGGAGAAAGATGAGGAGGAGGAGAAAGGTGAGGATAAGGAAGAGGAGGAGGAAGATGAGGGAGAGGAAGATGAGGAGGGAGAGGAGGAGAAAGATGAGGATGGAGAGGAGGAGGAGGAGGGGGAGAAAGATGAGGATGAGGAGGAAGATGAGGAAGATGAGGAGGAGACAGATGAGGAAGATGAGGGAGAGGAAGATGAGGAGCTCTGAAGAAAGATCCGGAACAATTTAACAAGGGAATCAATTGGGAGCTAACTGGACTTTTTGTCACTTCATACCCTCAAGAGGCATTTTGTTTAATATAAAACATTTTTGGGGGAGAATTTTGAGCTGTCCTGCACTCTGTTTTGAGATCAAAGCACTCTAGAGTTAACGAGCTGCTCCATCCACATCTAATAGCTGAAGGTATTGTGGTCATTTGAAAGTTGGAATGAAGTGTCTGGCTGAAATTATGTGGAAGGAGATGCATTTGGCGCAAAGTGTAGGAAAAGTGGATTTGAAGGCATCTCCCATTGACTTCAATGTTAAAAAAATTGTTTAAAAAGCTGAATATTTCAAAAAGTATGAAATATTTTTGAAAAAGTTGAAGGTTTCTTATCAATTGCTGAAAAGGTTGAATAGTTTAATATTTGAATGGTTTCTGTAGCTGAAAGTAAGCTGAAGTTATGGAGAGCCAAAGTATTGGCTGAAATAATAAGGGGAAGAATAAAGTTTTGAAGTACTATAGTGGAATGCTGTAAACAGCATTCGCACTAACTAGACAAACAGTCAATACAGGCGATGACGTGACGTTTGCGCGTCCCCGCGAACAGGGCGTCAATGTTTGCAAGGCTTCTATCTGCGGCATAACACCGGCTCAAAGCTAACTATAAACATAAATACTAAAGTGTAAAACACAGCAAAACTATATTCATAAATGCAAGTGTAAAATAGTGTGGACAATTGTAAACATGGATGGAGACTAAAGTATCCACAACATAAAATAATATATTAAATATAACCTCAATCTTTCTTCTAGACATGTTAAAAGCTTGCTTGAATGGGTTATAGGTTTATTTTGTTCTCTCGTCTTTGAAATATATAAGGAATGTGTTGTTTGAGTCTAGTAGAACGAGGGTATTACAATTGAGCAATTTCTACATGTATTATGTATTGATCATGTATTCTTAATACCATTACAAAATAAACATGTAATAATGTTTTAGAGGAGGACCTCAAGCTAGCAAACTCAATTTCTTGCTTTAAATCTCTTAAAAGTAAGGGGCTTTTTCCTAACTGATGGTGTTTGTTATTGCTTTATAAATTCATGTACGTTTATGATTTTTTTATGTTGGGTGCCATTCATTATCAACAAGAGATAAGATAAGTCAAAGAAGTACTTTATTGATGGCAGTATAAAAATACAAATGTTGTATCAAAAAGGCATGCCATTAAACAATACAAATAAAAAATGTAAAACTGTATTGCAGCCAGCATAAATATACATGGAATTGTAAATATAAAATGAACATTTTAAAGAAAATAAATAAACAAGGAAGTACAAATGTTGCATTTAAAAATGAACTAGATACAAAATATATAATATGTACAATAACTATTAAGGTTTTTGAAGTATCACGGAGGATACTGGCCAGTCGGCTGCCCAGTCATGGTGCCGTTCCTGCTGGGCCCGATCCTCTCCTCCTCGTTTCCTCTTGCCTGGGTGACAATAAGATAATAATTAGCAATAAGGAAAAAACACAGGACAGGTACAGGTCACACAAGGATATAAGAATAACATGTATAAACAGAACAACAGTAAGGTGAACTAAAGAAAGTTCTGGCCCTAGATGTTTACAATGATTGTGAAAGTGAATTACATTATGTCCAGCCTGTTGATAATGAATATAAATGTATGTATATGATAGGATGTCACACACAACTGTACTAGCTGCTTACTAGCAGAACGGCCCGTTCACAGACTTCTGGCGTCTTTTT
Organism: Pseudochaenichthys georgianus; assembly: GCF_902827115.2. Taxonomy (NCBI): domain Eukaryota; kingdom Metazoa; phylum Chordata; class Actinopteri; order Perciformes; family Channichthyidae; genus Pseudochaenichthys; species Pseudochaenichthys georgianus. Next base: position 7,285,524 of record NC_047518.2, read on the forward strand.
TGTCAACAAGCCGAGGCGCAGCGGCAGTTGCACTCCCACTTGCAGCCATGCTTCTCGTTTTCTCACATGCATTTCCACACAGTGGTATAGCTTATTTTAATTACTGTTGATGGATGATCCAAGGTTTAAAAAAAAAAACAAAACACAATTCCAGTCGCTTTGCCATTTCTTACAATTTCTTACAATTTCTTAGTCAATCTCTCTCTCTCTCTCTCTCTCTCTCTCTCTCTCTCTCTCTCTCTCTCAGCCCTGGTCGCGTCTATCGTTATTCCAACCCAGTTTAGATTTAACCACGCCCACTTCCGCATTACGCAAGAACGTAGCTCTACGCGATAGCGTCATAGACTTCTTCGGCAGTTATAGCGGTCGCGGTAAAGCAGGATATTGAATAGTTGTCTTTCCAAAGGATTTGTTGACTGAAAGTAAACGATACTATTTTATATATATATATTTATATACATTTATTCATATACACACACACTTATATATGTACTCACACATGTATTTATTCATAAATATACACAGATGTATTCATTTATACACACACAGCATTATTTAATGATACTGTTTTATATATATATATATATATATATACACACACACATTTATTCATAAACATATAAACACACACTTATATGTACTCACACATGTATTTATTCAATATTCTGCACTTACACCAGCTGATAAGATATTTAAATGATGATAAAACACCAGTAATACAATCTCAGGACTCTTCGATATGGCTTTGATCGTTTACTTTCAGTCAACAAATCCTTTGGAAAGATTTGTTAAACGGGGCTACCCGCTGCAGTGGAAATGCGCCATTAAAAGAGCCGGCTCTTTGACCCGGCTCGTTCACGACCGACACATCACTAGTAAGAGGGGGGGGGACGGCGTTCCCCCACGTCCACAATCACTACACCAAGCAAGCCATATGTTGTTCATCACTTTGGTTTAAAAGGCCCCCATATCAGCATGAGTAATAGCAGTGGCTGTTGTATCAAGTTGGCCTGTAGAAACGTCGCCGGAAAGAAGGGTTTCTATTCACTTCGATGACTGACGTTATCTGGCCGTAGCCTACGTGCCGTGGACACGCGGATAGCTCGATGACTGTGTTGTTGGTGGGGGTGAGGCAGCAAGTGAATGCAAATCTGACCGGCACAGGGAAAGCCCTACCTGACTTAAGCCACTCCCTGAAGTCTGTATTCTTCTTCGTGTTTTTTGGTGGTTGGCTAACCAGGTTGCAGGTGCATTACCGCCTCCAACGGAACGGGAGTGTGCACAACACAGTTATATGCAACAACTTATTGCGGTAACTAATGGCGTTACTAGTTACCTATTCCCATTAATTAACGCCGTTATAGTTACTGTGATTGAAATGGGTGCGTTACTGCGTTACATTATGTGATCCAACTGAACCCTTGCCTTATGGCGAAAATGCACAGACACACTTGCTAACACACACAAATACACAACAACGCCCACCACCAGCACATACACATGCACACAATGGCACATGCAAGTATCAGCGAGAGCAGCAGTGCATTTACAACTTGGAGATATAAGCACTATTGTGAATTTGTGGGGATAAAGGACGCACAAAATATTACAGATATATATATATATAAAGTAAACACTAGATGAGTGACCCGCACTGCTGGCCAATGGAGACTGACGTCGCCACATGGCGCCCATCGTGGCACAGGCAGCGCGCTCATTCATAACATCATGTATATGGTGCACGATTGAAATAACCGTAGATTGCTCAGTTATCAACCAATTTCCTAACTGTTGCAGTTGTTAGACACATCGAAGATGTAGTCATGATACTGCATACTTATATGTATAGTTATGACCTTCTTTTCTCAACATCTCTTGTTGTCTCCTGTATCATAGCCATGCTAATAACGTTTATACTAAACCCATCCGTTAGTAAATCAGTCAAGATTTACGCAACATAAGAGTGTTTTCGTGCAGATCACTCACCTTACAACAGCTGTAATGTAGTTGTTGACTGTGTCAAGATGGCCGCCAGTGACCTACGCTGGCAACTCCCCCTTGAGCCATCTAGTGTTTATATATCTACGGTAGTAATGACCAGTGACCCATATGGAACTTGGCTATACATTAAAAAAGAACTATATTCCAAACAGCCTACAGCTGATAACAGTCTGTCTGATAATAATCCGGTCTAACACCACGTCAATGGTAATACATTACAATATCACGTCAGTCATTACCAGATACCTCACGAGACGTATTTCAGTGACAGCTTCGTGCCATTAGCAGTTAATGTATACATACTAGCAACTGTAGACATTATAATAACTCTACTCCAAACAATCTAGAGTAATTGACAGAGGTGCAGCACCAAACAAAACGCTATAAACTGACTCAATGAAACCAACAAGGCAATGTACATCCTCCCTAAAAAGCTGCACTGCGAAGTTGTCAGCCCTGGACAGTATGCAGGGCCATCCCTGGCCAACTTGGGGCCCCAAGCCACATTGTGAGATGAACCCCCCCCCACCACCACCACCGACAGGAGTGACAGTACTTGAGTAAATGTACTTAAATACTTCCTGTGTCACATGCGGAGACGGGCTGTGTTTGTGTTGTTTACTAACAAGACTGTCATGGCGGCGGCGGAGCTCAAGTCTAGTTTCTCCACCTGGAGATATTCTCACTATTTCACTTTTGTCGAGCACAAAGAAAAGAACGTTTCTGTTAAATGTAAATTGTGTCCTGGCGGGTCAAAGAGCATATCTACTGCCCAAACCAGTCATTCAAATCTCTTAAAACATCTGCAGAAACAACATGCTGAGGACGAAGCTAGTAGCTAAGACCAGAGACTCAGCCGACGCCACTCCACCTGCACCTGCACCTAAGCAACAGCGGCTGGATTTTAACCAAGGGACTGCTAGCCAGGGACAAGTCGATAAAGCCGTCGCACGGTATGTTGTAGAACACATGCAGGCTGTTGCTACAGTGGAGTCACCTGCTTTCAGGGAGCTAGTTAGCATGATAGCATGTCCGGGCGGCACACAGCATATGGGACGGATTTTTGTTTCCAACTACCTGGAGAAAGAATATACAAACATGGAAAGCCAGCTAATATCGATGCAATCCAGATTGCATATAATGCATGTCAAGTTGATCAACAGATTGTATTATTCTCCAATGCAATAACAGTACTGAAATGAAGGCTATAAGGGCATTAATGGGAGCCCTTTTTTAAGTAACTAAGAAGTTACTTTTCACAGTAACACATTACTTTTTGGTGTAAGTAATCAGTAAAGTCACTGAGTTACTTTTGAAATGAAGTAACTAGTAATGGTAACAAGTTACTGGTTTTCAGTAACTAGCACAACACTGTTGTCAACACAGTGACTTTTGTATACAGTGAGGTAAATGGTAAATAAATAAACCACTTCGACTAATAATGACAATCATAATCATAATCAATTCAATATAATAAATACTATATTATTTTATTATCATATAGTTGAAATATAGTCAAGACAAAACATACTTGTTAGTTGCTCAACATCATTGCTAGCAGTGTGTGAGCGTGTATGTGTGTGTGTGTGTGTGTGTGTGTGTGTGTGTGTGTGTGTGTGTGTGTGTGTGTGTGTGTGTGTGTGTGTGTGTGTGTGTGTGTGTGTGTGTGTGTGTGTGTGTGTGTGTGTGTGTGTGTGTGTGTGTGTGTGTGTGTGTGTGTGTGTGTGTGTGTGTGTGTGTGTGTGTGTGTGTGTGTGTGAGAGTGAGAGACAGATGATGTGGAAGACAGAGTAGCGTATCTGACATGTAAATGTTGGAAAATTGTACATTGTAGGCTGTGAGCTCCCTGTTTGAGCGACTGACTATTCCTTCGCAATGTAGCATCGCCTTGGATATGGTCTGAACTGGTCCAGGAATGGAATTTTTCCGATAATTTCCCTAAGAGCAGTCAATCAATGTTTATTTATATAGCCCAATATCACAAATGTTACATTTGTCTCAGTGGTCTTCACAGTGTGTACAGAATATCAGTATAACAAGACGACACCCTCTGTCCTTAGACCCTCACATCGTACAAGGAAAAACTTCTGGAGAAAACCCACAGTTTAAAGGGAAAAATGGGAGAAACCTCAGGGAGAGCAACAGAGGAGGGATCCCTCTCCCAGGACGGACAGACGTGCAATAGATGCGGTGTGTAAATTGAAAAGATAATTCATTTGCAACATAGGTAGTCAAAATGTGTGGAAATGCATGTGTGTATAATAGGAAGATGAATCCACGAGGATATCCATCCAGGACCTATGATCCAGGACCACAGCCACGACTCAAGATCCAGGGCTCGCGATCCAGGACACAGGACCGCAGGATCATCCATGTCTCCGGATCCCGGCGTATAGAGACACCAAAAAGAAAGAAATTTGGGGAAGCTTGGTTAATCGGAACATGAGAGTACACAGGTATAGACAGAGACAAGGAAGAAGTAAGATGTCCCCCGACAAACTAAGCCTATATCAGCAAAACTAGGGGCTGAATCTAATCAGCCCTAACTATAAGCTTTATCAAAAAGGAAGGTCTTAAGCGCACTCTTAAAAACTGATGGGTGTCTGCCGCCCGAACACAAATTGGAAGCTGATTCCACAAATGTGGAGCTTGATAGTGTGGGAAAATGTGCGCAAAATGCATGAAAACGGGCCATCTTTGGAAATTGCCATTTTTGTGGGGGGCGGGGCTAATCAAAAGCCCTTTGAAATATGTGTTCCATCATAATTGCAATGTGTATACAGCGTTTCGTGAATATCTGGAAAACTATATGCGAGTAGTTTGGAGTCATTTGAGACATGTAAATCATCAAAAATGGTACATTCTCTGTTACGTTCGCCCCGATTGAGCTAGCAACTATTTTATTGGCAATTTAACATGATATTGGATATGGGCTTAACTTGTCCTGGACTGGAATTTTCCCGATCTTTTCCCGAGGAGGTGTTTGCGAAAAAGCGCTTAAAATGCATGAATAACACAGATTTTTCAAAATGGCCGACTTTCTGGGGGGCGGGGCTAATGGAAGCTATTTTGAAATATGTCCGCAATTCCATCAGTAATGTCTGTGGCAAGATTGGGGTAGTTTGGAGAAACTATATGTGACTATCGCACAATAGGGGGCGCTACTGAGCTGGTGTACAAAAATGTACATTTTTTTTGTACAGTCTGGAAAAAGACGTGGGTTGTGACGTGTGTTCCAAGTTTTGCGTCCGAAAGTCATTTTAGCGATTTTGTGGCATTTAAATCGTCAAAATTGGTACATGTTCCGTTAGCTTCCGAGCTCCCCGTTTGAGCAGTCGACTATTCATTCGCAATTTAGCATCACATTGGATATGGGCTGATCTTGTCCTGGTTTGAAATTTTTCCGATCATTTTCCTAGGACAAGTATGCGAAAAAGCGCTTAAAATGCATGAATAACACAGATTTTTCAAAATGGCCGACTTTCTGGGGGGCGGGGCTAATGGAAGCTATTTTGAAATATGTCCGCAATTCCATCAGTAATGTCTGTGGCAAGATTGGGGTAGTTTGGAGAAACTATATGTGACTATCGCACAATAGGGGGCGCTACTGAGCTGGTGTACAAAAATGTACATTTTTTTTGTACAGTCTGGAAAAAGACGTGGGTTGTGACGTGTGTTCCAAGTTTTGCGTCCGAAAGTCATTTTAGCGATTTTGTGGCATTTAAATCGTCAAAATTGGTACATGTTCCGTTAGCTTCCGAGCTCCCCGTTTGAGCAGTCGACTATTCATTCACAATTTAGCATCACATTGGATATGGGCTGATCTTGTCCTGGTTTGAAATTTTTCCGATCATTTTCCGAGGACAAGTATGCGAAAATGCGCTTAAAATGGACATATTTCAAAATGGCCGACTTCATGGGGGGCGGAGATAATGGAAGCCATTTTGAAATATGTCCGCATTTCCATGAGGAATCTCTGTGCCAAGTTTCGGGTAGTTCGAAGAAACTATATTTGACTACCGCACAATAGGGGGCGCTACTGAGACATATTTGCTAAAACGTCCGATTTTTTTCTACAGTCTGGAAAAGGTTGTGGGCTGTGACATGCGTTCCGAATTTAAAGGCCGTAACTCATTTTCTCCCCTACTTATGGCTCGGTACATTTTTTAACCCTTCGATTTCGAGAAAAAACTGAATAGGACACGCCCACATTTTTCATTGGTTGCGACCCTTTAAATCTCAGTTTATACTCACCCTGCCAATATATTTTTTTAGTCCATCGGTTCTTGAGATATAAATTAGTTGTGTTTTTGGCGCCCCCTATTGTTCGAAATGAACAGTGTTTGTTGTGCCTATTCCCCAAGACACACTGAACCTATCCACCGAAATCTGTGATATTTGGATACATTTTGGATGAATTGTGAGCATTTATGTGTAGGCCACACCCTTTTGCTAATACGTTTTGATTGATGTCGGCCACATTTTTCCACACCTCGTGCTCATTTTGTATGGTAATGTGTCTGCCCCTCCATTGATGCTGTGCACTAAGTTTGGTTTGGAAAATCAAGAAATTGGAATTTAAGTTAATATTTCAATGTTTTTCACATTATGCTAATTTAAAAAAAATCAAAGTAGGCGGAGCTTCGGGATATGAGAGGATAATATGTAGAGCTGCTCCACCCGGATAAGTGTGCAAAATTTCAGGTCCCTCAGACTTACGCTGCGACTTTGTAAATTTTTCGAAACACTGAACTTACACAGGTGGCGCTAGAGAGCAAGTTGAAAAATTTTCTCCCATCGAATCCAGAATGTTAACATTTTCACCGGTCCTGGCGGCGTTGCCAAATGTCGCTACATGAATAGTGTCGTAACCCCCTCAAAAACAGGTTGAAAGTGCAGAACCGGTAACAGAAGAATAATAATGACGATTTCAATAGGTCTTTGCACTACGTGCTCAGGCCCTAATTACAAAAAATACAGAAAAAACAAACAATAACAACAATCAGACAAGAGGACAAAACTATGGAAAAATAACCCCTCCCACCCCCAGATCCGGACCATCCTTGTATTATTGCTCATTCAATCTATTATAGCATGCTAACAAATGGTACTTACTTTATTTGTACAGATCTGCATGGGAGACGATGGCACGATGCAGAGCGCTGTCTGTGATTGTGCACGGGGGATGTACAAATGCAGCCACGCTGCAGCATTGGCAATATTTGCCATGTGGCAGATCAGCTCCACATATGTTGAGTGCCAGTGGAGGAAGCCTGGCACTTCAAAAGTAGTCCAGCCGGTGTCTCAACTTTACCAATAGCGAGAGGAGACATACAACCCACTGGCCAGAGACATCGCCACTGAGGATGTAGACTGGTTCAGGTCTGCACTGAGGGGCGCACAGTGTGGCATGGCATGGCTTTTGTCACCTGAGCCAGAGCCGCAGCCTCAACATCAGGCCATTGTCACCGTGCCGGAACTGGTGAAGGAGCATGGGGGTCGGGGGCTCGAGGCAATTCTTGCCTCAATGCGACTGAGCAGAGACCAGCAAGCTGCCATCCAGACAGCCACCGTAGGACAGCGGACAAATCCTCAGTGGCAGTTACACAGGCAGGGCAGGTTGACAGCCAGCAATTTTGGTGCTGTGCTGCGGTCGGGACTTTCATCCACTCCATGCGCGTCCCTCATGAAGAGGGTGCTTGGGGGGTATAACTTGGACGGAGTCATGGCTGTCAACTGGGGGGTTGTAAATGAGGCAGAAGGGGTGAAAGCTTTTGTGCAAGCCTATCAGGTGACAGTGTTCGAGTCTGGTCTCTTTGTGAGTGAGTTAGGTGTTTTGGGAGCATCACCCGATGGACTTGTGCAGCCACCTGCCCTGCTGGAGGTGAAGTGTCCACACAGCCAGAGAAACATGACCATCGCGGAGGCAGTCCAGTTACCATCCTTCTGTCTCCGTGAGGAGGGTGGGTCTTACATTCTCAAGGAGAATCACCCATACTGGCACCAGGTCCAAGGGCAGCTGCACATCACAGACCGGAGCCTCTGCTATTTTGTTGTGTGGACCACGAAGGAGGCGATCATAATCCCCATCCCCAAAGACCCTGCATGGCATGGACATCTCCTCCTCCTGGAGAACTTCTACACCCAGCATACTCCCTGTGTTGGCCAGCAGAGAGGAGGACATTTAAATAAACCCACTTTTAACACCCTCGGACTCTGCGTTGTGTTCCGTATGTGTGATGGGGTGTTGTGCAGAGGGGAGGAAAATAGGACACAGCAGATTGGGATTGTGGTGGAGACGCTGAGCGGTTATTTATTTGTCCCATGTAAACATTAGCTACATGCAAACCAATAAAAACAACCACATTAACAAACAAAACATAAACATCTCACTCCCAAACATACCGAAATGGGTAAATAAACATTAAACAATTAATCTAAATTTGTTTTCTCCTGTGTTCTGCTTGAAAGCAAGTACCTGCCTATCTTTAGTATCTGTAGGCCTATATCTATATCTGACCATTAGAATCTGTATTTTTGAAATTGTCGTTTTTAACACCGTAGTTTTACAAATTATAGAATTAATTAATTACCAGTGTTTTCCAAGTTTACTCGACAGTTCGTTTCGTCAGCTAACGTTAGCTAAAGCTAGTGCTACTAGTTAGCTAAGCAATGGTTTGTTGCTTTGCTCCGGGTTGCAGCCACAGGTCTTCGCATGAAACGTGCTCGTTCTATCGTTTCCCGGCCAATGTTTTCCAAAGGAGAGTCTGGATTCGTGCCATGAGGTAAGCTGACGTTCCATTTTTGTCCATGTCACGGTGAAATTGTAAATGATGGGTAGTGACTGTATCGCCGTTTTAGAGATGGCGCTGCTGAAAAGACCGCAACATAAGTAAAGATCTTAGGCTTGTTTGAGAGAAGCGAGACCTGCGCAGTTGCGATCAACGTCTTGCTAGTGCGTTGCATGATGGTTAGTCATTTTGTCCGACTTGCTCTGGAGGCTCGCCTACATGAGACGTTGAAATCTCACGGGACAAAGACGCCCGCAGCCTTGAGAGCGAGGCGCGGCGGCGCAGTTCCTCTCCACGGTCTGGGGAAGCGAAATGCTTGATGGGAAACGACTCGCTGGTATCTCGAGCTGAGCGCTCATTGGTGGTGTTTACCCCGTGCTGCTAATGAAGCTCTCCAATTGGCTCGGCAAAAGTTTGTTGTTGTTTTGTGTCAGTTTTACGTCGCCAAATTCCCATTTTTCCTCATTGTTCCACAATGTTTATCATCATGAAATTAATATCTATATATTTTATACTATACTTGCACTGCTTACCATTTTCATACTTTATATATCTTAGCATATTCATACACACTGTTCATACTGCTCACAGGCTGATATCTAGTGTATTCATACCCCTCACTGTTTATTCATCATTCAATTCATTCTATATTGTATTCTGTCTATTGTGTACATTACTTTTCACTTTACTGCTTGTTGCACCTGGTTAGAAGCTAAACTGCATTTCGTTGTTTCAGTACCTGTAATATGTGCAATAACAATAAAGTTGAATCTAATCTTGAGCAGGAACAAATGTATTTACTTAGTACATATCTGACATTAACGATTAAACATGTGTGCATTCTTTATAAATGCAAACCGAGTCAAGCCGACTCCGGAGGTGGCGGTATGCACCTTAAAGTTGTTTGCAATCCGCCAAAAAACCGAGAGAAGACCGAGAGAAGAAGAAGAAGACGAAGCCGACTCCGAGCTTTCTGAGACCTCCCCCGGCTGCGATCGGCTATTCTCGTCTACTTTCGAGGCGTCTCAAACAAGCCTAATGAATACATCCTATTAAAACCTGTGTGGCTTATATGATAAGTCTAATTAGTACAAGCAGCATAACGTTTCACCATGTAACTAAAGATTGTAGTCAGGGAAATCAGTTTGACATATTGAACTAATAACAAATCACCTCTGGCTGGCAGAGAACTCTCTGCTCCATTCTTTCACACACACATACGGGTATTGGGCCGAGTGCGACACCGTACTTCCGGTATCTGCCATTTCACGTGAGGTGCAAACAGAATATCAATATCTAGTCAACTCTAAAATACCACATATATGCAATGGCATGATAATATTATTGTGACAAGTGGGGTATTCACCTGGTGTTTCCAGAAATTAGACGTAGATGCAGCCAAAATCGACGAAGGCCACTTTCAAGAGTCGTTTTTCCATACATCTGCAGGCAGTCTGTAAGGGCAATGCGACAACCCACACAGCTCTAGTTTACGCTGGTAACGACCTAGAGCACACCCCTCCAGTCCAGAGATGTAATCCGAAGACATGCAGCGATTTCTTCGGTCGTTAATTCAGAAAAAAAACCTAGTGCGCTCTGCCTGGCTACTTTAGCTAGCTGTTTATATTAGCACCTCCAGGATATTAGCACCTCCAGGAAAATGGCATATTTATATGGTGCGCGTTGCATTGTGGGTAGCTCGTGACGTCACTGTGTGTGAAAGAATAGCTTCTCTTGGACGTAAAATCACATGTACATTTTACCTTTATATTCAATTTAATATTCCATCCCTCAAATACTTTTGTATATATAATAACTTATATTTTGTTTTTCTTGTTATGCTGCTGCAACACAAACATTTCCCAAATTGGGATCAATACAGTAATATCTTATCTTAATTAATTAAGAAATATATAATTAGTGTTGCAGCTGACACCTATTTTCAATATGGATTAATCTACCATTTATTTCTTTAGTTCAATTTTCATCTATAAAAATGTCAAAATAGTGAAAATGTTCACAAGACTTTGTTTTAGCCTCTAACAACCACAACATTGCAAAGGCGAGTAAATGTAAATTAAAAACGATTCACAATTTTTTCATTTCTTCTTCTTTCTTGCATTGAGGTGAAGCTGACCTTGCACTTGGTGCCAGTAAGGATGCTCCTCACGCAGGCTGAATGTTTCTCCCTCCTTACTGACACAGAAGCCCTTGATTTGCAATGCTTCACTAATTGTCATTTCCCTGGCTCCGTAGGGACACTTTACCTCCAGCACAGCGGGAGACCCTACCAGACCATCTGGAGATGCCCCCAACACTCCTGATTGGGAGAGCCACAAACCTGACTCATGGACCTGCATCTGGGTTGCAGTGGTGAATGCCCTGGCGCCCTCACATTCATTCATAGTCCCCCACTGTACAGACAAAACACCATCCAGGGCCTGTTGTTGCCCTAGCACCCTGGCACTAAGGGAAGCAGTCACACGCTTTGACCTCAGGACAGCTCCAACGTTGCTGCCAGTCAACCTTCCTTTCCTGAACAGATGCCAGTTTGGGTTGGTTCGCTGACCAGTGGTGGCCACCTGCATTGTCCTCTGTTGCTCCTCAGACAATGCCATGCTTGGCACAATTGCCTCAGGTCCCTGATGCCCAACAGATTTGAGAATTTCAGGAACAGTAAGTGTTTCCAAGCTGGAGTGTTCCTCTTCTGGCTCGGGGGAAAGAAGCCAAGAAATTCCTGAGAACCTGCCCCCGAGTCTGTCCCTCAGCCAGTCACGATCTTCGGAGGTGGGCTCTCTTGTCAGCGGGTTGAATTAGTTATTGGTTGGAGGAAATAGCTCCTCCACTGAATGCGTACGTTTAGCTGCCTTTGGCTTCTTCCACTGACAGGGGATGTCAGTGCAGCTGAAACTGTGGATGGCAAAGATGACTAATGCAGCCGCATGACTACATTTCCATTCTCCACATGGGCTTTCACATTTTGTGGAGAGAATTCCCTCTTCTCCTGTAGATACCTGTGGTGGTGGGATTGTTTTATTATTTAAAATATATTTACATTTGTAATGCCCTCCCAATTATCCCTTTAATTGTTTATAGCCTACTGTATGTTTATTTCATGGATATTTCTGTGTTTTCTGGTGTGTAATATTTGTAATCTTGGGGCCTCTTCTCTTTAACGTCTACATGCTACCACTGGCTCAGATAATGAAGAACAACAAAATAAGTTACCATAGCTATGCAGATGACACACAGATTTACGTAACCATTTCACCAGGAGACTATGCTCCAATTCAAACAGTGAGTAAGTGCATTGAACAAATCAATGACTGGATGTGTCAGAACTTTCTCCAATTAAACAAAGATAAAACTGAGGTAATGGTTTTTGGAGCCAAGGCAGAACGTTTAAAAGTTAGCGCTGAGCTTCAGTCTGCAATGTTCAAAACAACAGATAAAGCCAGAAATCTAGGTGTAGTCATGGACTCTGACCTGAGTTTCCACAGTCACATTAAAACAGTTACTAAATCAGCCTACTATCACCTAAAGAATATATCTAGGATTAAAAGACTAATGTCACAGCAGGATCTGGAGACACTTGTCCATGCCTTTATCTTCAGTATACTGAACTACTGCAAAGGTGTCTTCACAGGTCTCACTAAAACATCTATTAGAAAGCTGCAGCTGATTCAGAACGCCGCTGCTCGAGTCCTCACTAACACTAAGAAAGTGGATCACATCACTCCTGTTCTGAAGTCTTTACACTGGCTTCCTGTGTGTCAAAGAATAGATTTCAAAATACTGCTGCTGGTTTATAAAGCACTGAATGGTTTAGGCCCAAAATACATTTCTGACCTCCTGCTAAATTATGAACCATCAAGATCTCTCAGGTCTTCAGGGACTGGTCAGCTTTCTGTCCCCAGAGTCATAAGAACTAAACATGGAGAAGCAGCGTTCAGTTACTATGCTCCAAATATCTGGAACACACTCCCAGAAACCTGCAGGTCCGCTGCAACTCTGACTACTTTTAAATCCAGGCTGAAGACTTTTCTTTTTGTCGCTGCTTTTAATTGAACTATTCATATCTTAAACTGCACTGTGACTTTTATCCATGTATTTTTTCTTTTAATGTTTATTTTATTAGCTTTTCTTTTTAATGACTGATTTTAAATGCCATTTTCTTAATGTCTTTCGTTTTTTGTAAAGCACTTTGAATTGCCTTGTGTTGAAAAGTGCTATATAAATAAACGTGCCTTGCCTAATAAAGATTTCATGTGACACATACAATGGATTCGTTGATGGGAATTAATGTGAATAAATTAACTCTAGGTTAACGGTACTCTTGCTATCACTACTCACCGACACTTGATAAACCTTGTCCCTCATGCTAGCCCTGACAACACCGGTAAGCACACCTTCATCGAGGCTGCACTGTTTTACGTGGTTCTCTCCTCTATCTACACTCTTCTTGTCATCTTTGTAAAACGATATCAGACCGGTAATTGACACAGCCATGACTTCTAGTTAAATTCAGTGTGGCTCAAATGAAAAGCCTTGTTAAAATATGCAAGCACGCAAAAGTCAAAGTCAGCTTTATTGTCAAACATTCTACATGTGTTATACATCCAGAAATATCGTTTCCCACAGTGTGACATGTATACATAAAACAAAACAAAAAGGGCCTAGATAAACGCGGTATACATTAAACAAAACAAAAAGGGCCTAGATAAACGTGGTACAGTACATGTCTCTTATTTAGCACAGAATATGATCCTATCCGTGACATATGGATCTTAACAAATATCCGCTATATCAGATACCTGTAGATCAGCTGTTTATTTCACATGAGTTCCAGTGTGGCAGCTTTTTAATCACGGCTCCCCCTGGTGGATCCATGATCCATTGCAGCTGGTTTCATTATAATTAAATGTATTTATCAAGGAGGCGTTTCAAGTCCTGCGGGGGGTTTTCCTTTTCAGCAGGGGCACACCCTGTGCCGATCACGGACCCGCACGGGTAGGCGTCTGAAATGAAGCGCTACATCTGTATACATTAAACAAAACAAAAAGGGCCTAGATAACCGGGGTATACAGTTTAAAATGTTAATATATTTAAAGTGTTCAAAGTGCAAGTCAGTTGAAACGATCTTAAGTTGGCGTGACGTTGAAGTTGTGCGACCCTGCTGCTGTACTGGCTTGTAGTTCGTTTATAGCATAACGTTAGCATTTCGCTTTTGGCGACTAGATTTATGATTCAAAAATTATAAAAGTAGGGTAGACATGTGGAGATTATCCGGCTGAACAAAACGTGATCCCTCTCTTAAATGTGTGTCAACCACAGACCTTATTTCGAGCTATTTTCCAAAATCCTATGGAGAATTTGCATTGGTTTTTCACGAAGGAACCGGAAGAAGTTTACTTCCGGGTTTTACGACGCGTCACTGCGGTTCTCTATTCTTTTCTTCACACACATCTTATTCACACCCACTCGAAACGGGTCCGCGACCCACCAGTTGAGAACCACTGATCTAGAACATCTAGCAGCTAAACACTGATAAATTCTACTAAGGAGTTGTTGGAGACTACAGCAGAGCTAAAAGCAGGGTAAACATATAACTTACATCTGTCAAATGACCAGGAAATGAATCTAATATGGTAGACTTTCATGTTGTCGGATCTCTTACCATTTTCTCAGAATTGACAACACAGAACAAGCTGCATCTGTTTCCAAAAAAAGTGTGGAACAAATATAATAGTTATAGTTATATATATATATAGTTATAATTTTTAGACGAATGGACAGAGTTGAACTACTTTATGTTAAATCTATTTGTTCATATCATTAGCAACATGGCTACCGCTAGCTACTTGGCTAGCAGTACTATCCAAAGTAAAAAACAATAAAAATAACCCCCAAAGAACCAGAAACACTGCCAGTGCTATGGTAAAGGCAGAGTAAAACACCTGTTAGTAAGTCACGTTAAGCAGGTTGTGTTACTAACTGAACTAGTTGAGTAGAACTATAAGAATGTATCACTCACCCTCTTTGCCTTATTTGCTTCCTTTGTCAACGGAGCACTTTTGCTAGGTAGTTTCCACAGTTAACATTAGTTCAGTTGTACCAACATCCACTATTTCTGCTACCCCAAGACAGTGCACTTTTTTTCCAGCTGTGACAGTATTGTTTTCAGCTTATGAGTCTGGGTGTAAGTCATCATGGCTAAAGAACCTCCTAGAGACACTTATGGCGCATTTCCACTGCAGCGCGTAGCACTGTTTAAGCGTGCCTTGCCAAACCCGGCTCGTTTTTTGTTGCATTTCCACTAGGGGTAGTTCTGGCTAACAGGTACTGCAACAACCGGGCTGAATATGCTAAACTAGTGAGAGAATCGCTGGCAAGGGGGCTACAACTACAACAAAATGAACACATTTACCGTGATTTAATTGTAATACACGTTTCAAAATGATGCCGAAGTAACAACATACTGATACCGGTTGGTAAAAACCATGAATTAATGCTTTGACAAGCTCCGACCGTCCACACTCACAACAACGGCCTATACAGACATAAATAAATCGTCATGTCAGGTTTTTGGTGGATTTAATCAAGTCTTGGATTGCAGAGTATGAATAGGCGCATTCACACCGCAGAACTTAAAGAGTTCTCATGAACTACGTGGTACAGATCGCGTTCACACCGGAATAAGTTCCTGGGGAAGGATTAGGCAAATTAAGCCGCTTCTTCTTCTGCTTTGGGTTTACTGGCAGGTCGCAAACAACTTCACGGCGTATACTGCTACCCAAAGTCCCCGGCCGGAAGTCCCCGGAGTTGGGGACTGGCTTCAGTAGAAGCTGCTGGGACTCCCTACTGAAGCTTTCCGAGTAAATCGCCAGAACGCCGACACCTCCTCATCTCCACCGCTCCCATGTTTTCTTTTGTGTTGCCATAAGTTAGTTACTGCGATCACCGTCTCCTCTGTTCCTCCAAACCCCGCCCCCTCCTGAAAAATAACTACTAATAAGAGTGACAGGCTGATAGTAACCTGATAGGAACGTTATTATTCACTTAATCACTGATTGAGATATGATGAAGCTAACTTAATCTCAAACATTCATGGGATTTATGTAACAGTAAGACAGAGAATGTAAGTGTGCACCCACATGCACTATTTTTCTTTTTATAATGCTGTTGTAAATACTCCTGTTGTCTGCTGTGTTCAGACTCAAGTCATGTGTGTGATGCCACATTCAGTGTCCTTTTTTAACAGAAGACCGCTGCTAGGAGCTGCAGCTAGACTAGAAGCATTAGTTTTTTGTTTTTGAGGATGGAACAATTTCACACACAGATACAGGGAGGCTCGACCTATATAATTGATTTATTATGGTTTATAATTAAATGTCAAGACGAAGAAGAAGAAAAAGATGGCTGCATTCAGTGTCAATCCTGTGGAGATGGAGATGGAGGTTATACATCTCCAAAGTCATGTTCAGCTCAAGTCTCGGCAAAACTCACAACATTTCTGGAGCCTTGTAGACTCAGAAAACTATAAGAACATTCACCAAGCAGCACTGAACATGTCTGCTTTATTTGGCTTTTTCTGACATGAATGAAATCTAAATACAGAACAAGACCGACTGATGAACATTTAAATGACTCTATTAGAGTGAACCTAAGTGGGTCCAGGATACACCTCTATGGTGGACTCCATGCAGCGCCAGTCATCTCACTAACTGTAAAAAAAGAGTGAATGCACTTATTTTATACATGTGCCATAAGATGTTTGTACGGTGGTGATTGAGGCAATGTATTTACTATGTGGGCCATAATAAGAAGTGAAAACATTTTCTTTTTCTCTTGGACATTTATGTGACTTTTCAGTAATGTACTTACTATGTGGGCCATAATATTATGTGAGAACTTGTCGTTTTCTTGGACCTTGATGTGAAGTTAAGATTTTTGATAAGCTTTGGGTTTTGCAATTTTACACGTGTACAAAAGTAGCTTAATTCAACTGATGTGAATAAATGTAAGCGATGCGATGCAAGTAGCTCTTGGCCACTTTCACTTTTTTCAAAGTAGCTCTCAGATGGAGAAAGGTTGGAGACCCCTGGTCTGGTTTCTGAACAGATATGAGTGCTAACAGCTAACGACTGATGTTGGTTTTGTGTTACGCATTGAAGATGACGTCACGGCTCCGCCTACACTGCGTTACTATAGTTACTACCCCAGTTCCTAAACTGTAATGGAAACGCAACATAAAGTGAGCCTGGCCTACCAAGGCCTAACTATACCGTACTAAGCCGTGCGAGGCCCTGCAGTGGAAATGCGCCATTACTTTATCAGAAACTACCACAGTGTTGGTGAACACGAATCAATAGATTAATTGTGTGACTATAACACGAAATGCCGTGAGACTGGGTTGTTCTATCACCATGATAGCATTGCAAACATGAAGGATGCAGTTACAAAACATAAGAAAATATGTGGTTGAGAAAAAAATGAAGGCAGAGTTTAAAGATGTTAGGTGCCTGAAGTAGGAGAACTCCCCTGGCTCATTGACATTTGGGCTGCTGGGACTCCATCGCAAGATGGTCTTTAGTGTTGAGTTGTAATTTATATGGTTGAGTTGCCTCTCAAAAAAGTGCCTTGCTCGAAGGCACCACGGCAGGGCCCAGGAGGTGAACTGGGACCTCTCCAAGTACCAGTCCACACTCCATATTTTAGGTCTGTTCGGGGGTTGTGCTCTGGTTTTCCCAAGCTGGTTTATGCAAGATAAAAGTGAATGCCATTAGATAAACAAGTTAGAAATGTCATAGGGGCGGCATTCTTTGCCAAAGTCATCTACTGTAGCTGCCATGAACAAGTACCATTACCTTATTACATGCTTTTTGTAAAAAAACAAAATCAAAGCTCTATATGTCAAAGTGATCATTTAGAAGAAAGCCAGATATCTTGAGTTAATCTTAAACAAGTTGGGTTAAGGAAAAAGAAAGTCTATGCGTGTAAACACAGCATCGATACAAAGACAGATGGCTGAGAGTCTGACAGTGATCGAGACATGCGATCTCAACAGGCCCAGAATAGACACTCAGTGGCACTAAATTAGTGCCTCCTTTCTCCACCTGACCATCCACACACCGCGTGTCGATCCCATCACCCTCTGGCTCCTCCTGCCCTCTGGTAACCTAAGGCTGGGAAGAAATGGCTCTGGTGAAATATCAGCTTACAACACGACAAATGTGATAACTCGACATGTATTTTCCTCAACAGAATGCCAATCATTCAGTGACTGAAGCTGAAAACGGAGCTTGAGTTTCATTTGCCAAAACTGAAGGTTGAGTAGGAGAAAGGAATAGTGTGTGCAGGGGCGCCGTAAGGGGGTGAAAAGTTAGGACGATTCTAAGGGCCCGTGACTGACGGGAGCCCCAAAATGTTTAGAACATTGAAAAAAAATGTAAGTAACCTTTCACCAATCCTCAATAATTAACATTAATAGAACGTTATATTGATAAAGTACTCACTAAACTTACGATTCATTTAACTTATTTTCTTCCAAAAGTTAATTACCCAAAGCCTCTGTACACCCCCTTCTATTTACATGTAATGGTTTGGTCCTGCCTCCAAACGCGGTTCGGCACCAGCACTTGTAGAGAGTGAAAGCATGTGAGGAGGGATGCTAGTACTTAGCCTAATGTCACCCAGTTTTTCACAAGAAAAGTTGTGGTCCATGAGTGGTGGAAATTAGTCTGTTAGCTAATGTTTTTTTTTTACTAAGCTGACATTAAGTAGGCTACTGTTAATATCTTTACAGACAATTCAGAGGTTTTTCATTTCACTGCTCTTTTAGCTGACATTTAAAGGTGGGGTAGGTCATTCACTTCAGAAACACTTTTTGTTATATTCCATGGAATGCTCTTAACATCCCGATAGCAATGAATATATGAAATGCTTTGACAATAAATACATACAAACATTTCATCTCTGGAAGCCGTCGCGCTGTAAAAAGCACGACCAATCATCTGAGCCGGCCCGTCTAAAGTAACTGGATGGCCTAACTGCCTGTCAGCCTTCCATCTGTGCACAAACTTATCTCGTGCCCTCATTGGTCATGTGCGCGTTTGTGTGTGTTGGAGGAGGGGCTCTGTAAGGAAGTCTGAAGGAAGGGGCAGATTTTTTTTGGTTGTGTACTTTCAGATTCTAGTGCACTCGAGCTGGTTTCTCCATTCTTACCTCCCTACCTTTAATAAATGCAGGCACATTTTTAGCGCCTATTCATACTAAATCAGTTGTCCCTCCCCCTGGTGCCAGGACCAACAGATCCATCTCTAGGCTCAGCAGCCCATGTCCCCCCATAATGCTGAACCTGAACCAG
This sequence comes from Pseudochaenichthys georgianus, assembly GCF_902827115.2. NCBI lineage: Eukaryota > Metazoa > Chordata > Actinopteri > Perciformes > Channichthyidae > Pseudochaenichthys > Pseudochaenichthys georgianus. The sequence goes on from NC_047518.2 coordinate 7,304,682, forward strand.
CTTTTCTCCCAACTGGTGAGCTGCATTGTGTTGATTGACATGCCGCTTAACATATTTGAAGGGAGACTGGAATACAAAAAATAATCAAATTTTAATTATACATTTCAAACACAGTATTTTCCCACATAGCCAATGATCTACATAAAACAAAAAACTACTTTTAGTCTATTTGGATGATGGACAGTTTGAAGCGTTGAGTGATCAGTCTATATTAGGTATACAAAAAGTTAATCACCGAAATGTTGGTTATGATATTAATACTAATGTTATTATATTAAAGCAGGGGTGGGGAACCTCCGGCCCCCGGGCCGTATACGGACCGCTAGACCATTTGGTACGGCCCTCGAGGTAATTTATAAACAAAGTGGCCTGTGCCTGGTGGTGGGGCCCAATGTGATATATTTTCATGGGGCCCAAAATCCCAGGCGGCGCCCCTGAGTGTGTGCAACTAGAGGCTGGCCGTGATCGATACGCTGAACCACAGCCTGAATTAGACTGAGGGACAAATAGCAGAGTGAAAGTAATGTGCAGAGATTAACCTTAAACATTTGTTTTTTCTACTTTTGCAGTCACTATATGTTAGTCCTTTTTCCGGTATCATATATTGTATTAAAAAAAAAAGATTGCATACTCAGTATACATTTTTTTTGTATAATAATCTTTGGCTTCAAAAATCAATAGGAGTAAATTGAAGTGAGCACTAAAGGCTTTCTAGAAATTTAAAATTGTAAAAATGATCAAACACTTTCTATTGAGCTTAACATTTGTAAATTAGTATGCCATTTTGAACATTTTGCAATTTGAATGGGGTGTGTAAGGCTCTTAATGATTTAATACATCATACTTTGAGGCTCATACTGCCCGTGAGAATGATCCAATTCGAATTATGTTAGTTAGTTTGTTCTGTATAAAAATACTTGAGTTGATGATTAAAGGGAATGTGTTTCCCAGCATATGCATTATACAGTGTAACTCATGACTAATACACTTTTCCCTTCATTTGTTTCACGAGGTTTATATTTCAATCTTGATCTGTACGTTTTAAAAGGGGGGATAAAAACACTAACAAATGCACGTTTTGAGTATTTTTATATTGTGCTTTAATATATCTACATCTGCAATGACTACTGTAATATATCCACATTACTGACTATATAAAAAAAACGTCATTGTGTAAAAACACTGTAAATGCCACATGTTGATTTGTGAAAGTAGGCGAGAGGCTTAATGCTTCCTCACGTCACCATGAAACGCTCAGTAAGACATTAGCGCCCGCTCTCTGAGTGGCAAATGGACAGAAATTGACAGAGGCAGCAATGTCAAGGAGCTGAGGAGAAGCAGTTATGGGAGTGTGAGGACTGTTGTTGATTGTTGAAGGGCAGACGACGCCGTGGCGGCCTGTTCGGTTATTTTGTGAGCGGTAGATAAGTGGGGTGTCAGTGACAGCCTGATGTCTGAATCCAGAGCCAAGAATTTATCAAGTTCGTCACCCAAAAAAAACCGAAGGTGGAGTCGCAAGCAGGGCCTGCCATTTCAATGTCATTGCACGCACACACTCAAAATCACACACACACACTCACACAGCTGTGATATGCCCGGTCATCAGAGAGGGCAAAGACTAATGGAGTGTGTGAATCTACTCCTCTCCTAAAGTTATTGTGGTTTAAATATTTCATTTGCACACCAGCTGCATGCCTGCCATGCTTGTCCAGTGTTACGACATATGCATGTATGCATACGTGGATATGTCTGTTATTTTAAAATGTGACAGGTGTATACTCGTACACTTGCATGTGTGCGTGTGTTTGTGGGTCAATCCAAATGACTCCTGGCTCCTATCGCCTCCACCAGCCCAGTAATGCAGACATGCAGTCTAAAGGCGGCCCCCGGTCCCGTGTCAGGGGCCAGCTCCCTATGATGACCTTTTTAACACCTCCAGGATCCCTTCTAGCATCCGGACAAAAGTCACTTTTTACAACTTGTAGGAGTGTGATGCTACAGAGCAAGTGACAGAAGTCATCTCATCACACATTTATATACAATTATGAGTCCCGCATATAACATGATTATTTGTATGTACTCCTTAAATTCTTATTTTATAGTAAAAATAAATAAAAAAGGACATATTAGGAATAAAATCCATATTGTAGGATTAACCTTGGCATTGTACATCCAGTGGAAAGCAGTGCGTCCTTAGTGGGCAAGATGTTGGAGGGTACAGGTCCAGGAACATTTTCTTCAACTTATAAATATAGAAGTTTTTTTTCAAGTCTGAACCCTTTTCAAAAGTGATGTTACGTTCGCGAACAATACGATTCTTTTGAACAGCTCTTTGTTACGAACGAAGGGAACCGAGTCTTACTTGGTGAGAGCCGTTCTTTTTGTCGTTGGTTCAATGCCTATACCCCGGGCTCACCAAGCTCATGGCGGAAAGGCTTTGCATTGTGGCAACGTCAGTTCCGTCAGAGAGAATATTCTCCAAGACGGGACAAATCTTCTCAGAGAGGAGAAAGTGCTCAAAAGTGAGGAAACTTGCTTTCCTGAATGCAAATTTGCCAGTTAGTAACCCCGCCCCCTTTAAAAAACGACTATTTTGAACGGCTCTCGGGAAGGAACGGAGCCATAAGATCCGGCTCCCTTCAAAGAGCCGTAATTCCCATCAGTATTTCATTACAATGCCATGAGTTGCTTCCAGTAAAAAGATGTACGGTACATTTAGATATACAGGACGCAAAGACTGGTCCTTACTGACAGAACTGTCGCTTTTAGGTTCCATAAACTTGGTCATTTCACAATTATGACAACTTATAAACAGAAACTGTCCTCTTCTGGGGTGGAACCCTAACCCTTCTGGCAGGAAATCTGGAGCAGATGGCCATATAACACTCTGGTCTTCCCAATGCGGTCCTTTAGTACAGCTTCCTCCTGAGCTTGGCCTCAAGATTACTATTTCAGGAAATAACAAGCATATTGACAGCATCATTTAGAATAAGGACATACAGTGAATAATACAGAGGCTTTCATCTGGGGCAGGTCCTGGGGGGGGGTCGACGTGAGCCCCTGTGATCTCCGTCTCCTCTGGAGCAGCTGTTGGCAACTGCTTGCTCTTCATCTTGGCTTTAGCCATGTTGTAGTCGCCAGAGTCAAAGTACTTTGCCCCTTCTGGAGACCTTGATGAAGCAAGTCAGAGACCCCAGGTTTTCTGGACTTCAGTTTAGCCTCCTCTGACTTCTCAGGACTGATCACCTTGTCCTGTACCTCCTTGTGGATGGAGGTGTGGAGGAGCATAAGCGAACCTCCTCTGATTGGTTAATGGGGTCTCCAGCAGAGAGTGACTGTGGACGTTATCTGTCTGATGACTGAGCGGATCTCACCCTGAAGGGTCTTAATGGACGTCTCTCTGGGGGCACTGCTCTCTTGGCTCTCTTGTCAAGCTCAATGTCAAACTGCCATCTCTCCAGCTCCTCGTTGCTTTCCAGACATGTGATCACCCACAGAAACTCCTGCACTGTGCACTCAAACAGCCACTCTCTGAGTTGAGACACAAACCGTGGTCAGGTTATTCTTCAGTTTGGGATCAGTGGTCAGTGAAGGTTCATGTCATAGTGGGAGACCCTGGTGAATGGAGGATAAACGCCCCTCTGGTACAGGATGCTGTTGATGACATAACTCAGCCTGAAGCTCTGCGCTTCCCTTCAGAGTGATTCCTTTCAACATGCTCGTCATTTTCTCCCACATTTGGAATATTCTAGACTACTAACCTTTGTTGCTGTTTTTCTGTCCGAGCTTCGACTACCAGCCGTTCAGTTTGAAATGTGTCCGCTCAGTCTTACCTCACATCATAATTAATGATTCGATTTGAACATACCCTAGCACTTACTTTAAGTTTATCTATGTTTCCCTGCTTGAACTATAGCATGCTTGCCATGCCTTGCCGTATATCTTGTAGAAGGCAATCTGAATACATTTGATCAATTGACATCATTATTAAGTACTTTAGGTCATTTCCCCATAAGCCAGAAGCCAATCACGTCACTTGTTGTTACAGTAAGGATGTCACTAATGCACACTATCATAATGATGCAGACTATCTCAAAAGAGAACTGCATCGGCTAACAGGAACATTACATAATACACTCTAAAAACAAATGCCTTGGCTCAACAAAGAAAATCAACGCAACAGTTTGCATCGATGTTTATTGAGTTAAGACAACTTCTAATGAAATTGTCTTGAAGCAACAAAGTTATTTGAGTTAGGGGAGAAGGCTTTTCCTCTACAATCAGAGGTGTTTTTAATTACCACTTACTTCATAATTGGAGCATAAACACAAGTTTTGAAGTTGATTACTCAAAAGATTAAGTTGTTCCGACTAGTTTTACCACATGATTTAAAAGGTATTTTAAATTGAAATCAGAGTTCAAACTACACACAATATTAACTTGATGTAATTACCAACATTATTACGTCAACACAACTTATAAATTAATGTTTGCAACTTAAAATGTTTATCTAAATCAATTAACTCACATTTTTATCTTGCAACCATGCATTTAATTAAGTGGAGGTGAAAGGTCGCCTGAATTCGTTTTTAGAGTGTAAAAAAAATCACCTTCCTGTTACTTCAAAAAAAAAAAAAATAGTTTTACAATTAAAAGTTACCTGTAGAAATGTACTCAGTTACCTAATCTGCAGTAGCACACTATTGTAGCCTGATTATTTTACGTCACTTTTGGCCAGTGGCTAGCCGTGGCTTTTATACCTAGGCCCTCCAAAATGTCTTCTTTTCGTATCATTACATTACATTACATTGCATTTAGCTGACGCTTTTATCCAAAGCGACTTACACTAAGTACATTCGACCAGGAAGACACAACCTTGAGGAAAACAGAATCATATAAGAACATCAGGTTTCAAAGAGCCAATCGTTTCAAGTGCTGCTCAACTGGCTAAGCCAGTATCAAATTGTTATTCTTTTCATGAAATAAATCTAAAATCACAATTTTGGGGGATAACTAGCCCCAATCAAAACTGGTACATCTATAGTGTTCCAGTAATCTTATTATGCTTTTTTTATGTAACTGTAAGGGGAATACAGTGACCTTTTGTTTGTTGTATCCTAGTTACATGTCCTCTGTTACACTGAAAAAACTGAAGCATTTACTTTGATTAAATGTTTTATGTCAACACATTTAATATTACTGTATGAGGTTAGTTGAACGCAATAATATGAAGTTTAACCTCTTTAAAGTTAAGATTACATCTGTTGACACAATACAATGAATTAAAGTCAATGCTTCAGTTTTTTCAGTGTGGTTATGATAGCACTGACCAAGTTGTCCACGGAGACCTCATAACACAACTGCAGATTGGGGTGATTCACAGCCAAACAATATGACTTTAACAAGCTGACAGATTATATATACATTTGTTGTCATTTAAACCAAGGAATAAGACTTTTATATATCGATTTATATAAAGGTCTTATGGATGAATCAGACAGGGCTCTGATCTTTGAGAAAGATTCAGCAGCTACCAGGATTCCACTGGGACGAATGCCTCCTCAACAACATTCAATCTTGAAAATTACAGAGTAATGGTGAGAAGTGTCATGGTCTGATGAACCTGTAAGAGAGGGTTCACAGAATCACCAGCAATGCAAAAGCAAGGTAAACATCTAAGGTACATTCTGACCCATAATAAACTAGAAAAAAAACAAGTTCCCATTTTGAATGTCAGTCTGAGGTACTCACATATTGGATGCAACCAACAGCGGCAGCAACATCTTTCCTTGAGCTACAGCTGCTGACTGGCTATCATGGTTTACGACAGAAAACATCTGTTTTACTGGATTTTGTGGTTTCTATGAACATGCAACATTTGCACTGTGAACTGAGTGAAGGTGAGTTCACCTTCCACTGAACTGCTTTTACTTTTTGGGTGCATGGAGATCTATAAACCTTAAAGAATGCAATGGTTAAAGTCTCGTGATTTTTCCAACATCTTTCTGTACTGTGTGTGTGTGTGTGTGTGTGTGTGTGTGTGTGTGTGTGTGTGTGTGTGTGTGTGTGTGTGTGTGTGTGTGTGTGTGTGTGTGTGTGTGTGTGTGTGTGTGTGTGTGTGTGTGTGTGTGTGTGTGTGTGTGTGTGTGTGTGCGTGTGTGTGTGTGTCTGTGTGTGTGTGTGTGTGTGTGTGTGTGTGTGTGTGTGTGTGTGTGTGTGTGTGTGTGTGACTGGCTCCCTGCAGGTCGTGGAGAGGCGGTGTCCGGGAGCCGCTGCAGGTCTTGTTAGCACAATGAGCAGCAGTCAGGGACAGTGTTTGTGCAGGTGGAAGCCCCTGCTGTCAGAGCACACATAAATCTGCCAGGGTGGGAGTCCATGTGTAACCTGCCCCTCCGCCAGGACAGACATGTTTACTGCCGCAGGATAGCACAGCTACTGACCACACTGAGTCTGAGGTCGGACTCAGGTTAAACTGTTTGCATGAACTTCTGATTAACCGTCACTTTCTCAACAAATTACCTATTCACCAGATTATTATTCCTACTTATTTACTGTGCCACCATTATACATTAGAAAGAATTGAGTGGTTAGCATCGCAAGGGGTCCCTCAACGAAATGCAGAAATGAAAGCGTTGTGGCTAGCATGTTTATGATACTTACCAGTTTTGTTCAGCAGGATAATCTCCACATATTAACACTTTTATGAAGCGTTAACTCAATTGGCAGAAATAATAAGCTAAAGTTGGTGATGTTTAGTAGTTTATGTATTCACTTGTTAGCAACCACTGTTTTTATGACACATAGAAGCATTGAACGAGTGGAGCTTTACTGACATATTTTGTAGTGAAAAGCTGGTGTTAGCAAAACAGACCTCATTCAAGGCTTCTAACCAAATAGAAGTTCAAACATACCTGGTCAAATGTTCAAAGTCTATCCAAAACTCGACAAAACAAAGTAAAACTCACCAAAACTGTCTTGCACAAAATAAAATTGTTACCCACTTCAAATAAAAAATATATACAGACCAAGAAGATTCCAACAAGAACGATTTCCACCCAAGACAAGAGTATGACTTCTAAAGAGTCGCCCTGAGACCGGACATCAGTGCTTCCAATAACAGTATTGGTACAATCAGCCATTGGTATAACACAGACCCAGATCCTACCTGGAGCTCTTTTTTAAATGTTTTAGAGCACACTTTGAACACGACAGCGGTGTCCTGACGAAATGTCCACAACAATGTTTCACAGAATAATGTGCAGACCTTTATCACTGAAAAACACCTTCAGGCTGTATTTTAAAACCTATTAACACTGTTCCTGTTCACAACAATGCCTCACTGACCACTCAAACATCTACTAATGTGTGTCTTGAGTGTTTTCTTCTGAAAAAAGTTTAACATTTAACTGTGACTGCTGTGCTTTATTGAGGGAAAGGTTAAGTGAGTGTTTCCATTATGAACCTACCATAAGCCTCGGGGAATAACTTCACAGTGTATGTTTGTGTGTGAGTTCTAGTATGTTATTTTGAGAAGTGGTTTGTGTTAGATATTCACTGTGCCGATCATTTGATGATCCACAAAGCTCCCAGGGAAATATATTGGATAAAGCTTTTATGGCTATAAAGATGTGGATCAAACTCTGTCCTCATTTTCAGTCAGATTCTTATTGGTTGATTTCTCCATCAGGTGATGAAAACTCAGCTTAAGAAATGCTTGCTCATGCTAGCTACAAGAGAGAACATTCAACGTTGTGTTCTATGTCTGTTCGATGTTTAAAGAATATCTTAGCATTTACGGAAAACTCTTATTTGAATCCTGATCCGGACACCTATCATGCTATATTTGAACAATATTGTAGGGCCATACCTAGTGCTGCGTACCTGGACTCACATTCAGGTTCAGGTCCGGACTCAAGTCCAGAGGTTCAGGTTCAGGTCCGGACTTATAAGTCCGGACCTGAACCCATGGCTTATGTCAAGTTGTGCGAGTAACTAAAGTGAATTTATTGTGAGCTAATTATCAATTGAAATTAACTCATAAACAACTGAAATTCAAACTCGTCAGGTTTATTGTGCTCCCTTCCAACTTGTGTCTACATTTCTCTAAAAAGTACAAATGTAAAAAAAACACTTTTTTCCACTTAGTCTACAAATGACTTATGACAGCAACTACAGTGAACTACTACAAAGTTCAATATAATAATAATGTTTACATTATACAGTACATACTACATACATAGTGATGTACATACATACTGTTAGAAATTAAAATCAATGTTGATATGGCGTAATTTTGAATTAAATACACTATTTAATTTAAATCAGTTTTATTCTGAAAATTCTTCACTTCCGGTTAGCATTAGCATGTGGGGAAATGCTACGTCTTCAAACCGTGAATCGAAGGTGAAATGACATGTGATGTTGTACACTGAGCACACTGGGATTAGCACTCATTTATTGACACTGAATCACGTTTATCAGGGAATGTTTAAATAACCACAGACACCAGAATATACGTAAGTGCTAGTTTTTTTGCGAGTCCAAGTACCGGTTCCTGACGTTCCGGTTTTAACCGGACTTGAACCGAAACTTTTTACAAGTCCAGTACCGGTTCAGCGTACCGGTACGCAGCACTAGCCATACCTATATAAAGTATATAAATATAGTTTTTTTTTCACAATACCAAAAAGATCCTGCATTTTAGCCATGCCTCATTTCGCTCTATAGAGAGGCGAAGTCACGCCCATCTACTTCCGGTCCATCGGACCCCGGAAGTGGAAAATTATACATTGAAGTCAATGGAGAGAGAAAAGTTATCTTTTGATCCCGTTTGAATTGTGCCACGAATTACACATATGATGTTTGTCAATCTTAAACGATCATTTCCATGTAAAAAAAGTCACAGTTTGTCGTAAAACTGTTGAGATATAAGACTATGAAAAATACGCAACTAGAAAGACTACAAATCCCAAATCCCATTCTGGGTCGCGTAAGTGATGTCATAGGCGATAATGCTCCAAGACTGGTTGCGACTCGCAATTAAAGCAAAGAAGAAGAAGAATATCTCATAACTGATTTATTCCCTCCAATAAATATAAGAGATTGCTCCAATAAATTCACTTTTACAAGATGCCTGTGTGCTTTGTACCAGGTTGGAATCACAAAAGTGATCATACCACTTGCTCGTTCTATCGCTTCCCGTCTGATGAAAGGACCAGGAGTCGTTGGACCAAACATATCAGGTAATATACATGTTTTGCATGGAACATAGTCAAGTTAGCTACCTAGCTAGTAGCGAGCACGTTAGTTAGCATCACATTACTTAGCCTTGTCATTTGTATTAGCCTTAACATGAAGTAAACCAAATGTTAAACAGTAAGAGTAGTCATGATGGTAAGTATTTTGTGAAACATTTGAAGAGTAGCCTATCGCCCCCTCCACCAGGTGCTAAGGGGGCGGGAGGTAGGCTAACGGCACATTAGCATCGGCGATCTTTTCTACTTAATGCTATCTGCTCAAATGGTTAACATTGAACATTAAAAGATCAGGCAGTTCAGGGAGAGTCGAAGGAAGGCAGGCAGGCAGGCAGCTTTGCATGACATTCTTCTGGACGTGTTTCATTGTGATGATAGTGAGTCAATCTGTTTGTTGGAAAGACAGTAGTTGAGTGATTACTGATAGAAAATTATTAAAAGAGATAATTATTCAAAGTGTTGTTACTTTAAAGTGTTGTTACTGACCTTTTTCTCTTTTATTTTATTTCCCTCACCTGTAACTGCTGAGACCCTGAGGAACATGCACACTGGACTGACCTGCTCTGGCAACCTCATTTCCACTGTACGTAATAGTATTTGGTTATGGTATATTATTTATATACATCAAAGGCACAATGCACACATGTATTGAGTGTGATATTTTGCATAGGTCAAGTGAAATCATCTTTACATACTAGAAAACTGTAGGAGCGGCAACTTGTTTTGAAATTGAATTTTTAATATCCGATAATAAAGTTGATCTGTTTTCTTTATTCTTCTCTCTTCCCAGCTCCATCCATCACCGTGCTCTGTTCCTGCAGGTCCTGCTTGCTAATCAATGCTCATATGTTTTTACACAATTACAAATAAAGTCAATGTATTGTATGACATGAAGTTGTGCTTCATTCGGAGTCAATAATAATTCATTCTGCCTTCAACTGCACAATGACTGTGGACTGCACCGACATCCATGTAGCTGCCCCCCAGTAAGATGAACCAAGCAAAGAGGGTCACCATCATGCCCAAGGACATCCAGCTGGCCCGCTGCATCCGCGAGAGAGGGCTTAACTGACCTGAGACCAGCACACCCAAACACAACGGCTCTTTTAAGAGCCACCTACAGTTTCAAAGAGTTGCAATCCTACGTTATTATAATGATTAAACTGGTTCATGTATCACTTAGTTTACTGAACCGTGATGAATGAAAGAAATTAGTGAGGTTGTGGTTTACTGAAGTTACAAAGACATTAATATATGAGTAACAGTCAATTATGGATCATTCAAACTATTTATATAAAAATATGTAATAAAGTTCTAAAACAAGTATTCGGTATATTCCTTGATAGCTTTTGGAGAAGGTTGTTTTTAAGTTTACTAAAATCTATCGTTTCAACTGTTTCACTTTATAAAAAGGAACAGGTGAGTAGAGCATCATTGAGTTTCTTATTCTGTCAGTAAATTATCCAAATGAAATGTTTATCATTATTTTATTCAACCCTAAACAAATTGATTGTACCTTTTTAATAATGACCTTACATGGTCGGCAAAGTTAAATTAACTTCAGAAAATCAAATCTGTTCTGAGAAAAAACTAATAAATGTTTAAAGATAGGAACTTGCCATCCCACTGAAAAACAGTCCGTAGAGATTTAAAGGCGTAGTTGTAGTTCAGTCCAACGTTTCATTTGGATTCATTTCTCCAACAGTCAACTATTTTCATAAAGAATATATATATTTTTCAAAGTCAACTTTATTGTCAATCTTACTCAGTTTGTGTTTATAGACAGAGAGATCAAAAAGACGTTTAAATAAAATTATACAATTTACAGATATGTATACAAATATATATATCCTATATACACATCATCATGTATAATGATGGTGTATGATGTAGAAGGAAGTGTGGTAGATAACAAGTAAATATAGAGTTACATACAGATCCATGTTACAGCAAAAGATGGAATTACTAAGAAGTATAATAATAATTACATGCAACAATTAAATAACTGCTCAGCATCTCCACCACAATCCCAATCTGCTGTGTCCTGTTTTCCTCCCCTCTGCATAACACCCCATCACACATACGGAACACAACGCAGAGTCCGAGGGTGTTAAGAGTATGTTTATTTAAATGTCCTCCTCTCTACTGGCCAACACAGGGAGCATATGCTGGGTGTAGAAGTTCTCCAGGAGGAGGAGATTTCCATGCCATGCAGGGTCTTTGGGGATGGGGATGATGATCGCCTCCTTCTGGTCCACACAACAAAGTAGCAGAGACTCCGGCCTGTGATGTGCAGCTGCCCTTGGACCTGGTGCCAGTATGGGTGATTCTCCTTGAGAATATATGACCCACCATCCTCACGGAGACAGAAGGATGGTAACTGGACTGCCTCCGCGATGGTCATGTTCATGTCACCAAAATCCTTGAATCTACACACAGCAAATAAACTCAAATGACACAACGAGATGTAAAAGGAGATCACACATACAGTATAGACTATACTGTATAGTCAATATAAAACTGGCCGCTTCAATCTGAAGAGCAACTAAAACAAAACACGGGAGTTTACCTTGTTCTTGTGAACACTAATGTTATCCACAGCATACACAGAGACTACAAAGTTCTTAAGGAGAAAACTAGTTACTAAAACAAAACACGTTAGTGTACCTTGTTAGCTAATGTTAGCTAGCTGACATTAACGTTACACATTGCACTCATGTTACTCACCGAAACCTTGTAAAGCCGGTCCCGCATGCTGGCTCTTACAGAACCGAATAACTCCCCTTTCGTGTACTGTATGTACAGCTCTCAACATGCCCAGACTTGTAGTGATTTCACCTCATTTTATACTTTTCGCCTCATTCTGAAAGAAACAGGTGAAATTTGCTAACGTGACGGCCGTCTTTGTGATGGTGACGCGTATTGTAAGAGACCAGAGACCTGTAGTTCACTGAGCGGTTTCACACAAAAAAATGTGTAACTTCACAGTTTTACGACACATTTTTATTTTTTTGACTTGCAAAATATTCTTTTAAATTGACAAACATCATATGTGTCATTCGTGGCACAATTCAAACGGGATCAAAAGATAACTTTTCTCTCTCCATTGACTTCAATGTATAATTTTCCACTTCCGGGGTCCCATGGAGGCTCCCGGAAAGGGAGGGACTTCGCCTCTCTATTGGCTCTTTCCAGCGCTGTTTTTGCAGGGGGCTGATTCTGTGAGCTGCAGCTGACCACGCCCCCCTGCAGGAGAGGGGAGCGTGCTCTGAGATCAGCTGCTGGGCTACAGCGAGGAGAAGAGGGGGAGAAAAAGAGATCTCCGTCCACCGTGTTTTATTCTTATAGAAGTAAGAAGAGAAGTAACGGGGCAGAAACCCTCCTTTTTACGCAGCGGTCCAGACATAGATATCAAACGGCGACACATATTCAGTTGGCAGCTTTGGCATTAGGGCAGGGATATCTAGATACTTTCCAAGGTTTGACATAATGAAGTGTGCTACTTTTAAAGCAAGCAACGATGTTTTCAAATCTGTAATCAAAAAGCTCCTCAAAAACACTATCGAAGCAGTTCCTGCCGTTGCTACGTTAGTTCAAACAGTAACAATGGACTATTTTTCTTAGCGGATGCATGTCAATTTAAATCAATACATACAACTATTTTTTAAATCAATAAAATAATTTTCTAAATCCATAAAAGCATTTCAATTAATATTGGGAGTCATGTCGTTACTTTGTCGAGAATGTGGCCATGTAATAAGCGGGATAATGTGCACATTGCACAATGTGCCTTCATGCCGATCTAGATCCTTCCGCTTCGCGTCGGGCTCCTGATCAGCCTGTCGGTGTTCTTTTGCCCATAATGACCGCGTCGCTGCACATTATCCCTTACATTCTTTCACACACACATATGGGTATTGGGCCGAGCGCGACACCGTACTTCCGGTATCCGCCGTTTTACGCGAGGTGCAAGCAGCCGTACACCGTCTAGGTGTTGCTAAGCTTCCTGTACTGAATATCATAGTCTATTGCCTTAATCAATATCTAGTCAACTCTAAAATACCACATATATGCAATCGCATGATAATATTATTGTGACAAGTGGGGTATTCACCTGGTGTTTCCAGAAATTAGACGTAGATGCAGCCAAAATCGACGAAGGCCACTGTCGTTTTTCCATACATCTGCAGGCAGTCTGTAAGGGCAATCCGACAACCCACACAGCTATAGTTTACGCTGGTAACGACCTAGAGCACACCCCTCAAGTCCAGAGATGTAATCCGAAGACATGCAGCGATTTCTTCGGTCGTTAATTCAGAAAAAAAACCTAGTGTGCTCTGCCTGGCTACGTTAGCTAGCTGTTTATATTTGCACTTCCAGGATATTTGCACCTCCAGGAAAATGGCGTATTTATTAAGGCTGTCAGTCGATTAAAATATTTAATCGCGATTAATCGCATGATTGTCCATAGTTAATCGCGATTAATCGCAAATTAATCGCACATTTTTGATCTGTTCTAAATGTACCTTAGAGGATTATTGTTTTTAATACTCTTATCAAGTGGACAAATATGCTTTATGCTAATGTTTATTATCATTTGAACAATGACAAATATTCTCATGAATATTAAACACAACAACCTGGAACCTCTCTCATACAATAATACAATACAAAGTGTGTGTGTGTGTGTGTGTGTGTGTGTGTGTATGTGTGTGTGTGTGTGTGTGTGTGTGTGTGTGTGTGTGTGTGTGTGTGTGTGTGTGTGTGTGTGTGTGTGTGTGTGTGTGTGTGTGTGTGTGTGTGTGTGTGTGTGTGTGTGTGTGTGTGTGTGTGTGTGTGTGTGTGTGTGTGTGTTGGATCGTTGGAGCTGTGTGCAACTCAAGGCATATGCTCGAACGGGAGCTGCCTGGACGCTGCAATCATGTTGCTGCAATCATGAGTGTGCTGACTTCTCGTACAATGTCCCACTGTCTGGCTGCCTGCATAAAGTCAAGTGCTCGGCGCAGTTGTGTGGATCGAGCGCTCCTCTGTTTTCATTTAAACGGCTCCTTATATCCGTTAACGCAGCTAGCTAGCACCCGATGCTAACAACAACAATGCACGTAAGGTCTCTCTCTCGCTCGCTCGGACCACACATACAACACACCCTCCCGGTCCTCCCGATGGCCAGTCGGTGCCTGCCGGTGAGCGTGGAAGTGTGGTCTGCCACAAGCGGGCGGCAGGAGCGGGGCTGTCAGCATCAGCTTGTAGATGGTATTTTAAACTCGATGTGCTCTGAAACTACGGGGCGGCCGAGGAAAAAAAATACACATGCGTTAATCGCGTTAAAATAATTAGTGGCGTTACTTTTTTTTTACGTTAACGCGTTATTAACGCGTTAACTTGACAGCCCTAGTATTTATATATATATTAGGGCTGTCAGTCGATTAAAATATTTAATCGCGATTAATCTCATGATTGTCCATAGTTAATCGCGATTAATCGCAAATTAATCGCACATTTTTGATCTGTTCTAAATGTACCTTAGAGGAATATTTTTCAAGTTTTTAATACTCTTATCAACATATGAGTGGACAAATATGCTTTATGCTAATATTTATTATCATTTGAACAATGACAAATATTCTCATGAATATTAAACACAACAACCTCTGAACATTACAAATATTCGCTTCAATTCAACCTGGACCCTCTCTCATACAATAATACAATACAAATGGTGTGTGTGTGTGTGTGTGTGTGTGTGTGTGTGTGTGTGTGTGTGTGTGTGTGTGTGTGTGTGTGTGTGTGTGTGTGTGTGTGTGTGTGTGTGTGTGTGTGTGTGTGTGTGTGTGTGTGTGTGTGTGTGTGTGTGTGTGTGAGTGAGATGGATCGTTGGAGCTATGTGCAACTCAAGGCATATGCTCGAACGGGAGCTGCCTGGATGCTGCAATCATGTTGCGCACTATTCGTGCTGAGTGTGCTGACTTTTCGTACAATGTCACTGTCTGGCTTCCTGCATAAAGTCAAGTGCTCGGCGCAGTTGTGGCGAAATGTCGCTCCTCTGTTTTCATTTAAACAACTCCTTATATCCGTTAGCGCAGCTAGCTAGCACCAGATGCAACAACAACAATGCACATATGGTCTCTCTCTCGCTCGCTCGGGCCACACATACACACACCCTCCAGGTCCTCCCAATAGCCAGTCGGTGCCTGCCGGTGAGCGTGGAAGTGTGGTCTGCCACAAGCGGACAGCAGGAGCGGGGCTGTCAGCATCAGCTTGTAGATGGTATTTTAAACTCGATGCGCTCTGAAACTACGGGGCGGCCGAGGAAAAAAAATACACATGCGTTAATCGCGTTAAAATAATTAGTGGCGTTATTTTTTTTTTATTACGCGTTAACTTGACAGCCCTAATATATATATATATGGCGCGTGTTGCATTGTGGGTAGCTCGTGACGTCACTGTGTGTGAAAGAATATGATTATATAGAGTCATTATTCATTTGTTTTAAAGCAGGAGGCGCAAAAGCTTGCCTCGGGGAGGGAGAAAAAGAGCCACAGCGGAGAATAAACAGAAGGGCAACCATGGCAACCATGTAAGGGAAGTCTTCTTCGCTGCTTTTGTGGCAGACTACAGCAACATTTACAGGCCTGGCATATGTACTACAGCGTCTCCAGCACTTTCGAGCGGCAATGGCCGGCCGTGGCCCAACCTCTCATTCCCCTGATAGGTGGAGAATTGACCAATAGCCGTAGCACCACTTTACTGACGTCAGTAAAGTGTTCAAATCTGGATCAGTCTGTATCAGATCCGTTGCAGCCCCTTTTTTAGAGATTTGGGTATGGAGAAAAATAGAGAGGGTTGTGTTTTCTGACACTTGGTGAGTTCCCTGGAACACCGGGGACACATATTCATGTATAAAAGACGTACAAAAGTGCATTTTGCATGATAGGTCCCCTTTAAACGAGAAGATCAGGATTCTCAGCTGCATATTAACATTCTCATGTTTAGCATCCCCTCGAATGGTCTTCATCTCAGTTTAGCTAGTTAGCATGCTAACATTTACATAAAAATGTACCACCAGGGGCGGTTCTAGGAGGGGGCAGTGCCCCCCTAACACTGACCTCTGACCCCCTGTGGCCCCCCTAAAAATGAAAAGTGAAAAAAATGAAAAATGTATGATTTATTACACGATTTATTGAATGACGGAATAGGCGGAACTAACGTTATTCGTCATTCTAGTCGGACCCATTAGAGCGGTGCACTCACTTTCACTGTCCGGCTGAAGCGCGCGAAAAACAAACACTTTTCATCTCGGATCATCAGAGGCTGTTGCATCCAAGAAAGACTGATTGAAACCTACGTTTCGAGAGACTACCACGATAATTGAAGGTGAGTTGAACTATTGTATCCGTGTAATTGTAGATGTAAAGTAGAGATGTAACTGTTCATTGCCTTTATTTTTATATAAATATGATATGGTGTTAGTGCAAAAATTGTACTATAACTCAAGCTGAAGCTAACAGTAATAACTATAAGATATATCTGAAATAAATAAGTGTACTGAAACAAATCCCAATAACTTTATTGCATTGTTTTCTTATGCGCAATTACTTCATACTGTCCAGTTCTCTTTTTCGTCCTGCATTTATTGTCCCCCCCTCAGAAAATAACTGGCCCCCCAGTGGCCCCCCCAGTCAAATTGGTCTAGAACCGCCACTGCGTACCACAAAATACATAGATAGATAGATAAGATAGATAAATAGAATGCCTTTACTTTGGCTGGAGACAATGTTTGGAAAGGGTATTTTTTATTTGTTAGGTTCAGTGTTTGTTCTTGTATTATTCATTTGAGCAAAACAAGTTATTGTATAGTGCACCACTAACCAACGTTCTAAATATGCCTGAAAGCATTCATAGTTTAATCCATGTAACTTTTATTTTCACACAAGATTTATATCATAACTCTCATGTCTTTATTTTCTGGCATCTCTTGCCTTCACAGTGTTAGTGGAGAGTCAAGAAATGGCATCTGTGTTAACCTAACCATTGGCTACTGCCAATTGGCTACTGCCCCTAGAAATGCATTTCAATAACACATATGGTTATCCTTGTGCTAATACTACCTAAATGAGATAATCTGAGCATAGTCGTGCACTTAAGACTGTTGTTGCCAAAATGAATACAACATACACTACAAAAAAAGTCTATCTTCAAATTAAGTTAAATCTTCTTTATTTTCCTTGAATATACTCTCTGATTGACAGAGCAGCATTTGCCATAACATAATTTACATGTAACACATTAGCTAGCATGCTAGGAGGTATAGCATGGCCTGAAGCCTGTTGCTGATTGTAGTTCAATTGGTGAAGCCATACATGATGCAATGTGAACGGCTGCAGACCTACAGAGCATCAAGATGTTGTTGAACCATAGTCTGGATTGTAATATATGATAGTCTGCTCTTCAATAATTAATAATGCGATAAATTGGTATTCAGCATGTAAAGCAAGGGTACTTCCGTCCACTAAAATACTAAAATGTGTTGTTAATAAATAACATTTCTGTTTTTACCAGATGTCTCGAAAAAAAAATTATCCTCCTGGAATCTGAATTCACTGGGGAAATTCAGATTTTTTGAAAATACAAAATCATCAAGATATGTGTGGATAGAATAGAGATCTGTAATGTGATATTGATTCAAGCATACGTTGATTAGGTTTTATGGGTGGGACCTTGAGTAGAAGGTATGGATTACTGACACATACACATTACTAAAACTTGTTGCTCACAGATGCTACAACAAGTGAGGTGAGATTGTTTATGTGCTGTTGGATGAGTAAAAGGACAGAGTTGCTGCCGTGTCCCCATGAGAACCACCTGCTTCAGAAGATGTTAAAGTGTAATCCAGCCGCCTCTCAGCAGCCTCAC
This sequence comes from Pseudochaenichthys georgianus, assembly GCF_902827115.2. Lineage (NCBI taxonomy): Eukaryota > Metazoa > Chordata > Actinopteri > Perciformes > Channichthyidae > Pseudochaenichthys > Pseudochaenichthys georgianus. Next base: position 7,322,849 of record NC_047518.2, read on the forward strand.
AAAGAAAGCAGTGTGCAGTGATCTTGTGCCTAATCTCTAACCTTAATTACTGCGACACCGCCGAGAAAAAAGGCCACAGTCAAGCGCCGCCAAATGGTGTGTGCAATTAATCTCCAATTCAGTGGCACAAAACAGCCAATTTGTATGTTAAAGAAGGATGTTGGAGGAGGTAGAAAGGGCCAATTGGACATTAAGGTCGGGACGATTGTGGTCTCCTTCAACAGCAATCTGCCGCCTGCTGAATAGTGGTGTTTTGATGGTGTGCCATGTGGTGGGACAGAGGGGGATACAAGGCCTTTTTTGAGTTTTCTGATAGAGGCACATGGGCAAACAGAGGAGGGAGGAGGCACAGAGTGTTGGATGGGTACAAGTAGAGGTTGGAGGTCAGAGTAAGACATGAGGCATGATGGTTTCTCCTTTGTTCCCCATTATCTCCCGAAACACACAGCTTGTTCTGGCACACTCTGCTCTGGTGGTCCGGCAGCAGACAGATGGCCGAGAGCCCTTACTGCTTCAATCACATCACCAGGCTTTCTTCTCTGAAATGTGTAAACAACAAAGTATACGATGAGTTAAACTAACTTCTTAATGGTAGAACAAACTCATGCCATTTGAAGAGGAGTGGTGTTTAGGTGTTCTGTTTGATTTCTAAATAGCTGGTAAGCAGAATAACAATTACTGAAGGAAAAATAAGAAATGTTTCATAAGCCCCAATTTTCTGTGCTATGTTATACTAGTTTAATTATTGAAGTCACTGCTGACTTTTTCAAAGTCTGACCATATCTAACTTTATCCAAAGGTCCAAATAATCCTCATTGGATTTTTGCTAAAGCAGATATTGTTGAAAGATTTAAGAGCTTTTTGTCATTCTACTGATACGTTGAGTTGAGCATTTTACAACTACTGATATGTTCAATTAAAAATAAATACTTAATGTGTTAATTGTAAGGATATAATTTAGGATGCAATGCATTTCTCACAAGAAATATATATTCTGTTTGTATAAGTAACACGTTTTTATTAATAACCTTCAGCCTAAAAAGTATCTAAGTTATCTTTGGTCGATATTGCTCAGCCATAGTTGGGATCTGGCAACTTAAAGTGTGTGTTTTACTGTAACCACATACAGTTCAACATCAGATAAACGTACACCAGTTATTCAGCTTTGTGTCACTCCATCAGAGACATAGTCACTTCCTGCGGGGGTGCGGCCCACAGACAGTGGCATGTCCTGAGCTCACTGTCTCGTAAAGATGCAGCCCCCAGTCCAGGGGGGCTTTTCATCCCTATTTTCCCTTCAGCCTGCTTTGATGAGGGGGGTCAGAGATAAAGCTGTCTTTGCCTGGAGAAACAGAGACACACACGCAGAGGAGGAGAGGAAGGTGTTCTGTTTCAGGATTCACAGGAATTAGTGGTGAAAGGTTGTGAAAATAACACCAAGGCCCAAGCTGTGCGTGAAATTGTGAACAGAGGGATTAATGGGACTATAAAAAGAGCATTAAAGCCCCCCCACACCCAAACCACTTCACAAAGGTTTGTCAGAGTGTGTGTGAGAGTGTGTGTGTACGATGTAGAGACCATATCCTCTTTCCCCATAACGTTAATGCAAAAAAGAAAACAGATGGAAATGTGACTTTGTTTGAAGTAATGACAGATAGACAGAACAACAGTTAACCTCTAACCAGGGTTTCACTTTATTATAATTGTCATTAACATAACTAGAAAAGTATGGTTATTAAACTTTGATTAAAAGTTAATTTACTAATATCAAAAATGAAATAACAATAATGATCTTTACTCACTATTAGTACTTCTGATGTGATGCACATATCATAACATACACTATACTAAGTATTTTTAATGATTTGTAAACCTTCTTTAACATTTGTTACGTCCCCAGCTCGTTTAGGGTAAAAGGGAAGCAACACGAAACCAGATATTCTTGGTAAGTGCTACGCTCTCCGAGAGCTACAGGAGTGAACCCACAATACTGAACACTATGGAGAGGAGACAAAGTTTATGAGGCAAAAAGGTTTATTAACCAAAAACCGTTTTCAAGAGACCGAAGAGGGATTGGATAATCCACGAAGTCCAGGGCCAGGGTTTGTCACCAGAGGAGGAGCGGAGGTCCGAAGCCGGGGATCCCGAGTTAGCGAGAGCGAGCAGGCTGGAGCAGGTGTGCGGAGAAGAACGGCGGAACACAGACGAGGGGTCGGTGGCTGGACGTGGCAGACGGATACAGCGTGGTGAAACGACGAACTGGTGAATACTGGATGAAGGAACCGGGTATATATGCAGGTGAAGGTGAGTAGTTGTAATCAGGATGACGAGCAGCAGCTGAGGAGGTGAGTTGGCGGGAATCAGAAGTACCCCACCCCCTCAACGGGAGCCTCCTGGCGACCACCAGGTTTTTCTGGATGTGCTCCCTCACCATAAAAGGGTCCATGATCCGAGAACGTGGAACCCAACAGTCCACCAAATACTGAAGGCCCCTGCCCCGACGCCTGACATCCATGAGTCGGCGCACGGTATAGGCAGGATGATCATCGATAACTCAGGGGGGAAGAGGGGGAACGGTTGGAGAGCACAGGTCGCTGGTATGAACTGGCTTGATCTGGGACACGTGAAAAGTGGGATGGATCTTCATGGTTCTGGGGAGCTTCAGGCGGACAGCAGAGGGGTTAATTATGCGCACAATGGGGAAGGGGCCAATACACCGAGGGGACAACTTCTTGGACTCGGTAAGGAGGGAGATATGTTTGGAAGACAACCAAACAGATTCTCCTGGGGTGTAAGGGGGAGCGACATGTCTATGGCGGTTGGCAGATTGTTGGTTTTTGGCGGAAGTCCGGAGGAGAGCTGAGCGAGTGTCCCTCCAAATCTTACGGCACGAAGAACATGTTGCTGGACGGATGGAACGGCCAACTCATTCTCTTCTTCGGGAAACAGGGGTGGCTGGTACCCTAAAGAGGCTTTGAATGGAGAGAGACCAGTAGCAGAGGAGGTGAGGGAATTGTGGGAATATTCTACCCAGGGTAGATGGGAGCTCCAGGTAGATTGATTCCGGTTGGCTATGCAGCGGAGAGTTGATTCCAGGTCTTGATTGGCCCTCTCAGTTTGGCCGTTAGACTGGGGATGATAACCAAAGGTTAGACTGACCAATGCACCAAGCGAATGACAACAATTCTTCCAAACCATAGAGGTGAACGGAGGTCCACGGTCGGAGACGATGTCAGCCGGAATACCATGTAGACGGAAGACATGCTGGGTGAGTAATTGGGAGGTCTCCAGGGCAGAGAGTAGCTTGGGCAGGGCTACAAAATGGGCACATTTCGAGAAACGGTCAACAACAGTGAGAACAGCTGTGTTACCTTGTGGGGGGGGGGGGGGGGTAGGCCGGTGACAAAGTCCAGAGCAATATGAGACCAGGGTCCACTTGGAATAGGAAGGGGTTGGAGCAATCCCGCAGGTCTCTGATGGGAGGCCTTGCTCCTAGCACATGTAGTGCAGGCTGAAACAAACTCCTTGGTTGGCCACCAGAAATGTCTCCTGAGAAGGGAGAGTGTGCGGTTGGTGGCCCCAGGATGATTTGCGAAACGAGAGCTGTGGACCCACTGCAGGACTTGGGAACAACAGAGTTGGGGACAAACTGAAGGTTAGGCGTACCGTCTGGTTGCTCCAATAGCGCCTCCTGGATTGAGTTAGAGATCTCCCAGATGAGGGCACCCACCACACAACTCTGGGGGAGAATAGAGTCCACAGAAGTAACTGGTCCCACAGAAGTGAACAACCTGGACAGGGCATCAGGCTTAGTATATTTGGAACCAGGGCGATAGGTTAGAGAGAAGTTGAAACTACCAAAGAAGAGGGCCCACCTGGCTTGTCGGGAGTTTAGCCGTTTGGCTGACTGGATGTACTCAAGGTTTTTGTGGTCAGTCCAAACTAGGAATGGCAGCTCGCTGCCCTCGAGCCAGTGTCGCCACTACTCCAACGCCATCTTCACCGTCAGCAGCTCCCTGTTGCCCACATCATAGTTTCTCTCCGCTGGGGAAAGACGGCGAGAGAAGAAAGCACATGGATAAAGTTTATTGTCAGGCGCTGTTCTGTCTCAGACAACCCCGATGTCCGATGCATCTACCTCAACCACAAACTGCTTGCTTGAGTCTGGCTGGATGAGAATGGGGGCAGAAGTGAACAGTGACTTGAGTCTAAGAAAAGCATCGTTAGCATCAGTGGTCCAGGAGAACTTGACTTTGGTTGAAGTGAGACTGGAGAGTGGAGCTGCAACCTTGCTATAGTTCTTAATGAACCGGCGATAGAAGTTGGCGGAACCCAGACACCTCTGCAACTCCCTCCGAGTAGTGGGGACTGGCCACTCAGTGACAGCTAGAATCTTCCCAGGATCTGCCTCCAACCTGCCTTGCTTGATGATGTATCCCGGGAAGCTGACCCGTTCCCGGTGAAACTCACATTTCTCAGACTTGACGTACAGTTTGTTCTCAAGCAGCCTCTGAAGAACCTGGCTGACGTGGTTCTGGTGTTCCTCCAGGCTCTTGGAAAAGATCCAAATGTCGTGAAGGTACACAAAAACAAACTGGTTGAGAAAATCTCGTAAGACATCATTAACTAGGGCCTGAAAAACAGCTGGGGTGTTACTGAGTCCAAAGGGCATGACTAGATATTCAAAGTGACCAAGAGGGGTGTAAAAGGCAGTTTTCAACTCATCTCCTTGGCGGATACGAACCAGGTGGTATGCATTTCTGAGGTCGAGTTTAGAGAAGATGGTGGCACCTTGGAGAGGCTCAAAAGCTGAGTTTATCAGGGGAAGTGGGTACTTGTTTTTAACTGTGATGTTATTTAACCCATGAAAGTCAATACAGGGTCGGAGTGATTTGTCCTTCTTGTCCACGAAGAAAAACCCTGCACCCAGAGGGGAGGAAGAAGGACGAATAATTCCTGAAGCCAGGGAGTCACCGATATATATTTCCATAGCCTCTCTCTCTGGCCGGGACAGGTTATAGAGTCAGCTGGTAAGTAACGGAGCCCCAGGAAGAAGATCGATGGGACAATCATAGGGACGATGAGGAGGGAGAGAGAGAGCCTTGTCTTTGCTGAAGGCCCCACTCAGGTTGTGGTAAACATCAGGAATGCCGGATACATCTACGACAGCTGAGACACATGGAGCAGGCATAGGGTGAACAGAGACAGGAGGCACAGCAGACTGCAAACAGTTAAGGTGACACAACTGATTCCATTCAATGATTCTACCTCCAGCCCAATCAATATGTGGATTGTGGGTACGAAGCCAAGGGTAACCAAGAACCAAAGGGGTAGCTGGGGCGGAAATAACCTTCAGTTGAATTAATTCTCGGTGATTACCAGAAATAATCAGGGTTACGGGTTATGTCTGCTGTATTACCTTATAAATCCTTTGACCGTTTAAGTTATAAGCAGTCATTGGATCCTGTACTGTTTCCAAGGTGAGACCCAGCTGCTTGGCTAGTTCCAGGTCCACAAAACTGTCCTCTGCTCCAGAGTCAATGAGGGCCGAGAGGGGCAAAGACTGGGAGTTAGCACAAAGTCTGGCAGGAATGAGAAAATGGCGCAAGGTTGGGGCTACAATTTGAGTAGGATGAGGACTCCTCAGGACCCCCAAATTCACTGACGAGCTCCTGCGTTTGGGCGGACAGGACAGTTTGCAAGGAAATGCCCCAATTTGCCACAGTACAGGCACTCTCCAGACCTCATACGTCGAAGACGTTCCTCAGGAGATAGTCCGGCACGTCCCAACTGTATCGCTTCCTCCTTAGCAAAGGTAGGCACGCGGGGTGGCGAGGTGAAGCCAGACAGTCTGGATTCAGAGAGAGCAAACTTGGTAGTTTGACTTACTTGGCAAAGTAAAAGGAGAACGCTACGTTCGCTCCGCACGGCGCTCCCGCAACCGGCTGTCGAGACGAGATACCAAGGTGATTAATGATTGAAGGTCAGCAGGCTCATTTCATGCAGCTAGCGCATCCTTCAGTTGATCCTTCAACCCCCTAACAAACACTGCCCTTAGAGCTGCCTCGTCTCATCGGGCCTCTGCCACCAGTGTGCGAAACTCGATAGAGTAGTCTGCCACTGTTCGAGTCCCTTGTTGCAAATTTAGCAGACGATTTGCAGCTGAGCCAGAGTAGTCGGGGTGATCAAAAACAGCGGACAAATTCAGAAAAAACTCCAAAGGAAAGAGAGTCATTGTCCACTGAAGAACTCAATGCTTCGGCCCAGGTTAATGCCTTGCCACGAAGCAAACTCAACACATAGTTAATCTTAGTCATATCAGAAGAAAAGGACAAGGGGCGCTGGCGAAAAACCTTGTTGCATTGAAAAATAAATCCTCCATCCATTTCTCCACCTCTCCATGGAAAGGCTCCGGATCGGCGATGGGGAGATCCCGACATGGAGTGGAATCCTGAAGGAGATTGGAGGTGGCAGGAATTGCAGCTGAAGACGTCAGGATTGATATCTGGGCTACAAGATTCGTGATGTGATGTGCCATGGACTGATTGCTGTCAACTAAAGCTCGGATTAGCTGCTCATGTTGACCCAGAAGGTTTCCCTGATGAGACAGGGCGTGCTGAACAGCGGAGTGATCCGATCCAGTGTCAGAGGAGTTCATATTGACCAGTTCGTACTGTTACACTCTCCGAGAGCTACAGGAGTGAACCCACAATACTGAACACTATGGAGAGGAGACAAAGGTTATGAGGCAAAAAGGTTTATTAACCAAAAACCGTTTTCAAGAGACCGAAGAGGGATTGGATAATCCACGAAATCCAGGGCCAGGGTTTGTCACCAGAGGAGGAGCGGAGGTCCGAAGCCGGGGATCCCGAGTTAGCGAGAGCGAGCAGGCTGGAGCAGGTGTGCGGAGTAGCACGGCGGAACACAGAGGAGGAGAGCCGGGGATCCAGAGCTGGCGAGAGTAAGCAGGCTGGGGCAGGTGCGCGTGGAAGCACGGAGGAACACATACGAGGGGTAGGTGGCTGGACGTGGCAGACGGATACAGCGTGGTGAAACGACGAACTGGTGAATACCGGATGAAGGAACCGGGTATATATGCAGGTGAAGGTGAGTAGTTGTAATCAGGATGACGAGCAGCAGCTGAGGAGGTGAGTTGGCGGGAATCAGAAGTGGGACAGCCACGCCCAGCCAGGAAGACAGACACACAGACAATAACAAACACAAAGGGGAACAGAAGGAGGGAGAACTGCAAATCCTCACAGTAAGAAGTTGATTTTAATAATAAACGCAAAATAAAGATGATATAAACAAAAATACAGGCTCTTTAAAAAATAAGCTATCTGTTCACAATGTAAATACACAAAACGAAGGCCACAGAGTATCACAGTCATAGAACACTATGGGCACTTAAGGCGAAAATAGTGAGGCGTCTCGCACAAGTTCGACGCCGTCACAAATCACAGAATACACACAAACATTTGGAGAGTATGAGTAGCAAGGCGTCCTGGCACAAATCCAGCGCCCCGAATGACAGCAGCGTTGCAGCTTAAATAGCTTCATCCCGCATCATCAAGCATCGCCCCAGACCTCTTCCGGTGGGAGGAACTAACCAACGTCACACGGACGCGGTAACCATAGTACCTAAAGGCAGTCATATACACACACAAATATATATATACACACAGAATGCTCACAGGTCGGTTAATGCAGGCGACAGCCGTCAAACATTATTTACAAAGATGGAACATATATTTATAACAATTGGTTGATAATTGGTTTGTAAATGATCTATTTACATTATTATATTATTTTCATTAATTAATAAAACAACATATTTCATATTAAACACACTTTATTTATATTAATTATTTATAGTAATTGTATGTTTTATCATACAATTGTTACAGTGAAATAACTAGAAAGTAAAGTTTAATTACCAGAATTTACTATTATGGATATTGTATAGTGCTACGTTTCCCCTCACGTCCTCAGAAACACTGAGGTGCATGGTGCTTCATCTACAAGTGTTTCAGTGAAGCTCTGGAGAGGAGCAGCGCTGAGATCAGGACTCAGAGGGGCTGTAGTGAGACGTTCACTGTTCACTCCCAGAGGCACGCTGATCTGCTATCACTCCCCAGGAACAACCCCATAGACAATGATCTGATCTTCCCTTTCCAATATCAGTCATCTTTTGACTTTTTACAACATTCGGTGTTGGTTTGAATAAACCGGCGTGCTTTCAGTAGTCGGCCGATGGTAAATTGGTAAAACATTTCCAGTTTTTGCAGCTCCTTAAAGCACACTTACATATTTAAGTTGGCATCACCCATTCACACACATGCATACACAGGCAGAGACTGCCATACACACATTTACACACCATTGGCCGTCGGGAACAATTTGGAGTTGGACTATCTTCCCCAAAGATACATGGGCTTGGGGTCAAACCAGCAACCGTCCAATTGGAAGCCTCCCCTGTTGTGAAAGATGTATGGGGTAAATTAAGAATATAGACATTTCAAATACATTTTTATTAAAGGATTTAAGACATGATAAACGTTATACCCTTGTATTGTATGTATCTCACACTGTACCTGCAGGGGCAGTGATCCATCCCCTGAGGTGCCGTCTGACTAACAATGCATTATTTGCGTCATTTAACCTTTTTTTTCCTCCAGTGCATGAAGCACTTCTGTGTTTTTGCGGTGACATTTTCTGACATTTGAGCATATGGACACACATTTCAAATGGGATGGGAATATCGAGTGTGGAAGGAGAATGGAGATAATCCCAAACACTAACAGTGCAGTCTGTTGTCTGCTTTCCAGGGATCAATAGCACAGACATGCTGCTCTCTCCACAGCTGAGCTCCAGGTACACACACACACACACACACACACACACACGCACACACACACACACACGCACGCACGCACGTACGTACGTACACACACGCGCGCGCACACACACACACACACACACACACACACACACACACACACACACACACACACACACAGAGACAGAGAGGAGTTTAAAATGCCAGCAGAACGGCAACGAAGGATTATAACTGAGTTCTGACACCTGGGGCCTCATTTCTAAAGCCTTGCGTAGGATTGGCGTGGGAAGGTTGCTTACGTATACGACAAAGCAAATAAATACGCACCGACACTTTCCGATTCATAAAAGACTGTGTACCGGCACAGGACTTGCGTACGGCACATCCTACGCCGGTTTCCCTTTATAAATCACAATCAACTCGAAATGCGGCGCAGCTTTTGCGGGCTTCACGTAACGCCCATATTTGCCTATAAATAGTCAAAGAAACGCCCATTTATTCATTCTGACTGACTGCATGAAGAAGATCGCAGGAAATGACGACAGAACAGCTAAAAAATACGTCTCACACCGGGTGTTTCTCGATCTCGAGTACGCTTACTTGGTCGAGTCACTTGCTTCAGAAGCGAGGCAAGAATACTTCCTGGCATTCGGAAAACGGAGAGAGCGACGCAGGTTCTGGTCCAGGCTCTCGTCATCTCACGCCTAGACTACTGCATCTCCCTCCTGGCTGGTCTACCTGCATGTGCCATCCGACCTCTGCAGCTCATCCAGAATGCAGCGGCTCGTCTGGTCTTCAATCTTCCAACATTTTCCCACACCACGCCGCTCCTCCGCTCCCTTCATTGGCTTCCGGTAACTGCTCGAATCCACTTCAAGACACTGGTACTTGCGTGAATGGATCTGGCCCTTCCTACATCCAGGACATGGTTAAACTGTACACCCCAGCACGTGCACTCCGCTCTGCATCAGCCAAACGGCTCGCTGCACCCTCACTGCGAGGGGGACCCAAGTTCCCATCAGCAGAAACACGTGGGTTTGCTATCCTGGCTCCAAAATGGTGGAATGAGCTCCCCATTGACATCAGGACAGCAGATAGCTTACACATCTTCCGGCGCAGACTGAAAACTCATCTCTTTCGACTCCACTTCGAGCGATAGAACTACTAACAAAGCATTTATATACACTGAACAAAAATATAAATGCAACACTTTTGTTTTTGCTCCCATTTTTCATGAGATGATCTCAAAGATCTAAAACATTTTCTATATACACAAAATAACCATTTCTCTCAAATATTGTTCACAAATCTGAAAAAATCTGTGATAGTGAACACTTCTCCTTTGCCGAGATAATCCATCCCACCTCACAGGTGTGGCATATCAAGATGCTGATTAGACAGCATGATTATTGCACAGGTGTGCCTTAGGCTGGCCACAATAAAAGGCCACTCTTAAATGTTCAGTTTTATCACACAGCACAATGCCACAGATGTTGCAAGTTTTGAGGGAGCGTGCAATTGGCATGCTGACAGCAGGAATGTCCACCAGAGCTGTTGCCCTTGAATTGAATGTTAATTTCTCTACCATAAGCCGTCTCCAAAGGCGTTTCAGAGAATTTGGCAGTACATCCAACCGGCCTCACAACCGCAGACCACGTGTAACCACACCAGCCCAGGACCTCCACATCCAGCATGTCCACTGAACGTCTGAGACCAGCCACTCGGACAGCTGCTGCAACAATCGGTTTGCATAACCAAAGAATTTCTGCACAAACTGTCAGAAACCGTCTCACGGAAGCTCATCTGCATGCTCGTCGTCCTCATCGGGGTCTCGACCTGACTCCGGTTCGTCGTCGTAACCGACTTGAGTGGGCAAATGCTCACATTTGATGGCGTCTGGCACGTTGGAGAGGTGTTCTCTTCACGGATGAATCCTGGTTTTCACTGTGCAGGGCAGATGGCAGACAGCGTGTGTGGCGTCGTGTGGGTGAGCGGTTTTCTGATGTCAATGTTGTGAATCGAGTTATTGATGGCATTGTGAATGCACAGAGATACCGTGACGAGATCCTGAGGCCCATTGTTGTGCCATTCATCCACGACCATCACCTCATGTTGCAGCATGATAATGCACGGCCCCATGTTGCAAGAATCTGTACACAATTCCTGGAGGCTGAAAACATCCCAGTTCTTGCATGGCCAGCATACTCACCGGACATGTCACCCATTGAGCATGTTTGGGACGCTCTGGATCGGCGTATACGACAGCGTGTTCCAGTTCCTGCCAATATCCAGCAACTTCGCACAGCCATTGAAGAGGAGTGGACCAACATTCCATAGGCCACAATCAACAACCTGATCAACTCTATGCGAAGGTGTTAGGATTTGTCTGTGTTGGTATGTTTCGTGTCCTTTTCTATCTTTGGGTTTCCTATTTTATTTTGTAAAGTGTTCACCCCCGTTTCCTGCCTGTTTGCTTTCTGTCGGTTTCCCCTCTCTGATTACCCAATTGTGTTCACCTGGTACCTATGTGTTTTCTCCTCCCTCCTCACCTGTCTCGTGTTTATGTGATTAGTCCTGGGTGTATTTAAGTTCTGGGTTTTCTGTCTCTCTTTGTCGGGTTGTCTTGTGTATTGGCTTGTCCTCGGTGAGTGTTCTGTTCTGTATTTGTCAGCATAGCCTTGGAATAAAGGAATTATTTTTACGTTAATCTGCATTTGGGTCCTACCTGCTTCACACACCGTAACATTACAACCCGACCTTAAATATGGGCCCAGCAGATCCTTTTGAGCAGGAATTATTGGATTTTACTTTTTCTTTGGCTACCTGCTCTGATCAATGGATAGGAGCGGTCAGGGTTCAGCAGCGAGATGCTGCTCTGGCAGAAGCAGTCCACCTTACACTGAGGAATCAAAGTTTGGTGAAATTCTTACCTGCCAGGCTTTTGGATTACCTCACAATTTGTTTTCCCAGTCCTGACAGACCCAGGTCTCCCAACTCCTGTTTTGACACCACACGCATCGGTGTGGTCCGTCTGGCGTCAGCCCCTGCTTCTCACCCAGTGTTTGCTACTGTCCAGGAGCCATTCGCTGGTACTCGTCTGGCCTTTGGAGGTCCACGGAGCCTCCAAACGGCTCCTAAAGGAAGGGGTCGCAAGGCCAGGTTGGCAGCACGCGCCCAAAGGGCCAGGGTTCCAGAACCAGTTCAGCCCCGAGCAGTCATGGTTCCGTGCCCCAGTACCAGCCCACATAGCCATGGTACCGTGCTCCAGTACCACCCCACACAGCCATGGATCCGTATTTCCGGTTCCCTGCCCAGCAGCCATGGTTCCGGCTCCAGTGCCGGTCCCAGCAGCCATGGTCCCTGCTCCGGAACCGGACTTTACAGCCATGGTTCCGGCCCTGGTTCCGGCCTTAGCAACCATGGTTACAGCCCCAGTTCTGGCCTCAGCAGCCATGGTTCCGGCCCCAGTCCTGGTCCCAGCTGCCATAGTCCCTACTCAATTCCTTTCTCAAGTCCTTTCTCAAGTCCCTCCTCTAGTCACTTCCCTAGTCCCTTCTCCAGTCCCCCCTCTAGTCCCCTCTCTAGTCCCTCCTCTGGTCCCTTCCCGAGCCCCTCCTCTAGTCCCTTCCCAAGTCCCTTCTCTAGTCCCATCTCCAGTTCCCTCTCCAGTCCCCTCTCGAGTCACCTCTCAAGTTCCATCTCTAGTCCCGCCTCTAGTCAATTCTCTAGTCCCATCTCTAGTCCCTCCTCTAGTCACTTCTCGAGTCCCCTCTCCAGTCCACTCTCGAGTTCCCTCTCGAGTTCCCTCCTCGAGTCCCTCCTCTAGTCCCTCCTTTAGTCCCTCCTCGAGTCCCCTCTCTAGTTCCCCTCTCGAGTCCCCTCTCAAGTTCCCTCCTCTCTCCTCTAGTCCCTCCTCTAGGCCCTCCTCTAGTCTCTCCTCTAGTTCCCTCCTCTAGTCCCTCCTTTAGTCCCTCCTCTAGTCCCTCCTCGAGTCCCCTCTCTAGTTCCCCTCTCGAGTCTCCTCTCGAGTTTCGTTCTCTAGTCCCTCCTCAGGTCACTTTCCTAGTCCCTTCTCTAGTCCCATCTAAATTCCCTACTGAAGTGCTGTTGGAGGTCCCGCAGACTACTCTTCTGCCGGGGGTCCTGCCAACCCCAGGTCCTGTGCCGTTGGAGGTCCCGCAGACTACTCTTCTGCCGGGGGTCCTGCCAACCCCAGGTCCTGTGCCGTTGGAGGTCCCGCAGACTACTCTTCTGCCGGGGGTCCTGCCAACCCCATGTCCTGTGCCGTTGGAGGTCCCGCAGACTGCTCTTCTGCCGGGGGTCCTGCCAACCCTGTGTCCTGTCCCGTTGGAGGTCCCGCCGACTACTCTCCTGCCGGGGGTCCTGCCAACCCTTTGTCCTGTGCCGTTGGAGGCCCCGCCGACTGCTCTCCTGCCGGGGGTCCTGCCGGCCCTTTGTCCTGTCCCGTTGGGGGTCCCGCCGTCTGCTCTCCTGCCGGGGGTCCTGCCGGCTCCTTGTCCTGTCTCGTTGGGGGTCCCGCCGACTGCTCTCCTGCCGGGGGTCCTGCCAACCCTTTGTCCTGTGCTGTTGGAGGCCCCGCCGACTGCTCTCCTGCCGGGGGTTCTGCCAATCCCTGGTCCTCTTCCGTGGGGGATCCTGCCGAGGCCTGTCCCACCAGCTCCGACACCGGGTCCTGCCCGGCCTCCGGCACTGTCCCGTCAGCGCCTTCCTGCCCGGCCTGCGGAGCTGTCTGGTCTTCGCCCTCGAGCCCGGCCCCCTGATTGCAGCAGTCCTCGCCCTCGGGCCCGGCCCCCTGACTCTTCCTGCCGCTGCCTTCGCCCCTCCATGGTCCCCACCTTGGACTCTGTCTTGCCCCCGGGTCGTCCGCCCGAGTCCCCCTTTTTGGACTCTGCCTTACCCCCGGGCCGTCCGCCCGAGACCCCTTCCTGGTCCTCTCCCTTGCCCCCGGGCCGTCCGCCCGAGACCCCTTCCTGGTCCTCTGCCATGCCCCTGGGCGGTCAGTTCAGTCCCGTCCTCCTGACCCCCTCCTCCCACCCTGGTGGTTTAGTGATGCGTCCTCGGTGAGTGTTCTGTTCTGTATTTGTCAGCATAGCCTTGGAATAAAGGAATTATTTTTACGTTAATCTGCATTTGGGTCCTACCTGCTTCACACACCGTAACAGAAGGATACTGACGCAAAACTGCATGTTTCAGAGTGGCCTTTTATTGTGGCCAGCCTAAGGCACACCTGTGCAATAATCATGCTGTCTAATCAGCATCTTGATATGCCACACCTGTGAGGTGGGATGGATTATCTCGGAAAAGGAGAAGTGCTCAGCTCACTATCACAGACTTTTTTCAGATTTGTGAACAATATTTGAGAGAAATGGTTATTTTGTGTATATAGAAAATGTTTTAGATCTTTGAGTTTATCTCATGAAAAATGGGAGCAAAAACAAAAGTGTTGCATTTATATTTTTGTTCAGTGAATAGTTTAGAAAAGTTTTTGTGAGAAATCATTTCAAAAGTAAACTTTATTTTCTTTTTATATTTCAAATGTTTGCACACAACATTATTAATTTATACATTTTTAACAATTTTGAATCCATTTATTTTATTGTATTTCCTTGAGGCTGGGGAAGATATCATGTAGTTCAACATGCAAATGTTCTAATGCAAGTAAGTATAAGTATAACATGGAAAAGGAAATCAAATGGGTTTCATAGGAGGATGTGGAGCTCCCCATTCACATCTGGACAGCAGAAACTCTGCATATCTTCCGTCGCAAACTGAAAACATATCTATTTCAATTGTACCTTGGCAAATTAAGTTATTGCTGAAAAATAAAAATGCACTTATTGTAAGTCGCTTAGGACAAAAAAGAGTCAGCTACTGTAAATGATTTGTAATTGAATGTAATTGTTTGAATACTCATCTTTATTGTTTGTAGCCTTTATTTAACCAGGTGAAAGCCCCTTGAGATCAAAAGATCTCTTTTTCAAGGGTGACCTGCAGGACATTAGTTACACATGTAACATAAAAACAACAGAACAACAATAAGGATGACATACAATATAATGTACAGGGTACAGTTTACAAACTCTATGTACAGTGACAGGTACCATGAGTATCAAACAGCATGTCACCCAGCCGAGTTTTAAAATGATGCAGGGGAACCAAAGTGCTCAGTTTTAAACATGTTTGCAGACTGTTCCAAGTTAGTGGAGCTGCACATCTAAAAGCTTTTTTCCCTAAGACAGTCCTAGCACTTGGCACATTTAATAAAACAACATCATGAGATCTCAGGCAATAAGTACTTTCAATTCGTCGAGAGATCAGAGAGCAGATATAAAAAGGTAGTTTACCAATGGCGGCTGGTGGAAAATATTTTTGGTGGGGCTGTTGATATAGTGAGTTTTTGGGAGAAATGACCCCTTAAACCAGTGCAGCGCGGAGCTCGCTTTAATGCTGTGTTCACACCGGACGCGATGCAAATATTAGCTTCGCTCTAAACGCTCCTATCGCATCGCTCGAGTTTTACCGCGGCTGCCAGCTGTGTTTACTCGCATCATTCAAACAAGATGCGCTGGCTCGGGAGCTACAACTACAACAAAATGAACATATTTTACCGTGATTAAATTGTAATACACGTTTCTAAATGATGCCGAAGTAACAACATACTGATACCGGTTAGTAAAAACCATGAATTAATGCTTTGACAAGTCTGCAGACAGACGGCAGGCGAAAACCCTTTTAAAATGCGTGTTTTCTAAATGGAGCTTGGCTAAGCTAACGTTATATATGCTCCGACCGTCCACACTCACAACAACGGCCTATACAGACATAAATAAACCAGTGACTGTATTCTCCATGACACAGACAGTCTGTGGTTTGTATTTGTTTAACTTTTGTCTAGTTTCTGAACAGATCGTATCTGTCCCCGGCTGTTTGAAGAGCAAGCATGGGAAACAAAAGATAGCATTTACCTGTTTGCATCCAGCTAGCCATTCCTTTCTGGTGTACCAGCTACATGAGAAGCCTCGTTGATACGTTTTGTCTTTTTCACGAGCTTGCTGTGATATATACAAATCGGGTTGGTCCGGTCCAAGGTCTTTAAGTATCAATTTATCTCCCAAACTTCCCCTTTCGAAAGGATTGGAGAGTAGCTCTTGCACGGAATTGGGTGCGGAGCACTGCGGACCGAGGTCCGGCGACTCCACCTGCACACCATTCTCATCCAAATACTGCGTCACCTTGGTCACTCACGAGTCTAAAAAACAACTCACGTCAATGCACGTAAGCAACGTGGGCGCCAACGTGATCGCCCTCGTGACCAAAATATTTGACGGCGCTGATTGGCTGAAATTATGTTTCGGCGGCACAGTTTACTATTGAGACTTTTGCAACGTGCTGGTTGCTGCTGTTTGGCTCGGGGGCTCCGCCCGGTAATGATAAACTAATGCCATGGGCAAGGCCAGGCAGGAAACATGTGACTTATCAGTAACTTTAGACATCATAACACAATTTTAAACGAGATTTTATTGTAGATTATACATTTTACTGATACCAATTGTATGATATTTACCTTGTTCATTACAAATAAAAATATAAAATATATATATTTTTTAAATATATTTTTTTTAAATATATTTTTTTTTATTTAATATATATATATATATATCTTTTTTTTGTATGTGGGAAGAGGTGGGGCGGCGCCCCTATGGGCCGGCCGCCACTGTAGTTTACTCAACATGGCTTTATAGATGAACATGTACCAATAGGCGCGTTCACACCGCAGTACTTTTCCCACTTTAGTTCCGATATAGTTCCGAAATGTTGCGTTCACACCAAAAAGAGCCGGAACTAAAATGAGTTCATGAGAACCTTTTCACCCCCTTTTCCGTCCCTGCTAGAGAGCAGGGACTTTCGTGGGAGAAAAAGGTTCCTATGTCTGATTGGCTGGGCGGATTGCAAACCACGCCCTGTAAAACTCCCAAAAAGTTTTGTGAAGCCGCCATTTTATTATCCTTGCATTAGCATTATTAGCATTAGCATTAGCCCAGCGCAGAAACGCAGAGAGACTAACTTATGGCAACACAAAATAAAACATGGGAGCGGTGGAGATGAGGAGGTGTCGGCGTTCTGGCGATTTACTCGGAAGGCTTCAGTAGACCCAGCAGCTTCTACTGAAGCCAGTCCCCAACTCCGGGGACTTCCGGCTGGGGACTTTGGGCGGTAGTATACGCCGTGAAGTGGTTTGGGGCCTGCCAGTAAACCCAAAGCAGAAGAAGAAGAAGTGACATCAGCGGCTTCATTTGCCTAATCCTCCCCCAGGGACTTATTCCGGTGTGAACGCGATCTGTACTTAGTTCATGAGAACTAAAGAGTTCTCATGAACTAAGTTCTCATGAACCTTTGTGGGAAAAGTACTGCGGTGTGAATGGGCCTATTGACTGAGCCTCCGTACAGTTTGTGAAGGCAGACCTGCCTTGGCATACAGGGTACAATAGGCGTTCAAGAACCTTAGCCAGAACTGACAATTTAGAGATTGGCCTATAGTTATTTAAAATAGTTGCCTCCCCTCTTTTTAGCAAAGGCAAGACATAAGCTGACTTCCATACTTTTGGAATTGTATTTGTGCTGAGGGAGAGGTTAAAAAGAGAGGTGAGAGGAGGAGCAATAAAATCTGCAGCTATCTTTAAAAAGAAAGGTTCTAAGTTGTCCGGGCCAGCCGGTTTCCCAGGATCTAGCTTAGATAATGGTTCATGAACAACATTGACAGTAAAAGGAGTAAAACTGAAAGGGTTTTCCAGACCACGTTGTTCAGAGTCACGGATTGGGGTGTTCACAGAAGCAGAGTTAGAAACAGAATCAAATAGAGAACCGCAGGACACAAAATGCTCATTAAAGCAATTTAGCATAGTAGCCCTGTCCGATATAGGGCCAGATGCTGTGGTAAGGCACGGAGGTAGCTCATTACGGATATCACCGGTGGATATCGATTTTATGGCTTTCCAACATTTCCTAGGATTATTTAGGTTTTCTGCGGTAACGGACAAATAGTACTTCGACTTTGCACTTTTGACATTTGAAGTGAAGCTATTCCTTAGCTGCCTAAAACACAGCCATTCTACCTCTGAGCCTGATTGCCTAGCCTTTGCCCAGGCCTTGTTTCTCTCATGAAGGAGACTAGACAGCTCAGCAGAAAACCAAGGATTGTCTCGTCCCTTCACTCTAAATGTACGCAGGGGTGCATGTCTATCAATGATCTCCATAAAACCAACATAAAAATAAGACCATGCAGTTTCTACATCAGCACACAGATCAATTTCTCCCCAAATCAAACCCAAACAGGTCATGTACAAAACCCTGCTCCACAAAATGTTTTATGTCTCTCTTAATAATAATACGAGGTTTAACCTTTTGAATCTTAGTGTCCCTAATTGTGGCTACAACACAGTGATCACTCAGATCATTCGCAAATACTCCCACAGATGAGTATTTATAGGGAACATTAGTTAGAATGAGATCAATTAGGGAGGATTTATTAGGGGACTTAATATTTGGGCGAGTAGGACAGCAGAATCCCAATATGGGCCATTTCCCCAGACCAGCACAGTATCCGCGATGTTCCTGGAGCAAAATCAGCACAGCAGCAAAGGACAGGCGAAAACAGCAGCGTGGAAGCGCTCCGGTCCCTCCGCGGTATCCCCGGGGTGAAAGCAGGCCTCTGCAACAGCAGAACCAGGACAGGTGGAAAGCAGGCCCAGCCGTGGTAAAATCCTCCTCCGCACAGCAGCACACGCCCGGTGGAAGCAGGCCAAGCCCGAAGCGTGGATCCACTCCGTCTCTCCGCGACGACTCCGGGGTAAAAACCTCTCCAGTACAGCCGAATTCTACAGGTGGGAGCAGGCCTCCGTAGATCGCAGATCGCAGGCAGCAACAGGTGGAGCCGCTCCGTCTCTTCGCTCCGTCTCCGGGGAAAAACACCTCAGTACAGCCGTAGGCCTACTCGACAGGTGGGAGTGACATTTATATGAGTGATATTTATATGAGCTGTGAGAGATTGAAACATAATCAGGTTGTCCCTGTCTGTTCTCTACTACTTCTTTGGATACTAGTATTGTTTGTACCAAACTGTGAATTGTTACCAGATTACACACTACAGTTGTTTTAAGTTGCTAACACACTAAAATGACACATAAAGCAGCATTATTTAACCTGACACTTAAAGAGCAAAACCTTATCTCTTATCTCTAAACACATTTTCAGCTTTGCACCCAATTTGCAATTGAAACTTGGCACTTTTTGCAAGACACTGCTGCACACGGTTCTCTAAGTAAGACACATAGGCTACATCTGACATATTCACTTCAGGATGTAAGCACTAGAAAAAGACTACACGTAAGAACTTTTTACAACAACATTGAAAACCAACAGAGCAGCAAGAGGAATAGGTCGAGCCAGGACGAATAGAGACTTCTTCGCAGCATAGCGGTTGAAGCTGTGAGACCGTCAGCCCTGTTCTGCAGCCGGTGGAGGAGGAGTGGATGATGTGATGTGGAGCTGTGCAGGGCTGGAAACAACAATCAAGGGTTTGATTCATCCCTCCATGTCTAGGGAAGATGCTGCCTGTGATGATCTGACCTGACCCACGCGGGGAAATACAGCCTACGTTTTTTTCTTTCCTGTGTTTTGGGGGAAGAAACACATTTTAAATGTTTTCCTCAACATTTTCTTTTCCATTTACTGTATTTGATGGTGAGCATATTTGTTGTACACTCAACTGTAACTGTATTTGCTGTGCATGCACGTTGAGCTGATTAGTTGTGGAGTAAAATAAAAACGTTTTGTTTCAACATCATATTGGGGTTTCTGCACACATGTCTGTCGTGCACACAGAACAAAGACCATGAAGATGAGATGCCAAAGAGTCTGCTAATGTGAATGAAGTGTGTTCAAGTTGGGTTTTGAGTGCAGTGCTTCACTCTGCAGGACATACTGTATGAGGTGTTTTGCACTTTGGGTTTGTGGTTTTGAGAAAGTGAGAAGTGAGCCATGTTTTAAAAGATGTGTGTAAGCAATGGAAAAAAATTGTAATACTACGTACCTCAATACTAAAACTTGCTTTTCTGATGTATTTGATACAGATAAACATTAGATTTTGAGTGTGGTTTTGGTAAAATTGGTTTGGGTCATGGTCAAATGAGAAAGATGTTTGCTCAAAACGATAACTCAGAGTGTCTGCTTCAGTCGGGGGTTGAACTCAGGTCACCACAGAAGTATCTCCCCCGTCAGACTCACTCTCGCTTGTTATTTGGAAGTGAAACTGCTGCCTGACTGTGTAATCCGGTCCTGCTGGGGAAAGCTATTTCACACAGTAAGTGCATTTTACGACATCATGCTCATTCGCCAGAGCTCCCTGAGCCCGGGCTGCTGTTACATGCTTGTTCGGTGGCTCTGCTGAGAACATCTGTAAATGATTTGTCAGTGAGATGTCCTGATGTGCGGACATGAATGGAAAGCCACGGAGAAAAGCTCACAAAACAAATGAGTGCAGAAGTTAACCTCGTGGAGCCACCATTAGACATGCACTGCTACCTCCAAGTGCCTAGAGGTGGAGGGTGGTGTGCACTAAGGGGGAAGACTTTTATCAGGAAACACTCAGACAAGTTAATCCAATTAGAACACCAATCGTTGTTACCAAGCGTTGTGGTAAATGTGGACTAAAAGAGAGCAGCAGCCCTCAGGCTCAAGTGTGTGTGCTCCTCTCACAGAGATCGCTCTTTCTCGTGAAGCCCTAACAAGACATCAAGTCCTTCGTTAAATGCTCAGCTTTGCAAATAGCTTCAGTGTACAGTCCTAACATGTCTGCCTTTGACATTTCAGCCTCCACAAAACACTGGATGGAAACATAATTTGTATTTGCATTTTGTAGCTATAGCTGCCGTTTCTGAACAGAATCTCGTTTGTCATGTTAGGAAACTAAAGTTAATAGATGTTTTATATACACTTAACTCAACAAGGAAAGAAATCTGTGTTTGGTAGATTATTTCTTCGTTGTAACAATGCTTTTTGGCAATACATCTTATACCGTTGGAAAGCCTGTTTATTGACCTTTCAAATGGTGACACATTTGTGAGGAACATGCATTTGTGGGATGAGCAGCAGAGCTGAGTATGTGCGGGCGGCCATGAAACATTTGACAAATCTCCCCTGCCAATGCCAAACAGCAGCCGATCGACAGTCTCGTAGTGCTGCCAGGAGCCTGCCGTGACTGCCCTTCACCATCAGGCCCTCTGGCACTGGAGCCTCAACATGTGGAGGAACGTTCGGCGATGAATCCAGATGCTGCCTACGGCGCTTGCATTGAGGGTCACAGTGTGGAGAAGACGCAGAGACATGTAACATCTTTATGTGGAGGCAGTGTGATGGCGTAGGGTGGCATCTCCCTCACTGGAAACACCAGGCTGCTCATCATTGGAGGCAATCTCAATGCAGAAAGATATCGAGAGGAAATTCTGCAACCAATGGCAATCCCATATCCCATATCAGTCTGGGACCGAACGCTCACCCCCACAGAGCGAGGATTATCAGAGAGTTTGGGAGTGGAGAGGATGGCCTGCCTGCCTGCAGACCTCAACCCCATTGAACACTTGTGGGATCAGCTTGGGCGTGCTGTCCGTGCCAGAGTGTCCAACACAACCACGTTGGCTGATTGAGACACATACTGATTAAACGGGATGCCACCCCACATCAGTGTGTGACCAGGCTGGGGACAGCATGAGGAGGAGGGGCTGGCGTGGCTGTGTTTGGTTCTTCCACACCAGGGGTCAGCAAGCTTTTTCATATGACGTGCCATTAGGAAAAAAATGTAATCATTGTGCCAAATCCACATTAAGATGATCATTGTTTCCCCAGGTCTCATCCACACATATAGTTCCCAACACAGAAGCCTACCAGTCAATGTGATTCCTGGCCCTGCCTTCCTTTGCTGAGCTCCATTATCTGGGGCTCGCATGTGGTCCCTTTAAGTTGCACACAAGCTTCAGAGTGCTCAGTTGTCAAAAGACTGCGGGAGGGGCTGAGCACGCTCTTCATGTGCGAACATATCTGCTCACAGAGGTATGTTGAACCGAAGACTGTCGTCAAAGCCATTGCGATGTTCCTGAGACAGCTAAAGTTCTCTGGTACAGAACCCCAGCAGGCGACGATGCACGTCCCGTGATCACGCCCTGCTGTGTTTTCCAGATGTTTGCGTAGCTCGGCAGTGTTGAAGTCTTCAGCTCAATCAGCTGCATTTCCATGTCACCTGTATCCGGCCGGTCCATCAGAGATACATCCAGTTCATGTCCATCAAAGTCATCTGGTTTTATCAAAGAGAACATGAGTCCATACTTCTGAAATTCCCGAAATCGGGTTGTGACTCCGCCTCCAGCCCGCTGATGTATTGGCATGTTTCAGCGGTGCTGAGGCTGCGCTGCGCGGACAGCCCCTTTGAAGTGTCCGAAGTAGCGGAACGTGGAGGTGGCAACGAGCCCAAACACAGCTCCAGGCTATGTGAGGGCTATTTGACTCAGAAGGAAAGCGATGGAGAGCTGCGTCAGATGACCTGGCCTCCAACATCACCGACCTGGTCTGGGATCAGTTGGACCGCAGAGTGAAGGAACGGCAAAAGGGGGCTAATTTGAAGAATCGAAAAATATAAATCATATTCTGGATTTTTTGACACTTTTTTGTTTACTAGTTAATTCCATATGTTTTATTTTATAGATTTGATGTCTATTATTAATCAATAATGTTCAAAATAATTAAAATAACTAAAAACCTTTCGAATGTACATTTATACATTCTAGATGGGAATGATAGAGCCACTTTTTTTTAAATAAAGGCTGATATCTAGGCAACATTATGCTTCCCTAACACCTGAGCTCTCATCCTTGCTGTTGACATTGCTTCTTGCTTCCTTGCTGGTTTCTAAGCAACAGTGTTTGTTCCTAATGGGCAGAGTTGTTGGAGAGGACCGGAGCTGCTGAAGGAGCGAAAGTGAGGAATAACTGCAGGATGAGAGGCTTTCCGTGTGGAGGTGAAACGACTGAGAGGATAAAGCAAACAGTGAACTTCCATCAGGCTGCGGAGCGGAGCGGCGACCTCCACACCCCCGCAGGGCCACAGGCTTAATTGGAGATTTCGCCGTATTGCTTTCAATCAGCGCTCTTTATTTGCCAGTGCAGCCACACGTCACCTGAGCAACTCTGAGTGTGCTGAAAAGAGATATCTGGAATTCATCCAATTGAATCATAACCAGACTTCTAATGGAAATCTCTCCAGCTCGTTCACAAAGAGGCGAGAGGGGATGTCCTGCTGATGAACGTGAGATGGTTTTTAGTTACAAAAGGAACAACGTCTGTTTAAGAAATCATTGCACTGTGTACATTCATTAGATGTCAAATGTTTTATTTAATATTAAATGTAAAATATACTCATGCATAAAATATGTTAGATGTGTGGTACATTAAAGCACTATGTATGCTTGTGAAACACATGACATATTATTTTGGAATTGTGAGTTTATGTGTCTGAAGTGTTTAATATGCACACATGTGTGTATGTTCATTTGCAATGACTCATGACATGTGTTTGACATAGCGTCTGATGACATGTGACGTGTGTGTCTGAATGGTTCATTGAAAACATTGGACATAAAAACACAAGCCATCTCTGCAAAAACGTTTTTTATTTTGTCCTCTTTTAAAATGAGCTTCAGTCAAACACACACTCTATAGAAGCAGACTGGATTTGATTGCAGCTATATTTCAAAATCATAAAGAATCATTTACTCAATAAATACAGTTTCTGCCCATGTGCTTAAACGTGGTGGGATTCTCCTCTGAGCATACTTACCATAAATAACTGGATGGAGCACATTTCAGGCTGGGAACGTTCAAAACAAATCCAAACTTGTATAAATATAGGTTTCTCTAAGGAGTGAAGAAGTAAAGAGGAAAGATCCCGAGATGAAACTTAAATCCTGTCGTATAAAGATTCCCACGTAACCGTTATTAGCCGTTGCTTCAGGGATCAGCCTGAGCTGCCGTTCCAACGCGTCACTTGCATATGGTCTTCTTACAATCACTCGAACAACACAATATGTCCCACGTCTTTTGTCCTCGGGTACAAAAACGAATGATACAGGACGTAATCGTGTAATTATTGTCTTGCATCAGACATCAAATATCAAAGCGTCAGACTTGCCCTTTAAAACCTTTCCAACAACACGTTCGGTTTCCATGGCTTCCAGCGTAGTCATGAGAGTCATTACGGGTGTTATCTGAACCGTATTTAGCGACACGGAGAGAAAAGAAACATCCATAGAATGGCTTTGCATATTTTTCGGTGAAGTTCAAATGACATTCTTTATTTCAGGGCTAACCTGAGCTCTGCATCGCTGCATGACCACCAACCCCCTCCTCACAAAGGCCCGTCTCTTATAGTGCAAACGCGTACACGCACTGGGCGGGTGTTAAAGCACAACTCCAGACATTTTACACCCGGCCCTGTTTTCCATGTTCTTCCATCGTACTGATCGCTTTTGACCAAAGTGTTGTTTGTCTTTGCAATAAGCTGAGACCAATGCAATGTCTTACCCCCCCCCCTTTCAAACACAAGGGCTATTAGCTTCACTACGGTGTTGCTACCCTGTATACGGCTTCCCTTTCTGTTTGCATGGACAAATGCTGCTCCAATATATTCAGATTGTTTACATCTACAGTTGACCTACATTGTAGAGACTGTCCACTCAGAAACAACAGCATCCTTTCTTAGCAAGTGCTCTGGAACTATATATATGAAATACATCGTCCTTTTATTTGGAAGACTTGTTAAGACTTAAAGCGGCTTCATAATGGCATCTTACCATTCAAACAGGCGCTGCAGTAATTATGTGGATGTGCGGTTCAACCTTGTAAATAATGACATTACAATCTTTGAATGAGACATTTAGAAATGACTTGTTAGCATGCTTGGGGGGGAAGCATAGCAACAAAGTAGCTCTAAAGCATCGGCTTGCTGAGGGCGATCAGTATGATGGGAGATCAGGCTAACAGGATCCAGACTAAGGAAAGCTAACCAGCTCAGGCTCTGTGTCCCTCTGTCAGTGTTAGCTGCCATTGCTAATAATGACAGAGGTGCCTTTATGTCCGGGGGTCTGCTCTGCTGCCATACGGAGGTGAGGGGTCACATCGTAGTGGGGGGGGCCCGTGCTGGTGGAGGTGCAGTAGCCTCGCAGGCTCTCTGGGTCGTAGAGATGCTCCAGAGCGTAGCCTGTCAGGGAGTAGCTCTTATGCTTGTCCAAGTAGGGCCGAGGGTGGGTGTGGGAGGGGTAGAGGACCGGGGCCGTGGGGGGGGAGGAAGAGCACGGCCCTAAGCGCCCGAACGCGTGGTGTAATGGCAGAGAGAGGGGGGGCACGTCTGTCTGGAGGTAGTCTTTGGGCTTGTGGAGGCGCTCAGGACATGGACTGCTGAGCCTGCACAGAGGGGCGGGACTAGGGGCAGGGCTGATCACCTGACTCAGACCTCGACACACCACCGTCTGTAGAGGGAGGGGCCCTTGACTATACTCTGGAGTGAAGCATGGGCCGGGACCCTTGGGCAGCCCATTGGCCGGCCCCAGTGGGACCTCCTGAGGGCCCTTGTGCAGTCGACTTTCTTCTTCCTTGATCATCTGCTGCGTGGCTCGGATCAGGGTCTCGATCTTGCTGGGCTCCTGGGGGCTGCAGCGGTAGTGGTCAGCGTGGTACCGGTCCCCCGAGTCACTGGCGGAGCCCCCATCCGGAGAGCTCACCACGCTCTCCTCGTCCCAGTGGCCCCCCCGGCCTGCGGAGCACACAATGAGAACAGTCAGTTCAACAAAGTCCAGCAGTTTGTTGAGACAGCACATCACATACAGTAACCGCTAACACACAGGCCCGGCACGAGAAGGGTCTTACGGTGCACGTCTCAGCAGCACGTCGTTTCTGATTCTGTGTGTTCCATTCTGTGTGTTCCATTCTGTGTGTTCCATTTTGTCCACCAATTTCTTTACGAAAGATGAGGATGGAAAACATATCAGCGAGTGTCGCCTAGCCACTCTGAAGAGGATTTGTTACAACCATACAGCTCAACCTGTTGAATTCCCTGACCCTTCTGAATAGAGGTACGGGGTCGCTGTCACTCCTACTTGAGTCAATCGTACTTATTTTGTAATGCATCATCAACAAAGCTATTTCCCTGTATGGACACTAATAATAATAATAATAATACATTTTATTTGTAGGCGCCTTTCGTGACACCCAAGGACACCGTACAATTTAAAAAAAATAAATAAAAAAACTAACTAAATTAAAAATAAAAGGCAACAGAACAAGATAAAGACACAAACAGGAAATCATGTAGGAGACAGTCAAGTGGACACAAATGAAACATATAATGGGGAGCACTACAGTGAGTAAGCAGATTTGAACAGGTGGGTTTTTAATTGGGATTTGAATATGGTGATTGTGTCTGACTGTCGGAAGTGCGGGGGGAGGGACACGTTTTAATTGCATCCCTGGAGTAGTGACCAGCACCCAGGTACAGATCCCGTTCACACACGTGTGTTTTATGTGAGAACATGAACAGCTCCGATGCAATCAGGCGGTTCTACAGTCATCACTACTGGCTAGTGCCTCTTGATGTATGCAGCCATTTGATCAACTAATACATGCCAGCATATTAGCACACTGCTAAATAAATAAATAAAAGTACTTAGCTTAACTTAGTTAAGGGAGAGATTCCTTGTCAGTGTGCTAGATAGAAGCTTGCTAATGCTAGCTTACTAACTAACTAACTAACTAACTAACTAACTAACTAACTAACTAACTAACTAACTAACTAACTAACCTTAGTGTGTTTCTAACAGGCTTAATGTTGACATGTTGTTGACAGGGCTGAGAGTGCTCAGAGAACTAGAAAGGCAGCATCTGAAGGGGATGGCTTTGAGGTCTCATGCAGCACCACTGATCTATCAGAGCCTCCCAGACTACCAGATGTATGTTCAGTCTAAACTGTGACGCTGCCAGGGTCCAGCCTCTGCTCCTCACCGTGGTGGCTGTGGATGGCCGTGATGTGCGGCGCGCTGCTGTCATATCCTTCGTGGTTCTCCAGGGAGCTCTTGCTCAGCGGCAGGACAGACCGTGTGTTGCCCCACCACGCGTCCCGGCCAGGTGGGGGTGCTCCTAGAAAGTATCGCCCTGCCTCACACCGACCTCGCTCACAGCTCTGACCTTGACCCTGTGAGTGGAGGTGTGTGTAGCCGTCGCTGCTGTTGTGATGGTGCTCTTCAGACAGGCTGTAGAAGAGCGGTCGGGGGTCAGAGAACTGTCTGTACACGCAGGAGGCATCCAGACCCTCACTGTGCTCCAGCAGCTGGGGGGAGGCCGAGTCTGTGAGGGGGCTGCTGCCCCACGGGCTCTCCTGGTCAGACTCTGAGCGCTCCATCTGGAAACTAGGATACTGCAGGGAGAATGTAGGGAGACAAGGACATATTATATTATACCAAGCCTTCAAATCATGTTTGAGATGCTTAGCTGACTGTTTGACCTTCTGTTGTCCTTGTCAGGGGTTATGTTTAATATGGTACTTGTTCCCATGTTAGAAAATGGTCTACCTCAGATCAGACCTCGACTGATTTCCTGGGCATTGGTGTCCAGGAAATGCTCGGCTGTGTGGAACATAGTGGCCAGAGTCTTTTTTTAATTGTGACTCACATGAGAAGCCCTGTTTCACCTATATTTGAATGTAGGTGACCACTGTGGAAGACACGGCTAAACAACAATATAGAAAATGTAATGAGCATGAACAAGTGAAATTATTATTAACATTCATCAGAGTTTACAATCAGCAGGAGTCAATGCTGTCACATGCTACGCCCCAAGCTCAGAAACCCAACAGCTAGTTTGTCAAACAGTAGTGATGAGATATTGTTGTCATAGAAACAATGGACAAAGAGCCTTTCTGCCAGAAGGATGTGGACACAAGCCATACTCATGAAGTTTGAGAGCACAGTTCACATCACAGCATGAAGTGATGTGTTGAGGCATTAAGCAGAGGTGGGAGAAGTACTCACATCTTGTACCTAAGTCGAAGTACCAGAGTGTAATATTACTCTGTAACTAATTAAAGTCCTGCATTCAAAATGTTTCTCAAGTAAAAAAGTATTAGCATCTAAGTGTATTTAAAGTAAAGGTGCAGCTAGTCTGAATGACTTTGTAGACTGCAGGGTAGCTGGTGGATTTACTCCAGGTGGAACTAAAGTCTGATTCAACACTTGGTTATATTTCACATCATTCATCCAGATCTGAGAAGTAACTGAAGGTATTAAATACATGGAGTGGAGTAGAAGTACATCATGTACCTCTGAACTGTAGTGAGGTAGAAGTACAAACAAGTACAACATTGAAATACTCAAATAAAGTAGTAAAGTACCTCAAAATGGTTCTTAAGTAGTCTTGAGTAAATGTACTTAGTTACTTTACACCTCTGGGTATATGCCATGTATCCTCACCTGTGTGTAAGGGGAGAGCCTGGCTTTGGTCTTGGGCCGGGTCACTCTGCTCTTGGGGGTTCTGCAGGGCTCCGTCAGGCTGGTGGAGCTGCTGCTGCTGCTGCTGCAGGGGAAGGAGGCCTTGGACCGGGCCTGGTCCAGAGACAGCTGGAGCCCTTTATACTCCGTCTCCCTAAACACACAAGCATACACTCACAGTTAAATCCCTTATGTTTTGCATTTCACATGTATAAGCAGTCTTTGATTACACAAGCGCAGATCCCAGTCTCCTTGAAAGGCTGCTTATTAATTACACAAACAGCACATGTGTACCTGCGTGTTTGGTTTTTCTCGAAGTGCAAAAAACCCCATTAACATCTGCTGAGCATTGAGAGCCTCATCGTGGAGAGGAGAGGGGCAGCATGTGGGAGATGGGTTTGTGTGTGTGTGAAAGCGACTGCTGGGGGGGGGGGTGCTAAGAGGGTTGGAACGGCTGTTGGGATGCTTGTTTTACCAGAAGGATTGCAGCAAGGCCTTCAACAAACACTCTACAGAGGGAAAGCTGTCC
Source organism: Pseudochaenichthys georgianus (assembly GCF_902827115.2). Taxonomy (NCBI): domain Eukaryota; kingdom Metazoa; phylum Chordata; class Actinopteri; order Perciformes; family Channichthyidae; genus Pseudochaenichthys; species Pseudochaenichthys georgianus. The sequence continues at coordinate 7,351,817 of NC_047518.2, forward strand.
AATCAAATACACGGGGAGATTAAAGGCTATGTCTGGCTCAATCGGGACCATAGGAGAAGCAGGATGTCTCACTTGTGGGAAATGGGAATGGATTTCTTGCTAAAGTGTTCTACAGATCTCACAATGGATGATGATTCCAGTTGGAGAACAGAAAAACCTGGACAGGGTTTACTTGAGACAAACATTGATCCATCTTCCGCTCACATCTCCTCTCTGTCTCGATCGTTCTCTACACAAACACTATCATACAAACATGCGCAGGATTGGCTTCAGTTCCATTTGGAGAGAGTCCTAAAATACCACATTCATCAAATACTGCAACTCTAACCATGATTCTGGCAGGCAGACATTTTCTGATGTGAATCATGTGGATTTGGCCGTCACTGTCACCAGATTCCAACCACACTAGAAACATTTGTGGGAGATTTGGAGTGATCATCGTCGTCACCACCACCACCACCACCACCACCACCACCACCATCATCATCATCATCATCATCATCATCATCATCATCATCATCATCATCATCATCATCATCATCGTCGTCGTCATCATCATCATCATCATCATCATCATCATCATCATCATCACCACCACCACCATCATCATCATCACCATCATCATCACCATCATCATCACCACCACCATCATCATCATCATCATCATCATCATCATCATCATCATCACCACCACCATCATCATCATCATCATCATCATCATCATCATCATCACCACCACCATCATCATCATCATCATCATCATCATCATCATCACCACCACCACCATCATCATCATCACCATCATCATCACCACCATCACCACCACCATCACCATCATCATCATCATCATCATCATCATCATCATCATCATCATCATCACCACCATCATCATCATCATCATCATCATCATCACCACCACCATCATCCTCATCATCATCATCATCGACACCAGACACAAGTCAAACTGACAGATCAATGTTCCTCTAACCAGTGTGCTAAATGACTCACGACACGAGGCAACATGTAGACGCATCAATTACATGTTCATATCAAATGTTTTATATTAAATGCACGTTTTTGTACTTCGAGCTGATGATGTGTTCACTCTAACCAGGAGGTTGAGATGTGCGTGTAGAGATATAAGTTTGGGCTGAATCAGAGAGGAACTGAACAGCACGACTCCCTGAGGTTATCAAAGCATGCTTACATCACCGTCCGCCGGTGGAGGCAGCAGGAGCACAGGTCACCAGAGCTGAGCACACAGTGGGAGTTCACAGGCAGGTGAAGTGGTCTTATCAGCTGTGTTATCTATGGCGGCATACGATAAGCTACCGGGCTCACACACCCTGCTCCTGAAAGCAACACCCCCTCACACACATCTCACTGTCTGTCGCCCCGTGGATAGAGGAGTGCAGGCGTGAGTCTGCATCTTCAGACATGAGCATCTTATCATTATAGTTCCCAAGCAAGCTGCAGACATGTTCACATCGTGTTCAGGCTTCACCCCGCGCAGCAAGCTGGAGCCCTTACATACACGTTTACAGCCTATCAATGAAGAGGCCATGAGCACCAGGCTGTGTAAAGCTGCAGCGCGCTGCTTAATGGAGGCTCTTAGGGCCACTCTTCATTCACACGCTCACTTGTACATCTGTGGAACATGCACATCAGGGCTCATCAAACAGCAGTACAGTAGGCGAGTGATATCACTCACTTATTAATAAGAGTGTCTCATGCTGCGCCATGAGGACACTTTGGTTTGATTGGAGGGAGAGAAAGGTAGCAGCTGGTAACGAGGACCCCTTGCTGCTGTGTTCACTGCTGCTGCTGCTGCTGCTGCTGCTGCTGCTGCTGCTGCTGCTGCTGCTGTGCTGCAGCTGCTGCTGCAGCAGGATGCAGGATGCAGGATGCAGGCCAGATAACGCTCCACCAGCGTCTGCTGCAGCTCAGACACTGTGAGGCAGGGCTGCAATCCAACATAAACTCTTCCAGGTGACTGAGGCCCCGCACAGGTAACAGCCCACACATGAGCACACTCAGAACACTTGAACTAAGGGTTTCTAACAAGACAGCAGACAGTGATGGGACAGGAATGTGGACTACCATCAAAGTAGAAGAGCAGAACGGTCTGGGAAATCATTTCCTTTTGTTTCTAACTCAGAATACGACCTGGCAATCATTCTTTATCACTATTTCTGCAAACCAGGCTTCAACAAACACGTGTCATATTTCCAATTAGCCTCCAGTTAATTGCTTCACAGCTACTGTTTGCGTACATCTCGCGTACCAACACTCATTATCTCATCACACAGAGAACGACAGCCCTGTGCTGTCAGCTGACCAGACCATTTCAACTCTCATGTAAGACATGTTCTGTATCAAGAGGTCAGGTGCAACAGATTTACAAACTATAAGGACTGTGTTTACATCTGTTAAGGAAGGATGCACAACATCTCATTTCCAGAATGGGTTTCCAAGTTGCTGACTCGAACCACTCATCTTCATAGTGATATTAAAAAAGGGGTTTTATATGTTACAGACTAGATGTCCATGTGAGCGGCAGCTGGCGCGCTGTGTCACCGTGCAGCCAGAGAACTGACTGTGGAGGTGATGGAGCTACCGAGTGGCTCATCATCAACAAAAACACTCTACTTTTTCAGATAGTAATCTTTGAATCAAACACATACACTATTATAGAATGTATGCTTTCAGGTGTGTTGCTGGTGCGTAATCCTCCTTTAACCTTTAACCTTCTATATGCTCCTGAGACACAGAAAGAAAAAGCTTTCACATTTCCTTTTTTGATCACACAAGTCTTTAGGGAGGTATTAACATCATGACTAACACAAACTACACAAATATATTTTAATTGTATTGTGTGTCCTGTGTAGAGGACATCGGGTGTTAGTTATAGTAAACAAACAACATTAACATACAAGTACATTTAGACAACATTAGAGCACAACAACTCAATGCAACAAATACTGAGCCCTCGTTTGTAGCACTCTGAAATGCACAGACACACCTGCCGCTTGAGGCACTCGATGTCTGTGCTCCCCGTGCGCCGCCTGCCTGACCCCTACAGAAGCCACGCCTTAGTTTGGCCCATCGTGGCCTCCATTTGTGTTGTGTTTGTGTTCATTAAAACATTTAGTTATAGGTCAAATAAGTACACTGCTCTGAGACTCACTACACTAACTCCTAAGACGTTCCCTTACTATCATTAATTAAAATATTGAACTCACAACACTGGTAATTACAAAATTACAAACTTACCATTTCTCTTTCTAGAAATAGTGCTTGTGTTGATGGACGCCATTTTGAAATACAATGAAATGATCTTTTTCAAAGCCACACCCCCACATGTGAGATATGTTTGAAGAGCCCAGGATGTCCTCTGTGGAGTACAACTGGACTGTATGCATATACTGTATAGCTGCTCCTCAGAACTAAAACAACGGAGGTCTTTTGTGTCAACAATCAAAACTAATAACACAGGTATTTGTGTGGCACACTCCTTAGTTACCATCGTTGAAAGATACAACTAATTACAGTAATGTTTCCTTGAATTGAAGCCTGGTGCAGTCCTGGCACAACATGTCATCTCTGAGAAAAGAAGCACGGACACCAGAGGTAAGACGCAAACAAAACAATACAGTTTGTCTCGCGTCCACCTGAAGCGTCTCTGCGTGGTGTTCAGTCGTGAAGTGCAGCAGCATGCAGGAAGAGAGACTCACGTGAGGACATAGTTGACGCTGACGATGCAGTGAGGGCGGGACGAGCGGCTGTTGTGAACGATGGTTGCATAACTCTGAACCCAGACCCAGCCTCCAGGCTTGGCCAGGAAACGGTAGTACTTAGTTGTGACCTGACCTTTCACCAGCACTGCAACGGCAGCAGGAACACAAGACAGCAAGTTATTACTGCGGGGGGGGGGGGGGGGGGGGGTGGTCATGTAAAATGACTTAAACATTTTGAAATACAGCAAAAGGAAATGAGACAAAAGTTGTTGACATTTACGTGGATCGATCTTTGTTATTTACTTTTATCATTTGGATTGTAGTAAACGTATTATATTGTTCAATGTGTACAAAAGACTGCATCAGTCAGTCCGCGCTGGGAGTTGGATCCCTCCTCTGTTTCTCTATTCAAGGTTTTTCCATTTCTCCTAGGGCTGCTCTATTAATCGTATTTTAATCGCAATTACGATTATGGCTTGCAACGATTACGAAAACAACGTAATCGAAATAAAACGAAAACAATTGTATTATTACTTTTTTTTTATTGGTTTTTCAGTTGAAAAACATATTGTTAAAAAAAATGTCTCCAATAGATTGAAGTTTTCAAAGTAAATGGATACTCGTTTTTAATAATCACGTGATATCAATTACTGACCCAAATAATCAAGATTATGATTTTTGCCATAATCGAGCAGCCCTACTTTCTCCCGTTTATTGTGAAGATTCTTTGTCAGTTGTTCCTTCTTGTTGGGGTCTACGCAGGACAGAGGGCGTCGTGTGCTACACACTGTAAAGACTGTGAAATGTGATTGAACCTAGTTACATAAAACCATCATAGACCTGGCCTGACATTACATGAGGTCTGATCACATTACAAGGTAACATTGTGTGTGTGTGTGTGTGTGTGTGTGTGTGTGTGTGTGTGTGTGTGTGTGTGTGTGTGTGTGTGTGTGTGTGTGTGTGTGTGTGTGTGTGTGTGTGTGTGTCTGTGTGTCGGGAGAGGTTTTGTAGGAAGGTAAAACAAACCTAACTCACACAAGTGATGAGCACATCTCAGGTGGAAGGAGTCACAGCTGTGCACATGATGGTAGAGGGTCTTCTCTATTAGATCCTGAGGCTCGTAGCCTGTCAGCTCTGCAACCCTGAGCCACACACACACACACACACACACACACACACACACACACACACACACACACACACACACACACACACACACACACACACACACACACACACACACACACACACACACACACACACACACACACACACACACACACACACACACACACCCACACACACACACACACACACACACACAGGGTTCATTAACATGAATCCTTCCCACATTTACAAGTACACACTTCCACATAGAAACAAGCGTAAGGAGTCCTACCCAGACATGTACACACCATATGCCTTCACACTGTGTGTACCCACTGCAGGCGGACACAGCAGCGTGTCATGCAGGACGTACCGTGAGTCGAGGAAGATGAGCTTCATGTCCAGGCTGGCTCTGAACATGAACATGTTGGAGTGCAGTTTGATCTCAGTGACAGCGCTGGGGGGCAGCGAGTGACCCACAGCCACCAGCCCCACGTTCTGATAGCAGCCGTCAAACGGAGACATGTCCAGGCTGTACTGGCGGATCTTCAGGTAGCCGCTGCAGTGGATCACCTGCACAGTTCCCAGGTGGAGACACAATATCAACACATACATGTTTAGGCTGCCTTTAGAAAGGTCCTATTCAGAAACACAGCAGCAGTATTATGTACGCCTGACATTGTGACTTCCTCCTGGTCGTGTTGCCCAGGCCAGTCTGGAATGGGACAATGACAATGCACCTGTACTCTACCTGTGCAATACTAGGGTTTCAGAGGGAAAAGGTCTGCAATTATACTTATACAAAAATTATATTTTTTGAAATGCTTATTAAAATAGAAATCTTCCTTGTCTCTTCTTGCTCACTTCCTGCCTCACATAGCCTACTAGGTTTTTTGGAAAAATAACTAAATGTGTGTCTGGCAAGAAGGTGGAACCTAGCTCAGCAAACTAATCTGCCAAGGCTCTGTCTTTAACAGCAGACAATTAGTTCAACATGTCGCCTGAGATTGACTTAACAATGCACAAATGAGACGGATCTTCCCAAGGACTGAACCACCCAGCCTGTAACACTGCATGGTGTGAAAGGACCAAGGACATCAGGCCACTGCTGCCTGCAGAGCCAGGACCATCTCTATTTCCTAAAAGGTCCATAATGCCAACCTTGCCCACTCAACACTTTTATCCGAAGCAGACACATATTGATATTATGCTTCCCACTTTATAGAGACTGTTTAGATTGTTGCTATAACATGTACTGAATGCAATGATGCTCTCCAGTTGTTATGCTAAACACCACTAACCCTACCTTCAGGTCAACATGTGAACATTGCACAGAAACGAGCACGTCATATAATAAAAACAGCAAAGTATATTGATGTTCATTCTCTTGACGACTGCATACATGTCATGGTGTCACAAGCACTCCAGCCATTGGTTGCACGAGCAGATTTATATTCAGAGGACCGACTTTCAACAGAACACGTTTATTATGAGGCTTCTAAGTCACACTTTTTGGAATGTTAATTTAACTTATTGTTGTTGATAGATATGACTTAACAGAACATGTTTTTAACCCTCCTATTGTCTTTGTGTTCCCCCCTTACTTTGGTGTTCGCGGTCAAATTTCACTGGTCCTGTTTTAACTGCTATTACATGAACACAAAAACCATGAATCATCACCACATTTCATTTAACACCCTTTCAAACTGTACATATTGGATCAGACTACTGGTACACAGGAAGAACTGCAGTACATGTACACAGAACAGACCCTGAACATGGACTGCGTGTGCCAGGTGTGGTCCATGTGGGGGGATGGGCACATAAGGGGGGGAACACATCTAGAGTGTGTGTGCGTGTGTGTGTGTGTGTGTGTGTGTGTGTGTGTGTGTGTGTGTGTGTGTGTGTGTGTGTGTGTGTGTGTGTGTGTGTGTGTGTGTGTGTGTGTGTGTGTGTGTGTGTGTGTGTGTGTGTGTGTGTGTGTGTGTGTTTTGTATCCGATCCGGATGGTTACTAATTTCTTTTCTTTATGGCGGTCATTTTGAGCGGGAACACCATGGTGTTACAAAGTTGACTAAATCATCCAGAATGCAATGGAAGGGTGATCAGCCATGTGACATGTTCAAAGGTCTCCTGTGAAGGATGCCATGAAGCCTGAATGCAGTCGAATGTAAAACACAGAAGTTATGATTGATGAAAGTAGTAAATCGGTCAGTTTGACCCGAAGACAACAGGAGGGTTAATCTTCTTCCAATGTTTCAACTAAAAGTGAAAGCGATATTACCTTGTAGCCTCCACAGGTAAGACCAGCGTTTCTTTTAGCGAGGACACATTTCATTCTCAGGAAGAAGGAGCGCTCCATTTCATATTCTGCAGAGAAGGAAAACACATGCAGTTACTTCTGTTTGACGAGTCCATTTCATATGTTGTACAACTCGGCTGTGCGCTGGGTTACCGTGAACAAAGTGTGAATGGTGAGGCTGGTGGGCGGTGAGCACGGCTGTCATTTCCTCGTGGTCTGCTGGGTGGATGTATTCATAAATGCTGTTTCCCGTCAACTCTACCTGTGGGAAGAACAATCGTCTCAGGCGTGCCACACAGGAAGCCCACATCGGAGGAGATCACATGCAGATTGTCAAACCAACCTGCGACAGGCCCAAGTGGACGGAGGCGGTCTCTGAGATGTACATTATCTTCCCATCTGGAGCAACCACAAAAATAAAGCCATCTAATGTCTGAAAACAACAACAAAAAGAGAGTTGTTTACATGAGATAGCAGAAGATGTGTATGGAGTTGTCTTGAGTCCATTTCCGAGGACACAGTGTATACACTTATTGTTATGACTGTATGTCAACACAACTCGGCAAACTGCAATCACAGCAGACAGACAGGTGGCTTGTTGTCACGACATCACGACACAAGTATGATTTAAAGGAATGCTTCAATTCACCTGCACAAATATCAATGACAGCTTCAACTCAATAGGACAACTCAAATGCAACACTTTTTCACCAATCATTTTCAATGACTTCTCCATGACCTTTACCTATTTTCCATGACCTTTACCTATTTCCCATGACCTTTACCTATTTCCCATGTTCCATGACCTTTACCTATTTCCCATGACCAAAAACATGGTTTATTTGAACATGGAACAGGAAAATAAGGTCTGCATATGAAACATGTTGTGCCTCTAAAACAAATCAAATAGGCTATAGCTTCTACAGACTAAAGCAGTGTCAAAGCAGTACTTCTACCATAGAGGCCAGCCATAGGGAATGGGAATGTGATGTCACAAACAGTAAGTCGGACATCTTTGGAGGAAACCAGCAATTCAACTAAAGCAAGCAAGGTACTGTTAATCCTTTACATTTGAACGCATTAAACACGGTTGATAGGCACTGGTGTTGTTGACTGTTACAGCCAAATCCAACACTTACTAACAACACATGAGATTACATTGATTAGTTTACAAGATGGAATCTGTACAAGGGGAGCAGGTAGCGCACAGCAAGTGCAGCGGAATATGTTGGCAGCTAAGTGCTGATTGTTTAGTGTCTTGAAGAATTGCTCTACATTTGACATAGTTGAGTAAAGTAATGAGATTTAAAACATGAAATGTTGCAGTATATATAAGTATACCTGTACATGGATTATGTATGATAATCCATTGTTTTGTTTGCAAACAGTTAGCAAAACCTCAGCTATCTGACTTCTCTGCATCTGTGGCTCTCCCTGAGGTTTCTCCCATGTTCCCTTTAAACGGTGGCTTTTCTCTGGGAGTGTTTCCTCGTACGATGTGAGGGTCTAAGGACAGAGGGTCTAAGGACAGAGGGTCTAAGGATAGAGGGTGTCGTTTTTCTCATACTGATATTCTGAACAATCTGTGCTGTTGTATTTGCTGTAAAGTGTCTCTACAGTAGGCTATTTTTATTATATGTACAGCACTTTGGCTCGACCAAAAATCGTTTATAAATGTGCTATATAAATAAAACTTGATTTGATTGCTGTCAATGGGCCTTAGATTTCTAGCTTCTGTTTTCCCCTGTAAATCAGACTATAGCACTACAAACATTTCATATTTTTAAATGTGCCATCAGGTGTGGGCACTGACTCCAAACATCGGAGGGAAGTCAATAACAGTCACTAACAGTCATCGGTGGAAGGTTGTCAATATCCTTTGCCAGTTCTTCTCTTAATTCAATCATTGAAAAATAACTGCTTCTGTCGAGAGCTTCTCTCTGTGAGGACTTTTATATTTTACGTGTACTTTATTCATTTTAGATGCAAGACAGCTGACAGATGACCGGTGAAATAAAAAAATATATACTCATATAGCCAAAAGAGAACAACAAGCTAGAGAGCTCTGGTCAGACCCCCCAGGCCCCCTCCTTTGTGTTGCTGCTGCTGAGAGAGGCTGCCGGACAGAATGAGGCTGTGCGTGACCAGGAATGTGTTCAGCTCATTTCACTCTTAAAGCACAAGAATGAAGACAGCAGGAGGCAGACGGCACACACACACACACACACACACACACACACACACACACACACACACACACACCACACACGCACGCACGCACGCACGCACGCACACACGCACGCACACACACACACACACACACACACACACACACACACACACACACACACACGTACGCACGCGCACACACACACAGACTTATTGCTGGATCGTAATGTGAACAAATATCAGAATGTCTTATACGGTGAATTTTCCAAAGAGCTAAGATGTATGTTTTTCAGTTTAATACAATACATTTTAAGACCTTTGTTTTAAGCTTGTGGACGTAACGTAAGTCACTTCAATTCACAAAAGCATTTTTTTAAATGTTGGTTTTAAAGTGTGCCCACTGTCAGCACCTGTAGGAGATGGGAGCCCAGCTCCTGGGTGACTCCATCCAGAGAAGTGCTGCGACTCACGTGACCCCAAGACTCTCCGAGGCCTGGGAAACACACACACACACACACAGAAAAAATATCAATACAAGGGACAATATGTCAGGTTTTACAGCCGAAGCAGAAGGGAAATAATGATATGTTTGAAAGCGTTGTATTATTCTCAAGTTCAGCCTAAATGAGTGGTTGAACATGAGTCACCAAACAAACATCATTGTATTGAGAAGGCATTATCAGCCAATCTGATGAGGCATTCAAGCAAATGGGAAAAAAGAAAGACAGCAACAACATTGTTTATTAGCTGGCTTTTTATACTAACGGTGTAAAGGCCATTTTATTCCTTTTAACATTCTAAACTAAATTAATGAACATATTTTCAATTTTAAGACTTTACACATTAACTATAGCAGAATTGAAATAGAGTAAAGTCTCAAGTTTGGATCGGATTAAGAAAAAGGTTGTGATGAAGATACTAGAATGTACAGATTAACAGGGGTATTCACATAAATATAACCTTTTAGAAATATGAATAATGTATGCTGTATCACTGCGTAAATACATATACAGTATATATACAGCCATTTATTATTTACAGCTACCAGAATAGCTGCTATATATTGCATAAGAGAACAAACAAACCAACGAAAAATTAAAATAAATACAATTGAGTAAAACACAGAGTAGGCTAATAAAAACGGATTCTGGTCTTTAATGAACTCAGTGTTCACACAGCAGTCCGCAGGGGAAATTACGCTAAATTGGTTTACAATTAGGAGTGCAAAGCCTCCTTAAAGCCCTGATGATCGCAGGTTCGAAACCAACCCATTGTTTACAACTTAAAATTAGATTCGCACTTTCATGAACACATTGCAAATGATGTAGCGTGAAAATAAAGATAAGCCCTTCAGACGGTGCTAAAAACAACATGTCCGATGGTGATGCAGCCAGAGCAAACAGCAGTCCGAGCAGCAGCCCTTCAGTTCCCGCTCCGCAGAACAACAGGAGCCCCGCGCGCCGCCGCTCAATAACGGCACGGTTTCATAAGACAACATAAGAGTCCACGCAACACCTAATACATATAACCTTCTATAGGCTTCTATTTAAAATACAAGAGATAAAGACAGAGCCTTTAATACGCTAGGAACAAACTCTCATTCTCAGATTTTATGATCAGCAGAAATGTAAACAAATAAATAAAATGATATTATGATAATTGATGATAGCTTCATATTTTTTCGATTGGTAAAAAAAAACACTACGTTAAACTAAAGAAATAAAAGGAATATGTGTAAAACACGCTACAAAAATCGCAGTTAGCCTGCCGAAAAAACTATTTCTGAAGATATACTTGGAGCGCACGGTAATGGTGTTTTGAAAGAGTTATTGAGGTTCACCGAGGCATGGCTTCACGACTCCATTCTGACACAGACTCTAAAGAGGCTCACACACGGCTCACACACGGCTCACCTGCAGAGAGGCTGACCCGCTGATGTGTCATTCAATGATACAACATGTATTCATTTCAAGTTACTTAGAATATGCAACGTGAACAGAAGCTCCTGAAGTGAGCAGCCTGACCCTTAGCATTTTATTTCGACCAACGCATGCCTCGCATTCACTATGTTTTCATTACTACCCATTATTATTTTTACAATTATTATTATTATTATTCCTAACCTCTTTAATTTGTAAAACACTGATGTTTATTCCAGAGTCCTGCATTAGGCCAACATGTGGCCGTGATTTAAAGGCCCATAAATATCCGTTTCGTAACAAGTAAATAAGGCAGAAAACAGATAAAGAAAATAAACATCATCTTTGCATAATTAGTTTTTCTAGTTTTATCTTCCATATCTTTTTATCATTTTGTTAACCTCAGATGTATTTTAAAACCCCGCGACACTCCATGTACATCGCAATAAAGTCATTTGGAAAAATAAATCATATTTACAATATAATAAATAAATATATATATATATATATATATCTAAAAGGAGAGATAAATACATTACAGCATAATGATTTGGTGTTGCACATTTTACACTCAGCACTAACGCCCGTCTGCAGCTGTAACTGAAGCGCGAGGGGATTTCAATTACACTAATTTCACACGTATAAAAGGGCACTGATAATTATAATATAACAATTATAATAATAACGTTAGTTGTGTGTGGTTCTTGTACAATTTCAAGAGTTGCATTGGCAGGAAAAAACAAGGCGAATGGTGCAACTGGCTTTGTACAACACGTTCATAATCCTGAATGTCATAACTTTGATTTGGTCTTCTGGCTGTGTCACAGTAAACACCGTGTTAAGGATTATTCAATTTAATAATAAAGCCCACAGTTCATCGGATAAAACGTCATGTTCGTCTCCAACTGTCATCATGTCTTTCAGGGCTCAAGACATGTTTGGTTCGGCTGTAATTTAACACAGGATGGACAACACGGCTGAGGCCAAAGGTCATAGGACCACTCTGAGGGGCATAAATAACCCCCCCACACAATTCTGTCAGGAAAAAAGAAAATCCTTTACACTCCTCCAAATGAAGAACACTTTTAGCTATTCTACTGGCCACTTAATACACTGCAGCCCCTCAGGTGGGCTTCTGGTGGAGTGTGGGGTTCTTGGAAAGTGAAAAGTGAAGAGGTCCTGCCTTTAAACAGCAGGGGAGTTAATGGACAGAGGAGTAGACTGAGGGAGAAAGATTGTTCCCCAAATGATTCAGAGCTTGTAAAAGCTTCAGTCATGCAAGCATGCAGAGGGGCCCCTGAGAACGGTACCACAGGACAGAATTCATAACTGGTGTTTAAAAACACATCGGTGCTATGTCGTCTTTGATATAATTTTGCAATAAATAGGGAGAAAGATGCCAAAGACTTGGACCCTCGTGGAGCCTGTGGCCCCCCGCCTTTTCAGTATTCCATTTATCCAGAATCTACACTCAATATTTCCAGCACACGTTGCACTTTCCTGGAATCCTGCATGTGTTTCAATGAGAGGTTTATTTCCACAAAATGATCTCCTGCTAGATGATGGCCCACCCATCAGGTCTCAGGGGGTCTGCTTTCTGTCCCCTGAGTCAGAAGTGAACATGGAGAAGCAGCGTTCAGCCATCATCTGAAACAAACTGCATATCCCTGCCACGTTCACTTCTTTGAAATCAAGAATCAAGACTTGTCTCTCTGATGCTGCCTTTTATTAAATCAAATATTATTTTTATATTTCACACTGAACTGTACATTTTATTCTTGTATGTCTTGTATTCATTAGTAATATGGCTTTTATATTATTATATTATTTTTTCCAATGTGTTGATGTCCAAATGCTATCATAATTTGTGTACAGCATTTTAAATTGCCTTGTGTTGAAATGTGCCATATAAATAAACGTGCCTTGCCTTCTTTATATTATATATGTATTAAAACCTGCAGGACATCAGCTGCATGGCTCCTCAGGGTTTCCTTTGTGCTGGCTGTCTGCAGCACAGCCTGTTACTGTTACACAGCTCCTTATGTTGGGGATCACGTGCACATCATACTAATATCCGCGGCTCTGCAGCAGGCACGGGATGGAGCCTCATCACAGCTAATCTGCTGCCAGGGGCCGCGGGGGCCCGGAGAGGAACAACATCCCTGCGGCTGGGGACCCGGACAGACGGGCCGAGGAACAGAGAGACCCTGACCTCAGGGAGGTGGGAATAACACAGCAAACTGTAGGCTACACTAATGTCACCGCGATATACATCTTACTGAATCACTTTAACTGCAGGAAGACATGTTTGAATAAAGCCTTCGTGCAGACGTACAGTACGCAAAGTGCAGGTCTCCCTTGAAAAAGAGATCGTTGATCTCAATGGGATTTTCACCTGGTTAAATAAAGGCTACAAACAAACCGAAGCTTTAAAATACATTATTATTATCATTATTCAAAGTTAATGCGATGTTTCCTGTTGTAACCGTATATTAGGCCTACTATGTATTTCCTTGACAGTGACGCTCAAACGAAACAAGAAAATAAGATAAAATAAAATCACGCCAACTGAAGTTTCCGTAAAACGATTTATTTATCTGTTAGCCATAGTTGTTGTTTTGTTTATTGCGCTTTCTAAAAACGAGTAAACATATGTTTAATTTCTGCTAAATTATATTAAAGAAAGGGTGTGTTAAAAATTACAACCCAGAAAATGACAAAAACACAAAAGAAGCACTCAATATTACTCAAATGTAACCATTTCGATTCAACATAAAGAACAAACCATATCAAAATCATTACTACCACCTCACTAATAGCCTACTACATATTTCATAACAATTACAAATGTAATCATTGCAATAAGAAGAGGAATAGGCTACCTAATAAAGAGTATTTTCTTATATGTAACTGTAGCCTACCTATAGAGCTTAACATATAGTAGTATAATTGTTATAATTATCATCTATCTGATCATGTTGTTATATTAGCATAATACAAAAACAATAATAAAACAATTTGTAATTGAATAAGAGTACTTTATTTATCCCGGGGGAATTTGGGTAAATTGTTAACAGGTGACATATTAATAATATAGGTTATTTTAATGTAGGTGTAATTGTTTAGTGTATATTATTAAAAACTCTCGTACCTTCAGGAAACACCACTCTCATCTTCAGGTAGCTGGTGGTCAGCCGGATGATGGAGGCTTTGTCCAGCTGCGAGGTGATGGCGGAGGGCAGCGGCAGCAGCTTGGCCAGCTCATAAAACTCACTGTTTTCCTTTTCCCGCCGTGTCCGGGCCGCGTTTTTAGACTTCTCCTTCATGATGTTGTGTTTCCCCGGCTCTTAGTCCTGCGGCGGTGCGTCTCTGTCCCGCTGTCTCATAGCACTGACCCCCCCCACACAGGAAGCTACACTTGTCTCCACGCGCGGCCTATCATCCACAGCAGCTGGCGCGTGAACACATTCCCATATTTCCAGGTGTTCCGGTGGTTGGCTGTAAACTGGACGCGGCTAATTCCTGGATTTCTGAGGATTACAGTGCGCTTTAGTCAGCCCATTGGACTCCGTGTTGTCATCACAGCTAATGTCCAGAGGGACAGTAGGCCTGTGGGGGGAATGCAAGTGTGACTATAACTTTATTTTGTTCTATCTAGGCCCATAGTAGGCTATATTGAGAGGGTACGAAACATACAACTAACATGGACACTTGTTTGAATTGTTTATACAGACATGTAGTGACTCAAGTCTACTTTTAGAGTCGCATTTAATAGCCTATATCTATTACTGCTTACCTCAGGGCAGAGAATCGACAGTTTGCTAAACGGACGCCTTGTGGGCTTCACGGTGCCGGGGCAGAATCTCCATTAAGCCCAGCATTCCCTTATCTTCCATCCTCTGTGAGTTTATGGACAGCAGCACATCCAGAGCCTGCTCAGAGCTGCAGGATCCAACACCCGCCCCCTGCAGGCAGCTCTGCTCCTATTGGAAGATTGAATAGCCTTTCCACCGTTTGATTGGTTGCTCTTTTTGATGACACCGTCCACCAGGATCGGGGATTGGCTGTTTGTAAATGTTTACCTCTGGCACAAACTAAACTGTATTGAGAAATCCACCGAGTCCGTTCACTCTCTTTAGGGAGAGATATATAACTGTATGAAGATCTATTTAAAACATACCAGAAAGATTGATCGTAGGCTATAAACACAAATTACACATCTATTTAAATGTTGTTTTAAAGACATTTACCATCTGTGTGCATTCTCCTTCATTTAGCACAGCCCTCAGGCCTATGGCCTACACAGCCTTTCAATTGTCAAAATGTGTTAAATTGTTATTGCCGCAATATCAACATTCAAACTATCTCAATAACACGTTTAATCATGATTCAAAATTACATGTCTGATGTTAAGAACTTCCACACTTTTGAATGCAGTAATGGTCTAGCAGTTTCCGTGTGACGGCAGAAGCCTCTTTAACCTGCAGAAGATCAGAAAATGGTTATTATGGTCTATATTACACATCACTTGGTGTATTCAATATGCGTGTAGAATTAAAATATAACAATTGTTCTAACTTGTTGTAAGTTCAATTCAGAGTCCAATCTTTGTGTTCAGGAAGTCTCTCATCGTATTGGTTTGTTCTCCAGAAATAGAAAAATAAAGCAGAACGGGAAATGTTCATTACGTGCACACGGTCCCTCTGCACATCACTGTGTAACCAAACATGAGGTGTGCGGTTCACTCAACACTCTGTGGAGCCTCTATCCATTGTAGGTCAATAATACATCATTATGAATGCAGGATCATGCTCAGTGCTGAGGTATTGGAGGTGATACAGTTGTCCTGCAGTTGGACAGAGAGCGGACGGGCTGTGATGGAGCAGCCTCCCCCCTCTCCCCCCTCTCCTCGGCAGGGTGAGTGCGACAGGCCGGTATTTTTTATATATTCTAACAGTATTGTTTCAGAATATCAAATGTCAGATCTTAATATAAAGTCAATTAAACACCTTCAGATTGGACTTTAGCTAATTGTAGACGTCATGACGTCGGTTTGGAGGATTTTGCGATGGGCATTATTCATTTTTTGTATAGACCAAATGGTTATTGGTGGGAAAAAAGCATTTTAATTGTAAATAAAATAAATGAATCATTAGCTTCAGTCCCAGATTAAACGTAGCCTACATGTCTTTGACACTGCACAATAACATGTAAGATCTAAAACCTACTTTTTGACACTTGGCTTTAGGATTATAAACAAATATGTTGATAGTAATTCAGTGAGGCACATTTCCAACACACGACACACAGACATTGCCTGCTTTGTGCAGTCAGTTAGATGTGGGGCACAATATCAAAGAGGCACTCCATGTGTTAAAAGGGTTTGTGCTTAGGGTCTTCAAGACCTCTTAAAGCTCGTCTTGAGAGTACAAGACCTTCACTTTTGTTTTGTTTTGTGCTTATATGTTGAATATTTCGGAATAGATTTAACGGAATTGCTAGACACAAATCATGTTGTGTTCCAGCATGGGCACACTTTTCAAATGGCAGAGATTTAGGAATTGTGGGTTGAAAATGAGTTATGAAAATGGCGACTGTATTTAGTTCTCGAGTAGCAAAGTCAGAAACACACGCAGTGAGAAACAGATCTGCGTGGTGACATTCACACGAGGAAACAAATCTGACAGGAACTGGATTTCTGCTGCTTCAGGGCACAGCCAAGATTTTAGAAATACTGAGGTCATACATTCATATCCTCCCCCAGCGGGACTCGCCGCACAGGAGAACACTTCCTTCTAACCACCGCGTGAAACATTTTTGGGGAATTAAAAACAGCAAAACATGAAATAGCAAATGTTCTATTCCCTTAAACTATTAGTTTTCTTTGTAATGTTATCTCCCAAAATGAAATGCTGTTGTATACCCCTATACAAACCGCCACGTATCTATTTTTATCACAAATCTGTGGTGAAAAATACTAAATCCCTTTATTATGATGTATTTGAACGTAACACATTCTGTGTAAACAAAAACTCCAGAGCTGTCTTAAGGTCTAACATTGATGATGTGTGTAATGTGTGTGACCAAAGAATACCCACTCCTCTTCCGGTCATTAAACCTCCAGAACTGTTGCAGGGAGGGTCGTGACCTCTGTGACACAGCTATCTGATGCGGGTCCGACTTTTAGAAATGCTCCGGTTGCTCCATCCCTTTTTTTCAGCTCCAAAATGATCAGCTCAACTCACGTGTAATATTTGGGCTGAAGAGAGGGATTCAGCTTTCTCCTAGTTCCTTCAAGTGCAGCAGGCACACACAGAAGAATTGGATTAGAGCCTGACACCTTTTTAAAGACCATGTAAACAGGCACAACTAATGTGATTCAGTTTAGAAAAGGAGTCCTGGATAGACAGCTCTATAAACAAAGCCTTAGGGTGTGCTAATCTACAGGAGCTTTAAGAACACAAGCAGAACACAGAGTCTAGTGTCGGCTTCTGTTTAACTGTCAGGAAGTTGGGATTCTAGATTTAGATTTGACCTATGATGATAATGTGGTAATTTCTTAGAGACACATATTCTTCATTGAGTAAATCCCAAAGGGTTTATTATGATAGAATTCACATGTATCTGTATGTATGTACATTTGCTGTGGCTGACCCAACAACATTATAATAGAACTGTCCTCAAGCCATTTCTGAATGTGGTGTACATGAAATGAACGATGGCTCATCATCTCAGTGAGACCTGTGCTGCCACTTAGGTGCCATTGGCCATCTTGTAATGAAGTGCTGCCTTATCCCGCCCACTGGAAGCGTCGAGGATCCCTATTGGTGCTGTACCTGGAGCGACCCACCAATCCCAGCACTCACCTGCCGATGGAGGCTGAACTGTGGACAGCCGTCACTGAGGCGGAATCGTGTCAGACGTAACGTTCCTCTCGCTCGTGGGTGTTGCATATTAATGGTGACGAACTTCTGAGGTTCTGTTTGTGCGACCCGTTGGCTTTGTGAACTTGCTTAAAAGTAATACCCGTCCGTCATATTTATGCTATCATTAGTCTGGCCCACATAGGAGTTTAAACTGACTTTACACACCGTGGTAACTTCATGTTGGTGTTGTTAGAAGCAGGGGACTGTAAACTGAATGTAGCTGCTCGGGTTTCGCGTTGCTCGTATGCTAGCAGGACAGATTACAACACCACACTTTACCCTCATGTCACTACTGTTGACGTTTTTATTCTTAACACACTTATTTTGCTGGCCTGCCTGTATCACACTGCACGCCGTCTCATCCATAAGCACCCTGTTTAGTTCATGGATGTACAAGGGGGTCTTTTTGTATAACTTTTCACTACGGTTCTCTTCACGGCTACTTCCTTATTTTTGATCATTAAAATAGATGGATGAACAATAAATCACACAGTTATCATTTATACTGCATTGCTCTGTCGGGGTAAATCCGTAAAGCATGTTGCAATCCGCCCACATCTTCAGTTAATGTTGTATAGTTTCACACAATATCCAACAATCAGCAACTATTATAGTTGAGGTTATAGGGAATAATTGCTTATTGATTTGAATGTGAACTTGTTTTGTGTGTGTGATGCATGGTACCCTTTTTGGTCTACGAAGTGACCAGCTTACATAACACTGCAGTTGCCTAGGTCACATATTTAATGTTGACTGGAAATGTTTTTGGAGTAAAGGCAAACAAAATAAAAGTAATTGAAGTGTGATGAAGCGTGCATTCAAATGATGGTGCCTTTTGGATTGGTCTGACGACATGTTGCTGGTTTATCTGAAGCTCACCGACACCTTTATTCTTTTAGACAAAACAATCTTTATTTCACAGCCACGTGTGTATAACATATTTGGTCTAGAAAAACAGACTTCTGGTGAAATAGAAAAATGGTCAAAGGATAAGTGCCAGCTGTGACATCACTGACCGGGGCGTGGTTAGAGCAACACCGCTTACAGTTCCAGATGATCATTACTGGTAAATTAGGTTAACTCAATAAAAGGAAAACTTCAAATCAAATATCTTTAATTAAACCGTTCCCTTTGAAAGACGTTTTTCCTGATGCAAATACAGTGGTGCAGGAATGAGTCCGAAAACCTGGAAATGAGTCAGCATTTCAGCCAAGCAAGTGGTGTGCTCGTCTCAGTGTTGATTCTTTTTTAAATCTGTTGTTGATATGATCTATGGTCGACACAAGCTAAAGCGATGTTCTCCTTTTGTAGTCACGCCAAACATTAGCCCCCTTTAGCTTAGCGGTGGTGACGTGACGTAATGCGAAGATGATATTGTTCCTTTATATCCTCACGTTAGCTTCTGGAAATGATATTAAAGCTTCTATTATTATAAACGTGGTGTTAGTCTGTGGATATGATGCTGCTGGCAAAAACGTAAGTATCATAAAAAACGTGTTTGCCAAAGATCTTATTTTCTGCATTTGTCCAAATTCCAAGGAACAAAACATCATCTCTGCACCGCTTTATGTGACAGATATTTAATAATCAGAGAGATCCAGAGTAGAGGAGACACAACAGCAGCTTCAATGGTCCAGAATGCAATGCAGCGAGGGGGTGAAGCGTCAGAGCAGCTGATTGGAGCAACATATCACATCCCAATCTGTGCAGCATGAGGATCCTGAGGGGGGGGGGGGGGGGGGGGGGGGGGGTCGCTCACTGAGTGACCTCTGTGTTCACCTGAGCACTGATGCTGGCGGGGGTTACGTTCAGGTGGATGTCGTACTGCTGGTCCAGACCCAGATAGCAGTCGCTCATCAGGTACAGGGTGTAGATGCACCTGAGGCAGAGAGGGTACAGGTAAGAATGTATGAGAGTAATGTTGCTAACAGCTAGCATGGCTAATGGTGTTAGGAAATCATGGAACCTCGAAGAACTCAAGTTTAATTCTGCGAAGAAATGACTGTTTTATCAAGTCATTCACAGTCTACGCTTCCCCTGGAGTAATCTCAATGACTGATATTCCTGTATGTATAACACATCTCACATTTCATGAGTTCTTTGGCCACTGAAGACCACGTCAGATGTCTTAGACACACTCTGCTAAGTAGATGTTTAAGCATTTGATTGTGAAGTACTACTATGCTCCTAATCCAGAGTGTGTGTGAACAATAAAGCAGTTCAGTGTGTGTGACCTGTAACTCTCAGACGGAGGTGTTTGTTTCAGCGGCTGTGTATGGAGTGTGTGTGTGAAGCTCGTGTTCTGGCTCCTGTTTGAGTTACTGCTTACTTCCCGGTCTTCTCTGGAGTGTAGAAGGCCACGGACACAGCTGTGCGCTGGCGGACGTATCCGATCCGTTTGACGGCCAGCAGCTCCCGGCGGTCCACCTCCCCCACCACCAGGAACCAGCCTTCATCCTTCAGCTTGGGGAACCTGGGAGCCTGCGCCTTGCTGTCCTGCTTCCTCTGACACACACACACACACACACACACACACACACACACACACACACACACACACACACACACACACACACACACACACACACCCACACCCCCACAGCCACACACACACACACACACACACACACACACACACACACACACACACACACACACACACACACACACACACACACACACACACACACACACACACACACACACACACACACACACACACACACACACACACACAGAGATTTATGAGATCTCAGCACTTGTAAGATAATTGTATAATGCCTACAGGAGACTGATATGCAAAATAATACATATAATACTAATAACAATAGTTAGTTTGTGTTGTTGGGATACTTACGGAGCCCTGGAGGGTTCATAGAGAGAAACATAAATACAACGAGGCCACGCTTTATTAACTCGTGCACACAAGTTAATAAAGCGTGGCCACGTTGTATTTATTTTTCTCTCTATGAACCCTCCAGGGCTCCGTAGATAATACTGTTTTATAGCTGTCCATTTAAAAGTACATTGTATTCTTCAAAATGACTTTGCGTTTCAGACGAGGCTTTTTAACAGAGCCCCTCTAGGGTCACATGGTACAACAAATAATAAAAAAACACCTGCATACAAATCTGTATGTGAGTAAACTGAATATTTAAGTACATGTTCATACTTCAAAAGCTTACTTAAGAAATATACTGCTGATGGAGTATTTGTTATTAAAATATATTGTAGCAAAAATTGTTTTTAGCAAAAATAATGCAGATCTGAATGTTTGGATGTCACTTCCTGGAGAAAGATTACAGTCTCGTAACAAGACGTATATTGAGGGCTGGCTGAGGCTTCAATCCTCCTGGAAATAGGATACAATGACATAAGACTAAGGTCACATTATTTTCAATCAGTGTCATACATACAAAGGATTGTTTGAAAAGTTGAAGAGACACTGGTGGTTGGGATTCAGAAGACACTTTTACAAATCCATTCAAACTGACTTACACATCAAGTTTGGTTTCCTACCTGGTGAAATTCATAATAAACCCGTGGCCATGTGCATCGTAGTGAAAGAAGGTAATATACCGGGGGCAGGGTTTTCGGCCCTCTAAACAGACATCAGATGGAATGCATTCAGGTGGTTATATATGTTCTAGAGGAGTCTGTCTCCCAGCAGCTTCTCAGAGGGGGAAACCATTTCATAAACCAGTCCCCCAACGGCACCGCACCCCCGGAGTATCCACAGCTTCTGAAGAGCAGTATATCTGTCTGAGGCTCCCCTGCATCTGCAGCCAACATGCAGCGCAACTCCAGCAAAGAATGCCATTTAAAGAATAGTCAAAAGATTAAAAAAAAACCTTTTAAATCAATAAAATAATTTATGGGGCAATAAATCTGACGGGATCAAAAGAGCTCCGCCTGTATGGTGATTATAGACATGATGGTCTGATATCGTTAAACCTTTAAAGAACGTATGTGTTGCAAGACTCTTGGGCAAGTAATGCAGGGGAAGTCAACTTTATACATGTCAAATAGAATATAAATGAATTGCTGTACAGTAAGATAAAACACTGCTTATTTTAATAATAGATCAATATGTGAAATGCAAACAGATGGATGCTATGAAGTTGTGAAGGCACAGAGTTTAGCGGGCGTAAACCGTCTCTATTATATTGTATTATATATAATTAGCAGATGTAACTATTTGGTGTTGGATGTTCTCAATGGACAGAGTGTGTGCTGGGTGTACTGACCCTCTGCTGGCCCGCGTTGATGCGCCTCAGAGCGACCTGCAGGACGTACTCCTGGTCAGCGTGGACCTGCAGCCAGCCGCCCTCCCCCCCCCGCTGGGCTCCTGCTGCGGGGAGGCGGCGCTCCGTCTGCTCCTGGCTCTCCTCCCACCAGCCCTTCACACTCAGCTCCACCTCCAGCACCGGGAGGTGGCTCAGGAAGGACCAGGCCTGACCGGAGAGAGAAGATCCATGTCACGTCTCCTACACTGTTCCACATTCACCAAAAACAATCTCACTTTTGCACCACCTCATCAGAGTTGGTGGTGCAACAGAGTACAGTAGTCTTCACACGTCTGGGCTCTGGAAGTATTACAGCTAGGATTGTTAGATCTGGTTCATTACATACTGCACATTTTACAAGTTGACCAGGAAGTGGACACACAAAGTTGAAATGTCAGGCTGGGTATCAGTACTCGACATCTTTAGGGTATCGACCAGATAACCCAGAACCAAGAAGAATTGCAACTTCTACATTCAAACAATACCTTCATTTGATCATTTTTGTACCCAGATCTATAAAACAACTAATATTTGAGAGAGTTATTCTCACAGATAATCAGCACAAGCAATTGAATGTGGCCTGTGATTGGCCCACTACAGCAGCAGCGAAGTTCATTCCCCTCTCTGCACATGAATAACACGAAGCGGCAGGAACATCATCCTTTCTTTACGTGTTGTCATTTGTAATGAAGGTGGTATCCTAAGTCAGAACTCTGACTTTAAAGGTCACCTATTATGCAAAATCGTTTATAAATAAACGCAAAGAGCTTTCAACTGATTGCAATGTATTCCCATCGGCGGCGGTATTTAACGCTCAGGGAAGCACCGCATCCATTTATGTCGGCAGCTCTTAAAGGCAATGTGAGCGTCCATTCCCATTGGATAACGGAGAATTGTACACCCGGAAGTAAGTATTCTCCTTACTGTCGATTGATTTGACAGTGATATCTCCACTACTCATCAACTCAAAAACACCAGATTATCCTTGTTAGTTAAACGACATTGATAGGTTTAAATTGTGTACAATGCTTTTGTGCTTTTCCCCTTTGATTCTGAGAAACAACTTGTTTTCTCTGAAAGGTGGAGCGCCAAAGAGACTACACTACCCACAATCCCCAGCTATTGTTGTGACGACCCCTGTCCGATTTGCGACAAACCCCGTGATTAATCTTCAAGCTCTGTGATTGGATGTTGGAGTGGCAGTGCGCCAAGGTTACGCCGAGCGTCAAGCTCTTTGAAATGGAACGAAACCACGGCAGACTATTCAAAACTGGACTCGAAAGCCCCCCAGAACTACACATGCTGGCTGTTGTGTTTCGCAACATGTTCTCTATGGCACGTCTCTACTGGGAATTGTAGTTTTAAAAGACGTTTTCCCCAAAATTAGAAGTTGACAGTATTACACTGTGTACAGCCCTGGAGGTTTAGGCGATAGGAAACACATTGGTGTGTACACATTCAAAACATGTAAGTACTAAATGGGTGAAAATCGCTTGTATCCATAATGGGCAGCATTAATATATATACCCTGTACATGACAGCTCATTGTTACTTTGTAATTCTACTCCACTACAATTCAGAGGTTAACCTGGTATTTTTACTCCACTACATTTACTTTAGTTACTTTGCAGATTCTGATTAATGATGTGAAATATAAACAACCCTTAAAAGGGGAAAGGAAACACCAATTACAGTTATAATATTCCGGTAGTTTATTCATTTTACAATGGATATTGATCGTAATATTTATTGTATATGATATTACTCGCCAAAAGAAAATTAATTATCCGCCGGCCGGGTGGGGAATTCCGGGACCAGGCCGCCGCCATTAGGGGAGTCCCAAATGGTGACGTCACTGGCTGTGTTTTCGCTCCACCGAAAGTCAACACAACGTAGCAGATATGGCAGCGATGGAGGAATTTTGCAATGAGATCAACGTTTTGAACGATGAATTTGACTATTCGTCGGGAGATGACATTGATGTGGAAGCATCTACAGTTACCAGGCATCCCATGGCCTATGCTTATGAACCGATTCGGTCGAATAGAGTGGCATACGATCCGGAATAAAAAAATTAAAAAAACACAATGCTAACAGTGAGCCTCTGAATTAGCCCCGAGCGAAAATGCTAACCTATTACTGCACCGATAGCTCCCTTATTACTTATCCTAGCCGCACATCCAACACATCGTTTATGATCGCAAGGAGACACAGAATCTAACGGTGCCCACCTCACCACTGGAAGATACAAACTCGCGAGGTTATCCACAAAAACGTACATCAAAACAAGTGGCGCTAGGTACTAACATACGCCAGGCTAACGGCTTACCTTCCTCATTGTCTGGTCTAAACTGGTCTTCAATGGCATTACAACGATAAAAACGATGATGTAGTTAATCCATAGGTTAATATCCAATGGGGCTGTGTCCCCTTTGAAATGTTCTGATAATCTATAAGCAATACAACTGCAATTCCGTTATCTGCTGTCCGCTCTGTGCTCCGTGCGCTCTGGGTCCTGCAATACCATCCATCAATAGCAATACTAGCCCTTTTAGGGCTGTTTTCGACAGATGAGCGTGTGTATGCCAGTTTAATTAGTTGAGCTATAGAACACCCCCAATTCTCTATTGTGCGTCATAATAATAGCTACCATTTAGTTTGGACGCGATTGCGTTAATTAATAAGGTCACACTGTGTCAGTAAATACATGTGTGAGCTAGTAATCTGGTAGTGCTGCAATATTTACCTCTCTCTCGGCAGCTGAAGCAACTCGTTTGGTGGCTCGAACTTCACGTTTGTTGACACTGTCATTGTCTTGCGCGGCCGACGTGCTGGGACGGTCGGTGTTCCCGACTGCATACGTTGAGAAATCGAATATTGTGGGAACAGATCCTGGCTTCAAATCCAATGTTTTGTATTGAACCAGGCATCCAGACTGGACTTTGAGCAGCTTCTCATCCTTTAGTGGCAGCCTATGGAAATGTACTTCTTCCTTCTTTGTATAAAATCCATTTGTGCAGCCTGGGGCAATACAATAAACTCCTGACGACGACCGTTTTCTTGTAATGTAAACTACTGGTGCATTGCACGCCATGTTGTTTGTTATTGAGCTTTGGCCCAGGAAGCCAGCCAGTGACGTCACTGGAAAAGTCCCGGAGCAATGGAAGCGCCCATGGTCATTAGGCACGTATTTCAAAAAGTAAATTCGCGTATCTCGATCGTTTACATTGGAAATAGACTAGATAAATACATTTCCTAATGGTAATATTGTCGCATGGAAAGCAGTTTGAAAAGTGTTTCCATTTCCCTTTAAATCAGACTTTAGTTACACCTGAGTAAAATCCATGGAAGGTGATTGTCAAGTGCCAACAATCAGGAGAGATATTTGATAGTTGGTGCTTGAGAAGACTAAACATTTATCTGCAGATCACTATAAAGTATATTCATTACTTCAAATACAAATGTTAAAGGTCCAAAAAAATGTTTCAATAAGACAAAGGTCCGTTTATTACGGTCATTTAACCCTTTAAAGAATTGCAACAAGATTCTTAACACGAGGTTGCAAAAACAAAAAGTCTCTGTATGCAGCAGTTTTCATTGTTATTGTGTCTGTGCTTGACCCCTCAGAGTCGCAGTGTAAGAGCTGTTATGAATAAAGGCAGCTACACCCTCGTTCATTCAGCATTCCCATTAGTGCTTTATAAATGTCTTGCCCCCCCCCCTTGTGTGTCCACTGAGGTTCGTCAGGCCCAACACATCTTCAACAAGCTCCCCCTTTGCCTCATCATAACAACTCACAAACACCAGCAACTGAGCAATGTCAGTGGACTCACCCACAGCTAAGGAAATGCACTGTACATTTTTTATTCCATCACAAAGCTGATTAATCAAATCACCAGCCAGGATGTATGTTCTTCTGGTTGCTGTGGAATCTGAGAGGGGGATTTGCTTGATTTGACCTGTTAGTTCCTCTTTTTGTTTGCCTTCAACATGGTCTCCATCACTTCAGTCATGCATTCTTTTATACTTCAGTTATTATCCAGTGGAAAGTCCTTACCTACTAACCTAGTTCAATCAAAGTGGTTACTTTTTTTTGGCCGGGCAGTGTAGTTTTACACAGTCTTATTTGACTTTCTCAGAACTTAAAACTGTTTTTTGGGGGCAGACCCCCACAAAGAAAAATGTGTATTTACACACGTAAGGTCATCATTACCATTACCAGGGTCGTTTCTAGCCAATTTGCTGCCAATATTTTAGGCGAAATTTTTTATATAAAGATTAAATGAAAAATCTCTACAAAAGACAAATACACTACAAAAACAGAAACTTATTGACATAGGTAATATACGTCAACATGGCTTCAAATGTATTCAGTATTGTATGAACATGTTTTAATTGGGGGGTGAACGTCACATCCTCTAGGGGGGTCCGGGAATGCTTCAATCTGGTGCACTTTGAGCACACAATTACTAGAGACCTGATCTAGGGGGTACAACTCTAAAACACCCATATGAAAAAGATCGGTTTACATTTTAATAATCAAATAAGTATGTGAACATAACCAATAACCTACCACAGCCAATAACAAATAAATGTAACTTATTTTATTTTTGTTGTTCATTTATATCTTATTTTACCTAGTTAACATTTATTTATTTATGCATATTTTTGTATCTCTCCAACTTTAAACGATATTTTTGGTTTACTGTCCTATAGTATACATTGGAATGATTTCAAACCTGTTTTTAATTATCCTAATAATTATAAAGGAGTTCCTTGGAAATATGTGTTTACATAATTTGTAAACACATATTTGTTTGAGGCCCACTGAGATAACTTAGACTAAAATTAACTATCTAAACACTCAGAGAGTCCCTAACCTCACCTGGGGCCTCATGTATAACGCCGTGCGTAGGATTCACGTGGGAAGGTTGCTTACGTAGTAGAAATCCGAAAAATAGGTCCATACATTTTCCGCCACTTCCCGATTCACCAAACATTGCGCACCGGCGAGGAAAGTGCGTACAGCACTTCCTACGCCGGTTTCCCTTACTTTCACGTAACGCACATATTTGCCTATAAATAGTCAAAGAAACGCCCATTCATTCATTTGACTGACTTTATGAAGGAGATCGCAGGAAATGACGACAGAACAGCTAAAAAAGACATCTCACACCGTGTCAGATTTTGGTTATTTTGGGGAGATCGAGATAAATCACATTGTTTGGTGGATGCCGTTTGAACCAGAGTAGCAGCATGGAGGTCGGATCGTCTCCAACATAAATAAATAAATGTCCCGAAAAAGGTTCATGACAAAAACAATACACATAGCCTTCCTCAGGCAGTGTGTTTGCACCAGGGACAGGTGAGAAATGATGAGAAACTGTAAGAAGTGAACGGGGAATCCCTCCGGAGTGGAGTCATGACGACTGGATCTGAATTATGTTTTTGTATTTGGTGGTTTGTGTTCCAGCTGTCGATCAGCTGTGCGCAGCGTCTCCATTGCACCATGTGTGTCTCAACGCCACCGCAACAACTCTACCTACCACATAAATGAAATAAAACAAATGTGTTGTGTTAAATCAGCTGTACAATTATCCAAATACTGTATATGGTGTTCTTAGTTTCCATATCTCCTGGGTTTTACGAGCGACTTATCAAGTCTTGGCAAACGGCATAAAAGACGATTAAACGTGATAGTATATAAAACCATGCTCGTATCTACAACCTATAGAAATGCAACACGGCGTCAGTTTAAACGTAATTCTGTCCTCCTGCTTACCGCATCATTTATGAGAAAACATTTCATAACATTAACACAACACATTCGAGGTGGTTTTAAATAACATATCCGTATTTATTTATTTCTCCAAGTGATGTTGTTGTGTGCACTGAGGAGTCTCAAGCAGGCGTTCGTTTAATCATTTTAAGATTGGCTTTAATCAATGTTTGAAAATGAATTCTTCATATATGATAAATGAGAGGTAACATTTTATTTATGGTATTATTTCCACATATTTCTTTCCATTCTTCCTTCTGCCAACGGTGTCGCAGTTTCTCGTCTCTCCCGTTTTTGTGCTTAGTGCGTACGCATGGGTTAGAGTTTGCGTGGAGGACCGCACGTTTTCCCGTCAAGTTAGTATTTTATAAATCGCAAACATTGCATAGAAATGGCGTACGCCATTTCTTTTTGCGTATATCCCTTTATAAATGAGGCCGACAGCAGAGGACTCTCCCTCCACCTTGTTGTTGAAACAGCTCCTTATGTATTTTAGAGCAGCTAGCTAACCAGATGCTAACAACAAAAATACATTCTCTCTCTCTCTCTCTCTCTCTCTCTCTCTCTCTGACACACAGAGACCGTGGCAGGCCACATCATGTAGACAGACAGTCACCCTGTGTGAGGCAAACCCACATTTGCGCTGCGTTGCGTTCACCATACCTAATAATAAAATAAATGACCAGACCAGCAGGCCACTTAATAGGCCAGGCCATCGGGAAACCTCCCGGTCCTCCCGATGGCCAGTCCGGGCCTGCCTATTACATACAGTGGCAATGTCTCAAGATTTAGCAAAATACACCTTTTTGAACATACAGTAACACAAATACTACAAATCCATATAACATGTTAAAACTAATATTTTCTGCCTCGCTCATTAGAATAACAGCTGGCTAAATTACAGCCTCGCCTACTGATTTTAATTTAACCATATATCGAGCCCGATTCTGGATTTCAAATGTGTGCTCTAAAATGATATTTATAAATGACTATTATCATTATTATAAGCAAGACAATAAAATACGTTTCTAGCTAAACGTAATTGAGAATGCAGTTTCGTTCTATGGGAACGTAATTTTTAGGAGAAAGGGTTGGACTTTTTTTGAATTTATATTTCATCCAATCACAGAGCTTGTTGACTTATGAGGTTTGTCAAAGCGGACAGGCGTCGTCACAACAATAGCTGAGGATTGTGGGTAGTGTAGTCTCTTTGGCGCTCCACATTTCAGAGAAAACAAGTTGTTTCTCAGAATTGAAGGGGAACAACACAAAAGCATTGTACACAATTTCATGTCGTTTAATTAACAAGGATAATCTGGTGTTTTTGAGTTGATGAGTAGTGCAGATATCACTGTCAAATCAATCGACAGTAAGGAGAATACTTACTTCCGGGTGTACAATTCTCCGTTATCCAATGGGAATGGACGCTCACATTGCCTTTAAGAGCTGCCGACATAAACGGATGCGGTGCTTCCCTGAGCGTCAAATACCGCCGCCGATGGGAATACATTGCAATCAGTTGAAAGCTCTTTGCGTCCGTTTATGAAGCTGAAGGAGCCTCGGCGCGTCACAACTGCACGCCACGGGACCCTGACCAAGTGTCGCTCCTGGACGTTTAGGGAGTGAGAGTGTGTTGTGATAGACAGTTCAGCTTACAGTAAACCTGCAGTTTAATAACAGTTATTTGTTTCTATTGTTGTTCCACGGCCCTGTGTCTCTCTTTAGTATTTTTATGGAGAATTTAACATTTGGCTCAGCACAAAAAGCCCCGCCATAAGGAAGACATAAAAAAGATAAAGAAAGTGTCAGGAAAGAAAACACTGGTGCTAGTGTGTGAGTGTGTGTGTGTGTGTGTGTGTGTGTGTGTGTGTGTGTGTGTGTGTGTGTTGGGCAGTGTATTGAGTGCTGCTAAGAGAAAAGCCTCTCTGATTCACCCGGCAAAAGCCATTTATGTGAGGATTACTCTCCCTGGGCAAGTCAGCCTGGAACACTGCTGCACATCTAATTATTTAATTAGAGAGGCCGCCACACTGTGGGGGGCTGGGGGCAGAGGGGGGGTAAAGGTGGGTTAGGAGGAAAGCGGGGATACTGATTGGGTGAAGCTGCAGGGCCTGCCATGGTGCCCGGACACTCTCATTACTGCAGCAATTAGCACTTAAGTTGGAGCTGTACGCCCTATCAGAGCAGAGTGATGGGGATCCTGGAGGATTCTGGGAGCACAGCGGCAGGACTGCTCATGGCCCGTCACCGATAATGGTGTGTGTGAGTGTGTGTGTGATCTGCATGCACTAAGTGTAGCAATTCATTCTGAAGAAATGTTTTTGCTAAATATTTCCCCCGTTATTTCTGTCCCCAAAGTACATATTTCAGCAATATAATGACATATTTCCATCGGTGTGATGATATTTGTAATCTCACCTGGGCGATCTGACTGGATTGAAGCTCTTGGCCAACAATGGCAGCGAAAACACTTTCCTTCCCGTTGCAGGCAGCGATCAGCTCTGGAAGTCCTTCGATCTGCCCGCTGGGCCCCCCCCCACTGCTCCGTCCCTTCTTGTTTGCCCATTTGCTGTGAGTAAGAGAGGGAGAGGAGATGTGTTGTACATGAAGCAGACTCATAACAGACCCTATCCCATGATTCACGCTGCCTCAGGAAAGGGACTGCAGGTCTTAATTTTTCATCTCTCTCATTGTTATTGTTTGCACAACATTATTTAACACGGTAGGGTGCAGGCCTGGACATCCTTATAGTGTGTGCATGGAAAAACGTACGCTGTGGGCTTTACAAATATATGTATAAATGTGTGTGTGTGTGTGTGTGTGTGTGTTTTTACCTGTGCAGGAGGTTTTAATAATGTAAATGCTGGTGTTTGATCAGTTTCATACCTGGGCGTGTGGATGGTCATATTATATAATATACATATTACATGCTTATTTTCCGGTTCATATCAGTATGTAGTCTACCTCTTCTGTGACTTGTCGTCTCTATGCTTTAATGTTCAAAAATCTCATGATTGTTCTCATACTGCCTGTGCTGCAGCTCCTCTTTTCACCCTCTGTCTGAAACCAGAGCCCAGTCTGCTCTGATTGGTTAGCTGGCCGGCTCTGTTGTGACTGGTCCACCACTTATGGCGCTTTTCCACTGCACGGCTTAGTACGGTATGGTTAGGCCTTGGTTGGCCAGGCTCACTTTATGCTGCGTTTCCATTACAGTTTAGTAGCTGGGGCAGTAACTATAGTAATGCAGTGTAGGCGTAGCGACGCTGCGTAAAACTGCCGTGAAGTAATCTTCAATGCGAACCACAAAACCAAAACATCAGCCGTTAGCACTCAGAGCTCACAGCTCCTCATATCTGTTCAGAAACTAGACAAAAGTCAAACAAGTACAAACCACAGACTCTCTGTGTCATGGCGAATACAGTCGCTGCTTTATTTATGTCTGTAGGCCGTTGTTGTGAGTGTGGACGGTCGGAACATATACTGCGTTAGCTTAGCCAATCTCCATTCAGAGAACACGCATTTTAAAGGTTCTTCGCCTGCCGTCTGTCTGCAGACTTGTCAAAGCATTAATTCATGGTTTTTACTAACCGGTATCAGTATGTTGTTACCTCGGCATAATTTTGAAACTTGTATTACAATGAAATCACGGTCAAATATGTTCATCTTGTTGTAGTTGTAGCCCCCTTGCCAGCGATTCTCTCTGACCATTCAGCAGTCGAGAGTGTTTACCTCACTAGTTTAGCATATTCAGCCCGGTTGTTGGCCCGGTAAGAACCTCAATTTTGGAGGGCCAGAAAAAAGGTGAAAAAGTAGCCCTGAGCCAGAACTACCCCTAGTGGAAAAGCAAAAAGAGTGCTACGTGCTGCAGTGGAAAAGCGCCATTAGAGATGTGTCAGAAATGTCCCTTCCCTTAGCATACAATGTGTTGGAGCGCCAGCCAATAGAAGTGCAAGTGTTACATACTGATGTCACTATGTTACAGCAGTAACCATAGGAGTCCAATGGAGGCGTTTCAGGCAGGGCGATAATGATGCATACATTACAGAGTAATGCTAGTTGTTACAGCAGCCAGACCTTAAAGCTATGAGGCCTTAACTATATAACTATAGTCCTTAAGATGACATGTGAAGAAGCCGTTTCGGACTCTAATGAAACATGTTGTGTTGTTCACTGATGCTAATCACAGCTGGAGAACACTGACGCAGATTAGCCATGTAGCAGCTATCTACAAATCCTTGTTGTGTACCTGAACAGATAGAGGTGCTGCTGTTCCACATGAGGCAGGGTCAGCAGGGGGGAGTCGTGCAGCCAGCGGCCCTGCACCACCATCTGCACCAGGTTACAGATACTGAGAGCGGCCACCAGCCAGCCTTCGTTAGCAGCTACATCCAGCATAGCCTGAGCACAGGAAACAGGAAGTATGACGTTAAAGAAAATCCTAAATATAGTTGAAGAAAAATCGAAATAATCCCTTGCCTTGCGATTTAATAATCCAAATGCATATATCAATATTTCCCTAGAAAAGCCTCAGAATCAAGATATTTGAAATAAAAAACATTACAGTGGCACATGGCACAAGCATTGAAAATACATATTTGAAAGTAGCATAACACAGTGGACTTTAGCAGGGGACTCACTATCAGCCACATTGTAATAATAAAAAAGTATTTTGGAAACGGACTGTTATTCAGTGTTATTTAACACGCAGCATTTTACAGTAACAAAGGTACATCAATCAATTAACATAACAATTACATATGATTATATGCCTTCGTTGTTTTGTTTTTTTACACATTATACTTTTGATAACGAACAACATCAAATTGAATAATTTGACAGCCTAAGTTCTTTGTCATCACTCACCCTGCAGGGTTTATACTGAGTCCCCCCCCCACCTTTAGGCCTGTTGTTGCGTAAAGCTTGGGGTTAGGTCGGATTTTTTCCCCGATGTAATTCATCAATACATTTAACTCTTTCTCTCTCCACCTGTCACAATCATCTGAGTCCATGTGTGTCATGTGTTGCAATTAGACACGCAAAGCCTAAGAGACAGAGTGTAGCTAATGCGGGGTTAGCTGACAGTCACGGACCAAATAAAGCCTTTCGGAAAGATTAATTCACATTTTTCACATACTTTAAGTTATATAAATACATGTATAAAACTAATCAACCATAAAGAAAGTGGAGAGCAGAGTATCATTGTATTAAATGTTAGCAGCAGGACACCAGAGAAGTAACCACATCCATGATCCATGCAATATCACTGCCAGATACACAGCATGGAAAATCGCAAGCACATGTACATATGCACATGCACAAACAGCCATCCTGAGCTGTGGACAATGGCTTGCAGACGTTAAGACATGGGCCTAACTTCAAACAGTACATACCAAGAACCTAGATAAACAGCAGCCAGCGCATCACACTTCTAACACAAAATAACCCGGACGGAGCATTGTAATGGATAATGTTTGTTATCAAGGCTACTCACTCATATAACCAACCACTAAGTGCTCTGTTGTGGAACACGTCCAGTCACAGTCACAACAGAACCCTTGTGGATGCCAGACAAAGATTCTGGGTTTTAGATGTAACCTCGGAGCATTTTGTTATTTATGAGATGGATCAGCAAGTTCAGCGACAAATCACCTACTAATGTTTAACATTCCCCTTTTTAATCTGCTTCATCTACAGCACAGCACCGCTTCCCAACATGTGCTGTTTCATGTGCAATGCATTATTCAAATGTATTAGTAATGTATTGTTCTTAACACTTTTTACGTCATGTTGATAAATGCTGCTGTTAATGGTTCTGAACTTGTTTTAATATTCTACTTTAACCCTTTAGTTTTATAGATATACAATGGAACTTTTATGAACTAAAAGTAATGCTTTTCGTCAAAGGTGTCATCAGGTTAGACCGCTTATATACGATTCCTGCTTTTATCAGCAACTGGGAAGTTATTCTTGCAAATTATCCTATTTCAGTGATTTCAATTCTTGAACACATTCCATCACTAGCGTCACTTTTTTTTACCAACTTGCTGGTTTTAAGTCAGAATCCTGAAACCAGAATGTTTTGTACATAGCAGCATCAGGAATCATGCAACATTGGATGTTTGAATACAAAGTCACTGGTATTGATGCAAATAAAAAACAAAAACAATAACAATATCATACATATTGTCACTTGCAGTTATGCCTGAATGCCCTAACACAACAGTTTCTCCAGCCTGTTGAGTCAGTCAGTCTTTTGCAAGGCCACAGCTCAGTTTTCTACATGGTGAACCACCAGATCCTCCTCACCATCCTCCAAGAACAATCGGTTTCTAAATCTGCACTCTCCATGTTAATCTCCAATGTCAGGTACTGCACTTACTGGAGGAGATTCTGAGTCCCATCCTCGTAGCCTTACTAATGGAGTCCCTCAGGGATCTATTCTTGGTCCCCTCCTCTTTTCTCTTTTCCGCAAGTCATTTTACTTTATTATTCACTAAATGTCTGCATGTGCCTTCCGAACTCTAATATTCATTCAGAATAAAGCAGCCCTGCTGGTTGTCAACCTACCCAAGTTCTCACACACCTCCCCTCTGCACCATTCACTGGCTCCCAATGGCTGCTCCAATCCTATTAGAGACACTGGGACTTGCCTACCATACTATTGTTTAGATCTATCCTACATCCAGGACACGGCCAAACAGTACACTATATCCTGTCCACTACTCTTTGCATCGGCAAGGGGATTACTAATCCTTCAATACGCAGAGACAAGCTACCGCTCTATAACGTTTGCTGTAGTTGCTTATTGTAGTCCACAATGGTGGAACACAATCCTAACTCTACACATCTTAAGACTGAAAATAAAATTGCTCTAACTCCCCCTTTGCACATACAAATAAAATATCATTCTCTATTTATTCTCGTTTTTAAATGTTGCACTTAAAACGGTTCAGCATATCTGATGTTTGATATTTGACATCCATTTTTTTGTTTTATCTTCATGGTTTTATTCTACCTTGTTTTGGATAAAAGTGTCAGCTAGATGCATGTAATGTTATCGAGTCATTTGTTGCCCAGGGAGTCCTACCTGACAGACTCGCATGGTGTTGTCCAGCACCGTCTTGGTGTCGGTGTTGTAGTCGCTGCATGGCAGCTGGGCGTGGCTGAAGTGGGCTTGCAGCAGCAAGTGGGTCTTGGTGTGGGCGCTGTCGTAGGAATGTGGGTTGACCTTCAGGGGGAGCTGTTGAGCCAGCTGGCTGTTCAGCTGGTCCTCGTTGTGTCTGACGGGCAGCTCCGAAAACTCTTCTGCTTCCTGTGAGACAGAGATCAAGAGTGGAACAGGAATTCTAAGGCATGTTGTGTTCAGGTCTTTTTAATCCAAGCATCTACACTTCCACAGCTGCTTTTACCTCCCTGCTCTTCTGGTTTTTTAAACTGACTGTTCCACTACCCCACAAAGACCATTAATCATTACCAAATTGTATTGTTATACCTTTTAAGATGTAAACAATGTCTCAAACTATGGTTTACTGAATAACTGCAGTGAATATACAAAGAATAGACCCTGAAAATGTTTTTCGAAATGAACATGGTGGTCGATTTGTGGGTGTGTACTATCTGCCTGTACCTTCATCTCTATGGCGGACATTTTTGACTGGGAACACCATAAGTGTTACAAAGTTCACTAAACCACTGATCAGCAGTTTTATATGTTTAATGCCTACTGTGGAGGATATCATAAGGCGTTGAGTC
Source organism: Pseudochaenichthys georgianus (assembly GCF_902827115.2). NCBI lineage: Eukaryota > Metazoa > Chordata > Actinopteri > Perciformes > Channichthyidae > Pseudochaenichthys > Pseudochaenichthys georgianus. The sequence continues at coordinate 7,387,794 of NC_047518.2, forward strand.
AATCAAATGTAAAACAGAATATCTATGATTGATGAAAGTATCAAATCGGTTAGATTTCACCCGAACACGACAGGAGGGTTCAACTACCTGATGATGAAACATCCAGTTCACTTGTACTGCTTCAAGAGTTGGCACAATATTTAGATGTCTTCAAATTCTTTGATGTAAATGTCTGGAAACGCTGCACATTGATGACAGAGACACAATGAAACCCTGATGGTCACTGCATAAGTCAATTGACGCCAATAGTCCATCAACTTCCTCTTTGTACTAAGAGCGTGTTGCACCCTGTTTGTGCTTCCCATACAGAGAGATGCAAAGACACGCGTGGCCCCTCTCTTCTAATTCACTTCAGTTGAACTTCGCTTAATGTAGTCCCACCAACTGGCTTTGCTGGAGGCGTTTGTCATAGCCTCCCCCAGCAGGGACTGTCAGGACTCCATCCATTACTGACTCAAACCAGTGTTTCAAAAGCTATGACCTGAAAAAAGACCTGCGCAGTGTGGGGGAAGGGACGAGGAATTGGACTAGGAATAATGTTAGAATAATTGATCTCTCAGTGTTGTTTTGCCTGGTATGGATGTTCTGGAGAGACTATAGATCTTCAAGCGGGCTTCATAAGAAGCAAACACCCCACACCCTATGATAGTAGCTTTCACAGAGACAGAGGAGGGAGAGAGTGATGAGGAGGAGGAGCTTTAAATAACTATTTAGAGAGAAAACAGTAAGGTGGACGCACAAAAACCTAAATACAAATTCCCCAAAACTTAAATAGACACATATATTACACACTAACGTTGTTTCCTGTCATTGACTCCTTAGACAGTGTGTCCCCTAATTTCTCAGAAATGCTACAGTTGTATAACTGTCCTGGTTTGCTAATTGCATACATCTTTATAAAGCAAAATGCAAAAGCAGTTTGAAGACGTCTCTTTGGAAGGATGGACGGACACAGTTAGTATAGTTAGATTGTTGCAGCTATGTTTAAATGACTTGCCTTCAAATGTGAAGGTTTGGAAATGTATTTCAATGTAGAATATTATCTTCATAGTTAAACTCAAGTGAATAATTGTAACTGAAAAAGCGTTTATCTGGTTGATCCAAACCACTTCATTTGGAGGTAAAGTATTGATAATGTCTGTAATAATACCTCAACGCAAAGTCTTAAACGAAGAATGAGAGGTCAAAGTTAAAGGAGTCTTCATGGCAGTAGTATGGCTGATAATGGCCTACTCCACCTTTAGTGTGCCTTGTCTTCTTGTAAACAGATAGATTGGATTCACTGTGAGACAAGTTGAATTGTATGAATCAGAGGAGCAGCAAAGAAAAGAAAACTATGACTGAGTAGCAGAGGGCTCAGAGAGGGGGGTGGAGGTGTGGGTGTTGCTCATTAGTGGCCACACTGCAGCAATTAGAGGGAGCTGGAGGAGCATGCCGTGCTAACACAGGGGGAGTGTGGAGGGAGGGGGTGGTGTCTATTCTATTGCAGCTTGTTGGGGTGGGGGGGCAGCCAGGTATGGCATACGTTGGTGTATTTCCAATTACATGTGTACAGAGGGAGTGACGTTTCTCAGAGTAGCCTCCCCTCCTCCATATGTTGGCATCAGTATTGAAGTCAGCTTCAGCCCTGAAGACATTCAATGGACCCACAGATTCATGGTAAACACACACAACAAGAATACAAGCTTATTTACATCGAAGACACAAGCAATAAACATCTTTTGAAAAGTCTGCTTTCTGTGGCTTCTGTTTGCAGGAAGACAGGGCACACTAAAGTCTTTATATTTCTACTACAGGACATATAAATTGCCTAACTATTATTATTTAAATGTCGTTATGACAATCAGCAATGAATGTATCCTACTAAGAACTATAATGTGAGACTGGTATATCTTGTTCCTCTGTGCCATACAGTTCACTTTTCACAAGCACACGTTATCCAAAAGCTCAAACCGGATTACGCTAGATTTCTGCTGCATGGTACATTATTTAAATATTTTATTTTAATTTGATTGGATATTATAAAAAATATCTTTCTCCCTCAGAAGTACTCCCACGGTAGTACTAAGTGTCAGTATCTTGAAACAAGACAAAATATCACTGCATGTTTACCAACAATTATGGTTTGGTTTAACTTGTTGCAATGACACGTTTTAAATACTAGCCTTAAAATAATTGATCAAGTGAAGAAATAAGTAATACAGACGGATATTCAAAGCAATTAGAAGCCATGAAAAAAAAGTAAGTCATCACCCGACTCAGAGAAAGATGTGAGACCACCATGTCTTGTGTTGACCCCCCCCAATCACAAGCAAGAGTGTGGATGACCTCACAGCCGGCTGGCAGGTCATTCAGTACAGGCAGAGGACAAAGTATCACACCCACCCACCCACCCACCCACCCACCAGCAGGAGGAGAGCTAATGAAGCTCAGGCAAAGGTGCTAATTTGATAGGAGGGAGTAAAGTGTGTGTGTGTGTGTGTGTGTGTGTGTACGTATGTGTGTGTTTGTTTCCCTAAGGTATCTTGTATTCGCAAATGGCAAAAAAGAATATTAGGGGACGATCAGAGATTCTCAGTAGAGTTCTAAGGAGTTACAACTGTATTCCTGTTTCACATGTAACTCCCTCTGGAGGGAACAGGGATTTGAGCCTTTGCAGACCATTTGACCTAAACCTATATGACACGATACAGGAAAGGGAAAACCCTCAAAAGCATAATAGGGCCCCTTTAAACCTAGACTTCAGACCAATACACAAATGTGCCAACATACACAATGTTCTGTTGTAGATCTACATGAACCCCATAGGAGTGTAGGAAGGTGAGAGGTGACAGGAGGAGTGTGAGAGTGAGGGACTCACGGTGAGGACGGAGAGCAGCTCGTGGAGGGGCAGCTCGGCTCTCAGCCGCTCTTTGAAGGTGCGGATGGTCTGGTGCTTCAGGTAGTAGTAGGACGAGATGCGACCATAGGTCAGTGGCTCAATGGTCTGATCGTCCTGGAGCATTAATGGGATTAACAATTTGAAAAATCAAAAAGTGAATCCTGTGTACCGTACTTTTCGGACTATAAAGCGCACCTGCATATAAGCCGCAGCAGCTAAATTGTCCGTCTGTCTTGCTCTCGTTCTGTCTCTCGGTTCCACTTTTACTTTGGCGCGCTACCTGTCTCACTCTTTTCCGGCCTCCAGCTTTTCCTGCTGGAGCCCGCCGCTTAAAGGTGGCGGGCGCGGACCGGTCATAGAGCCTGTAGGGTTAAGGTGGTTAATTTTACCTGTAAAATCCATACATTTAGGAGGTTCCCTAGTGGCCGTTAGCTGTACAAAAAAAAATGGGGAAAAAAGTCGCGGCTTATAGTCCGAAAAGTACGGTATATACAATATACGAACAACAAAAGAATACAAACCTCTTTTATCTCTAAGCAGTAAGAGCACTCCAGGTCCCGCAGGCTCTTCTCCACCAGGTTGGACAGAAACTTGTTAATGGACTCGTGGCTGACGTCTTCTAGGCTGTAATAACTAAACAACACAGAAAATAGGGTCTTTGCAAAAACATGAATTGACCTGACAGTATGAGAAATACACAAGAAAGCCTGTTTGCCATTCTGAGTATGGTCCCAGCCAAACTGAGATTGTTTTACATGCTTCTTAGTTGCTTTTATCCCCCAATTTCCTTTAGATAGGGTGGCTTAAGAAGAATGAAATACTGTTTGACATATTCAAGATGTGCAGAGTTCAAGTACAGCTGTAGGTTGAACTCCACTGCTTAAATCATAACTGTGCTGACGGTGTTCCCATGCACATCACACAGTATCCTGGCTAACAGTGTTTTAGAAACCTGGAGGAGTGTTTAAGAGGGAGTCACATCACCAATGAACAGCCAAAATGTCGACAATTGCAAAACGTATTGATATAGGGGAGTGGATGATAAAGCGATTTAATGATCAAAAATACTCACAATATGTTGTCGTGAATTTACATTATTGGGATGATGTGAATATCATAGCATGAGCGACTGGAAAAAGCTGTCTAACTCACTATCATAGGAGAGAAGTGAAAAAAGAGGACATTTTCACGTAGGAAGGACAGAAGCCACACACCCAGGGTTAAGTTATCATTTTACCCCTTCGGGTCTCCCTGGTCCTAAAGTCTATCGTTTTCTTTAAGTGTTTTTGGTTGGATTACCAACATAAGGACTGTGGTTAACACAAGCTGAAGAGATTTACACATGTTGTTCTACTGCAGGTCCGCCAGCTCTTACTACTTTTAAATCCAGACTGAAGACTTTTCTTTTTGCCGCTGCTTTTAATTGATATATTCATATCTTAAACTGCACTGTAACTTTTATTATCTTTGCTTTTAAATGAGTGTTTTTAAATGTCATTTTATAATATGTTTCTTAATGCTCTTAATGTCTTTCATTTTTGTAAAGCACTTTGAATTGCCTTGTGTTGAAAGGTGCTATATAAATAAACTTGCCTTGCCTTTGCTAACAAGTGACTAAACAAGACTGCTAGATGTCAACAAGTCAAATATTAGCCACCTTTAGCTTAGCGGTTGTGACATGCAGCCTTGTGACCGTGCTGTAGTTCCTTTATAGCCTAACGTTAAAAATCATAAAGTGCTGTTAATATGTGGAGATTATCCTGCTGAACAAAACGTGTAGGTGTCTAACACACACTGTAAATGTGTGTTTGAGGTGATCTTTTGCAATAATCAGAAATCCAATGCAACAATTGCATTAGTTTTTGTCGAGGGAGCCCTTGTGATGCTAACTTCTAGGTCGGCCTACAGAAACACGTCATCACTGCACCACACCTCCGCTGTGTTGGACTGACCATCACCCGCTCACCTGCTCCACAATAGAGGCAGGGATTGCAGACACTTATCAAATCTACAATATGTGTTACAAATATGTCTCCTTAAAAACAGTGTCTCAATCTCGAGTAAAGCTGCTCCAGAGCCACCATTTCAAGCATACTACGCATACTACGTCATCGAGTGCCGCCGAAGGACTGTTCCAATGTCCAGCATACTTGGAATTCTACCGAGCCCGGCGTACTTCGTTTGGAGAAATGTCGAGGCTGCACACGTGTAGCCTGTTCCACTCTTCGTTTTCCGATTGCCAGGAAGTATTCTTGCCTCGCTTCTGAAGCAAGTGACTCGGAAGACATGTGCTACCAAGCAAGCGTACTCTACATTGAGAAACACCCAGTGACTGGTCAGTTAGCAAGGTAGTTAGCCTGGAAAGCAATTGTGACTTATATTAGCATATTCCCGCCTAACAAGAACACCAATGATAAACACCTGGAGCATTAATCCTAGCCCTTCTGGTTTTCACTACATCATCAAGATTTTCCCATTTCTGTATTTCACAGGTATAATGAATACAATGCACTGTCTCAGTTTTCTGCCGACCTTAACCAGGAGTTTGAACATTCTGGAGGACAGCAGGTGTCTCTATTTAAGTTATTTAAAAAGGAGTCAGTACAACAAGAAATATTATAAAAAGTTTAAAAAACGAGTCAAACACTGGCATTCTCCACTACTTGAACAATACAACAGAACTGTTCATCCTCAACTGCTGAAGTAACTCAGTCAGTAAAGAAATGTCAGACATGCTGATGCTAAGTAGTCAAATACATAATTGTAATACTGATGATTGGACCTTATTAGGGCCCAATGGAAAACTTAGATAAAATGGTAATTAAAATGTCACACTGTAGCTGGTTATAATCTGTACATGCTGCAGTGCTGCGCAGGAAAGCCACAGCTGAGAGAGAAAAGGCAGCCCTCGGCAGCAAATGGTTCCCAGGTTAGGCCGTTATTACCTGAAATAAGACAACCAGCAGCAAAATGGGTTCCATGCTCAGCACTGCCAACTAACAGTTCCCACATGAGGCTCAGCAGAAATGTCATCAAGACATTCTCCATTAGCTCATGAGTATGCACGATGTGTACAATTCAAATAAAAGGAAACCGAAAGTTCCAATAATGGTGGTAGGAATACATCCTTAAGGTAAGTTTGCAGGTGTGAAAAATGTGTAATTTGAATATAGAAAATGTTTGAGTTAGAGATCTGTTGACAGAATGTGACTGGTGTTTCCTTTGTTGTTTGAGTGCCAGCTGGTTGCTCTCCAGTGTCAGTCAATGAGAACAACAAGTGGACCTTTGTCATTTGTTGTGGTTCTTGTAATATAGAGCATTGGTATGAGAAGTGAAGATAAAACACAAAGGCTGCTGGATTTACAGAAATGTGTGATATGTATGCAGCTGATCAAATACAAATACTTTTTTACATTTTTCTTGAATGCACTGTTAAATATTTTTAGAATATCAGAAAAGTAATAACACCTATGGTAACGTTTTGTATTACTCCAGAATAATCATTACTTCTTAATGAAAACCATAACTAAATGCATTTCTTCTCTAATATACATTATATAAACCAATGCAATGGTTTATATGGTGCAGTGTGCATGCTGTCATGTCCATCTATCCACCACTGACCGGGGTAATGGTAGCAGCAGGATCATCCAATTCCTCCAGAGGGCTGCCCCAACCACCTCCATGAGTCATTTCAATGTGAGCGAACAGCAGCTCTACGCCAAGCTCCCTTATGATGCCTGAGGCCTGCACCCAATGTCCAAATGGTAAATGGACTGCATGTATCGAGTGCTAGCAACTTTAGGTGAGGATTGTATTGGAGAGCAACCAATACACTGAGGGCCTTTTTCTTTTCTGCAACCTACCCTCACTTGTGAACAGAACTCCAAGATATATAAACCATTAGTCATACTCCTTCTGTAAGTCCACCAAGAAATGCTACTCCAATGAACCCACGGTTTCCTGACTAAAAGTGTGGAGCAGCTTCAAGGAAAGAGCTGCATGCCATGGAGAGACCGCACCGTCAACCTGAGGCTGTGTTTCTTGTCCAATGATGACAACAGTCCAAACACATTTACAATATTTTCTTGGCATTTAATGGTAATATATCAGAATCAAATTATCTATTGTGCTAGCTCCACGGTTACACAAAACGTTTTTGTCCTACATTTTGAATGTATAGGTACTTCGTTCGCGGTCAAATTTGACCGGTCCTGGTTTTAACTGCTATTACATGAACACAAAAACCATTAATTATCACCAAATGTCATTTAACACTCTTTCAAACTGTACATATTGGATCAGAGTACTGGTACACATGAAAAACTGCTGTAAATGTACAAAGAATAGACACTGAACATGTATTGCGTGTGTCAGGTGTGATCCATGTGGGGGGATGGGCACATAAGAGCGGGAAATGTGTCAAATTGTTCTGTGTGTGTTTGTGAGTGCCAGGTGTGATTCTCATGGGGGGATGGGCACATAAGGGGGGCGACACATCTAGAGTATGTGTGTGTTTGTTTGTGTGTGTGTGTGTGTGTGTGTGTTTTATCTGATCCGGATGGTTACTAATTCCTTTTCTTTATCAGCAATTGTATATGTTCAAAGGTCTCCTGTGAAAGATATCATAAAGCCTGAATGCAATCGACTGTAAAACAAAAAAGTTATGATTGATGAAAGTAGTAAATCGGTCAGATTTGACCCAAAGACAACAGGAGGGTTAAGTGTATATTGCTTCAATTAAATGTATTGTTGTTTTTTTACCCCCAGAATCAGGGATTAACACCTATAGATGTGAACATAGTCTCAACATATTAATCAAAGAACTACACTCAATGTAGCTTTAAATTGTACATTTAAATTGTAAGAAAAAAATCAAACAAATAGCCAAAGTGACAACCATTACATCATTGAACAGGTGGAGGGGGAAATTCGATTAAGGTCATTTCACAGTTGCCAGCATTATGCATGCAAATCTTTCAGAAACCACCTACTTCTTATATTACAATAAAACAAATGATATCTCCATGATCCCCATTCCACATCCTTGGCTGTGCAGGGGGAGCAGGGAGAGTAATCACAGTATCTGGAGGCAGCAGTGGAGGCGCTGATGGTCAGATTTAAATGTGTGTTTAATGGTTTCTTTCTTTCCCATCGCTCCACATGTTAACAGCACACCGTTCACCGCGCTGAATGTGTTTATTACTCAACACATTTCACAGATCTTTACTGGTGGCAGGGCCTGTCTGATTAAGTCATGGCCATTAGCATCATCACCATTAGGCTCCTGATGGCACAGCGAGTCAGCCTCGGACGTTTACGACACCCATGGGACACTGTGTCTGTGTGTGTGTCTGTGTGTGTGTTGTGGGAACCAAAGGCTGAAAGCAGTAGTGATGAATTAGCCGTTCAGATGGAGATAATGGATAATTCAGGGCAAAATACCTTATATCATTGGAAATTACATAAGCTGAATTTAAGAGTGCCGGAATACAGCTGAGACAAAATATGTTTGACCTACTGGAACCAAATTCAGTTCGGATGTAATAGCCGGCCTGTAGGCCTTACTTTGTGTAAACTCCAGGTTAACAATCAATAGCCTTTTATTCAATCAGAATCCAGCTGCAGGCACTGGTGTATAAAGAGAACTGGATACAGCGTTGGAGGCGGGACCTCGTTCATTCCTACGTGCAAATCGGTCGTCCGACCTGGGTATAGGGGCGAAAGACTAATCGAACCATCTAGTAGCTGGTTCCCTCCTTGCTCAGTGGCGCATGAAACCAAAATGACCTGACTCTCCAGAGCAAAAATGCCCTGGTCCTCCCAGGATCCTCTGGCAGTATTTCACATCCATGCAGACCATAAAGCAGGTGCATTTACATTTGACCAAATGCCGCCTCCCTCAGACTCAGACAAATGTATGGAGAGGGAATATAACTGTGCAGCAAATAGAAAGGGGTAGACTTGTACAAATGTTATACATGTTTGTTATTGCACCTCACAGGGAGAGACAGTTCAGTTAGGGGAGCTAGAGATGTGATATCAAAGGTCCTGGTCCCACCAGGAAGTTGTATTACCAGGTTTGGGGAATAGCAGATTACGTGTTACGAGATGATGTAATCATACAAAAAAACAGTGACCGTATTCCGTTACAGTTGTAATAAAGAAAGATCTAATCAGATTACTGGTATATCTTTTTTTTTTTTAAATGGGATTCTTCTTTTTCTGACTCACCTTTACTCACCACTGGGTCACCAGACCCTCCTTTCACCCACATATTGACCTCCTTTTCCCCTCTCTCCAAGTGAGGTTCTTACCCTCATTACCTCTGCCCGCCCTACCACCTGTCCTCTGGACCCTATCCCTTCAAACCTCCTTCAGACTATCGCTCCTGATATTCTACCGTTTCTCACCCATTTCATCAACACTTCTCTAACTTCTGGTCACTTTGCAAACAGTCTCAAGGAGGCAAGAGTAAACCCTCTCCTAAAGAAACCCACTCTCAACCCGTCAGATGTTATAAACTACAGGCCTGTCTCTCTCCTCCCGTTCCTGTCTAAAACACTTGAACGCGCTGTCTTTAAACAACTCTCCTGTTATCTCCATCAGAACAACCTTCTGGATCCGCACCAGTCTGGTTTCAAGGCAGGTCACTCCACAGAAACTGCCCTCCTGGCTGTCACTGAGGAACTGCACACTGCTAAAGCAGCCTCCCTCTCCTCTGTCATCATCCTTTTGGACCTGTCTGCTGCATTCGACACGGTGAATCATCAGATCCTCCTTCGCACTCTCCAAGAACTTGGAGTTTCAGGCTCTACACTTTCCCTCCTCACCTCATACCTCAAAGACCGCACCTACAGGGTTACTTGGAGAGGGTCGGAGTCCGACCCTTGTCAATTAACTACAGGGGTCCCTCAGGGCTCTGTTCTTGGTCCCCTCCTCTTCTCCTTGTACACAAACTCGCTCGGATCAGTCATTAGCCCGCATGGTTTTTCATACCACTGCTACGCTGACGACACCCAATTAATTCTGTCCTTTCCCCGCTCAGAGACCCAGGTCGTCGCACGCATCTCTGCTTGTCTAGCTGACATCTGTCAGTGGATGTCTGATCATCACCTCAAGCTCAACCTTGACAAGACTGAACTGCTTTTCCTTCCGGGAAAAGATTGTCCCACTCTTGACCTAACAATCAACATCGGCACCTCTGTTGTTTCCCCGACCCAGACTGCAAGGAATCTGGGTGTGACCCTAGATAACAACCTGTCCTTCACTGCAAACATCGCTGCTACAACCCGCTGCTGCAGATACACGCTTTACAACATCAGGAAGATACGTCCCCAGCTGACCCAGAAAGCGACGCAGGTTCTGGTCCAGGCTCTCGTCATCTCACGCCTAGACTACTGCAACTCCCTCCTGGCTGGTCTACCTGCATGTGCCATCCGACCTCTGCAGCTCATCCAGAATGCAGCGGCTCGTCTGGTCTTCAACCTTCCTAAATTCTCCCACACCACTCCGCTCCTCCGCTCCCTCCACTGGCTTCCGGTAACTGCTAGAATGCACTTCAAGACAATGGTACTTGCGTACCATGCTGCTCCGTACACCCCAGCACGTGCACTCCGCTCTGCATCAACCAAACGGCTCGCTGCACCCTCGCTGCGAAGGGGACCCAAGTTCCCATCAGCAAAAACACGTGGGTTTGCTATCCTGGCTCCAAAATGGTGGAATGAGCTCCCCATTGAAATCAGGACAGCAGATAGCTTACACATCTTCCGGCGCAGACTGAAAACTCATCTCTTTCGACTCCACTTCGAGCGATAGAACTATTAACAAAGCACTTATATACTAATAAAGGGCTGGCTTATCTAAAGCCAGTTGAGTAGCACTTGAAATGTTTTTGGTCTATGAAACCTGATGTACTTATATGATTCTGTTTTCTTCAAGTTTGTATTTTGTTGGTCGAACGCACTTATTGTATGTCGCTTTGGATAAAAGCGTCAGCTAAATGCAATGTAATGTAATGTACTGACAGGACCCTCCGACCCTATGTATCAGCATAGTCCTCACTAGCCAAAAGAAAACCAGAAATGCTGTCTGAGGCTTTCCTCCAATCCTACAGCAACACTTGATCCTTTGTCATTGTTTTTCTTCTGTATATTGATCTTAAATCCCAGCCTGATCTGAAGCTGAGTGTCAGCTTGCAGACCTGTGTTGGTGCGATCGTACTGCGAGGCCTCGGTCAGGGACTGAATGTAAATGTGGGATGACAGCCGTGCAAATACCAGCAGGCTGGAATGTTCTGGAATGGTGTGCGTCTACACAGCAGATGTTTGACCGAAGAACATGGCACTCCTCTAAGCAGGTTGAGAGAACAGGTGGAGAATGTGCATGTGTGTTTAGTTTTGAAGAGCATGCTCTGCTGCAGGGAGCAGGTTCCCTCACCTGGGGTTCATCACCAGCCGCCTGAAGAAGTAGGTCCAGGTGATGTAGTCCATGGCGTCCTGTTTGGAGGAGATGGTTCCTGCAGCCACCTCCGCATTCAGATGGTCTGGCAGCACACTGAGGAGGCTGGGGTAGGGGGGGGGGGGGGCACAGTCACACACTGATCACTTACAATCCACCGAGTGAATTATTAACCTGTCAAGATGTAATTTGAACTTTTTTTATACAGAAATACATCTGTATCAGTAATTAGATTATCTGATGGATTGATGATAAAGAGCTAATTCTTTGCTAACAATTCAGATTCATCTTTAATACATTTTTCAAGCCAAATCCCAAAACAATTCTTACATGTGAATTCTTGCTGCCTTTTTCCTGTCTTAATATTGAAATGGAATATCTTAGGTTTTTGGACTGATGGTTGTATAACACAACATATTTGAAAATGATACAGTACGTTGCACTCTGGGAAACTCTGATTGTTGCAGCCAAGCTCAAAGAATGAAAAGCTGTGAATATGTTTGACTTTAGTCTGGAACTCAATTCAATGTGTGCAACTGTTTAATCAATTATTTAAATATCAAATACCTCCTGAATGAAATACATTTCTTAGGAAATGTTAGGACAAATGTTGCACAGTTGTTAATGTTTCGACGACATAGAATGAAAATAGAAAATAGGGGTTAACCCCCCCGCTTAAAAAACAAGATTATATTTCTCTTATAAAAGAAAAGACACTAGTGTGGTATCATTATTGTGAGTCAGGTATTGTTTCTGCACTAGCATTTCATTTTTAAAGAAGACCCTGCCCTACCAGTCGGTAAGGACACTATACTACATATACGTAAGTATGTAAACTGTTTATGGAGTGATTTCTATAATACAATCACGTTTTTTGTATAATGAGTCTCATATTGTTTTTTTATAGTACTCCATACCTCAACACATGTGGATTTAGATACTCCAAAAATCTGACAAATACTGAACCGTTATGTTTCTGTTCCATAATTCAATTGCCAGTGTCAGGTCAATATCAGCCTTTAAGGGATATCTCTCCAATAAGTGCTGCATAAGGTCCTGTCTGAATGCATGCATGACTGAACTGCAACACCACAATCCCAGAGACATTAGTGTTACCTGGACTCCACAGGGAACGGCTCATAGAGGAACTTCTTGTAGAAATCCTTCTTGATGTCATGGACGAGGATCACAGCTTTGCCCTGGTCATCAAACTGAGGCCGACCTGCTCGCCCCATCATCTGCAGAACATCTGCACACAGCACACAACCATCACATGTTCCACTGTTCTTTAAATCAGCTGCAAGAGAAGTAATACCAGTTCTCGTTGTTCTCGGCTTGAAATCCTCCAAGAGGTAAGGTTTTTAACATGTGACTCAGTCTGTTTTAAATGTGATTATTTAAATGAATGTATATATATTGGCGAGGTGAGACAATTGTTATGTTGGCAAACAAAGGGAATTATCCCTTTAAGTTCCATGAATGGATAATACTTCACTACATTGTAATCATTTTGAACATTCTTTATTTAACGGTAGATTAAAACAAACTGTAGATCCCAATGAGAGAATGTCTAGCTATACCTGTAATGGGGTAGTCCACGTAGCGCCTGGTTTTGCCATCGTAATATTCCGTTCCCTTGACGACTACCAGGTGAGCAGGGAAGTTCACCCCCCAGGCCAGAGTGCTGGTGGCTATCAGAACCTGAGAGAAGGGGAGAAATGATACAACATAGACACAATAATTACATGAACAATATACAAAAAATTAAACTCATACAGAATGTTTTAAAAAACTAGGGTAAAATAAGTAACATCAAGTTTGAGGAAAATGTTGGAATATGGGTAAAATGGGGCAAAAAAGTATTTAGTCAGCCACCAATTGTGCAAGTTCTCCCACTTAAAAAGATGAGAGGCCTGTAATGTTCATCCTAGGTATACCTCAACTATGAGAGACAAAATGAGAAAAAAAAAAATCCAGAAAATCACATTGTCTGATTTTTAAAGAATTTATTTGCAAATGATGGTGGAAAATAAGTATTTGGTCAATAACAAAAATTCTTCTCAATACTCAACAGAGATCCAACGTTTTCTGTAAGTCTTCACAAGGTTTTCACACACTGTTGCTGGTATTTTGGCCCATTCCTCCATGCAGATCTCCTCTAGAGCAGTTATGTTTTGGGGCTGTCGCTGGGCAACACGGACTTTCAACTCCCTCCAAATATTTTCTATGGGGTTGGTGTTCTTTGGATGCAACTCGGCATTCTTTCTCCTCCAAACACGTCTAGTTGAGTTTTTACCAAAAAGTTCTATTTTGGTTTCATCTGACCATATGACATTCTCCCAATCCTCTTCTGGATCATCTAAATGCTCTCTAGCAAACTTCAGACGGGCCTGGACCAGGGTTTCCGCTAGGATTTTTTCTCGCCGGTCAAATGTCCGGGCAGAATTTATTTTACCGGACAATTTGAAACTTACGGTCATAGTTCAATAATAATAATAAGAGTTGTGTAGCAGAGTTTCCGTAGCAGGTAATTACCGGACTATGAGCAGATATGCTGATGTTTAAAACTCAGTTCATGGGGCTCATTTTTATATTGCTTCAGTTTATAATCGTAATCGAAAAATTCAGATTCATTTTTCAATAAATGATTCCACAAACAACATAATTATTACATTCAAATAAACTACTTGTAGTAGATAACGTACATTATTCAGAAGTTTACATCAACTTTGAATAATAACACGGGAGAAACGGAGACTCTCTTTTCCCCTCTCCCTCCCTCTCTCTCCTGACAGCCCGTCAGTTTCTCAAGCAGCTCGCTAAACAGAGGGCGGGGCTTCAGGTGATTATGCAGAGCTGCGTGTCTCGGTCAGACTCAGCAGCTGATCTGATCTCTCTCTCTCTCTCGCCGGTTACACTTCACTCGCGTTTATGTCCATATCGATCAGATCCAGCTCTCCTGATCGGCCTTTATAGAGAGCACCGATCAAACTATTAAGAGTGAATATCGGCCGATAATGACCGGCGGCCGATCGATCGGAGCCTAATTATTACCAGACATTTTGACCGTCAGGTTTTGAATTTACCGGTTTTTTATAAATTTTACCAGCTAAAAACCGGTAATTACCGGCTAACGGAAACCCTGGCCTGGACATGTACTGGCTTAAGCAGGGGGACACGTCTGGCACTGCAGGATTTGAGTCCCTGGCGGCGTAGTGTGTTACTGATGGTAGCCTTTGTTACTTTGGTCCCAGCTCTCTGCAGGTCATTGACTAGGTCCCCCCGTGTGGTTCTGGGATTTTTGCTCACCGTTCTTGTGATCATTTTGACCCCACGGGGTGAGATCTTGCGTGGAGCCCCAGATCGAGGGAGATTATCAGTGGTCTTGTATGTCTTCCATTTTCTAATAATTGCTCCACAGTTGATTTCTTCACACCAAGCTGCTTACCTATTGCAGATTCAGTCTTCCCAGCCTGGTGCAGGTCTACAATTTTGTTTCTGGTGTCCTTTGACAGCTCTTTGGTCTTGGCCATAGTGGAGTTTGGAGTGTGACTGTTTGAGGTTGTGGACAGGTGTCTTTTATACTGATAACGAGTTCAAACAGGTGCCATTAATACAGTTAACGAGTGGAGGACAGAGGAGGCTCTTAAAGAAGAAGTTACAGGTCTGTGAGAGCCAGAAATCTTGTTTGTTTGTAGGTGACCAAATACTTATTTTACCGAGGAATTTACCAATTAATTCATTAAAAATCCTACAATGTGATTTCCTGGATTCTTTCCCCCCATTCTGTCTCTCATAGTTGAAGTGTACCTAGGATGAAAATTACAGGCCTCTCTCATCTTTTTAAGTGGGAGAACTTGCACAATTGGTGGCTGACTAAATACTTGTTTGCCCCACTGTATATGCAGTTGCATCTATAATAGCTAAATACTAATCAAATCACTCTGCTCTAGTGTGTAGGCAACAGTCTGCATAAGGCCTCATCATCCCCCCTGTCTAGGATCATGCACATCTTTTATAACATTACACATTTCTTAACGTCAATAGGTATGTGCAGCACTGATGGAGGTGTGTGTACAGCAGTGATGGAGGTGTGTGTACAGTGGTGGAGGTGTGTATACAGCAGTGATGGAGGTGTGTGTACAGTGGTAGAGGTATGTATACAGCAGTGAAGGTATGTATACAGCAGTGATGGAGGTGTGTGTACAGTGGTGGAGATGTGTATACAGCAGTGATGGAGGTGTGTGTACAGTGGTGGAGGTATGTATACAGCAGTGATGGAGGTGTGTGTACAGTGGTGGAGATGTGTATACAGCAGTGATGGAGGTGTGTGTGTACAGTGGTGGAGGTGTGTATACAGCAGTGATGGAGGTGTGTGTACAGTGGTGGAGGTGTGTGTACAGTGGTGGAGGTGTGTATACAGCAGTGATGGAGGTGTGTACACAGCAGTGATGGAGGTGTGTGTACAGTGGTGGAGATGTGTATACAGCAGTGATGGAGGTGTGTGTAGGGAGGCCTACCTGGATCTTGCAGTTAACGAACAGCTCCTCCACGGTCTTCCTGTCCCTCTCATGCAGACCTGCATGATGCATGCCGATCCCGAAGGCCAGCGTCAGCTTCAGGTTGGAATCCCTCACTGTGGCAATGATCGCCTCAATCTACACACAACGAGCACACACTTTGATTCAACAGACAGACACACAGCCAATGAGAAACTGATACCTCATTCACACCAACGCAACTCCGGTTCAAGCTCCGTGCTAGAGCTTTTCAGGTTCAGAACCGGTTCTTCGGTTTAGCTCCGGCTCTTTTCACACAGCCCAGAGTCCGACTGGTGCTGCGTCATTGCCTCATCGTTTGCGTCATGACGTAACCGTTTGCGTGCCTGCTTCATAAAGCCAAACTGCGCGGAAACCCCTCACAGCTGACACCGACAACAACAACAATGGCCGATTGTGCTCCAGCTTCCTCTGTACCTCTTCGGAAGACCAGATTCCCAGTAGGTAGCTGGTCTCTTCAGTGGACCACTGCTGCTTGTTAAGTTTCTCCATCGTTGTGTACAAGCTGGATAAAACGTGGGCTTCTTGTTGTTGTTCAGGAGTTGATCCCGCCCCTGCCCCCGCCTAGACGTAAGCGTGACGTATGCTGTGCTTTTGCTCCAGCCGGACAATTTGTTGGTGCTTGAAATGAACTGGATTCCGGAGCTAAGAGGCTGCGGTGTGAAGAGGAAAACCCGGTGCTTTTCAAGCTCCAGCTCCGAACCGGCCCTGAAACACCGTTGGTGTGAATGAGGTATGACTGAGAGAAGGTGCCATGTACAGTGACATAGGGCTGAGGGAAACTCCAGGTCTGAAAAGTGAAGCAACGTGGAAGTCTGGTTGTATATAAGTCTATGAGAAAAGGACCCTGCCCGTCACTTTATTAATCAATCAATATCTTGGTTTCTTCTTTTCTAAGGTCAGATTGTTCTGTTGTCTTACGTAATACACTTCAGTAAGAAACATCTTATTGATATTTATGTTGCAAATGTATTATCTTTTCAATTTACACACGGCATCTATTGCACGTCTGTCCGTCCTGGGAGAGGGATCCCTCCTCTGTTGCTCTCCCTGAGGTTTCTCCCATTTTTACCTTTAAACTGGGTTTTCTTTGGAAGTTTTTCCTTGTACGATGTGAGGGTCTAAGGACAGAGGGTGTCGTATTGTCATACTGATATTCTGTACACACTGTGAAGACCACTGAGACAAATGTAACATTTGTGATATTGGGCTATATAAATAAACATTGATTGATTGATTGATATTTAGTTTCCCTTGTAATCCAAAAGTTACTGAAAGTAGTAATCAGGTTACATTTATTTTATATTTTGATACTCAGATTAAGTTCCTTGCATTTGTTACAGGTAGCTAGTATTTGTAACATTTTTAAAGCCTCCCAACCCTGGATATGAGAGTAAGAAAATGGAAGAGTAGAGATATTCCCCGAGGAAAAGAGCTGGGGTTTGTGGCAGAGGAAGAAAGAGCTGTCAGGTCGGGGGGGTTCGAGGCAGTGGGTGACCCCCGCGGAGAGTTAAGCAGCTCTGTCCAGAGGCCTGTCAGTCAAGCAGCAGGGCGCAGAGCTGCTACACGGCCCAGCGCAGAGAAGCAGCGGGCAGCAGCATGTGTCAGCGGAACACACACAGAGGTCGGGGACGACACACACACAGAGGTCGGGGACGACACACACACAGAGGTCGGGGACGACACACACACACACACACACACACACACACACACACACACACACACACACACACACACACACACACACACACACACACACACACACACACACACACACACACACACACACACACACACACACACACACACACACACACACACACACACACACACACACACACACACACACACACACACACACACACACACACACACACACACACACACACACACACACACACACACCATTTTTAAACTTGAATAAATCAAAGTAGTGATAACGCTGCATGGATACCTATAGCGACCAGAGGAGGGAATGGTTGGATTGATTGTCAGGTAGGGATTTCCCTGAGTTTATACCAAATAATAGCATTATAAAATGGTTTCCTAACCCTGTATGGAGATATAAACAATGGTCCTTTGTGCCACAACAAATATGGATGAGCCTGAACACAGCTCAGTGATGCTTTGCCATGTTGTTAGTTTAGACTCAAAAATGCTGATTATATATTAAAAGTCTCCATGAAGCACATCCTCTTGAAACTAACTTAAACTAAATGTAGACCCATTAAACAGTGGTTAACATACACTTTAAGATCTATGTGTTTTTTAGGGGAAATGGTCACCATCAATATGCTGCAACTTTTTAATCGTGTATACTTTCAGCTCAATAAAACGTCTTAAAGATGTTCATTATACACAAAGTATATAAACAAAGCATCAGTTTGCCAAGGAGAATGTCCAATATGTTATGTGCAAAGTTCACATTTTGGCCTGACGATAGCTGGTTGTCATGGCAATCGGCTTTGGATGTTCTTCTTTTGTAACATGTGGTTATGTCTTCATGGTGAAGTCAGAGCAAAGGTCATGCGGTTAACACAATCAAATTAAATCAGAAGTATTGTTGACCAAAATATTTTCCAAAAAGATGAGCCAACCAAGCGCATTGCTTTTTCCTCTCTCCGGCATCAGCCTTTTCAACTTGCCTTCAGAATAGCTCCTTGCTCTGCAGTATATGTACCTTGCAATAAGTGTTGTTTAAACTATAATGTGACAATGATATACAAACTATTTGTTTTTGTAGGGTGACCCGGAAGTTAGAATCGCTGGGGCTCCCTCTGCCAAAAGCCTGGGGATTGGAGTGGACACACATTTATGATACTAACATGCAGAAAAATAATAATTTTACGTCGAAGTGAAAAAAAGGTTACGTTATTTGCGTTAACCACGGATCTTGTTTAAGGTGTCTAACCAAAAAAAAAGTGCTTAAAATGCTTTTTAGATAGAGGAGGAAAATCCTGCAGAACTTTACTACGCACTTTAACAAACCCATGTGACTGTAAAGCCACTACACAGTTCTCTCATGAGAGGTTCATACGGTCCACGCTCCATCACGCCTGCATATCCCAGTGTTGTAATACTAATAGCAAACTTTTCAAATGTGAACCCAGAGGGGCTATTTGCTCCAATCTTGAACTGATCCCAAGGTATGCACAGACAATATAATGGAGGATGACACGGGCTTTTCCGGCACAAGTTGGGTTGAATTCCGTCTGTGATTGCACTTAAACCACCACTTACACAGAGAAACCGAGCGTCAGCACATTGCAGCAAAGGGGGGGCAATGGAGTGCTTCCACAGAAATAAAGACGCATTAGAAAAGAATGGAATGCATGAGACAGACACATGTGGTTATATCTGCACATATTTGTCTGATTGTATCAGTTGTCTACGTCCCCAGATCTGATATTGTTTACCAGAGCTTAAAGCTGCCTACATGTGTAAATGTGTCAGAATAAAGATGGTAAATGTGAATGTATTTTCTAAGCTCCTTTTGTTACGAATGGTAAACATTCTCTAACAGTTCGTTTTCTAAATATCAGAAATGCTTTCTTGTTTCTATGTTTCGGTGGGTTACGATATATAGAAGAATGAATGGATGCCTGCTGGAATCTACCTCCTTATGTTTCAGTATGCTACCGTGCACCTCACCTTACACCAGTGTTTCTCAAACTTTTTCATACCAAGGACCACTTCCATTTCATTTCATAACTACAGTGATTGTGTGTTGGACCCTGTGAGAGAGTGAGCGTACCTCTCTCTCGTCCTGGTGCAGCCACTGCTTGGGGTTGTCCTCTGTGGCCAGGTAGGCGATCAGGTCCAGGGCGGTCAGTCGGGTTTGCCGTCGGGAGGAGACAAAGATCAGCACTGGTTTGGCTGGGGAGTGGCTGCGTATCGCTGCAAAGACACACGTTTCAATGTGCATTATGACTTTTCACTGCTTCAGAAACGGTTTGATATTATTGTGTGTGCTTTGATGCAAGTGTTTCCAACAATGTGGGGGAGGATAAGAAATGTTCCTTCTTTCTGTCAACAAAAACCAGTGAAAGACTCTTTCTGACGTCTCTACCCTGTGTGTGGTACTCAGCGCTAGGCCCATTAGTTCTTTAGTTTGGCTGAAGGAAACTGAAGATGGATCAAAATGTGGTATAAATTACTTATAGAAAATCTGAACAATTGTTTTTTTTAAAAGCCTACTTTTTCATAATAACGTTAGCTTAGCAGGAATGATTACATAGCTCTTTAAATAGATTGAATTAGTACTTTTTGGATCCCAAATTGGAACATTGTTTTGTTACAGAAGCATGTTACCAAGGCATTTCACATGAGTTAATAATATAAATAAAATAAACAGTGAATACAAACCTAAAACAGTGGAAAGACATATCTAAAGGTAACTTGTATCGAAGCAGCAGTGACTTTATGTAACTCCAGCTCAATGAGAAACCTGTTACAAATGGAACGGACATCTGACATAAAGCATGTGTGAAGGAGCTGTACCTTGGAAGGTAGGCTTGTTCATGCTGGCCATGCGAGGGCAGTAGTGTTGCCCCGGGAAACCATGGATGTGAACTTCCAGCGGTACAGGGCGAACAGATGGGCGGAAGTTAAACAAACCCACCTGTTACAGAGAAGAAAGGGAGAGGGGGGGGGGGAAGGAAAGGGAGAAGAGATTTAATGTGAGCAGCTGGCAACATGGAGCCCATCTGGCTGTAATGTACACTGTCTGTCACTGTCACTGAGGCCGGAGCCCTGCTGGACCCCGCTGCGCTGTTAACCCTTCATGTGTGTGTTCACTGTGTGATTAGGAGGCCGTGTGTGAACACAACTCGGAGTGCTGCAGGGTGTTGTCAGAGTAAGATGCATTATTTGGTGCAGCGTGTTTTCGTAAGAGGAAGTTAGCATCACAAAGGCTGCCTGGACAAAGGGCACATGGGATTTCTCCATTGGATTTAGGATTATTACAGAAAATAAGCTCTGTGGAAAATGCACATTTATGATACACACACATTTTCTTCAGCCAGAGAAACTCCATATATAAACACCACTTTTATGATAATTGAAGACAGAAGACAGAGATTAGTGTTGCAAATTGGACTGCACACAAAGTATAGTTTAGTTTAAATAGGAAAGCATATCGCCCAAATATTGTTTAAAGATTTGTTATTTTGAGACTATTTAAGTCAATACTTTTTTGTTAATAAATTACATTTTTTTGACTGAAAACCCTCGGCTGCTTATTGTTTTGGATTGCGTGTCGTCAACCCCGCTCGATAGTGGCAAGAGGAAAGCTTGATGCCATTACAGAGAAGGAAACGGCTAACTCATTCCTGCACCACTCTACAGTGTTGGGGGCAGCTGATAGTGATTTGAGCCCAACAGCAGCCAGCAGGCAGACGTATGGAGGACAAGAAGCCCAACCTGCTTCACTGACACAGGGTGTTTCTCAATGTCGAGTACGCTTGCTTGGTAGCACATGTCTTCCGAGTAACTTGCTTCAGAAGCGAGGCATGAATACTTCCTAGCATTCGGAAAACGAAGAGTGGAACAGGCGAGCAAGTGTGCAGGTGTGCTTCATATGAGAGGCCCCGCCT
Organism: Pseudochaenichthys georgianus; assembly: GCF_902827115.2. Classification (NCBI taxonomy): domain Eukaryota; kingdom Metazoa; phylum Chordata; class Actinopteri; order Perciformes; family Channichthyidae; genus Pseudochaenichthys; species Pseudochaenichthys georgianus. The sequence continues at coordinate 7,409,291 of NC_047518.2, forward strand.
TACATTTTCCGCCACAGATTTGGGGAAATTGGTCCGTGTGCAAAGCATTGTGGGGATTTTAAGACCGCGGAGTCTACACATGTGCAGCCTCAAAATGTCTCGCTACGAAGTACGCCGGGCTCGGTAGAATTCCAAGTATGCTGGACATTGGAACAGTCCTTCGGCGGCACTCGATGAAGCATGCTTGAAATAGTGGCTCTGGAGCAGCCTTCCTCGACATTGAGAAACACCCCCCGTCTCCACAGCTCTGTCAACAGAGGCGAGGTTTGGAAACGTGTCTTTGATGATGCGTTATGACGGATCCCTACAGGGTATATCACATATTGACCAGTTGTGACTGCACAGAAGCAACAAGAGAGAAACGTTGTAATCGTAAGAATAATCAGTAAACATGTTGGGATGGTAGCAGCGTTTTGTGAGATACATGTGTCTGACACATTGTACAGTATTAAATATAAACTTAAAAAATAAAACATAGAAACACTCTCATAACGTATGGTATCCAAAACATGCGGTATGTTAACATGGACTTGAATTGACATGTGTCCATCATGTCAAGCAGACTGGTGGGTCCAACAGACATTCTCAGGACATCTTACCTTCAAAATAATAATAACAAACTGATTTTACATTTATTCTGACTACGGCTGTCTTTATCATTTTGAATAGTCATTTCTTAATTACTTAGACAAAAAGGAAAATATAGTATGCTTCTATCTTAAATGTGGGGTCGGTAATTCACTTCAGAAAACACTTTGTTATATTCCATGGAATGCTCTTAACATCCGATAGCAACGAATATCTGAAGTGCTTTGACAATCAATACATACAAAAATGTCATCTGTGGAAGCCGCTGTAGAAAGCACGACCAATCATCTGAGCCGGCTAAAGTAACTGGATGGCCTACCTGCCTGTCAGCCTCCCACCTGGGCACAAACTTATCTCATTGGTCATGTGCGCGTTCGTGTGTGTTGGAGGAGGGGCTCTGTGAGGAAGTCTGAAGGAAGAGGCAGATTTTTTCCGGTTGTGTATTTTCAAATTCTAGCGCACTCGAGCTGGTTTCTGCATTCTTACCTACCCCACCTTTAAGATTTTATTAGCTTTTCTTTTTTAATGCTTAATGTCTTTCATTTTTTGTAAAGCACTTTGAATTGCCTTGCGTTGAAAAGTGCTATATAAATAAACTTGCCTTGCCTAAGATACTACCCACAGCAAAGATAAAGGGTGCCAACATGACCTAAGAGGAAACAGCATGGGAAACCTCAGTATGGAATCACATCAGTGTCATCCTTTCTACAAGTCTTCTTTGTATCATGTTGATGTTCATCCAGTCATTCCTGATGATTAGAACTTAAGCATGTCATCAGACGCAGCCTGCAGGAGATTATAGAGATCAACTATCAACCAAAAGCAGATTTTTATCCTAATTGCTGTTATTATATAAAGTCAGTCAGATATGAAGAGGCAGGAAACAAATGGACCATGACAACACAGCGCTGCACACACACTGTGGTTTCTGTTGGCCAGTACACAGCCAGCTCGCTATCCCTCAGCTTATGAACATGATCCCTCCATCTAACCAAAGATCAATGTGTGTGTGTGCGTGTGTGTGCGTGTGTGTGTGTGTGTGTGTGTGTGTGTGTGTGTGTGTGTGTGTGTGTGTGTGTGTGTGTGTGTGTGAGTGTGTCTGACCTGTCCGATGCCCAGCCAGTCGGCCAGGTCTCGAGCGTTGGCCAGAGCCGTGGACAGACCCACCACTCGGACTCTCTTAGACGTGTGAGAGGAGATGAAGTTGGTCCTGGACACAATCACCTCCAACACTGGACCTCTGTCCTCCCCTGCAAACACACACAACGGTAAAGTCAGAGTGTACATTAAAGACATGTTGGTACCGTCCCTCACACTGGAAGGTGTTTTCTGGTCTGGACGCCTTCTGGAAACATGTTGTGTAAACACTGCTAACTCGGGCATACTAGTTGCAGGGGTTAGTTCTGGGTTTCTCTGTGTGCAGTTTGTTTTCCTCCGGCTTCCTCACACAGCCCACAGACAAGTTCGGTTAACTGGTGACTGGAGAGAGGTCATCTTTTCTCTATTAGAATTCTATTGGAACCAGTGTTAATTTTGTCAGCTATTTTTTAATTTAGTTTTAGTCTTAGTCCTGTTAAATTTCCTTTTTAGTTTTAGTCATATTTAGTCACCTTCATCCTGTTTTTATTTAGTCAAGTTTTAGTCGACTAAAAGTCTGAGCATTTTAGTCTTATTTTAGTCGACTAAAACAGTAAACATTTTAGTCAAGATTTAGTTGACTAAAAGTCTGAGCATTTTAGTCTTATTTTAGTCAAAGAAAACTAATTATTTTAGTCTACTTTTTGTCAATGAAAACTGTTGAGTCTTTTTTAGTCATCAGATTATATAGAACATTTCAGTCAAACTAGCCAAAACCAATAATTTGTCATTTTAGTATATATAAATATTAAATAAATAAGATTATCTTGTCCTTATTTGATGAAAAACACAGGTTAAATGATTAAGAAAGCAGCTTTGCAGAGAGTATCTGCTCAGGTTTGTGGTGTTTTTACCTGTGTTATGGCCACATTGCTTCCCTTCTGATGAAACAATGCATTCGCTTTTTTTCTCCGCCTCATTGTAGCGAAAATGGGCCCAAATATCACATCGTTTCTTTCTCCCAAGCAGTGGTGGCTTTAGACTTTTTCGTTGCCAGTCATTTTGACGGACAGGATCGTAACATTTCCGTCGTAATCCATTATTACCCGTCGAGTGCACAATGTATCACTCACTCGCGCTGACGGGGGGGTATTCGGTTAACGCGAGTGCGACCACTGCTCCTAAGCCCTGTTGTTGCCATTTTATTTTCTGTTAAATAAGGTGAGTTAGACCATGAGTTAGACCCGAGTCTTCCTGACAGTTCATATTGTGCCGCTGCCCGGTGTAATTCAAATGTACCGCCGGGCGCCCCACAGAAACAGCTGCTGCTCTGCCGCAGCACCGGAAGTGGAACTGCTGGGAGAAAAACTGACTATCAGAGATGTAACGTTATCTTTGATAATATTTCGTCTCCTCATTTTTCGTCAACGAAAGTAAAGAGAGATTTTGTCATAGTTTTTATTTAGTAAACTACATTTTCGTCTCGTCACTTTTCGTCAACGATATTGCATGATGATTTCGTTGCAGTTATTGTTTACTACCGTCGGTGCCTTCTCGTCATCGTCTCGTTTTCGTCATGGAAAAAAAGGTCGTTGACGAACATATTTCGTCATAGTTTTAGAATAACTGAATCTCTTCTTCTCTCCTTTCCTCGTCTCTTTCCCCTCATCTTGTTCCCCCTCCTATATCTCTTTTTAGTTGTTGTTTTAAATTAAATGTATTTCTTCCTTATGTCGAAGTATTACTTATGTTTTCTGTAAATACTTTTAGTAAGGGTAAATGGCAACACAAGTTTTCTTTTTAAATATACATTATATTTAAAATGTAATATAATTCAAATATTATCTCATATAATACTATATAATTCTATATATATATATATATATCATTATAATTGTTTATATTTTATTATAATTAATATATCATTTTATATATTATATTAAATGTTATCTATTATAAATATATAATAAATATTCACCTTCACAGTTAAACAACTTAATATTATTAAGTATTTACCACAAAATAAAATAAATAAAAAGATGAAATAAAACTAATTCCAATTAGCTGTATGCGTTTGCTGCAGGCTCTGTCGAAGTCACGGTTTCCCTGCAGCAGTTCTGGCCCAATGAAACATCCCATAAACAAAGTGAGAGAATTGGGCTAAATGAAAGGCCATACGCTCTGACCTTCAAAGAGCGCCCTTCAAGCTGTTTGACCTACAGAACGGATTCCTCCTCCCCCTTACCCAGCAGGTGGATCTCATCGATGATGAGGATGGCCACTTTCTGAACATAGCTTCTATTCTGCCAGCTCCGGCTCACTCCGTCCCATTTCTCCGGAGTGGTGACGATGAGGTCAGCCTGTGATATAGCTCTCATGTCGGGGGTCACGTCCCCCGTCAGCTCCACCACTCTACACACACACAAGATCATTATTACATGACCAAGTGAGTCATTCCGTTGTATCCCACAATGCCATCTACACACAAGACTCTTCACGACTTCTTAAGCTGCACCACGTCAGTTCATGCAGCTGTGATCGTCATGACTACTTGAATGCATTCAGGTTTTAATGTCACATAAGCTGCAGTGGAGAAATGGCAATGACATGTTGTGACGCAAGCTCCTCCAACATGCAACATAATTATATAATAAAATACAAAAGAACCATCGCTCACTTCTTCCCCAGCTGCTCCTCAATCCTGACCTTCCAGTCCTCGATCCTCTCTCTCACCAGGGCCTTCATGGGGGCGATGTACACCACCTGGCCACACGGAGATTATAACCAGTCATTCAATGGAAACACAGGTAGGCTTTCTCTGGTTGGAGGAATATAAAAAACAACAATACCAACAACACATTTGCATGTTGGAGCATCTCCAAGCAGCGCTCCCTGTGGAGGCAACAGTGAAACATACATGACACCAACCTGTGCTTTTTGAAAGGTTTTCTAACGCATGCAAACAATAGAGAACGTGTTCATATCGAGGTCAGGGAAATCCACGTCAGATACAACTCCTAGGTTGGCCAAATACACAAACAGTTATGTTCTGTGTGAACAAATATAAATGCAACACTGCACAGAGTAGATGTTAAAGCGGCCATTGCTTTTTGACCTCAAGTAAGACTATTGAGCCAAAAGGCGTGTCCCTGGTTAGCTTCTGGAGCAATGCACATCCATGAGGTATGTGGGAGGTGTATGTAAAAAAAAATGTGGTAACAAATATTGAGATTACTCATAAAGAAAGGAATGTCCTCATCACCGTATGTTACAGACAGTACCATACACTCACACATGAAAACATTGATCATTTGCAATATGTGCTCCACAGCCTGTGGATCTCCATGGAGATAGGAAATTGTCTTCATATTTAGTTTACACATTTCTGTTAAGGATTTAATAGCTTTTAGTCTTGTGTGCTGCACTTCTCAGTTCTTATGTAAAGAGTTTCAATGCTCAACATAAAAGAAAGACAGCAACAAGTCCCCCCCCCCCTCACAGGAAAGGCCCTTCAATGTAACCATGAAGCGCACCGAGCCGGTCAGACCTTAGCGCCGGGATACTGGCTGAAGACCCTGAACATGGCCATCTCTGCGGCGATGGTCTTCCCGGAGCCCGTTGGCGCCCCCAGCAGGACGTTGGTGTCGGTGTGGTACAGCGTGTGGAAGATCTGCGTCTGGATGGGGTTGAAGTGAGTGAACTTGAACAGGCTCTCAAACTCCGGGTTACCCAGAGCCGTCACCGGGAGAGGCTGCAGGTCCAGCAGCTCTGAGGGGGGAGAAGGCCAATCAGGGGATAGTGGGGTACATCTGAAAACTCTAAAGGAGAAATGTTTCGAACTGAATGTTTGGAAACATATACATTTATTCACATCAAAATAAGGATTACAACTAAAACAGTGAGTCTCTATTCCAGAGGTTTGAAAGCCAGGGATCAGATGTATCATAATATTTTCAGGAACAAACAAAAGCCCCTTACTTCACATGATGTTTCCACCCAAGCACGATACAACAACATGCCAGCTATGACAGATATGTGATTTGACAGCCTCAATACGAGACAGTGTTGTTCATCAGGAGCGGGAACATATTGCTCTGGAGCGGAGGTTCAAGTATCAGCGGCTCAGAGAATGTGAATGTTTGCAATATTGTTTATCACTTTCGTGGTAGGAAATACAACTGTCATGTACACACAAGAACAAACTGTTGATGAAGTGCCAGCCACTCCAGATGTACAGTAATTAAAATAAAGAAAATAGGTTCATAACAATAACAAGCCATTGTTTATCTCTAACGGTCGGTTTGCTGCTGAGCCGGGTGTGAACATGGGCTTTATGAGAGAATCAAAACAGCTGCGGCGAAGAGACAGGGTCAGCTGGTGATGCTGCACTCAAGCCTTATCAGAGATGGTTGATATCGACATTTTTTTTCTTTTTTCTTCAGTGCAAGAGGTCCTGTCATTTCTGATCAAGCTGTCGAACTTAGCAGTTAGGTTTTAAAAACATGCGAGACAAGAGACCGGAAAGAGAATTGTGATTTGATCAGCGCCGTCTAGTTTGACGGTTTGGAACAACATCCTCAGCACTGACCGACACTGAAGGCTTCTCAATTCTCTAATTTCCCCTCCTCGACTCCTCGGTCCTCCGGTAGTGACCCGGCAATGAATTTCAGCGCGCCATTTTGAAGGACATCTCATTTCTCTAAATGCACACCGAGCATCGAGCGTCGAGGAGGCTCTCTGGAGGAGCTCTGACCGAGGACACACTGACGGCTCCTCCGCGGATGTATTTCCGGCAACAGAGATGTTTCAAAGAGTCGCGACGCACGGCCGGACTGATCTCAGCCAATGACAGCTCTGCATGCAATGTGGTACAGTGTGTAGGTGCGTGTTGTACAGTGTGTAGGTGCGTGTTGTACAGTGTGTGTGTGTGTGTGTGGTACAGCTGTGTAGGTGTGTGTTGTATAGTGTGTGTGTGCGTGGTACAGTGTGTAGGTGTGTGTTGTACAGTGTGTGTGTGTGTGTGGTACAGTGTGTAGGTGTGTGTTGTACAGTGTGTGTGTGTGCGTGGTAACGTGTGTAGGTGTGTGTTGTACAGTGTGTGTGTGCGTGGTACAGTGTGTAGGTGCGTGTTGTACAGTGTGTGTGTGTGTGTGTGTGTGTGTGTGTGGTACCGTGTGTAGGTGTGTGTTGTACAGTGTGTGTGTGTGTGTGTGCGTGGTAACGTGTGTAGGTGCGTGTTGTACAGTGTGTGTGTGCGTGGTACAGTGTGTATGTGCATGTTGTACAGTGTGTAGGTGTGTGGTACAGTGTGTAGGTGTGTGTTGTACAGTGTGTGTGTGCGTGTTGTACAGTGTGTAGGTGTGTGTTGTACAGTGTGTAGGTGTGTGTTGTACAGTGTGTAGGTGCGTGTTGTACAGTGTGTAGGTGCGTGTTGTACAGTGTGTAGGTGTGTGTTGTACAGTGTGTGTGTGCGTGTTGTACAGTGTGTAGGTGTGTGTTGTACAGTGTGTAGGTGTGTGTTGTACAGTGTGTAGGTGCGTGTTGTACAGTGTGTAGGTGCGTGTTGTACAGTGTGTGTGTGTGTGTGTGTGTGTGTGTGTGTGTGGTACAGTGTGTAGGTGTGTGTTGTATAGTGTGTGTGTGCGTGGTACAGTGTGTAGGTGTGTGTTGTACAGTGTGTGTGTGTGTGTGTGTGTGTGTGTGTGTGTGTGTGTGGTACAGTGTGTAGGTGTGTGTTGTACAGTGTGTGTGTGTGTGTGTGTGTGTGTGTGTGTGCGTGGTAACGTGTGTAGGTGTGTGTTGTACAGTGTGTGTGTGCGTGGTACAGTGTGTAGGTGCGTGTTGTACAGTGTGTGTGTGTGTGTGTGTGTGGTACAGTGTGTAGGTGTGTGTTGTACAGTGTGTGTGTGTGTGTGTGTGTGTGTGTGTGTGTGCGTGGTAACGTGTGTAGGTGCGTGTTGTACAGTGTGTGTGTGCGTGGTACAGTGTGTATGTGCATGTTGTACAGTGTGTAGGTGTGTGGTACAGTGTGTAGGTGTGTATGGTGTGTGTGTGTGTGTGTGTGTGTGTGTGTGTGTGCGTGTTGTACAGTGTGTAGGTGCGTGTTGTACAGTGTGTAGGTGTGTGTTGTACAGTGTGTGTGTGCGTGTTGTACAGTGTGTAGGTGTGTGTTGTACAGTGTGTAGGTGTGTGTTGTACAGTGTGTAGGTGTGTGTTGTACAGTGTGTGTGTGTGTGCATGTTGTACAGTGTGTAGGTGTGTGTGGTACAGTGTGTAGGTGTGTGGTACAGTGTGTAGCTGTGTGTTGTACAGTGTGTAGGTGTGTGTGGTACAGTGTGTAGGTGCGTGTTGTACAGTGTGTAGGTGTGTGTGGTACAGTGTGTATGTGCGTGTTGTACAGTGTGTAGCAGGGTTTCCGTTAGCCGGTAATTACCGGTTTTTAGCTGGTACAATTTATAAAAAACCGGTAAATTCAAAACCTGACGGTCAAAATGTCTGGTAATAATTAGGGAGGCTGCGATCGATCGGCCGCCGGTCATTATCGGCCGATATTCACTCTTAATAGTTTGATCGGTGCTCTCTATAAAGGCCGATCAGGAGAGCTGGATCTGATCGATATGGACATAAACGCGAGTGAAGTGTAACCGGAGCGAGAGAGAGATCAGATCAGCTGCTGAGTCTGACCGAGACACGCAGCTCTGCATAATCACCTGAAGCCCCGCCCTCTGTTTAGCGGGCTGCAGGAGCTGCTTGAGAAACTGACGTGCTGTCAGGAGAGAGAGGGTCCGTTTCTCCCGTGTTATTATTCAAAGTTGATGTAAACTTCTGAATAATGTACGTTATCTACTACAAGTAGTTTGTTTGAATGTAATAATTATGTTGTTTGTTGTTTGTGGAATCATTTATTGAAAAATGAATCTGAATGTTTCGATCTGTTACGATTATAAACTGAAGCAATATAAAAATGAGCCCGTGAACTGAGTTTTAAACTGAAGCATATCTGCTCATAGTCCGGTAATTACCTGCTAACGGAAACTCTGCTACACAACTATTATTATTATTATTGAAATATGACCGGTAAGTTTCAAATTAGTCCGGTAAAATAAATTCTGCCCGGACATTTGACCGGCGAGAAAAAATCCTAGCGGAAACCCTGGTGTGTAGGTGTGTGTTGTACATAGTGTAGGTGTGTGTTGTACAGTGTGTGTGTGCGTGTTGTACAGTGTGTAGGTGCGTGTTGTACAGTGTGTAGGTGCGTGTGGTACATAGTGTAGGTGCGTGTTGTACAGTGTGTAGGTGCGTGTTGTACAGTGTGTAGGTGTGTGTGGTACAGTGTGTAGGTGCGTGTTGTACAGTGTGTAGGTGTGTGTGGTACAGTGTGTAGGTGCATGTTGTACAGTGTGTAGGTGTGTGTGGTACATAGTGTAGGTGCGCGTTGTACAGTGTGTAGGTGTGTGTGGTACAGTGTGTAGGTGCGTGTTGTACAGTGTGTAGGTGTGTGTGGTACAGTGTGTAGGTGCGTGTTGTACAGTGTGTAGGTGTGTGTGGTACAGTGTGTAGGTGCGTGTTGTACAGTGTGTAGCAGGGTTTCCGTTAGCCGGTAATTACCGGTTTTTAGCTGGTACAATTTATAAAAAACCGGTAAATTCAAAACCTGCCGGTCAACATGTCTGGTAATAATTAGGGAGGCTGCGATCGATCGGCCGCCGGTCATTATCGGCCGCTATTCACTCTTAATAGTTTGATCGGTGCTCTCTATAAAGGCCGATCAGGAGAGCTGGATCTGATCGATATGGACATAAACGCGAGTGAAGTTTAACCGGACGCGAGAGAGAGATCAGATCAGCTGCTGAGTCTGACCGAGACACGCAGCTCTGCATAATCACCTGAAGCCCCGCCCTCTGTTTAGCGGGCTGCAGGAGCTGCTTGAGAAACTGACGTGCTGTCAGGAGAGAGAGGGTCCGTTTCTCCCGTGTTATTATTCAAAGTTGATGTAAACTTCTGAATAATGTACGTTATCTACTACAAGTAGTTTGTTTGAATGTAATAATTATGTTGTTTGTTGTTTGTGGAATCATTTATTGAAAAATGAATCTGAATTTTTCGATCTGTTACGATTATAAACTGAAGCAATATAAAAATGAGCCCGTGAACTGAGTTTTAAACTGAAGCATATCTGCTCATAGTCCGGTAATTACCTGCTAACGGAAACTCTGCTACACAACTATTATTATTATTATTGAAATATGACCGGTAAGTTTCAAATTAGTCCGGTAAAATAAATTCTGCCCGGACATTTGACCGGCGAGAAAAAATCCTAGCGGAAACCCTGGTGTGTAGGTGTGTGTTGTACATAGTGTAGGTGTGTGTTGTACAGTGTGTGTGTGCGTGTTGTACAGTGTGTAGGTGCGTGTTGTACAGTGTGTAGGTGCGTGTGGTACATAGTGTAGGTGCGTGTTGTACAGTGTGTAGGTGCGTGTTGTACAGTGTGTAGGTGTGTGTGGTACAGTGTGTAGGTGCGTGTTGTACAGTGTGTAGGTGTGTGTGGTACAGTGTGTAGGTGCATGTTGTACAGTGTGTAGGTGTGTGTGGTACATAGTGTAGGTGCGCGTTGTACAGTGTGTAGGTGTGTGTGGTACAGTGTGTAGGTGCGTGTTGTACAGTGTGTAGGTGTGTGTGGTACATAGTGTAGGTGCGTGTTGTACAGTGTGTAGGTGCGTGTTGTACAGTGTGTAGGTGCGTGTTGTACAGTGTGTAGGTGTGTGTGGTACAGTGTGTAGGTGCGTGTTGTACAGTGTGTAGGTGTGTGTGGTACAGTGTGTAGGTGCGTGTTGTACAGTGTGTAGGTGTGTGTGGTACATAGTGTAGGTGCGTGTTGTACAGTGTGTAGGTGCGCGTTGTACAGTGTGTAGGTGTGTGCGGTACAGTGTGTAGGTGCGTGTTGTACAGTGTGTAGGTGTGTGTGGTACAGTGTGTAGGTGCGTGTTGTACAGTGTGTAGGTGTGTGGTACAGTGTGTAGGTGTGTGCGGTACAGTGTGTAGGTGTGTGTGGTACAGTGTGTAGGTGCGTGTTGTACAGTGTGTAGGTGTGTGTGGTACAGTGTGTAGGTGCGTGTTGTACAGTGTGTAGGTGTGTGGTACAGTGTGTAGGTGTGTGCGGTACAGTGTGTGTGTGTGCGTGTTGTACAGTGTGTAGGTGTGTGCGGTACATAGTGTAGGTGCGTGTTGTACAGTGTGTAGGTGTGTGTGGCACAGTGTGTAGGTGTGTGTGGTACAGTGTGTAGGTGCGTGTTGTACAGTGTGTAGGTGTGTGTGGTACAGTGTGTAGGTGCGTGTTGTACAGTGTGTAGGTGTGTGTGGTACAGTGTGTAGGTGCGTGTTGTACAGTGTGTAGGTGCGTGTTGTACAGTGTGTAGGTGTGTGTGGTACAGTGTGTAGGTGTGTGTGTGTACAGTGTGTGTGTGTGTGTTGTACAGTGTGTGTGTGTGTGATGTACAGTGTGTGTGTGTGTGTGATGTACAGTGTGTGTGTGTGTGGTACAGTGTGTGTGGTACAGTGTGTGGTGTGTGTAGTACAGTGTGTGTGTGTGTGTTATGATGGTACAGTGTGTGTGTGTGTGTTGTACAGTGTGTAGGTGTGTGTGGTACAGTGTGTGTGTGTGTGTGTGTGTGGTACAGTGTGTGTGTGTGTGGTACAGTGTGTAGGTGTGTGTGGTACAGTGTGTTGGTGTGTGTTGTACAGTGCGTAGGTGCAGCGGACAGACAGGTCTCAGTTGGTTTGGTGTCCTCTGCTTACTTGTAATACTTGTAAATACAACTTTTGGCCCGTAATTTCATTTCCTCATTGTTGCGACCAGAGAGTGGGGGGGGGGATATATCCAGTCTCTGATAGTGTTACGTTATTATGAGAGTGCTCTCATACTTGTTTGATTCTGAAATTGTATATATTTATATAAATATATGTGTGTGTAAATACGTGTGTGTAAATATATAAGTCATCATGAACACATCTGTCCATCAGACAGAGGGCTGCTGCCTCCTGTCATCATTAATGGACGTCTCTTTAAAATGACCGCTCAGAGGAGAGGAGTTCTCATTTCTCTAACCGCCTGCTGCTTCCCCTCCTCTCTCCTCGCTTCCCCTCCTCTCTCCTCGGTTCCCCTCCTCGGCTCCTCCGCTCGCATCTCCTGTGGGCGGGACTAAGACATGAGGAGGGGAGTCGAGGAGGGGAGTCGAGGAGGGGAAATTAGAGGATTGAGAAGCCTCCACACTCCACAGCTCTGATTGGTTGCTTTCCTTTGGGGGGGTGCTGAATTATTTCACAATGAGCACTGAGGGGGGTTAGTAGCAGTGGGCTGCCATTATGTACGGCGCCCAGGTAGCCGTGTAGGGAACGGTGCCTTGCTCAGGGAGACCTCGGTAGCACTTGGTCTTTACGGGACTTGAACTGGTGACCTTCCACCACCACCGCCCTACCCCACCGTAAGAGCCTGTTTAACTGAAAGACTGGAGAAACATTAAGCTCCCGCAGCCTGTGATATGGTCTCTTCGCTGCTCTGGGATTCTTTCTGATATGGCTGTGATTATGTCTGAGGGGGAATGTGGTCAGAAATAATGAATGCTTCCTTTCTTACAGTCTGAGGAGTGAATGAGTGGAGTACAGGAGGATTAGATGCTTTCTTTTCCGCTCCACATGGAGTTGTGATGTCTCAGTGCAGCTTCCAAACAGATAATCCGTTATGTGGTGGAGAGCGGCTGATTTAAGCTCACTGTGAATTATAGCTGCTGTTTTTACACAAACTATCCTCTGAAACTATTCTAGACTTTATAAAAAGCTTCAGTTCAGGATAAGAAGGAAAAATAGTACAAATCGTACACTGGAATAAAGTACCTTCAAATTAAACTTGACTAATACCATTTTTGTTTTACTATTCTATTACTCCATTACTTTTCAAAGGGAAATATTCTAACTCTTAATACACAATATGACAGCTTTTGTTACTAACTTTGACATAAAACCCCTTTAGATCTGTATATACTTTTTTTTATAAATAATTGTTTGAGCCATGCTATGATCAAATCATCCAATATTACTGATAATGTCATATACAATAACTGTTCAATCACAGGAGACATTATACAACTCTATTATATCACTTTTACTTTGATACTTCAATTGCATTTTCCTATAGAACTATTGTACTCTCACATAGGACCTTAAAGGCAGGGCTTTTACCTGTCAGTGAGCATTCCAACATTGTGATACTTTCACTGAAGTCATAGAGTGTGTTATTCCCCCCCCCCCCCCTGACTGTACTACAGTATGCAGTACTGGCTCTGACAGGGGACTGAAGCAACTGTTGTCTAACAGCTGGGAGCCTTCAGCAGAGTTCAGCTCTCACTCACTAAGTATCAGTGCTTTACATTCAAGGCAAGTTAAGTCAAACCCCTGTTGTCACATCATAAATGTGTGTGTGTGAGAGTGTGTGTACCAGTGTGTGGGGGGTGTCTCTCGGGTAAGATGAGGTTCTGGAAGTTAATGATGCAGACGGCCTCTGCCCCCAGCCAGCGGTCGGACACCGCCCTGATGTAGTACTGAGAGGGCAGCGGCTCAAAGATAGGGATGGTGAACACGATGTGCTGAGGCTCCTCTGACACCACCTGCACACACACACACACACACACACACACACACACACACACACACACACACACACACACACACACACACACACACACACACACACACACACACACACACACACACACACACACACACACACACACACACACACACACACACACACACACACACACACACACACACACACACACACACACACACACACACACATACACACACATCAGGAAACACTCTTTGAGAAACACAAGGACAATAGAAACCAAGTAAAACAATGACTGACCTGTTTCTTCTGCAGCAGGATGTGCTCAGAGTGGTATATGTGGTCATTGATGGGGTCCTCCACCCACAACCACCAGGGCTCACCCACTGACCCGTGGACCTGCACCATCCAGCAAAAGAAAAGAACATTTAATCAGACGTTCTGCTCAGGCAGGTGCAGTGGGTGAAGATAATAGTACATGCATAATGTTATACTTAATTACCAAAGGTTATTATTGTATTATAATTATTGATGCATTCATGTGTTCATAACTTCAGTGTTGCACCTGGAAATGTGCGGAATTATTGTATGATTGATATTTGGTTGATTTATATTTTGTATTTATAATTTAAATGTGCAAAGTAACTAGTCTCTTAATCTGTAAAATAAATGTAGTTGCCAACAAAATGTAGTCGAGTCAAAGTATGAAGTAGCAAAATGACACAATACTCAAGTAAAGTACAAGTTCTTAGTTACATCTAAATGAAGCTTAGTGCAGGTTCAGACAGGAAGACCTAACACTCCGTATTGCTCGTCATGGCAATACTTGCTCCCTGCATCTAAATGACAGGGAGCGCCTCTCCTCAGCTAAACCTATCACGCCCCTCCATTTACAAGCCTAATCATCGCACCTGTTAATCCCTCTATATATGCTCTCCCCTTTCCTATCAGCTGTCTTCCAGGTGTCAACGCGCAAGCAGCAGCAGGGCTTCGTCCCAGCTCCAGGCATTATTCATCAGCTCCGCAGTCTGGCGGATTAAGCTACAGGCGGCATTCCCCAGTCGGCTAGCGGTTCCAGCCGGCCGCCCCGCAAACCCGGACGCGGGAGGAAAAGACAAGGAAATCGGGCTCCACGGAAGTTCCTCCAGCTTAATGGAAACGGGCTACTTCACCCAAACAATTGACGTACGCCTTCAGTCTCTCAAGAGGGTATCACTGGCTTCATGGCCGCTCAAATGCGGCGCTTCCGGTTTCACGCGGAACGGGTCCTCATCGCATGCGAAGCTTTACCCATTCTGGCTTCAACCACAACCCCTCCTGCAGGCAGGCAGGGCTCAAGCTACATCCCATTGGAGCTACTTCCTCCTGCGCCTCACCTCTAAAACAGGCGTCAGGGTAGCGCTGGCAAGAGGCAGTTGCAGCAAATTCACGAGATGTTTCGTTATATTGTCATGACATTCGGGGCATGCAGAGCGAGATCACTACCCCTTTAAGAGAGGGGTGTGGCGCGTGCAGGTGTGCTGGGCATGGTATGGTAGAGCGAGCGGGATTCATGTTTTCTAAAAGTAAACAAGGCAGCAGAAAAAAGTATTTCTGTGATCTTACGAAACAGAAGAGCTAAATAAATGCAACGACCTCCCAAGAAGAGCTCGCCTCTCTCCAGTCTTTCCGATAAAATTGGTTATTGAACCCGAAGCGTGTTGCTTCTGCCCTGGGAGACGACAGAGTCACCCCCCCTCCCCCTTTCCTCGACTACGGTCTGGGAGCCGACAGCAAGTTCAATACGATGCATTGCTACCTTTAGTTCAGGGTAAGGTGAGTTCCAGGCAGTGTTGGGTGTAACGTGTTACAGTATGGAGTTTCAGTAACGTATTACTTGCATTACTAATGCAGTCGGGTAATTACTACCCATTACAATGCTCAGTAACTAACGCAGTGTCAAGCTTCAACACAGCGTTACCTGAAATGAATGGCGCCAACTCATTTCTAATATGCAAAAGACAAACAAATGCGTCTATGATGTATTTTCGATCAGACGAGATCTCTCTCCCCGGTCTGCGTGCGAGGGGGCGGGGCAGTTTACACACACGCAGCTGCTCCATGCAGCGGAGCACTCTGCGGAGGTGGCGGAGAGAACGCGCTCCGAGGTGTGGTTAACTTTACCTGTCTCGACGTGGAGAATGCTCGTTGCCAAAGTGCAATAAGAGTTTAGCTTTTGTCTAAATATTTATCAAAAGTGCAGCACATTCAGACAAAGGAATGCACCGTTTTCGACTGTCTAGCAGCTCTGTAGCCCCATCCACGAGTAACGTTTTCACGTTAGGTGTCATGTATGCTAGCAGCAACACACAGAGTTCACTAAATTATACAAACATGGGTTAATGATTAGAGGTAACTGAGTATTTTATTTTGTTGGGCTGTTTTCCGGGAATAATAGTCAAAACCGTCAGGTGCAGCATAGGCAAGACGAGAGATTTATCATAACTTTAACGAAAACGTCTGCTACCACCCATATCGTACATTCCTCCACATCTGCAGTCCTGCAAGTCATCCGAGGTCTGTATGCCCCAGGCGCAACCGCAGCTTTGCCAGTACCTCGCGCCAGGAACCACATGGAAAATAATCTTTCAACCCCCCCCCCACCCGCATTAACGCCACACATTAGCAGCGGCCGTATCTACTCACTCAGACACTCAATGAGTCTTCGTTTTTATTCACGGATGCTGCCCATCCGTGGGGTTTTTGGGGAGTTTCTTCAGGGAGAAAGAGAAGTTCACGTAATATGATAGAAGACAGTCTAATCACCCAATCAAGTGCATCTATGTCTCACCGTGGCGTAATTAAACTGCTAATTAAGCTAGTCCCATATCATGGGTCATGTTTCAGTGTTCACTAAGCATACATCATTTTATGCTGCGCATATTGTCTCATTTATATTGGTTCATGCTCACATGGCTTACGATAAGCCAGGGTATAACATTCATGTCTCATTGTACTCAAGCTAACAGCTGCATTACATTGTCTACATCTCCCTCTTCCCCCGGACATCGACTCGTGCCGGCAATCCTAGATCTCTGTTTACCTATGGTAAACATGCATATAACTGTTGGTGGTGTCTTAATAGCATTTCAGGGCTTCGTCCAGGATAGGTGCAGCAACCCTGCCGCAATCAAGGTAATTATTCCTCATCCCTACAACAACCAGACGGCCATCCAAGATCTCTCTTTCCTGGTATTTATACATTTAGTGGTAGTGTTCATCTGTGCATGTTTAACCCTGCATCGCAGGTCATCGACCATCGTGTCGGCAAGGTTTAGTGGTAGTGTTCACGTAAGCCCGGCGCTGATTCCGGCCGTCGACTTCCGAGTCAGCATCCTATGATGTACAGTAAGCCCGGCAGTGATTCCGGCCGTTGTTTAGTGGTAGTACGTAAGCCCGGCTTGATTCCGGCCGGTGGCTCTCGGGTCAAGCATCTTATGATGTACAGTAAGCCCAGCAGAGAACAGTAAGCCCGGCAGCGATTCCGGCCGTTGTTTAGTGGTAGCGTTCTCGTAAGTCCGGCGCTGATTCCGGCCGTCGACCTTTGGGTCAGCATCTTATGATGTACAGTAAGCCCGGCAGTGATTCCGGCAGATTGTTTAATCCACATGTTAATCTCTCATTTCATCCATAGATTACCGCAGTCAGCCCACAAGACGTTCCGGAACCTCTGCCCAGGAGCCAGCACTCAACCCGTCAGGATTCCTCCCCTGCATCTCCTCTCTCTCTCTTAAATAGAAGCCCCCTAGAAAGGCACCTCGAATCAGCAGGTCTATGAGGAAGGGCTTAGCGCGTCCACCCTCAAAACATATGATTCACTTGGAGAACGTTTGCGACATTTTGCTTTTCCGTAGGCATCACACTTAAACCTGTTCTCATCTCCACCGTGTGTGCCTTCATGTGCTACTGCGCCACTGATCGCCACCTCAAACCCCAATACATCCGGGGCCTCTTAGCAGGAGTTCAGTTTAACGTTCGCGTTCCGATCTCGGCTTTCCCAGCCTGTTCGCAAACCAGTCAGTCAAACTCATCCTCAAAGGTCTCATTAAAACTTTTCCCCCGTCTTAGACCGGAGACGCCCTATTACACTCTCCACTTTACGCCTCATGCTCTCCAAACTTAGAAGTGGGTTATTCTCCCCTTATATCGATGCACTACTCGATGCTCTATTTCTCCTAGCTTTTTATGCCTTTCTCAGACCAGGCGAATTACCACAGCTTCCCTTACTTTCGATTCCAATCGAGACGTCAGCTTTCTGACATATCCTTTCACGCTAGCCACTTTAGTTTATATCTTTAAACACTCCAAATGCGGCGGCGCATGCTCCGTCATCGCCGCCCGCATCGACTCCCAGTTCTGCCCTTATAAGGCCATGATCAAGTTCCTACGGCTTAGACCTACCTCTAATCCTCTCTCACCATTATTCCTTATCTCAGGGAATTTTCCTTTAAACGCAACGACAGTTCAATGTCTATTTAAAACAAGTCCTCATTAAATCCGGGTATCACCCCTTCTATACACGGGGCAATCCTTTAGAATAGGCGCAGCTACTTCCGCTGCTAATCAAGGTGTCTCATCCTCATCCCTGCAACAACTCGGACGGTGGTCCTCCTCCGCTTTCTCATCCTACATTCGCCCCGACCTCAATGCCGTGCTGGCTATCCAAAGGTCTCTCCAAACCTTAACAAATTGGTACGTATGCATACAACTGGTGGTGGTTCTTAGCATGTCAGCACGTATGTCGCCCCGCGGCTCATGTTTATTTCTGCATATTTAAACCTGTATGTCCAGGCTGTAAAACCTTCGGGTCTGTATAACGTGTCCCTGCTAAAGCAGGTTGCCCCGCAAAAGAAAATGTTCGGGAAGCCTCGCACGTTCCGGGCACCCGGGGCACTGGTCGGGTCGCTCGGTGCGTCCGGGTAGTCCCCGCTCACCCGGGATGCCTGTATGGATGCCGAGGATGTCCAGGATGCCCTGTACGGCCAGGATGCCCCGTATGTCCGGGTTGCCCCGTACGTCCAGGATGCCCCGTACGTCCGGGAAGCCCCGTACGTCCAGGATGCCCCGTACGTCCGGGAAGCCCCGTATGTCCGGGTTGCCCTGTACGTCCAGGATGCCCCGTACGTCCGGGAAGCCCCGTATGTCCGGGTCGTGAAACCTCCGGTCCGTATAATGTTTCCCTGCTAAAGTCAGGTTACCCCCGCACATT
Source organism: Pseudochaenichthys georgianus (assembly GCF_902827115.2). Lineage (NCBI taxonomy): Eukaryota > Metazoa > Chordata > Actinopteri > Perciformes > Channichthyidae > Pseudochaenichthys > Pseudochaenichthys georgianus. The sequence goes on from NC_047518.2 coordinate 7,427,827, forward strand.
CGGGAAGCCTCGCACGTTCCGGGCACCCGGGGCACTGGTCGGGTCGCTCGGTGCGTCCGGGTAGTCCCCACTCACCCGGGATGCCCCGTACGTCCGGGACGCCCTGTACGGCCAGGATGCCCCCTCCGGGATGCCCCGCTCACTCGGGATGCCCCGTACGTCCGGGACGCCCTGTACGGCCAGGATGCCCTGTACGGCCAGGATGCCCCCTCCGGGATGCCCCGTACGTCCGGGACGCCCTGTACGTCCAGGAAGCCCCATCCGGGATGCCCCGTACGGCCGGGAAGCCCTGTACGTCCAGGAAGGATGCCCGGGAGGCATCAGTCGCTTAAATCCTCACATGTATTAACCTCTCCTTTCCATCCATAGATTTCCGCTGCATCCCACAAGGTAAGATTATTCACATTCAGTACTTCATACTTCATTCTTTTGGGGGTTCATCGGAAACGGTTCTTCCCTTCCCGATTGATATCCTACTAAAACCTGGGCCTAATCGCCAAAACAACATTCATTCATTTGTGATGAACTGTCATCATTATGTTTCATGAATCAAAAAAGTGTTCTATTAATCCAGTGGTTCTCAAACTTTTTCTGTCATTCCCCACTTTGAACAGGTGGGCCTTTTCAAGCCCCACCCGTTCCTCATCGCTCCAATCAAATGGTAGGCCAAGCTTAAAATTGTCAAATGTATCGTTCTACAACAGGGGTCTCCAACCTTTCTTAGGATGAGAGCTACTTTCAAAAAATAAAACAAGTCGTGAGCTACTTTTACTCCTCTTTTTTTTGTAGTGTGTATATTTAGCACATTTTATCATTATTATATGCTTACCTTTAACCTTTGTGTGCTGTTTGGGTCTGTGGGACCCGTTTTCAGTGTTTACTAAAAGAACATGTATGCAATTTAATTATTTTACCCTGCTTTATTTGGGGGTGGACCTCACCTCTAGGGCAGTGGTTCCCAAACGGTGTGCCGCGGCACACTGGTGTGCCGTGAGTCAAATCCGGGTGTGCCGTGGGATTTTGTGACAACCATACGTTATTATTGCAATATACAACTACACAAAAATAATTATTTTTTAATTTACTATATCAGTACTTTGTAGGTTTATATGTACGTAATCTGCGCGTCCACATCTCCACGTGCAGTGCTGCATAAACATGGCTGAGTCAGCGATAACTTTCGAGGGGTGGAGGTATGCCCATTATTTTTGAGTTCGTCCGAAGAATAGACAGGAATGTGATGGTGAGATGCAAACTGTGTCCAGGCCAGAAGCTGTTATCCACTGCTGTGAACACCACGTCGTCAAACCTCAACACACACCTGCAAAGAACACATGTTTTTTGTTTATATCACGGAGTCTGTTCTTCTTCTCTGTCTTCCGGTTATTGCCTGGTTTGAAGGACAAATACACACTACCGCCACCTGCTGGTAATGAAAGTTATTGCCACTCACGCATGCGCAGTTCGTACATGCTCGGCAAGTAAAGTAACGAGTTACTTTATGTAGATAGTAACGAAGTAGTGTAATATATTACTTTAATAAAAAAAAAGTAATATATTACATTTTTTTAGTAACGACCCCATCTCTGGAGTTGGCATTCTCTGTCTGGTTGAAATGAGTGTGTTGCTGCTTTGATGAAGCCTAATTTGATAAAGTTTCAAATTAATTTCTGAAATATTTCGTTAATATATATTTCATGAGGTAAATAATTATGCACATTTACATGATATGAGTGATAACACGTGTTATAAGGGCTATTTTGCACAATAGGTGTGCCTTGAGATTTGTACTTCTCCTTTGGTGTGCCTTGGGCACAAACAGTTTGGGAACCACTGCTCTAGGGGGTCCGGGGGCATGCACCCCCGGGAAGATATTTTTTTATCAATCTGGTGCACTTTGAGCACAACATGAATGTATGGATACAGCTCTCAACACTCAGATGAAAGAGAGCTGTATACTTTTCAATAATCAAAACATCTTTAGAATATGATCACAACCAATAACAAATCATTTAAACGTGTTTATTCTTATCTTATGTTACCTAGTTAGCATGCTTTCTTTATTTATGCATATTTTACTAATCACTCCCCTTTTAAACTGTTTTTTTTCTTTACTGTCCTATAGTACACATTGGAATGATTTCTTACTTTATTTTTTACAACTGGGCTATATTAAAGGTGGGGTAGGTAATTTTGGAGAAACCAGCTCGAGTGCGCTAGAATTTGAAAATACACAACCGGAACAAATCTGCCACTTCCTTACAGAGCCCCTCCTCCAACACACACGCGCACATGACCAATGAGGGCACGAGATAAGTTTGTGCACAGATGGAAGGCTGACAGGCAGGTAGGCCATCCAGTTACTTTAGCCGGGCCGGCTCAAATGATTGGTCGTACTTTTTACAGTACTACGGCTTTCACAGATGACGTTTTTTTATGGATTTTTTGTCAAAGCACTTAATATATTCATTGCTATCGGGATGTTAAGAGCATTCCATGGAATATAACAAAAAGTGTATCTCGAGCCGGTTTCTCAAACTTACCTACCCCACCTTTAAATAGATAAAGGTGTGCTCTCTCTCGCTCGCTCACAGAGGCTGCGTGCTCCTCCGTGGCGATGACGGCTTGCGTTAAAAAATTATAATAAACATAGGCCTATTTGTAAAGTGGGGGGACACAAACGTGTGTGTGAGCAGGCTCGGATTGGCCATCGGGAGATTCGGGACATTTCCCGGTGGGCCGCTGCCGTTGTTGGGCCGCTGCCGTTGGTGGGCCGCTGGCTCTGGCATAGGTGGGCCGTGGACTTTCACAGCGCCGCTGCGCCGGTACCACACCCACCGGTAGCACACCCACCGGTACCACACCCGCCGCCGCAAACACCCGCAGTTGCGAGGCTCCGGCGCTGTGAAAGTCCACCGCTGTTGCGAGTCTCCGGCTGTAACAGTCCACTACCGCCCGCGAGGACCCAGGTTAGATTCCGGCCTGGGGTCCAAAAACGCTGTATTAACCTGTTAAGATTGTTTTACCTTCCGTTCTCTAAATAGTATTTTAACAAATATTTCTTGAGGGTTTTCACAATTAAATCAATAAAAGTGAATTTTTAATCAAAGTTCAATTTATACAATTCATAAAAATCATAATGCAAACTTTCTTTGTAAAATGCATAATACTGATCATATTGATTTCAGAGTTGATGATTGTTGAAATTGAACATACATTAAACCAATCAGTATCATATCATTTTAGTTGATAACTCAAAATATCCACTGTTTTGGTAGTGACTGCATTATTTTGTTCTCAAGGTTGTATCATATTCCCTCAACCTTATTGCTTAATCTTAACTCATAACATGCCTTATGTTGAAGTGTGAATGTTTGAAGCTACTGACCCAGAATCAGCACTTTAGTAACAGGCTGAAATAGAGGGGAATGAGGCTAGAATGCATGATCCATTTGGTATTTGGAGCAAAACACTTCATAGACATGTTCTTATATATATCTGAGACCTATAATATATGCCTAACAATAGTATAATAAGAGACCTTTAAAGTAACACACTGATTTTCAGACTTTAAAACACATTTATTTCAAAATGGTGGGATTTACCTGCTTACCATTCCATTTGGTCACTACCGAAACGATCATGTCAATTACTGAAACGTAACCATATGTTTCGGTAGTGACGATTCTGGCTAAGTTTGAGCATAACTAAAGAATGCTAGCTAGTACATGGCTAGCATACACATTTTGGAAGAGGTTTACACACATACAAACCTAATACTTTGCATAAAACCCCGAAAAAGTTTACTTAATTGAAGATAATATCACTCTACCAAACACTACCGAACACGGTAGTGACAATTCTTAAGGTTACATGCCGATTTTGGAACAGATTTATATCAAAAGTATGGGATATAGCTACTTGCCATTCAGCCATGAAGGACAGGGATGCAGTGTCACTGCCTTGTCAAAAATGCAGGGGTGTGGCTAAAAACCAGGCTCAGCCATTGGACTAAAACCCCTTGTGTTTCGGCAGTGACATGAAAACTGGGGACATGATTTTTTGAGTATATTTTTTTTTAAGAAAAAAATTATACCCACAATAAATCTAAATATTCCAACTTCTGTTTGAATGTAATCATAAAGATCTTCTAAATACACCATTGAACAAAGTTTAAAAAAAAATGTAAGTGTTATTTACAGAAATTGAAATTTAGATGTCAGGGTTGGGGACAGCTACTTTCCAACCCTTTTTTTACCCTATAAATGATGTTTTTGTATATATCAAGCTTATCACTATATAATGTAATGCCTTGTGTTTGAATAGACCATAACATATTCTTAGTAAATATCTATGTCTGAATACTTAATTATTTTGTTAAATAGTTTTTCTTGTCGTGGGACCGCACGTTGTACTAATTCGGTAGAATGCCCCATATCTGAATTTTACTTAATTTAAAATGACTGTCACATCTGGTTTTTAAAAACAGTATGGACATTATAAAGAGATACACATTTTAGTAGCCTGGCTGATTAACTTGTAAGACTTCCCACATTTCCTTGAATTATGCAATATGACAATAAGTGATATTCTATATATTTGCAAGGCTCCAACACTGCACTGTTGAATTTCTACTGAGCACCTCTGATTTGTGTATTTGGCATTACAGAGTACAGGCTTTATCTTATATTATATGAATTAAAGAAGAATAAAGGACAGTATTGACCACACTGTGGGGTGGTCTGTGGGGGTCCTGTGTCAGGACATGTGTCGGGCTCTGCAACCGGATCACTGCTAAGCCCCTGCTCTCAGTTACCTCTCTCCCATGATTGGAGCATGCATTGCTAATCGGACATAAACATTCATCTTCATATTCTTCCCCGCTACAATGAGCTTCCTATTCCACTCAGATTCCAGCAATAAGCTTCCCATGATCCTCTCTGGACAGTCTGCCCCCTGAGGTGGGACATTCAGGCTCCCAAGGACAGATGGAGATTCCATGGCTGTAAGAGTAACAAGGTAGGGGGAGCTGCTCTTCTTCTCTCCTTGTGAGAATGGGAGTACACTGGTGTTGGTGTGTGTAGGGACGCATATCAGGAGACAGGAAGAGGAGACAGCCACTTGGAACAGCCCTGGATGATAAGGGGTTGTCTGGCCAAATGTCTCACATCCTGTAGAGGTGTGAGCCAGGGTTCCCGTTAGCCGGTAATTACCGGTTTTAGCTGGTACAATGTAATAAAAACCGGTAAATTCAAAACCTGCCGGTCAAAATGTCCGATGCTCCGATCGATTGGCCGCCGGTCATTATCGGCCGATATTCACTCTTAATAGTTTGATCTGTGCTCTCTATAAAGGCCGACCAGGAGAGCTGGATCTGATCGATATGGACATAAACGCGAGTGAAGTATAACCGGACGCGAGAGAGAGATCAGATCAGCTGCTGCATAATCACCTGAAGCCCCGCCCACTGTTTAGCGCACTGCATGAGAAACTGACGGGCTGTCAGGAGAGAAAGGGAGGGAGAGAGGATCCGTTTCTCCCGTGTTATTATTCAAAGTTAATTTAAACTTTTTGAATATTGTACTTCATCTACTGCAAGTAGTTTCTTTGAACGTAAAAAGGATGTTGTTTGTTGAATCATTTATTGAAAAATGAATCTGAATTTTTCGATCTGTAACGATTATAAACTGAAGCAATATACAAATGACTCCCATTAACTGAGTTTTCAACATCAGCATATCCGGTAATTACCTGCTAACGGAAACTCTGCAACACAATTATTATTATTATTATTATTATAGAAACATGACCGGTAAGTTTCAAATGTGTCCGGTAACATAAATTCTGTCCGGACATTTGACCGGCGAGAAAAAATCGTAGCGGAAACCCTGGTGTGAGGAGATGGTAGCTTGTTCTTTCATGGAGGATAGCAGCTGATGTCAGATTAACAGCAGCATCTATTCCTCTATAGCTGATCCAACCCAAAACAACATCACCGAAGATGGTTCTAGTGTTCAAGGCGGCTACAGTGAAGGAGAATCAGCTGTGTTGTGTTTTATGCAGCAGTTTAAGTCGTTTTTTAAAATACATTTTGAATGGCTTTTTTATTTTTACGCGACTCCAATGCAAGAGGAGCAATTCAACATATTGTTGAAGGGATCAGTATATCGTGAGTTATCAGGTTACATGGGGAATTGGACTCAAAGTTTTCATGCTCTGTAGAAACCTGGTTACTGTAGATTTGCATTAACGTGCCACCGGTTAGTAATCAGATGTAACCCGTAAGCCTTGTCTTATTTTATTGCATCTTAATTCTGTTATTGATTAAAGACATGACTGTATGGAGTATTTTTTATTTGCTTTATATTAATCTTTAACCACAAAGTACATTTTGAATTATTTTAAAAGTGAGGGTGTATCGTTAGAAGTAAAACCTCTCCTTGCATCCTGCTGCTGTCTGTCTTTGGCCTGCGTTGCTAACATGTAAAATCAAGAAACGTAAGAGGTTTATTTCTCCTTCAGAACAATGGAAAGGCTCTCCTTTCACAGCACATCTCCATGGAAACCTTTGATCTCTGGACACACACACACACACACACACACACACACACACACACACACACACACACACACACACACACACACACACACACACACACACACACACACACACACACACACACACACACACACACACACACACACACACACACACACACACACACACACACACACACACACACACACACACACACAGGAGTTTAAAGACTGTCTGTCTCAGCCTGTTCTCTTCTGTCTGATGGAGACTTCATACTGACTTCAACACGTTCCACATATTTTATACATTATTGGTGATGTTTGGTTTTAGTTCAAACGTTTGCAGTTCAAATATTCTGCTGCTTTTCAAAGCGTTTTTACTTTTTTTTCTTTTCTTAATACAAATGAATTCACTACTACTTACATCTGATATTTAACGCTGCAGAAACCATTCAACTATTACATTATTCAGCTATTTCAGGACATTGAGGATATATATGTTGCTGTTTATACCTTTTTTAAACATTTTCTTTTAAATATTAAGCTTCTTCACTATTTGTCCTACTCTTCCAGTTTAACATTTCACTTTCAAGTTTCCAACAAAGTCATTGCAATGCATTTGAGCTGTAAAAAATTGATTAAAATCATTTCACTTTTCTGCATTTCTCCGCTAAGTTCAGCAACACACTTACTTGGTTTTTGTAGCTAAAAGCAGCTACATGTACAGAGACCATTCAGCTGATAAAATATTCTGCTTTTTCAGCTAAATTCAGGCACAAATGTTCACAGTTTACAGCATTCGCACGCATTTCCTGCAGGAAATGCATTTTCTAGTTATCTGTTAACCATCACTTTTCCCTCATGTCCTCCCCTGATTATGGCCACACGGTTTTTGTATTATAAGTTTTGCTTATTAATGCCGGGTTAAATATCATTCAATTCCTTTATTTATTTCTTGACTTTATTAATCACTCCGGCAAAGGGACATTTCACCCACATTGGAACAATATAAAGCCTGGTTAAAAGTAACCGTTAAGTGGCAATAGCAATATTCTTTAATATCAATATCCTATTTACATGCACAACTGACTGTAATTGTGGGCAAACACTTTTGGGATTTTTATGTATTGAATATTATATGTATTATAATATATTTACTCAACTCAAGTCTTTTAAATCATTTTTAATCATCATTTAACGTGATTCCTTTTCATTCACTTTTCTGAAAAATCTTGCATCGTTATGTTGTAGTTAAAACTAGAGGGTTGACAAATGCAACACAAATAAACTCTTGTAGAGTATGGCACTGACTTGTAATTATTATAATTTGTAATCTGAAGAGAAGCAGCAGAATGGCAGTGTGACAGTGTCCCCCGTGTTTACCTGGTCGTGCCAGCGGAAGTCAGGCGTGATGACGAGCCGCACGCGGAGCACGGTGCGTGTGATTGGCTGGATGTTGGCCTCCATGGTGATGGCAGGGATCTGGTGGGCACACTGTTTGACCGACTGTCCGATGTTCACATGGTGCAGCATGTGACCTGGGAACAATGCAAGGCCGTTATCATGGGTTCCATATGTTTATTAATATAAACCTATACAAAACTAATAGAAGGCTGATGTGGCTCATGCAGATTAAAGTGAACATCCCCATGAGAACCTGATATTCAAATAACAGGCGCTAAACCTGCTAAATTCAGCACACTTGTCATGAGTGTTGTCATACCGACTGTTCTGAGTTTCTGTGTTTAACTGGTTTCACTCACTATCAATCCCAATCACTTGGCTGTCTCATAATCAGCATTTCAGGAACAAGAAGGATTATCCCAATTTAACAATAAAGATGTACATTTGAAAAACGTGTTTAAGAGGTCATGGGCAATGTTGACGTTACCTTAATATAAAACAATAAAACGTAGAGGTAGAAGGGACTGGTGTTACAAACCTAATGTGTGTGAATGTGAGATGGTCATAACAAAACAGCGTGTCAGAACACACACAGGTCTCTGAACTAACACTGTGTGTGTGTGTCAAAGCGTAAATATTTAACATTTCAAATAAATGTGTGTTCCAGGTAAAGCAACATTTTGCAATGATTAAGACATTTTCTTTGCATGTCAATAGGACCAGAATATATATCCAAATGTGGGTCAACATATTGGCGCTGCCACCTTTTTTTTTTACCATAGAAATCAAATGCTCTCCTATGATTTCAAGCCTGCTGCCGGTTTGATCGTAATCTTACAGCAGAATATGTAGAAAACAGGTTAACATGGAGAAAGTGTTTAGATAAAAGGTCACCTTTTATGGAAAATATTTTCTACATCAACATGTGTCCCCTCTGTGTAAAGAGACTCTGACAGTTTCAGGAAAAAAGACCCCCTCTCTTTTTGTCCTGATCCATTTCTATAAAGACCTGTCTGAAAATGAGCTGATCAGATTTTGGCCACTTTATGATGTCATAATGATTTTTTGCCTTGTGTAACCATTAGCCAATCAGCAACCAAGGTAACCCCCCCCCCCCACCTTATCACCTGAATCTCCTCTAGAGCACCATTGAGTTCTTTCTAACCAAATCTCTCTCAGAGGGGCGTGGGGAGGGGCTCCTTATTTTCATCTAAAGTAACAGACAGAGAATCAGCACTTTGGAAACAGGGCTGAAACAGAGGGGATTATGGGATTTTATAACTGACTTGAGCCATTCATACAGTCTGTCCATACACTGGTGAAACTTGGACTGTGTGTTGTTTTTACCGATCTCATCCTTCCTCATTTCCTTCAGCTTGTCCACGGTGAGCTTCTTCTCCTCCAGGCGGTTCAGGACCAGGTGGCTGAGGTTGGGGAACTGACGGAGGGGGTGGGCGAAGCCCCACAGCCGCTTGTCGATCACCTTACAGAGGGTGAGCAGGCGGTAGGTCATGGCCGGCCACCGCTTCCTCAGAGCGATCTCAAACAGAGCCCTGACGATACGAGCAGAGTTCTGTGGGGGGGTGGGGGGGGGGGGCTGAATCATTAACAACAAGCCAAGTAGTAACTGATGACAGCAATAGAATCAGGTCAGAAGTCTTGTTTTCCTTTCAAAGCCAAAAAGAGACTTGTCACTTCAGCCTTTATGTGTGTGTTACACTATGGTGATGGTGTTTATATGAATGCAGCTTCTACATGCCTACACCATTTAGATATCATCTACCACGGGGCACTGAGGGTTATAACACACACCACGGGTCGTAGTATGCTCTGGTTGGATGGTCTGCTCTGGCCGCCCGTAGAGGAACCATTGGCACACCCTTATTTATGAGGCTGTTTCTGGTGTTCCATCTTATATACAGAATGATATCCTTCAGAACACTACAGAAAGCCACCTGCTTCGCTCCGAGGACTTGTTTTCCAAAAGTCCAGCGTGAGCGGGGAAAAGGGTGTTTCGTTCGGCTGCTCGATACACTTGGAACCAGCTGCAACACGAGCCGGTCTCTCTGAGTGACGGAGAAGCAGAGGACTGTCTACAGAAGCTTGTTATGATGATGTTCAGATTGAGACCATGACACAGTATTCTCTCTGTTCTTGTTTTTAGCCTGGGTTCTGTGACTGTGCTGCTACCTATCTGGGACAGGACTCTCAAGGAGACTTCTTGGTTAAATAAGGTTAAATACAAATGAATGAATAAAAGCATTTTAACGGTATCTTTAAAGTTGGAATACAACAAGGGAAAACATTTGAATTGATATAAAGTGATTTAACTCATATTTAACTGACTAGCATTCAATGTGAACTCTTTTCGGCTATGTCTTTAATGACAGCCTTTTAGTTAAAGCTTCAGTGTTGGAGGACATCAGTTCCAGTTCACAGCAGCCGTTTGTGTTTTCCAGTGTTTTTGCTCAATTAAAGAATGTCCATGATGATTAATCATCAGGGGGAGGGGTCAGACGCTCTGATGGATGGGTCAGCTCTGGTGGAGAGGTCAGGTGACCGTGATGCTGTGATTGATCTGCTCAGGTGTTAATGTGATCACATGGTCTGAATGCATGGTCTTGAAGTGTGTGTGTGTGAGGTGTGCAGTCTGGGCAGAACCGGACCCTGGTGATCCTGGTACATGCTCTTCTGCTCCAGAGACATTAATGAGTTACAACCTGACAATAAGTCCTCCTTGGTGCATGATAGTTACCATCACAGACTTTCCAGCAGACACACATCAGTCCTTTTTGTGCAATTTTGATCAAAATATATTTGTCGTTACTATGGGACCTTTTGGGAATGTGGATAATGTGAGATGAGTTAAACATTATATTCTAATGCAAATTTCGCCCATTGGCTTGTGACTGTATTCTTTTTAAAAAGGAATTAAACAAGAAGAAATATACACCCAATGAAACAACAAACCTTAAAATATCCTGTGTCAGATTTGATAAATAAATAAAACTTCACTACAGAGGCTTCACAGATAATGTTTTGACTAATTAATTTCTTTGCAAACATTTTTGAGATTCAGGTATTCCTACACCAAACGTAATGTTCCTTAAAGGGGACCTATTGTGCAAAATCCACTTCTTCATGTCTTCTACATCAACATGTGTCCCCACTTCTCCATGTCTCTTCTACATCAACATGTGTCCCCTCTGTGGAAAGAGACTCTGAAAGTTTCAGGAACAAAGATTCTCTCTCTTCTTGTCCTGATCCATTTATATAAAAACCTGTCTGAAAATGAGCTGATCAGATTTTTGATTTTCTACAGTATAATAGGGGACCTTTAAGTTCAAAGTGAAAGCATGGCTTAAGAAATGTTTTAATATATTTATTAGTTTATGTTATAGTATACATATATATTTATTGGAATTATTAAATCTTTGTTTAACCAGGTTAATGTTTTAAATAATATACACTAAAACATTATATTATTATTATGACATATCTGATATATTTTGAAGTGTGTGTGTGCTGTCCCTCACCTGAGCCACGTAGCCCAGGTCAGAGATGAGGGAGAAGCTGTCCACCTCCCCCCGGCTGATGTAGGTCTGCAGCAGCACGTTGATCTTCCCGTAGCCGTTCTCCACCCCCCCCGCAGCCGGCAGCTCACAGTAGTTACTCAGCAGCTGGTCCAGCTCATCCAGCTCCTCGTCACGCACCTGCAACACACACACACACACACACACACACACACACACACACACACACACACACACACACACACACACACACACACACACACACACACACACACACACACACACACACACACACACACACACACACACACACACACACACACACACACACACACACACACACACACACACACATTATACTTTGGATCAGAACCAGGACTGCAGATGAGATATGCTGTAGAGACTGAAGCTCTGACTGACTGAAGCTCTGACGGCCCGTCCACACTACAGCTACACCACGTTGCCTCGCTTTTCGCCGAACTGAATTGTGGGTAGCATAGCGGTCCGTCTCCGGCGTCAGAAGTTGAACAACTTCTGACGCCGGAGACGGAGTAGCCAGCCGAAGTAGCCAGCGCCAGAGTAGCCAGCGCCAGCCAATCAAATCCCGTTTCTGAAAATCTGACAGCTCAAGCTGTAGCCAATCAAACCGCGTCTAAGCTGGGAGAGATATCCCGCCGTTCATTTCTATATTTAAAAAAAGGATGGAGGAGAAACTAATTATCGCTGTAGCAAAACACCCAGTTTTGTATGACCAGACCCTCTTCACCTACCGGGATACAAACCGGAGGAACCAGGCATGGAGGGAGGTGGCAGAGACAGTGGGTGAAACTGGTAGGTTTTCGCCTGTTTGGGGAGTTTATATATATATATATATATATTGCTCGCATAAAATCCCCCGGGGTTTTTTGCTTTGTATGTCGGGGGCGGGAGATTCATGTGATTGGTTGTTGGTCGCGGTGCTCGAATACAATCCCCAAGCTTCAGACACGCCCAGCTCCAAGCTTTTTTTGAAGCTGTAGTGTGGACGGGCCGTTACTGACTGAAGCTCTGACTGACTGAAGCGCTGACTGACTGAAGCTTCAGAAGCTCTGACTGACTGAAGCTTCAGAAGCTCTGACTCACTGAAGCTCTGACTGTTTGAAGCTTCAGAAGCTCTGACTGACTGAAGCTTCAGAAGCTCTGGCTGAAGCTCTGACTGACTGAAGCTTCAGAAGCTCTGACTGAAGCTCTGACTGACTCTCTGACTGACTGAAGCTCTGGCTGAAGCTCTGACTGAAGCTCTGGCTGAAGCTCTGGCTGACTGAAGCTCTGACTGAAGCTCTGACTGACTCTCTGACTGACTGAAGCTCTGGCTGAAGCTCTGACTGAAGCTCTGGCTGAAGCTCTGGCTGAAGCTCTGGCTGACTGAAGCTCTGACTGACTGAAGCTCTGACTGAAGCTCTGGCTGAAGCTCTGGCTGACTGAAGCTCTGACTGAAGCTCTGGCTGAAGCTCTGACTGACTGAAGCTCTGGCTGAAGCTCTGACTGAAGCTCTGACTGACTCTCTGACTGACTGAAGCTCTGACTGACTCTCTGACTGAAGCTCTGACTGAAGCTCTGACTGACTGACTCTCTGACTGACTGAAGCTCTGACTGAAGCTCTGGCTGAAGCTCTGACTGACTGACTCTCTGACTGACTGACTCTCTGACTGGCTGAAGCTCTGACTGACTCTCTGACTGACTGACTGAAGCTCCGACTGAAGCTCTGACTGACTGAAGCTCCGACTGAAGCTCCGACTGAAGCTCCGGCTGAAGCTCCGACTGAAGCTCTGACTGACTGAAGCTCCGACTGAAGCTCCGACTGAAGCTCCGACTGAAGCTCCGACTGAAGCTCCGGCTGAAGCTCCGACTGAAGCTCTGACTGACTGAAGCTCCGACTGAAGCTCCGACTGAAGCTCCGACTGAAGCTCCGGCTTAAGCTGACGACCTCTCACCTTCAGCTGGTCAAACTCCTCAGCCTTGGACACGATGCTGAAGATATCGGCTTCTGTCCTCTGAGAGTTGAACATTTCATTGAAGGTCTTCAGAGGAGGGGGAAACATATACACCAAGTTAATAAAGTTGTAATTAGGACATGTCATTATGTCTGACACAGTGATGCAACGTTTGATTGATGAAAACGAGTCCCACTGCAGTCAGCATGTCGTCGTGTCCCTGAGACACTTCACCCCAAAGTGCTCCTGTGGGGATTGCCCACAGTACTGAGTATGGAAGTTGCTTTGGATAGAAGCGTCTAACAAGTGACATGTAATGAAATGTACCAGTGAGTGTAGTATGTGATGGAGCAGTGAGTGTAGTATGTGATGGTGTAGTATGTGATGGAGCAGTGAGTGTACCTCGATGGTGTAGTATGTGATGGAGCAGTGAGTGTACCTCGATGGTGTTGTATCTGATGTAGAAGTGGCTGGCGGTCCTGCCCATGTCGGTGGAGGCGTAGTACCCAGTGCGCTCCTCGAAGCGGATCATGCGGGCCTTGTCCAGCTTCCTGCCGGCCTCCACCACCAGCTCCTTCCTGTACAGCATCAGGGAGGGGTCCATCTGAAACATGTGAACACCGCCGTTATTTTAAGATATATTAAGTCCGTGTTGCATATTGGTTTCTCTTTTCTTTGTAAGGCTGCACTTAAATCTGCTTTTTATGCAGTTACTGTTTTTTAATTACTCCGATAAACAACTGTATTTTTTCAAGCAGAAATAACTTAAAATAATACAATTAGAACTTTTGAAATACTGAAACACGAGTGGCAGTAACGGTCACAATTAAGTTAAGCGTGATATTAGATTGGAATTGGATAACAATTTTACATAACTGCAGTGACCTTCAAAGATCCTGATGTTGATTGTTGA